>NC_138131.1:36675249-37275249 GCF_964188305.1 Podarcis bocagei
CTTTATTTCCTTACCAATCATACCTAAAAGAAACAGCTCAGGGGTTTTTGGGAAATTATACTTCAAGATTTTTTTCAATTCGTCATATATTTGTTTCCAAAATTCCTTCACTGCATCGCAGGTCCACCAGATATGGAAAAAAGTCCCAACCTTGTTTCTGCATCTCCAGCAGGTATTATCAACAGTTTTATACATCTTTCCTAACTTTGCTGGGGTCAAATACCAGCGGTACATCATTTTCTCTAAATTTTCACGAAGGGTTACACATGCTGTGAATTTTACACCTTTCGTCCAGAGTGTCTGCCATTTGTTATAATCTATATTATGACCGAGGTCTTTCTCCCATTTCATCATCGCTCCCTTCACCAGATCTTCTTTGGTATCCCACTCCAGCAATTGTTTGTACATTTTGGAGAGGAGTTTATCATTACTCTCCAAAATTTCTACCTGAAACCTTGATTTTTTTTTCACTCATCCCCAATCTCTTATGCTCACCCCATAATGCATTAATCTGGTGGAAATGAAGCCATTCTTTTATCTTGCCTTTCAACTCCTCATAGGGCTTCACCTTCCATCCTACTTCTGTCTTTACTAGGAGGTCCTCATACGTACATCTTTCTTCTGTCATATTTATTTTTTTTATTTTGATGATGTCAGTTGGGGAGAGCCACCATGGGATGCCTTTTTCAATCAGTTTTTTATACCTTTTCCACACTTCTAGTAATGAACCTCTAATTATATGATTAGAAAAACCTCTGTGGACCTCCCCTTTCTCTTGCCAAAGGTAGGCGTGCCACCCGTATCTGATATTAAAACCCTCCAGGTCTAAAAGATCTGTGTTTCTAAGGGTGGCCCAATCCTTTAGCCAACATATGCAAGCTGCTTCATAATAAAGCCTGATGTCCGGGACCGCAAATCCGCACCTCTCTCTTGAATCTGTTAGGTATTTAAGCTTTATTCTGGCTCTCTTCCCCTGCCAAATGAACTTGGTCAGGGTTTTTTGCCAGTTCCTGAAGAGGGCGGTACCTTTGATTATCGGGATGTTTTGGAACAAGAACAGTAGTCTCGGAAGGACACACATCTTAATTGCAGCCATCTTCCCTGTCCATGAAAGTTTCAGTCTGTGCCAGGTGTCTAAATCCTTTTTAATTTCCTGCCATACCTTATTATAATTATCTTCAACCAGGTTTATATTTTTAGGTGAGAGCCAGATTCCCAAATATTTTACTTTATTCACAATTTTAATACCAATCTTTTCTTCCAGTTGGGTTTTATCCTGTTCAGCCATATTCTTTATTAGAATTTTTGTTTTTTTCCTGTTTAATCTAAAACCCGACAATCTGCCAAAGTCTTCCAGTAGTTCTACCACCCTACTGGCACTGTCCACTGGGTTCTCCACGGACAGGACCAGGTCATCGGCATAGGCCTTGAGCTTAAATTCTTTTTTCCCAATTCTTATCCCCCTCACATTTACTGCCTCTCTTATTCTATTTGCAATTACTTCTAGAACCATTATAAATAACAGGGGGGACAATGGGCAGCCCTGCCTTGTACCTTTCTTGATCTTAAAGGGTTTAGTCAGATTGTCGTTTATAATCAACCTGGCCTGTTGTTCTGAGTATATTGCCCTAATACCTTTCATGTAGGGACCTTCAATGCCTGCCTTTTCCAAACATTGTAGTAAAAATTCCCATGAGACATTATCGAAGGCCTTTTCGGCATCTATGAAGATTAATGCTGCTGGGATATCTATTCTCATATCTAGGTATTCAATAATGTTTAATATGTGGCGAACATTTTCTTTCTGGTGTCTATTAGGGAGGAATCCCACTTGGTCTTTATGTATATATATCATTAAAAGCTTCTTAAGTCTGCCTGCCATAATATCAGCGAAGATCTTATAATCGTTGTTAAGCAAAGAGATTGGTCTATAGTTTTTTATATCTGTTTTCTCGTTCTCTGTTTTTGGGATCAAGGTTATATATGCCTCTTTCCACGAAACCGGGATCTTCCCTCCCTGGAGGATGTTATTAATCACGTCTTTAAGCACCGGGGCTAGGTATTCCTCTAACGTTTTGTAATATTTTGCGGACAAACCGTCCGGCCCGGGGGCTTTCCCATTCTTCATCCTGCTAATGGCCTCCTTAATCTCATTTACTGTGATCTCCTTATTCAATTGTATTCTATCCTCCTCTAGTATATATTTCCCTTCGCTTTGGTCCAGATAGTTCTTAATTTCTACGCTGTTTTCCCTTCCTCTTTCATACAGCTTTTCAAAAAATTGAGTAAACCTATTTTCTATTTCATCTGGGTCTTCTATGATATTATCCTCCGCTATTATTTTATTAATCACATTTTGTTTCTTTCTTTTTCTTAGCTGCCAAGCAAGTAACTTCCCCATTTTATTTGCTGACTCGAAATACCTCTGCTTTGTAAATTTAATTTTCCATTCTATCTCCTGATTTAGTATCGCTGAGTATTGAGATTGAAGCACCTTGGAGGCTCGGATGGCATCATCATCTGTTGGGTTTATAATCAATTTTCTCTCGTATTTTCTCAATTGAGTGAGGATATCCTCTTTCTTACGTTCCCTTACTTTTCTCCTATAATTGTTTTGTTGTATTAATAGGCCCCTCAAAACCGCCTTACTGGCGTCCCATACCATGTCTATGGGGGTTTCCTTGTTCAAATTTAAATCCAAATATTCTTTTAGGGTGCCTTTAATTCTTTCCCTCACCTCTTCGCTATCAAATAGGTTCTCACACATCCTCCACCTATATTGTCCCTTCACTTCATTTTTTATTTCCATATCTAGGGCACAATGATCAGATATTGTCCTGGGGTGGATTTCACATTTCTTTACTCTCAGCGAGAGTAATCTTGTCATCCAGATCTGGTCGATTCTGCCCCAGCTCTGATGGGGTTCGGAATAATGGGTAAACTGTTTAGAAGTAGGGTTTTTGTGCCTCCAGATGTCGATTAGGTCTAAATTTCCCTCCATATCACTAAATGATTTCGGCAATTTTCCCCTATTCAATTTCCCCTTCTTCTCACTCCTGTCCAGGTCCGGCGCCGGAACACCGTTCATATCCCCAAGCAGGATTAGTTTGTGAGCTTCCAGTTCTAGTAGCATGCTTTCAAGTTTCTCAAAGAACTCTGCTCTATTTGTATTCGGAGCGTATACCGTCACAACATTAATTCCCCCCCCCCCCGGAAATTTAATTGAATCCCTAGGATTCTTCCTTCCTCATCTTTACAGATCAGAGTCGGTTCCCACTTCTCTTTAACATATATTACTACTCCTTTTTTTTATTAACTTCCGAATTAATAAACTCTACTCCAAGTTTTTTATTCACCAGGATATGTTTGTGTTTCTTAGCAATATGAGTTTCCTGAAGGCAGATTACGTCATACTTCTTATTTTTCACAACTTTCTCAATTTTATTCCTCTTGGCTTTCTCGTTCAGCCCATTTACATTCCAGGATAAAAATTTTAGTGTGTGTGTTATTGTTTACCTTTATCTGTTTCTGTACCTTTGACCGGATTCACAAACTATAATCTATCGCCTTTGTTTCCTGAGAGCTCCCCCTCTTCTGCCGTCTCCACTCCCACTACGGCCTCATCGTCATCCTCATCTGATTCCACTACCCCCTCCCCTACTCCCCTCTCCACCTCCTGTCTACTCCTTATTTCCCCTTCCTCCTCCTCCTCTCTACTCCTTGGTCTATTCTCTGCCTTTCCCAAATCTTTTTCATATCTTCTCAAAAACTTATCCGCCTCCTGTGTGTCCAACAATCTGAATTTTTTCTCTTTATAGAAGAAACCAATCCCTTCCGGGAACTCCCATCGAAATGGTATCCCGTTTCTCTTCAAAGCTGCTGCCACTTGTTTATATCCATCTCTTTTGCGAAGTAGCCTAACCGGTATTTCTTTGTAAATAATAATAGGCCTTCCATCAATTCTTAATCTATTATTATAGCTCTTTCTCAAAATTAGATTTTTCATTTCCAGAGAGTTGAAGATCACCAAGCAATCCCCCAAGAATTTACTCGTTTTCAAATGTTTGGGCCTTGTCATCCTAAATACATTATCTACGGAAGATGCCATCTCTTCCTCACTTAGACCTAGCCAATTAGAGAGTTCTTTGATCATTTTCCCTCTTATGTCTTCATTTCTTTCATCTTTATAGCTGCAATTCGACCCAACAAGGAAAGTTTCAATCTTGACCAAATTTCTAAGTCCTTTTTAATTTCTGACCAACATTTTTCATAGTTATCTTTAAATATTTTTCGCAGTCAAGTTAACCCCTAGGTATTTCACTTTTTTAACCACATTTAAGTCTGTCTCTTTCTGAAACCTTTCTGATTCCAAAGGTGTCAAATTTTTCTCCAAAACCTTAGTTTTTTGCTTGTTCAATTTGAATCCCACCACCCGACCAAACTCATGAATCAATTCCAAAACTCTTTTCGTACTAGATTCCGGCTCCTGTAATGTTAAAACCAGGTCATCTGCAAAAGCTTTAAGTTTATACTGTTTCACTCCGACCTGTATTCCTTCCACCAACCGGTCCTCCCTAATCATGTTCAAAAGCACCTCCAGGACTGAGATGAATAACAAAGGGGATATAGGGCAACCTTGTCGTGTTCCTTTTTCAGTTTTAAACTCTTCTGTCACCACATTATTAACTATCAATTTAGCTTTTTGTTCTGAATAGATTGCCTCTATCCCATTTTCGAACCCCCGTCCCACTCCCATCCCTTTAAGATTTTTCTTCATAAACTTCCAAGATATATTGTCGAAGGCCTTCTCCGCATCTATAAAAATTAACACTGCTTTAGCATTCATATTTGTTTGCAAAAAGCTCCAAAATGTCAATAATGTCCCTAGTATTGTCAGATAAATGTCTACCTGGGAGAAAGCCTGCCTGGTCCTTATGAATTACTTCATTCAAGACTTTTTTAAATCTACCTGCCAAAATATCTGCAAAAATTTTGTAATCCACATTTAGGAGTGAGATGGGACGGTAGTTCTTGAGTTGAGTCTTTTCAGTTTCCAGTTTGGGAATCAATGTGATGTATGCTTCTTTCCACGTTTCCGGTGCCTTCTTCCCCTCCATAATCTGATTACAAACCTCCATTAATGGTTGTATCAAATAGTCTTTCAATGTCTTGTAGTACTTGGAGGTAAGTCCATCAGGCCCTGGAGATTTGCCTAATTGCATGTTCTGAATGGCACCTTCAATTTCTTGTTGTGTTATTTTGTAATTCAGGATTGTTCTCTTGTCCTGGGGTAATTTTGGTAGTCCATTAATTTTTAAGAATCGGTCTATCTCAGTCTCTTTTTGCGGCCCTTGCGTGTAAAGTTGTTGATGTTGGTTTCTGCTCTCTTCACTGTGCAGCGAAGTGCTTGTCACAAGACAATGTTTACATTCCACAGTCAGAGTACTGTTGGGTTTTCCCACGGGAATGGGAGACTGGATGTGACGTACACTGGTTTCCTGTTTTTCACTGTTCTCTCGGTGTTCTTTTGTTCCGAGGAGAAGGACGGTTGCTTCTCTGCTCCCGCAGAGGCAAGATGCATGTTTGTAATTTCTCAACATTGAACTGTAAATAAAGCAAGTTAAGCATGTGGCACGTACTGCTCATCATTCCGCTGTGTAAAGGACTCTGCAAATACAACATTTTTGGTTCCGGGCCCAGAAAGACGCAATCAAACTGAAGAATGGAGACTCCAGAAGCCGAGTCGGAATGCCGGCAGAGGGACAGAGAAACGGATCGGCGTTATCTGCTCTGCGCGTCAAGTTTGATTGATGAGAAGGTATGTGCTCATGCTCCGGGCAGCCTGCCAGCTCCTAGGTTATGGTTTTATGGCTGGACTTTGAACTTTTAAAGCCGTTTTGCCGCGATACAGGCAAAGGCTCTAAGGCACAAGCTCACAGGCTTGGGAGGCTTGAAAACCAAAAGTACCTTTACAAGGGCTTTTGGAAGCAGCTGTACACAGACACAGCTTGTTTAAAGCAGCAATGATGGCTAATGCAAAGCTGGCTGATGCTTTTGGGATTCCTAAGCTCAATAAGAAAAACTATACGGACTGGGTACTCTATGCAGAGGCAATTCTGCGGAAAGAAGGTCTGTTTAATGTTATTACAGACAACCCCCCAGCTCCAATTACAGCTGAATGGGCTACTAAGGATTCCAAAGCAAGGGGAACACTTACATTGATAGTATCCCCAGAAGAGCTCTGTCTGTTGCGTGGAAAGACCACAGCCAGAGAAATTTGGGACACTTTAAGAGAGGCTCACTTGAGGACAGAAGCTGGTTCCTCAATGTACTACTATGCCAAGCTGCATGGTATGGCTCTTGCTGAAGGTGGAGATGTGCGTACACACCTGATGGAGATGCAAAATCTGAGACATGAGTTGCAACAGAGAGGACTCACCTTTCCAGAGGCTGTGTATTCCTTCATGATAATACATTCTTTGGGTCCACGTTGGGAGTCCGTTGCCACTCAGATTGCTGTTCAGCCAACTGCTCAGCTCACAGTAGCCTATGTTACTGCCGTGATCCAGAATGAAGCTGATCGCCGGGGTGCTAGCTGCATGGGAAAGGGGGAGTCTTCACAGACGTCATCCCTGAGTGCAGTGGAACCACCAGAGGGCGCCAAAGCTTTGAAGGCAGTGAAATGCTACTTGTGTGGATGTCTAGGCCATATGAAGAGGGAATGCAGATATCCCAGGGCCAAGACAGAGCAGCGCAGCAGAAGTTCATCGCGTGGAAAAGGCCAAAGCAAAGGCAAAGGTCCGGTCTCCAGGACAACGCAGCACAAGGCAATGGTCTCACGCTTCACTCCAAACGTCGCAAAGGTCCAGAAGACGTCTAGATCTTTCTTCGTTGTTGATTCAGCAGCTACCCACCACATGTGCAACGATAAGCGACTGTTCGTGTCTTTTACACCGCAGGAAGGTGCGATTCACCAGGCGGATGACCACACGATCCCCAGTCAAGGCTACGGAACTGTTGTTCTTCACAGTTTGGACTTATCGATACAAGATGTGCTTTACGTACCAGATGCAACACACAATCTACTCAGTGTTATGCAGCTGAATGAACGGAACATTGACGTTTCCTTCAAGAACAAGAAATGCACCATCACAAAGAAAGACGATTATGTATTGCATGCTGAATGCGTTGATCATTTGTTTGTTTTGTATTATGATGATGTTGTGCAGAATGAGACTTGTTGCATTGCAGGTTCTAACAAAAGTTTGCATGCAGGATGTATTCACGATTTTCACAGGAAATTTGGTCATTTGCATTTTGAGGCAGTATCTAAAATGCCTGCCTTGGTTGAAGGTATGACTATTAAACCCTGCAAGTACCACATGAAGTGCAAGGCATGCGCAGCAAACAAGGTGAAAATGGCTGCGAAAGGTAAGGTGTCTAGTAGGCAGGCTACAGAACCATACCAGGTTGTTCATGCTGATTTAGTTGGTCCACTATCACCCTCTTTGGGTGGAAATAGGTACTTCATGGTTCTCATTGATGCATTTTCCAGGTATATTTATGTGTACAATCTCAAGCAGAAATCAGAGGCTTTTCCAAGGTTCAAGGAATTCTGTGCTTGGTTGGAAAATGTGCATGGTAAAAAGATAAAGACTCTTTTCACTGATCGCGGGGGAGAATTCACTTCTCAGCAGTTTGAAGCTTTTCTGACTGAGAAAGGAATTCAACACGATTTGTCCAGTCCTCGCTCGCCATGGCAGAATGGACTTTGCGAAAGGGCAAATCAGACATTGCTTCAAGGGTTAAAAACCTTGCTGCATGATGCCAATCTTCCAGAGAGTTATTGGGCCGAATCTCTCTCGTGTTTTGTTTACAGTTACAATCGCAGGTTATCTTCAGCGATTGGTTGTACCCCCTATGAGAAGATGTTTGGCAAGAAACCATACATCAAACACATGAAAATTTTTGGTTCTGACATGTGGGTTCACTCACCACAAAGCTCCAAGTTAGGCAAGCGTGGATTGCATGGTATCTTTCTAGGTTATCAGAAAGGTTCTTACAGAATAATGATGACTGACTCCAAGACTGACTGACTGACTCCAAGAGTGCTCTGATGGTGTTTCCTGCTTGGCAGGGGGTTGGACTCGATGGCCCTTGTGGTCTCTTCCAACTCTATGATTCTATGATTCTATGACAATTAAGCTCACAAGAAGTGTTGAGTATAATGCCAAGTGGGGGGAGAATGTGGGAATTTTCCAATGTTATCCTGATGACAGTGATGAAACTGAGGATAAGCAACAGCAAAAGCAGCCGCAACAACCCACACCCACAGATAAAAGTTCTGATTCTGAGTCTGAAACTGAATCGGATAATTCAGAGGATTTCAAGATTGCGAAAGCCTCTATGCGACCCTCTGAAAGCTCTGATCAAGAATTGGAAGAACCATTGTTCACAATAGGCCACTTTTCTCCTAAGAAGGAAGAGGAAAGTGTTGAAGACCAAAGGCTGATTCGCAGGTCACAAAGAGCCACAAAAGGCAGACCTCCAAAGAGATTTGCTGATGAATTTGCTAAGACAGCAGTAGCAGCTGTTAAAAGCTCCAAGAAGGTATTTGAACCTTCAAGTTTCCAAGAAATCCAGGATGTGGATTCTAAGGAAGCTGAGCCATGGTTAAATGCCATGAAGGCTGAGCTTGATTCCTTAGAAAGGAACAAAACATGGGAGCTAGTTCCAGTAGTTCCAGGAATGAAACTGCTTGGAAGCAAATGGGTCTTCAAAACGAAGACAGATCAAAATGGCAAGATAGTCAGACACAAAGCCAGATTGGTAGCCAGAGGTTTTGCACAGGTACCAGGTGAAGACTATCACGAGACCTACTCACCCACTGTGAGGTATGAGAGCATTAGGCTTATGCTCAAGCTAGCTGCAGAGGAGAATCTACACATTAGTCACCACGATGTGAATACAGCATTTTTGTACGGCTCTCTAGGTGAATCACTTTATATGCTTCCACCTGATGGTGTACAGGTAAAACAGGGATTTGTTTGTGCTCTAAAGAAGTCCCTTTATGGTCTCAAACAAAGTGCACGGTGTTGGCACACAAAACTCACTGCAGCATTGTTTTCTCTAGGTTTTCAACAAGGGAAAGCTGATCCATGTGTATTTGTCAAAGAGGAGGGGCAAAAGAAGCGGTATTGTTTGTTTTATGTTGATGATATTTTATTCTTTTGGAAAGATGTCACAATGTACAATAACGCCCTAGCTCAAATGAAAGAGCACTTTGACATGAAAGATCTTGGTGAGGTAAACAACTACCTATCTCTGGAAATAGAGAGAAATCAAAGTGGTAACATTCTAGTACACCAGTCACGGAAAATTGCTGATGTGTTAGACAAACTGAACCTGATGGATGCTAACCCTGTAGACACACCGATGACAACAGGTTATCAGGTAGAAGACACTGAAGAAGCATTTTCTGACACTACACTGTACAGAAGTGTGCTAGGCAAGCTAAACTTCATTGCCAGATAGAATCATAGAATCATAGAGTTGGAAGAGACCACAAGGGCCATCGAGTCCAACCCCCTGCCAAGCAGGAAACACCATCAGAGCACTCCTGACATATGGTTGTCAAGCCTCTGCTTAAAGACCTCCAAAGTAGGAGACTCCACCACACTCCTTGGCAGCAAATTCCACTGTCGAACAGCTCTTACTGTCAGGAAGTTCTTCCTAATGTTTAGGTGGAATCTTCTTTCTTGTAGTTTGGATCCATTGCTCCGTGTCCGCTTCTCTGGAGCAGCAGAAAACAACCTTTCTCCCTCCTCTATGTGACATCCTTTTATATATTTGAACATGGCTATCATATCACCCCTTAACCTCCTCTTCTCCAGGCTAAACATGTCCAGCTCCCTTAGCCGTTCCTCATAAGGCATCGTTTCCAGGCCTTTGACCATTTTGGCTGCCCTCCTCTGGACACGTTCCAGTTTGTCAGTGTCCTTCTTGAATTGTGGTGCCCAGAACTGGACACAGTACTCCAGGTGAGGTCTGACCAGAGCAGAATACAGTGGCACTATTACTTCCCTTGATCTAGATGCGATACTCCTATTGATGCAGCCCAGAATTGCATTGGCTTTTTTAGCTGCCGCGTCACACTGTTGGCTCATGTCAAGTTTGTGGTCAACCAAGACTCCTAGATCCTTTTCACATGTACTGCTCTCAAGCCAGGCGTCACCCATCTTGTATTTGTGCCTCTCATTTTTTTTGCCCAAGTGCAATACTTTACATTTCTCCCTGTTAAAATTCATCTTGTTTGTTTTTGCCCAGTTCTCTAATCTGTCAAGGTCGTTTTGAAGTGTGATCCTGTCCTCTGGGGTGTTAGCCACCCCTCCCAGTTTGGTGTCATCTGCAAATTTGATCAGGATGCCCTTGATGTTCAAGACCTGACATTGCTGTTAGCTGTAATTTGCTAAGCAGACAAGTTAACAATCCCACTGTTAAGGATTGGAAAGCTCTGAAACGCTTAGCACGCTATTTGAAAGGCACTATGCATTACAGACTGAGATTTAATAATCAGAAGTCTGGTGGTCTTGAGATTTTTGCAGATGCAAGTTTTGGAAGTGACACTACAGACAGGAAAAGTATGTCTGGAGTTTGCTACATGTACAATCAGGGTCTATTTGATTGGTCATGCAAGAAGCAAACAACAATTAGCTTAAGTACTTGTGAAGCTGAATTGAATGCACTGTCTTATTCACTTAAGGATTGTGAATGGTTGTTACAATTGTACAAAGACATGAAAATTCCTGTCAAATGTCCAATCCAGGTTTACCAGGACAACAAAGCATGTTTGGCTTTGCTGAATTCGGAAGGTTGTAAGCAAAGCACGAAGCACTTGCAATTGAAGTTGCATCATGCTAGGGAACATATTCAGAAGGGACTCGTAACGGTGTCCTATATGCCAGGTAATGAAATTCCTGCTGATGTATTGTCCAAGATTGCATCAAGGGATCAACACTGTACCTATGTACAGAAGTTGGGTTTGTACTGATATTGTACGAACACGCTGCCCAGTGATGTTCACAGAAAGGGGGAGGATGTTGGTTTCTGCTCTCTTCACTGTGCAGCGAAGTGCTTGTCACAAGACAATGTTTACATTCCACAGTCAGAGTACTGTTGGGTTTTCCCACGGGAATGGGAGACTGGATGTGACGTACACTGGTTTCCTGTTTTTCACTGTTCTCTCGGTGTTCTTTTGTTCCGAGGAGAAGGACGGTTGCTTCTCTGCTCCCGCAGAGGCAAGATGCATGTTTGTAATTTCTCAACATTGAACTGTAAATAAAGCAAGTTAAGCATGTGGCACGTACTGCTCATCATTCCGCTGAGTACAGGACTCTGCAAATACAACAGTTTAAAGTATCTCTGGAAGCATTTTCTAATTTCCTCAGGGTTCTGGATGTTTCTCCCTTCATTCTCTAAGTTTGTAACCGTATTCAGTTTTTGTCTCTTTTTCAACTGCCATGCTAGCAGTTTCCCACATTTATTTGCTGATTCAAATGACCTTTGTTTCATTAATTTAATTTTCCACTCAACTTCTTGATTTATCAATTTAGCATATTGTGCTTGGTGGAATTTGGTTTCTCTCAGAACCTCCTGTGATTTTGGTTTTGATCTTAATTTTTTCTCAGCATCTCTTATCTTCTCCAAGATCTTATCCTTTTTCCCATTCCAAAGTCTTTTCTTTATCGTATTCTGTTGTATCAGAAACCCCCTCATAACAGCTTTGCTTGCATCCCAGATTACTCTTTTTTCCACTGTAGTATTCAAATTTATTTCAAAACAGTCTTTTAGAGTCTTTTGGGCCTTCTTCACAATCTCCTGATCTCTTAACAAGGTGTCATTCATTTCCATCTGAAGGAACCGATTGGAATTAGTCTCATTTCCATTTTCATAGCGTTATGGTCGGAGCAGGTTTTTGGGCAGATTTCCACTTTTCTAGTCTTAGGTGCCAGTCCTCTAGTTATCCATATTTGGTCAATTCTTGTCCATGTCAGATGTGCTTCAGAAAAGAATGTTCCTTCTTTTCCTAGGGGGTTCTTTGTCCTCCAGATGTCAATCAAGTCCAAATTGTCAGTTAGCTCAAAAAAAGTTTTAGGTAGTCTGCCGTCTTTCGTCAAATTTTGATTTTGTGACTTATCCATGTTTGTAGAGACCACCCCATTCATATCTCCCATCATAATGATGTTGGTATAGTCCAGATAGTCCAGCATTGTCTCATGCAGCTTCCTATAAAATTCTGATTTCCCCTCATTCGGTGCATAGATTCCTAATATTAATTTTTTTTCTCCTTGAGTCTGTATCTCGATTGCCAAGATTCTTCCTTGCTCATCTTTAAATAAGAATTTTGGTGACAGGCTCTCCTTTGCATAAATCACCACTCCTCTTTTCTTGACTCTGTCCGATGAAATAAATTCTTGGCCTAGTCTTTTATTAATTAGCACTTTTCTATGGAGCCTAGTCACATGCGTTTCCTGCAAGCAAATAATGTCCAACTGTTCTTTTTTCAATACATGAAATATTCTTCTTCTTTTTTCCGGGGAATTCCCACCATTAATATTCCAGCTAAGGAGCTGCAGAGACATCCTGGATCAGTCTGCTATTCCTTTGGTGGTGGCGTCTCTTTCTTTTGATCCTCTGGTCCCAAAGGTGCAGGAGCAGGTACAGGTACAGGTGGAGGTGGTGGCCAAGACCCAGGTCCTGCTATTCCTTTCTGAAGGTCCTCTCCGTGGTCGTTCAAAAACTTGTCTTGATCTTCTGCTGTTTTAATTTTAATTTTCTTTCCTTTAAAGCTAAAGGATAGTGCTTGAGGAAATTCCCACCTAAAGGGAATTGAATTACCTTTCAGTAATCTTGTTAATTCTGTATATATAGATCTAAGGTCCAAGAGTTGCTTCGGAATATCCTTGTAAATTTCTGCTCTAATGCCTTGAATAACCAGTGATTTTTCAAAATGAAGGCTTAATATTTTATCTCTCTCTTGCTTGGATCTCAAAATAATCAAACAGTCTCTGGATCTATCTTTCTTCACCAATCTTCCCAGTCTGAAAGCACTTACGATTTTAAAGTCCTTGTCTTCTCCAATAGCCCAAAACTTTGAAAATTCTGATGTCAGATAGCCTATTAAGTCCCCCTGTTCAAGTTCTGGGATGGCTCTCAGTCTGAGATTATTCTCCCTATTTCTCAGTTCGATCATAGACATCATAGACAGGTAGGCCTGCTGTTCACTTATCTGTTTGTGCAGAGGTTTTACCTCCACCTGTACTGCTTCGGCCTTTCGATTGGCTTCCGCGGCTTTTTGATTCGCTTCCTCAGCTAATTTACGGTTTTCTGCAGTTACTTCCTGTAAATTCCCAATTGCTTGTGTATGTTGAGCAACTTGTTCAGTCAATTTACTGATACTGGCTGTAGCTTGATCAATTTTGGCTGAATGCTCGTCTGCTTTCTTATTTAAACTTTCCAATTGTTCTAAAATTTGTTCTAAAACAGCTGCAGATCCTCCTGTAGCCATATCTTCTAATGATGTCTGCTCGGTTTCTCCTTTATGTATCTCTAAAACAGCTGGGACAGATGATCTGCGTGGCTGAGAAGTCAAAGTTGTTTGCACTAAATGTTTAGCTTTCGCTTTAGCCAATCTTGTTTTGCCCGTACCACTCATTCCAGTCCTGTCTACGTGCCAAGGTCAAGCTGTGTAAAGTCCCATGGGAATCACAATTCCAGAGAGTAAACAACAAAGCAGTAGAGAATAAAAACAAAAAGCAGGTCTCAGACAGCTGTAAGTCCAAAATCCTCTAGGGGGAGTGTAATGATGCCTCAGAAAAGAAAATAGAGTTGTTCCGCCATTAAAATCCAAACAGTTTTAAACCGCAATGAAAGGATCCTTCAGCTCCCTTTTAGCATGCAGAGCTTTCCCAAAATTGAAACAAAGTCTCTAAAGAGGTGCGAGAAACAGTTTTCCCATTTGTATCCCGACTATAACGCTCCAATGTAACACTTTCAGTAGTTAAACAGTCTCAGCAGTTTGACAGTTCTTTTTTAAACTGGCAGCCCGTGAATTTGGGCTTCTCCGTCATTTATAAATCCACAAAAGGGGGAGGAAAGTCCAGTCCAAAGCCAACAAAAGTAGAACAAAAGTTAACTCTCTTAATCTCTTAGAAACCAGTTCAAATGTTGCACAAAAGTCCAAACTTCTAAAGTCACTTTAAAAAGATTCCAGCTTGTCAAATTCTTTGCTTTAATTCTTTAAGCACTGCAGGGAGACGGACTTCCTGGTTGCGTCTCCTGCTTTCACCAAATTTAGTCACTTTAGTCCCGAAATTCTTAAATTCCCCTTACTCACGGGTTTGTAGTTTTGAATCAAATGTTCCAGGAAAAAAGGTCGGCGCTCATCGGCAGCAGCTGCACGGCTTCACTTCTGCAGAAAGAGCGATGAACTCACAGCACCGCGCCAGCCCTTCCACGTTCCGGAGCCCCTTACGGGGTTCCTTCTTCGTTTTGGGGGGCGCTTCTGGTGCCCGCCGAGTCCCACGGCCACAGGCTCACTCTACCTGTGGTTTTTCTTTATGGGTCTCCGCTTCGCCGTAGCGGACGACCCTTTTCTGCGGAGCTCCCCTTCACAGCGCAAAGGGGACCGCCATTACCGTTTTGCGCCGCCTCCAGAAGTCCATCCGTAGTCATTTTTTAAATTACGCATTTCATAATTTATATTGACATTATTTGACTCCTTACTTCCATTTCTCTTTAGACAATACTCCTACATTTTTCACAGTGCTCTTTTAAACCCCACTAGCATTATCTGTCCTTCACTTATATTTTCCAGATGTTCCACAAATTTCCCCCAGTCCTCAATGAACCTCTGGTCTCTTAAGTATCTAATTTTTCCCGTCAATCTATCCAACTCCGCGTAATCTAACAGTTTCATTCTCCATTCCTCAACTGTCGGTATTTTCTGTTGTTTCCAGTTTTGGGCCAGGAGGACTCTTGTTGCAGTCGTTGCATATTGAAACAATTTACAATCGTTACTCTTTATCTCCCTTCCTAATATTCCTAACAGGAAGGCCTCGGGTTTTTTTTTCAAATGTATACCTTAAAATTTTCTTCATTTCATTATATACACTTTCCCAAAAACCTTTTACCTTTTTGCATTCCCACCACATGTGGTAGAAAGACCCCTCTTTTTCCCTGCATTTCCAGCATTTATTACAAGTTTTTTACATTTTTGCCAATTTTGCAGGGGTTATATACCATCGGTAAAAATCTTCATTATATTCTCCTTCAGCGTCATACAAGCCGTAAATTTTAGTTTTTTTTCCCAAATTTTTTCCCACTCTTCAAAATGTATATTATGTCCGATGTCCCTGGCCCAATGTATCATGACCGACTTTACTTCCTCATCTATCAGATTCCACTCTAGCAGCAAATTGTACATTTTGGATAAAATTTTATAATCGTTATTTATTATTTCAATCTGGAATTTGGAGTCTTTATCATAGAATCATAGAATCATAGAGTTGGAAGAGACCACAAGGGCCATCGAGTCCAACCCCCTGCCAAGCAGGAAACACCATCAGAGCACTCCTGACATATGGTTGTCAAGCCTCTGCTTAAAGACCTCCAAAGTAGGAGACTCCACCACACTCCTTGGCAGCAAATTCCACTGTCGAACAGCTCTTACTGTCAGGAAGTTCTTCCTAATGTTTAGGTGGAATCTTCTTTCTTGTAGTTTGGATCCATTGCTCCGTGTCCGCTTCTCTGGAGCAGCAGAAAACAACCTTTCTCCCTCCTCTATGTGACATCCTTTTATATATTTGAACATGGCTATCATATCACCCCTTAACCTCCTCTTCTCCAGGCTAAACATGCCCAGCTCCCTTAGCCGTTCCTCATAAGGCATCGTTTCCAGGCCTTTGACCATTTTGGTTGCCCTCCTCTGGACACGTTCCAGTTTGTCAGTGTCCTTCTTGAATTGTGGTGCCCAGAACTGGACACAGTACTCCAGGTGAGGTCTGACCAGAGCAGAATACAGTGGCACTATTACTTCCCTTGATCTAGATGCGATACTCCTATTGATGCAGCCCAGAATTGCATTGGCTTTTTTAGCTGCCGCGTCACACTGTTGGCTCATGTCAAGTTTGTGGTCAACCAAGACTCCTAGATCCTTTTCACATGTACTGCTCTCAAGCCAGGTGTCCCCCATCTTGTATTTGTGCCTCTCATTTTTTTTGCCCAAGTGCAATACTTTACATTTCTCCCTGTTAAAATTCATTTTGTTTGTTTTTGCCCAGTTCTCTAATCTGTCAAGGTCGTTTTGAAGTGTGATCCTGTCCTCTGGGGTGTTAGCCACCCCTCCCAGTTTGGTGTCATCTGCAAATTTGATCAGGATGCCCTTGAGTCCATCATCCAAGTCGTTGATAAAGATGTTGAATAAGACCGGGCCCAAGACAGAACCCTGTGGCACCCCACTAGTCACTCTTCTCCAGGATGAAGAGGAACCATTGATGAGCACCCTTTGGGTTCGGTCAGTCAGCCAGTTACAAATCCACTGAGTGGTAGCATAGTCAAGACCACATTTTACCAGCTTCTTTACAAGAATATCATGGGGCACCTTGTCAAATGCCTTGCTGAAATCAAGGTAGGCTACATCCACTGCGTTCCCTTCATCTACCAGGCTTGTAATTCTGTCAAAAAACGAGATCAGGTTAGTCTGACATGACTTATTTTTCAGAAATCCATGCTGACTATTGGTGATCACAGCATTCCTTTCTAGGTGCTCACAGACTTTTTGCTTAATGATCTGCTCCAGAATCTTCCCTGCTATTGATGTCAGACTGACTGGGCGGTAATTATTTGGGTCCTCTCTTTTCCCCTTTTTGAACATAGGGACAATCAAACACATTTTCTTTAACCTGTTCGTACGGTTTCATTTTCCATTTCCCCCCTTCTTTGAATAACAATTGATCGTAAGTAATCCAGTTGCCTCTCATATTGATCTTCTTGACGCTCATAACTTCTAGTGGGGATAGCCAGTGTGGAATTTTAGGTTCTAATAAATATCTATTCCTTTCCCACACTTCAATCAGGGGACCTCTAAAGATGTGGCTTTCGAAACCCTTATGGATTTTCTTCTTCTCATGCCATAAGTACGCATGCCACCCAAACCTGTTGTCGAATCCCTCCAGGTCTAACAGTTCCTTCTTTTCCAATTTTATCCATGCTTTCAACCAGCAAAGGCACGAAGCCTCATAATATAGTTTCAAATCTGGCAGGGCAAAACCTCCTCTTTCTTTTGCGTCTGTTAAAAGCTTAAACTGAATTCTCGGCCTTTTGCCCTGCCAGATATATTTTGAGATTTCTCTTTGCCATTCTTTGAATATCTTAGTTCCCTTAATTACAGGGATAGTCTGAAATAAAAACAACATTTTTGGGAGCACATTCATCTTAATTGTAGATATCCTACCCCAAAATGACAGTTTCAACTTTCCCCACACCTCGAGGTCCTTTCTTATTCCTTTCCATGCCGGCTCGTAGTTATTCTTGAATAAATCTATATTTTTTGGGGTTATCCATATTCCTAAATATTTCACCTTTTTGACCACCTCTATCTCTGTTTGTTGTTGCACTTCTTCAATTACACTTAAGTCTGTATTCTTCGTCATTATTTTAGTCTTTTTCTTATTTAATTTGAAGCCTGCCACTTTACCAAATTGTTCGAATTCTTCCAGTACCTCATTTATTGAACTCGTCGGGTCTTCTATCGTTATTACCAAATCATCTGCGAACGCTTTGACTTTATATTCATTTTGGCCAATTGTTATTCCTTTTATCTTCTTATTTTGTCTTATTGAATTCAGGAGGACTTCCAACACCGTTATAAACAACAATGGGGAAAGTGGGCATCCCTGTCTTGTTCCTTTTGCTATCTTTATTTCTTCTGATACCACATTGTTTATAATCAGTTTTGCTTTTTGTTCTGTGTAAATTGCCTTTACTCCGTTGAAAAATTCTTTACCAACCTCCATATATTCCAGATGCTTTAACATAAAGTCCCAAATTATATTGTCGAATGCCTTCTCTGCATCCACGAACATCATTATAGCTTGCTTCTCACTCCTGGCAGACAGATATTCTACTATATTATGTTTCTTATATTATCTTTCATTTACCTGCCAGGTAAGAAGCCCGCTTGATCCCCGTGGATGCTTTCTAACAATATGTTTTTCATTCTTTTCGCCAGAATTCCTGCAAAAATTTTATAATCTATATTTAATAGTGAGATCGGCCTATAATTTTTAACTTGCAATAAATCTGAGTCCTGTTTCGGAATTAATGTAATAAATGCATCTTTCCATGTTTCTGGTATTTCTCTTTCTTTTAAGATGTTATTCATTACTTCTTTCAATGGTGTCATCAATGCGAATTTCATTTCTTTGTAGTAGTTAGCGGTGAATCCGTCTGGACCTGGAGCTTTCCCCCTTTTTAATTCTTTTATTACTTCTTTTATTTCTTCTATCTCTATTGGGGTATTCAGTTGTTCTTTTTTATCTATCGGAATCATCTGCATCTTTTTTTCTTTCAGAAATCTTTCTATTTTCCTCAAGTTGTTTTTCTCTCTGTTTTTATATAATCCTCTGTAATAATCCAAGAAACCCTTCCTTATTTCCTTAGGGTTAGTTATCTCTTCTCCATCCACTACAATTTTATTTATTGTGTTTTGTTCCTTTCTTTTTTTGATTTGCCATGCCAGCAATTTTCCTGATTTGTTTGCAAATTCAAAACTTCTTTGTCTTAGTTTTTTAATATTCCATTCCACTTCTCTGTTTATTATCATTGCAAACTGGGATTGCAAAGCTTTAATGTTTTCTTTTATTCTCTTATTAGGTTTTTTAACTAATTTTTGCTCATTGTCCATTATCTGCTTCAAAATATCTTTTTCCCCTTTTTCTCTACCCTTATTTTTAATGACATTCTGCTGGATGAAAAAACCTCTCATCACTGCCTTGCTTGCATCCCAAACCACTTTTATTTTTGTACCTTTATTCAAATTATCCATAAACTATTCCGTCAACCTTTTTTGTGCTTTTTCAACAATTTCTTGGTCGTCTAAAAGGTAGTCTTTCATTCTCCACCTAAAAGTTCTTTCTTCCAAACCTTTTAGTTTCATTTTTATTGGGTTGTGATCAGAGATCATTTTGGCTTGGATTTCTACCCGAAGAGTTCTTGGCGTTAATTCATTCGAAATCCAAATCTGATCTATTCTGGACATTGACTGGTTCGGCTCAGAGTAATAAGTGAACTGTTTTTCCAGTGGGTGTCTAAGTCTCCAGATATCTATCAAATTACAATTTTTAACCAATGAAAAAAAAGTTCTAGGTAACTTCCCTTCCTTACTTCTTCCATCTCTGAGTCTATCCATTTCCAATGACACCACTGCATTCATATCTCCCAATATTATAATTTTCTGATCTACATATTCAGATAGTTTTTCTTCCAGAATTTTGTAAAACTCAGACTTATTACCATTTGGTGCATAGATCCCGACTATAATTAGATTTTCTCCCTGCCATTTGATTTGGACCGCTATTATCCTTCCTTCTTCATCCTTAAAAATTTGTTGAGCTTCAATTTGGTTTTTGACATCGATGACCACTCCTCTTTTTATCTTTATCTGAGGATATAAACTCATTTCCTAATCTTTTATTAATCAATATTCTTTTGTGTCTTCTTGCTACGTGTGTCTCTTGTAGGCAAATAATGTCCAGGTTTTCTTTTTTTAAGATTTGTTCAATTTTATTCCTTTTTTTCCTCATTCATCTCATTAATGTTCCAGTTCCAAATTTTTAACGCCATGGTGATTTAAATTTAAATAGATTTGTTTCTCCTTTTATAATTTAGCTGTTTCTTCTTCCTCCTGTTCCTCTTCTTCTCCTGATGTCTTTCTTGTTTCTTCCTCTGAGTCTGCGCCTCCTGCTGCCTCTTCTCCTTTATCTTCTTCTTTTTCTGATCTCAGTTCTTTATATTTTCTCAGGAATTTTCCAGTTTCTTCTAGGCTTATCAGTCTATGCCTCTTGCTTCTGTAAATGAATGAAATACCTTCCGGGAACTCCCATTTGAATTCTATGTTATTTTTCTTCAGCGTCTGCACCAATGCTTTATACGGCTCTCTGCGTCTCAGTAATCTAATTGGTATGTCTTTAAAGATTATTATGTAGTTCCCATTAATGCTCAGTCTTTTTTCTCTATTTTTTTGCAGAATCATATTTCTCATTTCCCTTTCTTTAAATGTGATCAAGCAGTCTCCTACAAATTTTTTAACTCTAGTTGTTTTTACACGTAGTCTAAATGCAGATTGTACCGATCTTGCCATTTCTTCTACTGGTAATTCCATCCATTGAGCTAATTCTGTTATCAATTTCTCTTTAATGTTTTCACCTTGTGATTCTGGGACTGCTCTAAGTCTCAAATTAACTTCCCTCTGCCTTAGTTCATTCATGGCTATTACGTCCTTCATTTCTTCTTGCGCTTTACTCAGTTCCATCATCTCCACTTTAATCCTATCTTCTTCACGTTTCACATCTTTCATTTCTAATCTCGTCTTTTTCAATCCCTCTTCCACGGATTGTGTTCTTCTAAATACTTCCTTTATTTGCCCTTTCAGTTCATTAACTGTTTCGTCCATTTTTTAATCCATTTTCCCAATCTTATTATCTACTTGTTCTAATTTTACTTCTAATTTTTTTCACTTTGTTTAATTTCCGCAAACATTCTTAATATATCTGCTTTGAAGTCTATTTCTTGCTTGGATCCTTTTCTTTCTGTTGGTGTCCCCCCCCTCCATCCTCTTTGTTGGATTCGACATTATATCTTATTTAACCCAAAACCCTCTATTACGTACCAAAATATTTTTATATCTCAATTTCTAAATTATAATTTGTAACCCCTCAACCAAAATGCCAAGTAAGTTTACAAAATTTTACACAATCCCCAAATAATACCAATATAACCCCAAAATATATTCCAGCAACCAAGCAGGGTCTGTTCCTGTTCCTCTTCTTGCCTCCACTCAGGCTAATCCACTTAGTTACCCAGTCTGCTTCTTCCTTTTGGCTTTAGTTATCAATTTTCAGTTTGATTTTCAATTTTATAGTCTCTTCAGATTCCTAACTTCAAATATTAGCACTTTAATCCTAATAATAAAAAAAGTAATCAAAAAGGAAAGGGAATATATATTATCGGACCCAAAGAGGGGGAGAAGGACTATATTATAACATCCAAAGTCTGTCTGTCTTGGTATCCAAGAGCACCCTTTAATTAAAGTCCGTAAAATTGGAAGAAGAAGAAAAAACAAATTGCAATATTTTATTCTATCCGCTAGGTGTCCTCCGTTGTTATGGCATAATTCGGAAGTGAAGAAAAGGGAATTGAGGAAATGAATCAGTACTTTAGTGTCTTTTAAATATTACTATATTCCAATTCCAGTAATAACATAAGCAGGATTAACAAACAAAAAACAAAAATAAGTTAATTCAACCAAAGCCACCAAAATGCGTTGTTGATTACTACGCTTCAAGTTCTTTAATGGCGTCGGAACCTTCTCTTCCTTTTCACTGTCCTTTGTTCTTTAAAAGTGAAAGTGGAGAACAGTTCCTTCTTCTCTCCCCCCCCCTCAGTTCATCGAGTACTTCCAGTTTTCAAAGCGATACTTTCTGTTCCCTATTTTAGTTCTAACCAGTTCTTGATATTAAGTATCCTCTTTCCACAGGATACTTTTGATGTAAAAATCATGCAGGGAAACAAACAATAGAATCATAGAATCATAGAATCATAGAATCATAGAGTTGGAAGAGACCACAAGGGCAATCAAGTCCAACCCCCTGCTAAGCAGGAAACACCATCAGAGCACTCCTGACATATGGTTGTCAAGCCTCTGCTTAAAGACCTCCAAAGAAGGAGACTCCACCACACTCCTTGGCAGCAAATTCCACTGTCGAACAGCTCTTACTGTCAGGAAGTTCTTCCTAATGTTTAGGTGGAATCTTCTTTCTTGTAGTTTGGATCCATTGCTCCGTGTCCGCTTCTCTGGAGCAGCAGAAAACAACCTTTCTCCCTCCTCTATGCGACATCCTTTTATATATTTGAACATGGCTATCATATCACCCCTTAACCTCCTCTTCTCCAGGCTAAACATGCCCAGCTCCCTTAGCCGTTCCTCATAAGGCATCGTTTCCAGGCCTTTGACCATTTTGGTTGCCCTCCTCTGGACACGTTCCAGTTTGTCAGTGTCCTTCTTGAATTGTGGTGCCCAGAACTGGACACAGTACTCTAGGTCAGTGTTTCCCAACCGGTGTTCCGCGGCACACTACTGTGCCGTGAGACATCGGCTGGTGTGCCGTGGGAGGGAGGCGGGCGAGAGGCGGCGGCGGCGAGGATCCGGCGGGGGTGGGGGGAGCGGGGGCCGTCGCGCGCAACCGAACTCACTTGGCGCGCTGCCGGCTTGTCCTCCTTCAACCTGGGTCGGGCCAGGCCTGCTCACGTCCCCGGATCCCCTAGCAGCAGCCGCACGCTCTCCAAAAGCGCAACGCTGCGCGCAACCGCTCGGCCAGCTGGTGCTCTGCGACTCCGCCCTTTCCCCTCCCAGCGCCGGAGGGTTCGCGCGACCGCAGCTGTTCCCTTTCGCAGCGCGCGGGAAACAATTCCAGGCCGATTGCCTTGTGCCGAAAGGCACCGCCTCTCCTTCCAGCTCAGGCCCGGGCCGCCGGCTCCCCGAATGACGTCACGGGGGCGGGGCTTTAATGGTGGTGTGCCGCGAGATTTTTTTCCGGTAAACAGGTGTGCCGTTGCCCAAAAACGTTTGGGAAACACTGCTCTAGGTGAGGTCTGACCAGCCGCTAGGGAAACTCATTTTCCTTAGCCGCTAGGGCAACTCACTTTCCTTTCTCCGCTCTGCAAATCACTTTGCGTCCGTGCTGATTCCGGATAATAGCTGAACTCCGCAATATTCTTGTTTTTTCCTCCGGGTTTCTTTTATTCTTTTATTAATCGCCAATTTCAGTTTATTCCCGGATTTCTTTTATTTTGAGAGCAAGGCGCTTTCTCTGCAAGACTTCGCTACTCGGGGGTAGATAATGGCTTCCCTCGACCTGCCGCTCCGCTCCTCCGTTCTCTTCACTTATTTCGGAAGCTACCTGACAGCCGGGCGAGCCGCTTCTGGTCCCGCTGGGATCCTGACGTTCCGGACACCCACCAGAGGTATTTTGAGGGGCCTCCACGCCCTTTAGCACACCCTTTCCCCCCGAAGTAGCTCAGGATTTCCCTCACGGAAAAATCCCCTCTTGCGATGAGATCACGCTCCACCGGAAGTCTCAACCCCAACCCTAACCCTAACCCTAACCCTAACCCTAACCCTAACCCTAACCCTAACCCTAACCCTAACCCTAACCCTAACCCTAACCCTAACAGAAACCCTAGCAAAGCGAAGTGTAATAAGCCTAAACAAAGCCAAACAGGTTGTTTTGTGTTCCAGCTACATAGAAAGAAGATGATAAAAGTCTGATTGGGCTTATTTCAAAATGGTGTTTTGGGGTTAGAATGCACATTCATTCAAAAATCGCAGTGACATGTTTGTTATCAGCCCAAATCAAGCATAGTTGTTTTGGTTCCATCTCAATAGAAAGAGGACGAATAAACTTGGATTGTTCTTTCGGTGGTCATTCACCCTAACCCTAACCCTAACCCTAACCCTAACCCTAACCCTAACCCTAACCCAACCATAACCCTAACCCTAAACGCAACCCCAACCCTAACCCTAACCGTAGCAAAGTGAAGTGTAATAAGCCTAAACAAAGCCAAACAGGTTGGTGTTGTGAGAGCTGCCCGAGGTCCCAGCTCACAAAGGACCAACGCCAGTTCGTTGTTATGTACAAAAGTCTTTATTGAAGTTCAGTTTTTCTTTCACAGCCGCGGCGCACAGCTCTACGTCTGAAACTCTAGACCGCCGAAGCTCCGTCTGAGTCCCCTCCCCCCAGACACCAGTTTAAGACCCTAGCCTTGCTCCACCTCTTCCTTTGCTCTTTCCTCCTCTGGCTCCGCCTGTCAGCTGGGGTCCCACTCTTCCGAGACTCATCTGACGCTGAGTCCCCTGAGTCTTCCCCCTGCCTCCGGCGGGCTTTAGGACCTGGTTCCCAATCCGGGTTTTCTGCTGTCCCACGTGCCTCTACATTTGAACTTGGCGCGCGCGCCCAGCCGGCAACCTTCCTCCTGACCGTTTCACTGCTCCTGTCACTGCTTCCCCCTTCGGGGAGGCTAGCTAGACCTGACCTCCCCTCCGTTCCCCCACTCTCCGATGGAGGTGTGGTCAGCCCAGACTCATCTTCTCCTCCTGCTGGAGGAGACGCTGGCCCTGACACATGGGACTCTTCCCCCCCACTCTGCTCTGGTGGGGAAGCTGGTCCTGATTTCCAGCTGCTGCTTTGGGAGTCCCCACTGGCCCCTTGTTTCTGGTGTGTCTCCCCTGGGACCCCCCTTGCCCTGACCATCGGCGCCTCCTTCTGGGAATCTTCTGATTCGCTGGAGGAGCTCATGGAATCTCTCGGGTCACTGTCGTACTCCCCTACGCTGCCCTCAGATTCTTCCCCTTCGCTCTCCATTTCCTCTCTCCCCTGTACCTCTGCTCCTGAGCCCCTGACAGGTGTTAATGCACATTGACCTAGAAATCGCAAAGTGTGTGTAATGAAACCAAAATAACACAATACCGTCTTTCGCTTCCATATGCGTAGAAAGAAGACGCATAAGCTTTGATTGGTATTATTTCAATTTGCATGGTGTTTTTTGGGTGTGCACCAGAATCACCCCCAACGAAAGCAAAAAAATTTTTTGGGTTCCATCTTCATAAAAAGAAGATGATAAAGCTCTGATTGGGTTATTTCAAATTGGTGGTTTTTTGGTTAGAATGCACATTCACCCAAAAATCGCAGTGACATGTTTTTTATCAGCCTAAATCAAGCTAGGTGTTTTGGTTCCACCTCAATAGAAAGAGGACAAATAAGCTTGGATTCACCCTGACCCTAACCCTAACCCTAACCCTAACCTTAACCCTAACCCTAGCAAAGCGATGTGTAATAAGCCTAAACAAAGCCAAACAGGTTGTTTTGTGTTCCAGCTACATAGAAAGAAGAATCTTGGATTTCACTTACTTCAAGTCGTGTTCTTTGGTGTTAATGCACATTGACCCAGAAATCGCAAAGTGTGTGTATTGAAACGAAAATAACACAACACCGTTTTTCCGCTTCCATATGCGTAGAAAGAAGCCGAATAAGCTTTCATTGAATCATAGAATCATAGAGTTGGAAGAGACCACAAGGGCCATCGAGTCCAACCCCCTGCCAAGCAGGAAACACCATCAGAGCACTCCTGACATATGGTTGTCAAGCCTCTGCTTAAAGACCTCCAAAGAAGGAGACTCCACCACACTCCTTGGCAGCAAATTCCACTGTCGAACAGCTCTTACTGTCAGGAAGTTCTTCCTAATGTTTAGGTGGAATCTTCTTTCTTGAAGTTTGGATCCATTGCTCCGTGTCCGCTTCTCTGGAGCAGCAGAAAACAACCTTTCTCCCTCCTCTATGTGACATCCTTTTATATATTTGAACATGGCTATCATATCACCCCTTAACCTCCTCTTCTCCAGGCTAAACATGCCCAGCTCACTTAGCAGTTCCTCATAAGGCATCGTTTCCAGGACTTTGACCATTTTGGTTGTCCTCCTCTGGAAACGTTCCAGTTTGTGAGTGTCCTTCTTGAATTGTGGTGCCCAGAACTGGACACAGTACTCC
The DNA here is from genome assembly GCF_964188305.1 of Podarcis bocagei. Lineage (NCBI taxonomy): Eukaryota > Metazoa > Chordata > Lepidosauria > Squamata > Lacertidae > Podarcis > Podarcis bocagei. Next base: position 36,701,130 of record NC_138131.1, read on the forward strand.
AGGTGAGGTCTGACCAGAGCAGAATACAGTGGCACTATTACTTCGCTTGATCTAGATGCTATACTCCTATTGATGCAGCCCAGAATTGCATTGGCTTTTTAAGCTGCCGCGTCACACTGTTGGCTCATGTCAAGTTTGTTGTCAACTCGGAGGACAGATGAGATGACAATTTGTGCATTTAGTTGCTTCAATTTCCTGCCGAGAGCCTCGTAGTCTCTTTCGATCTTCTGGAAGCTATTGCTTGCAGTGTCATTGGTTCCCACATGAACCAAGAGGAAGGGGTATTTGTCAGTGGGTTTTATGATTCCTTGCAGTCGTTCAGTTACATATTGGATCTTAGCCCCGGGGAGACAGCACAGTTCCCGTGACATCTTGTCAGGCCCACAGATCACTGCTTCTGTTCCCTCAGTAGGGAACCCCCTATCACCACTACACACCTCCTCTTGGGTTTGGTCGGGGTTCTTCCGTGAGCTGTCCGTTCCAAGGTCGCCTGCACATTCCCTGAGGACTGACTTTGCTTCTCATCTTCATATACCTGATCGACTGTAATGAGGGAGAGATCCTCAAATGGAGTCTGCTCTTTGTCTTCCATGCTAGGGGAGAGTACCTCAAAGCGATTGTGTATTTCTAAACAATCAGAGCGAACCCTGGGCCTCCTTCTTCTTTGAGTCACATTTCTCCATATATCTGGCTCCTGTGTTGGTGAACTAGCCTCCTTCTCAGGGGAGTCCCCTGTCTCCTCCTTGGTGGAGACGGTGTGCTCTGTTGCTTCCAAGAAGAGCTCCAGCTCTCTAATTCTTTGGAGCGTAGCTACACGTTCCTCCAGTTGCTGGACTTTGTCTTTTAAGAGGGCAATCAACATGCAATTGCTGCAGGTAAAGCTGCCTGCAACCTTTGGCAAGATGGCAAACATTGTGCAGGAACTGCAGGCGACTGCAGCTGTTCCCTCCCCCTCCATCTTGAGAATGTGTCGTTGGGGGTGGCTACAGCGGTCCTCCATCATAAAAAGCGTGAAGAAAGGACAAATAACAACTAATCAGCCACAAAGAAACACACACAAACAAGAAAACGCTTTTTGCTCCTTCAACTGCTTCCCTGCTAGCTCTGATAAGCTCCTCCCACAGCTAATCACCTGCCTCAACAGAAACCCTGCCCCCTCTGACCTTTGCACAGGGAGAACAGTTAATCAGCCACAAAGAAAGACACACACACAAGAAAACCCTTTTTACTCCTTCTTCAACTGCTGCCCTGCTAGGTCTGATAAGCTCCTCCCACAGCTAATCACCTGCCTCAACAGAAACCCTGCCCCCTCTGACCTTTGCACAGGGAGAACAGCTAATCAGCCACAAAGAAACACACATACACAAGTAAACCCTTTTTGCTCCTTCTTTAACTGCTGCCCTGCTAGCTCTGATAAGCTCCATCCACAGCTAATCACCTGCCTCAACAGAAACCCTGCCCCCTCTGATCTTTGCACTTGGAGAACAGCTAGTCAGCCACAAAGAAACACACACACACACAAGAAAACGTTTTTTGCTCCTTCTTCAACTGCTGCCCTGCAAGCTCTGATAAGCTCCTCCCACAGCTAATCACCTGCCTCAACAGAAACCCTGCCCCCTCTGACCTTTGCACAGGGAGAACAGCTAGTCAGCCACAAAGAAACACACACACACACAAGAAAACCCTTTTTGCTCCTTCGTCAACTGCTGCCCTGCTAGATCTGATAAGCTCCTCCCACAGCTAATCACCTGCCTCAACAGAAACCCTGCCCCCTCTGACCTTTGCACAGGGAGAACAGCTAATCAGCCACAAAGAAACACACAGACACAAGAAAACCCTTTTTGCTCTTTCTTCAACTGCTGCACTGCTAGCTCTAATAAGCTCCTCCCAGAGCTAATCACCTGCGTCAACAAAAACCCTGCCCCCTCTGACCTTTGCACAGGGAGAACAGCTAGTCAGCCACAAAGAAACACACACACACACACACACGAAAACCCTTTTTGCTCCTTCTTCAACTGCTGCCCTGCTAGCTCTGATAAGCTCCTCCCACAGCTAATCACCTGCCTCAACAGAAACCCTGCCCCCTCTGACCTTTGCACAGGGAGAACAGCTAATCAGTCACAAAGAAACACACACAAGAAAACCCTTTTTGCTCCTTCTTCAACTGCTTCCCTGCTAGGTCTGATAAGCTCCTCCCACAGCTAATCACCTGCCTCAACAGAAACCCTGCCCCCTCTGACCTTTGCACAGGGAGAACAGCTAGTCAGCCACAAAGAAACACACACACACAAGAAAACCCTTTTTGCTCCTTCTTCAACTGCTGCACTGCTAGCTCTGATAAGCTCCTCCCAGAGCTAATCACCTGCCTCAACAGAAACCCTGCCCCCTCTGACGTTTGCACTGGGAGAACAGCAACAAAGAAACACACACACACACACACACACACACACACACACACACGAAAACCCTTTCTGCTCCTTCTTCAACTGCTGCCCTGCTAGCTCTGATAAGCTCCTCCCAGAGCTAATCACCTGCCTCAACAAAAACCCTGCCCCCTCAGACGTTTGCACAGGGAGAACAGCTAATCAGCCACAAAGAAACACACACAAACAAGAAAACCCTGTTTGCTCCTTCTTCAACTGCTGCCCTGCTAGCTCTGATAAGCTCCTCCCACAGCTAATCACCTGCCTCAACAGAAACCCTGCCCCCTCTGACCTTTGCACAGGGAGAACAGCCACAAAGAAACACACACACACACACACACACACACACACACACACGAAAACCCTTTTTGCTCCTTCTTCAACTGCTGCCCTGCTAGCTCTGATAAGCTCCTCCCACAGCTAAATCACCTGCGTCAACAAAAACCCTGCCCCCTCTGACCTTTGCACAGGGAGAACAGCTAGTCAGCCACAAAGGAACACACACACACAAGAAAACCGTTTTTGCAAATTATTTCAAATTGGTGTTTTTGTTGCACATTCACTCAAAAATCGCAGAGTGACATTTTTGTTATCACCCCAAATCAAAGGTGTTTTGTTTCCATCGCAATAGAAGGAGGACAAATAAGCTTGGATTGTTCTTTCGGTGGTAATTCACTTTTACTCTAACCCTACCCCTACCCCTAACTCTAACCCTAACCCCAACGCTGACCCTAACTGTAACCCTAAACCTAACCCTGACCCTGACCCTGACCCTAACCCGAACCCGAACCCGAACCCTAACCCTAACTATAACCATAACCCGAACCCAAACCCGAACCTTTGATTGGTCTTATTTCAATTCGCATCGTGTTTTTTGGGTGTTTTTTCGGAATCACCCCCGACCAAAGCAAAAAGGTCCTCTGCCATCTACATAAAAAGAAGATGATAAAGCTCTGATTGGGCTTATTTCAAATTGGGTTTTTTGGGGTTAGAATGCACAATCACCCAAAAATCGCAGTGACATGATTTTTATCAGCCCAAATCAAGCATACGTTGTTTGGTTCCATCTCAATAGGCAGAGGACGAATAAGCTTGGATTGTTCTTTCTTTGGTCATTCACCCCGACCCTAACCCTAACCCTAACGCTAACCCCAACCCCAACCCCAACCCCAACCCTACCCCTAACCCTAACCCCAACCCTAACTGTAACCCTAACCCTAACACAAGCAAAGTGTAGTGTAATAAGCCTAAACAAAGGCAAAAAGGTTGTTTTGTGTTCCTGCTACATAGAAAGAAGAATCTTGGATATCGCAACCAAAATGGTCAAAGGCCTGGAAACGATGCTAAGGGAGCTGGGCATGGAACGGCCTGGAACGGCTAAAGGTCTGGAACGGCTAAGGGAGCTGGGCATGTTTAGCCTGGAGAAGAGGAGGTTAAGGGGTGATATGATAGCCATGTTCAAATATATAAAAGGATGTCACATAGAGGAGGGAGAAAGGTTGTTTTCTGCTGCTCCAGAAAAGCGGACACGGAGCAATGGATCCAAACTACAAGAAAGAAGATTCTACCTAAACATTAGGAAGAACTTCCTGACAGTAACAGCTGTTCGACAGTGGAATTTGCTGCCAAGGAGTGTGGTGGAGTCTCCTTCTTTGGAGGTCTTTAAGCAGAGGCTTGACAACCATATGTCAGGAGTGCTCTGATGGTGTTTCCTGCTTGGCAGGGGGTTGGACTCGATGGCCCTTGTGGTCTCTTCCAACTCTATGATTCTATGATTCTATGATTCTATGATCGCTTATTTCAAGTCGTGTTCTTTGGTGTTCATGCACATTGACCCAGAAATCGCAAAGTGTGTGTAATGAAACGAAAATAACACAAGACCGTCTTTTCGCTTCCATATGCGTAGAAAGAAGCCGAATAATCTTTGATTGGTCTTATTTCAATTCACATGGTGTTTTTTGGGAATCACCCCCAACCAAAGCAAAAAGGTGTTTTGGGTTCCATCTACATAAAAAGAAGATGATAAAGCTCTGATTGGGCTTATTTCAAATTGGTGTTTTTGGGTCTAGAATGCACATTCATTCAAAAATCGCAGAGTGACATTTTCGTTATCAGCCCAAATCAAGGATAGGTGTTTTGGTTCCATCTCAATAGAAAGAGGACGAATAAACTTGGATTTTTCTTTTGATGGTCATTCACCCTGACCCTAACCCTAATCCTAGCAAAGCGAAGTGTAATAAGCCTAAACAAAGCCAAACAGGTTGTTTTGTGTTCCAGCTAAATAGAAAGAAGAATCTTGGATTTCGCTTATTTCAAGTCGTGTTCTTTGGTGTTAATGCACATTGACCCAGAAATCGCAAAGTGTGTGTAATGAGACCAACATAACACAACACCGTCTTTTCGCTTCCATATGCGTAGAAAGAAGCCGAATAAGCTTTGATTGGTCTTATTTCAATTCGCATGGTGTTTTTTGGGTGTGCACTGGAATCACCCCCAACCAAAGCAAAAAGGTGTTTTGGGTGCTGTCAGGGGTACAGGGACAGAGGCACAGGGAAGGCAGGAAATGGAGAGCGATGGAGAGGAATCCCAGGAGTGCGAGGAAGAGGATAGCAATGACGCAGGGGATTCCATGAGTCTCTCCAGCGAATCAGAGAACAGGTTGGCATTGGTCTTTTGTGAGCTGAGACCTGAGGCAGCCCTGACAGTAAGTCCCCTCCCAAAAGTACTCAAATTTTTTTTTTTTGCGAAGCTCACGAAGTTTGGCGGCCATGAGTATGGAGGAGCAGATAGCTGATCTACGCAACGCAGTCTCCCAGCTTACCACTGCGGTAGTGGTCTCCCAGAAGAAGGGGGAAGAGGCGGAAAAGCGATGCCAGGATCTGCAAGCCAGGTGGGATCATGCATGCCAAGTGGGATTCCCGGGGTCCAGATCTGCAGGCGTAGGACTGGGCAGAAGGGGAGGCAACTTGGTAGCCCACTTTGATGGGAACCTGAAGCAGTACCCCAGTTTTCGAGCAGACGTCGAATATGCGTTGCATTTGCTTCGCGACAACTTTAAAGATGAGGAGGAGAAGGTGGGGTTCATTGTGTCCCACTTGCATGGGGAAGCGAGGGCTTGGCTGCGCAATCTGTGGCGCGAAGATTGTCCTGCTCGAAGGGACTCAGATGAATTTATCAAAACCATGGACGCTTGCTTCCAATCTACCGTGGATGTGGATATAGCACGCAAGGAGCTGCATGGTTTAAGGCAAGGCAAGGCTACAGTACGTCAGTATCATGCTAGGTTTTTTGCCTTGCTGAATGTACTGAAATGGGAGAAAGATTCCCTGGCAGTAAGAGACTTGTTTTGGGAGGGGTTGTCTGGCCCTGTAAAAGATGAATTGGCAAGGGGGGTCAGACCTCAAACCCTAGCAGAACTTGTGCAGCGGGCGCTCGCCATTGGAGTGCGCCACGAAGAACGCCCTTGGCGCAATGAGGAGGGTCGCCAGCTTCACACACCCTCTAGAGCGCCTCCTTTCCTTCCCAGGGATCTAGGACGTACGCGTCCCTCACCTCAGCTGCAGGCAGGGGAGGAACCAATGGAACTTGGTGGTGCACAGGCTCAGTCAGCTGCCGGAGCCCCAGCGTCCGGAGCAGTCAAGACGAAGCCTCCTAGAGGGAACAGGAAGTGTTACATCTGTGACAGTGCGATGCACATGGCCAAAGAGTGTCCCCAGAGGCTCCAAAAGCACACTGCAGCCTTAGCAACAGTAACTGCAGCAGCACTACCTGAAGAGCAATTTCAGGGAAACGACAATGCCTGGCTGGAAGCAGAAATGCTGGGGCACAGCCAGGCGAGTCAGTAGGACAGTCCCCAGCGCTTTTGCAGCATACAAACCCCCTGCCACCCAAGCCAGTGGTGCAGCTCACTGCAACTCTCCAGCTACCTAATGGACGCACCCTGGAAGTCCCCATTACAATTGACAGTGGGAGCAACGCAGACTTCGTGGGGGTGCACTTCGTCAAGCAGCATCGCATAGAGCTCCTACCAGCCACGCTGCCATTGAACGTCGTCACAGTGGATGGCAGGAAGCTGCTGGGTGGGCAGGTGGTACAACAGACGCCACCCATGGTAATGCAGATTGGCAATCACCGAGAAGTCATCAGTTTCAACGTCACCCGCCTGTCAGACACACCTATAGTGTTAGGCATGAGTTGGCTGGATAGGCACAGCCCAACCATGGCGTGGTACCAGCGGCAGCTCACTTTCGGCTCGTCCTATTGCGCGCAGCATTGCATCCAGACCGGTCAGGAGGAGGAGGGCCAAGAGGAGGGGCAGCAGCTAAGTCTCAGCATGGCGCAAGCAGTACCCCTCAAGTACAAGGGGTTTTTGGAGGTCTTCTGCGAAAAGGAGGCTGACCAGTTGCCACCCCACCGGCCCTACGATTGCGCAATTGACCTCTTGCCAGGGAGAACGCTGCCGCCTGTGAAGCTGTATTCCATGTCCGAGGATGAGCTGCAGGAGCTCAGGGAGTTCATAGATCACAACCTGCAGCGGGGATTCATCCGAGAATCAAAGGCTGTAGGGGGCAGTCCTGTGTTTTTCGTGAAGAAGAAGGACACGCCCCAAAAGAGGCTGATCGTAGACTTTAGATTCATAAACTCGAAGACAAAGCCCGCGGCCTTTCCCATGCCCAAGATTGACGACCTGCTCGTGACGGTGTGGAAAGGGAAGATCTTCACCAAGTTGGATCTCCGCGGAGCTTACAATCTCATACGCGTGCGAGAGGGTGATGAGTGGAAGACGGCCATGTTCACGCCGTTGGGCACCTACGAATACAGAGTTATGCCGTTTGGTCTCCAGAATGGCTCCCACTATTTCCAAGCTTTTATGCACCACGTGCTAGCAGGACTCCTCTACAAGAAGTGCATATGTTTCCTCGACGAAATTCTGATCTTCTCGGAATCGCCGGAGGCTCACGAGAGCGACGTTAAGGAGGTCCTGCAGAGGCTACGGGAGCACAGGCTTTACGCCAAGCTGGAGAAGTGCCAATTCGACGTGACGGAGGTGGATTTTCTGGGCTATAGGCTGTCCGACAGGGGACTAGCCATGGACAGCGCCAAGGTCCGCGCGGTGTTGGACTGGAAAAGCCTGCGAAATCGGAAGGAGGTCCAGAGGTTCGTCGGCTTCGCCAACTTTTACCGCAAGTTCATCAGGGGTTTCACCAGGGAGACGGCAGCTATCACGGACACTCTCAGCTCCAAGAAGAAGAAGTTCACCTGGACGGACCAGGCGGAGCAGTCCTTCAGGAGACTTAAGAGTCTCTTCGCGTCCGAAGAACAGCTGCTACACGTGAATCCCGGCAGGCCCATGAGGGTTGAGACTGACGCATCTGACAGAGCGGTGGGGGCCGTCCTTTTACAGGAAGACCCGCAGGGGAACTGGAGGCCCTGCGCTTTCTACTCCCGGAAGCTCAGCAAGTCGGAACAGAACTACACCATCTGGGACAGGGAGTTGCTGGCCATCCACGCGGCTTTCAAGGCGTGGAGGCACTTCCTCATTGGAGCCAAGCACACCGTGCAGGTCCGCACGAACTACAAGAACCTAGAGTACTGGCGCACGGCGAAGCTACAGAGCCAGAGGCACATACGCTGGGCAGAGTTCTTTGCGGACTTCGATTTCAGGATTGAGTACATCCCAGGCGACAACAATGTCATAGCAGATGCGCTCTCCAGGAAACCGCAGTATCTCGAGGAAGCGGCACCTGTGGGAGCCAAGCACATTTTTGCACCGCAGGCGTGGGCGTGCGCTTCAGCCACCGTGGACCTGGAGGCGGTGCGTTGCGCGCTGCAGACGGATCCGTTCGCACAGTCCAAGATGGAAGAGGTGCGGAGAGGCACAGCGAGGGACGACGAGTTCCAGATACGCGACGGCCTGCTAACCCGTAAAGGTGCTCTCTACATTCCGGGAGACGATCTCCGCGCGAAGGTTCTGCAGCAGTTGCACGACGCACCCAGCGCTGGCCACTTCGGCAAGTAAAAGACGGCGGAATTAGTGGCCAGAGACTTTTGGTGGCCCCAGATGCGAGGGGAGGTCGCGGACTACGTCGCCAGGTGTGACACTTGCCAAAGGTCCAAGCCAGTGCACCAGAAACCAGCGGGACTGCTGGAACCATTGGAGACGCCACTGCAACCGTGGGAGAGGGTGGCGCTGGACTTTATCACTGATCTGCCCAGTTCGCGAGGCAAGACGGCGGTGCTTGTGGTTGTAGACCTGTTCACCAAGATGGTGCATTTCATTCCTTGCGCGAAGGTGGCGACTGTGGAGCAGACCGCCAAACTGTTCATAGACCACGTGTTCAGGGTGCACGGCTTGCTGCGATCCATCCTGTCCGACCGCGGTCGCCAGTTCGTTTCCAGTTTTTGGCAGAAGCTCCTGGGTATCCTGAACGTCAAGATCAACTTAGCGTCGGCAAGACACCCGCAGACCAACGGCCAAGCGGAAAGGGTCAACGCCATCATGCAGCAGTACCTGCGCTGTTACGCCAATCAGAAGCCTGCGACTTGGGTGGACTACTTGCCGATGGCCGAGTTTGCCTACAACAACACGAAGCAGGCGTCCACGGGGGTGACGCCGTTCTTCGCCAACAATGGGCGGCATCCCAGAGCATTTGGCCGCAGAATTGCAGGAGGTCCACGAGGAGCTCCGACGGCACTTAGAGCTGGCTAAACACGCCTACAAGGTGCAGGCAGACAGGCACAGGAGGGCAGGGGAAGACATACAGGTGGGGGACTGGGTATGGTTGGCAGCCCAGGCGGCGCCTACCAAGTCGTTAGCCAAGAAGAAGCTAGGACACAGACAGCTGGGGCCATACCAAGTTGAGGCCAAGATCAACCCCGTAGCTTATCGGTTGACCCTCCCAGAAGGTTCCCGAATGCACCCGGTCTTTCATAGGTCGGTGCTTACGCCCTACAAAGCCCCACACAGGTTTCAGGAGCCAGGGACGGCACCGGACCCACGCAGGGAGTCCCCAAGGGGGGGGGAAGTCACCGAAGGCCGAGACACTCAACGAGGTCACAGAAATTCTGGACTCTAGATGGGGGGAGGAGGGAGTAGAATACCTCCTCGCCAGAGAGGGTACCCCGGCCAGTGCCAACAGTTGGGTGCCGGGCTATGCTCTGGAAGAACCCCTTCTTAAGGACGAGTTCCATGCACTCTTCCCACACAGGCCCATGCCAGCGGAATTTTTCGACGACTGGCTTTTTACGCCTACACTTTCAGGCAGCACCTTCCGGGGGTTCTCCTCAGCAGAGGAGACCACGCCAGAATCGAGTCCTCCAAGGGGATCGTGCTCGGGGGTGGACACGGATCGCTCTTACTGGTGGGACGACCAACCAGAGGATGAGTGGCGCAGGAGATTGCTGAGGGGGCCCTGGCAGACAGCAACGTCCAAAGAGACAGGGGGAGGACATGGACGTGTTAGGAGAGGACCTTGGTTTCGAGCACACAAGCAATGAGCTGGAAGCAGAGACGATTGACGTCGACGAACTGTATCCAAGATCTACCCCAGCGACTGAGGAGCTTCCAGAACCTGCACCCGAGCAGCGGGAGGGGGGAAGGGGGGGCTTCGAGGGGGGGATGGATGTCAGGGGTACAGGGACAGAGGCACAGGGAAGGCAGGAAATGGAGAGCGATGGAGAGGAATCCCAGGAGAGAGAGGAAGAGGATAGCAATGACGCAGGGGATTCCATGAGTCTCTCCAGCGAATCAGAGGATTCCCAGAAAGGGGCGTCTGTGGTAAGGGCAAGGGGAGCCCCGGGGGGAAAGTGTCAGGAGCGGTGGGCCAGCAGGGGACCCCAAAGCGGCAGCTGGGAATCAGGGCCAGCCTCCCCACCAGAGCACAGCGAGGGAGGGGGAGGGTCCAGTGTGTCAGAGGGAGCAGCTCCGGCGACAGAGAAAGGGGAGGGATCAGAGCAAGCCGTTCTCCCGGAAGGGGAGGAAAGCAGTGAGGGGAGTAGCATAACTGTCAAAAGGAAGGTCAGAAGTTGGGCGCGCGCGCCAAGTTCAAATGAGGAGGCGCGCGGGAGAACAGGGAGCCCGGAGGAGGAGGGGCCAGGACCCAAAGCCCGCAGGAGGGGGCAGGAGCAGTCTGGAGACTCTGCTTCAGGAGAAAGCAGGAGGGGAGGAACCCCGACGGGCAGAAAGACCCTGCGGAAAAGGAAAGAGAGAAAGAGGTGGGGCAGCGTTAGCTTATTAAACTGGTGTAGGGGTGGGACCGATTCAGAGGGGACTTCTAATGTCTAGGAGAAAGAGACGCGGGGCTGCACGCCTCGGTTGTGGAACCAATAATGAACTGCAATAAACACCCTTGTATATAAGAAGAGGTTGGCGTTGGTCTTTTGTGAGCTGAGACCTGAGGCAGCCCTGACAGGTGCCATCTACATAAAAAGAAGATGATAAAGCTCTGATTGGGCTTATTTCAAATTGGTGTTTTTGGGGTTAGAATGCACGTTCACTCAATAATCGCAGAGTGACATGATTTTTATCAGTCCAAATCAAACATAGGTGTTTTGGTTCCATCTCAATAGAAGGAGGACAAATAAGCTTGGATTGTTCTTTCGGTAGTCATTCACCCTGACCCTAACCCTAACCCTAACCCTAACCCTAACCCTAACCCTAACCCTAACCCTAACCCTAATAATAATAATAATTTATTATTTGTACCCCGCCCATCTGGCTGGGTTTCCCCAGCCACTCTGGGCGGCTTCCATAGAAACCAAAAAAACACTAAAATATCATACATTAAAAACTTCCCTGAACAGGGCTGCCTTAAGATGTCTTCTGAATGTCAGGTAGTTGTTTATCGTTTTGACATCTGATGGGAGGGCGTTCCACAGGGCGGGCGCCACTACCGAAAAGGCCCTCTGCCTGGTTCCCTGTAGCTTTGCTTCTCGCAATGAGGGAACCGCCAGAAGGCCCTCGGCGCTGGACCTCAGCGTCCGGGCAGAACGATGGGGGTGGAGACGCTCCTTCAGGTATACTGGGCCGAGGCCGTTTAGGGCTTTAAAGGTCAACACCAGCACTTTGAATTGTGCTCGGAAACGTACTGGGAGCCAATGTAGGTCTTTCAAGACCGGTGTTATGTGGTCTCGGCGGCTGCCCCCAGTCACCAGTCTAGCTGCCGCATTCTGGATTAGTTGTAGTTTCCGAGTCACCTTCAAAGGTAGCCCCACGTAGAGCGCATTGCAGTAGTCCAAGCGGGAGATAACCAGAGCATGCACCACTCTGGTGAGACAGTCCACGGGCAGGTAGGGTCTCAGCCTGCGTACCAGGTGGAGTTGGTAGACAGCTGCCCTGGATACAGAATTGACCTGCGCCTCCATGGACAGCTGTGAGTCCAAAATGACTCCCAGGCTACGCACCTGGTCCTTCAGGGGCACAGTTACCCCATTCAGGACCAGGGAGTCCTCCACACCAGCCCGCCCCCTGTCCCCCAAGAACAGTACTTCTGTCTTGTCAGGATTCAACCTCAATCCATTAGCCGCCATCCATCCTCCAACCGCCTCCAGGCACTCACACAGGACCTTCACCGCCTTCACTGGTTCTGATTTGAAAGAGAGGTAGAGCTGGGTATCATCTGCATATTGATGGACACCCAGTCGAAACCCCCTGATGATCTCTCCCAGCGGCTTCATATAGATGTTAAAAAGCATGGGGGAGAGGACGGAACCCTGAGGCACCCCACAAGTGAGGGCCCAAGGGTCTGAACACTCATCCCCCCCCACCACTTTCTGAACACGGCCCAGGAGGAAGGAGCGAAACCACTGTATAACAGTGCCCCCAGCTCCCAACCCCTCTAGACGGTCCAGAAGGATGTTATGGTCGATTGTATCAAAGGCCGCTGAGAGATCCAGCAGAACTAGGAAACAACTCTCACCTTTGTCCCTAGCTCGCCGGAGATCATCAACCAGTGCGACCAAGGCAGTTTCAGTCCCATGATGAGGCCTGAACCCCGATTGGAAGGGATCCAAATGGTCCGCATCCTCCAGGCGTGCCTGGAGTTGTTCAGCAACCACACGCTCAATCACCTTGCCCAAGAATGGAAGATTTGAGACTGGGCGATAGTTGGCCATACTGGCCGGGTCTAAAGATGGTTTTTTAAGAAGCGGTTTAATGACCGCCTCTTTCAGCAGATCTGGGAATGTTCCCTCACAGAGGGAAGCATTCACCACCCCGCCCAGCCCTTCCCGGCTTGCTTTTATTAGCCAGGATGGGCAAGGATCAAGGAGACAGGTGGTTGGTTTCACGAGTCCAAGCAGCCTGTCCACATCCTCGGGGGTAACGGATTGAAATTGATTCCATGCAACTTGACCAGACAGAGCTCCAGCACTCTCCCGCCCCAGCCCTGCTCCCACGGTGGTGTCTAGCTCCTTCCGAATATGAGTGATTTTATCTGCAAAAAACTTTGCAAAATCGTTGCAGGAGATCTTGGGGTCTTTACAAGGCCCCGGTGGTAAAGGTGGTTCCGTTAAACTGCGGACCACCTGAAAGAGTCTCCTGCTACTATTTTCTGCAGATGCAATAGAGGCGTTGAAGAAAATCTTCTTCGCCGTCGCTATCGCCACTTGGTAGGCTCGACGATGAGCTCTAACCTGTGTCCGGTCAGATTCGGAGTGAGTTTTCTGCCACCGACGCTCTAGCCACCTCAGCGATTGTTTCATCGCCCTCAGCTCCGGGGAAAACCACGGGGCTGTCCGGGCTCCATGCAATCGGAGAGGGCGCTTCGGAGCCAGACAGTCGATAGCCCTGGTTAACTCCGCATTCCAGCGGGCCACCAGGGAATCAGCTGAAAGGCCATCAACATGGGATAAAGCATCCCCTACCACTCTCTGGAAACCATTTGGATCCATTAAGTGGCTAACCCTAACCCTAACCCTAACCCTAACCGTACCCGTAACCGTAACTGTCAGAGCTACCCTAGGTCCCAGCTCACAAAGTACCAACGCTAGTCCGTTGTTATATACAAAAGTCTTTATTGAAGTTCAGTTTGTCTTTCACATTAGCAGCGTGCAGCTCTACGTCTGAGACTCTAGACCGCCGAAGGTCCGTCTGAGTCTCCGCCCCCCATACACCAGTTTAAGACCTGAGCCTTGCTCCACCTCTTCCTTTGCTCTTTCCTCCTCTGGCTCCACTTGTCAGCTGGGGTTTCGCCCTTTCTAGACTCTTCTGACGCTGAGTCCCCTGATTCTTCCCCCAGCCTCCGGCGGGCTTTAGGACCTGGTTCCCGATCCGGGCTGCCTGCTGTCTCGCGCGCCTGTACATTTGAACTTGGTGCGCGCGCCCAGCCGGTAACCTTCCTCCTGACCGTTTCACTGCTCCTGTCACTGCTTCCCCCTTCGGGGGGGCAAGCTGGACCTGACACCTGGGACTCTTCCCCCCCACTCTGCTCTGGTGGGGAAGCTGGTCCTGATTTCCAGCTGCTGCTTTGGGAGTCCCCGCTGGCCCCCTGTTTCTGGTGCGTCCCCCCTGGGACCCCCCTCGCCCTGACCATTGGCGCCTCCTTCTGGGAATCTTCTGATTCGCTGGAGAAGCTCATGGAATCTCTCGGGTCACTGTCATACTCCCCTATGCTGCCCTCAGATCCTTCCCCTTCGCTCTCCATCTCCTCTCTCCCCTGTGCCTCTGTCCCTGAGCCCCTGACATCCATCCCCCCCTCGAAGCCCCCCTTCCCCCCTCCCTCTCTTCGGGTGCGGGTTTCGGGTGCTCCAGTGCTGAGGGTTTGAGTGTTGGATACAGTTCCTTCCCCCTGGCGTGCAACCGCCCAGTCGGATCCAGCCCATCCGTAATGGGCTCGTCGACGTCGATCTCCTCTGCTTCCATCTCCCTGCATTCGTGTTCGAACCCAAGGTCCTCCCCTAACACGTCCATGTCCGTCTCTCCCCCTGTTACCTCGGGTGATGCTGCGTGCCAGGGCCCCCTTATCAATTCCCTGCTCCACCCCACCTCCGGTTGAGTGTCCCACCAGTAAGAGCGATCTGTGGCAGACCCCGAGAGCGATCCCTCCGGGGAGCTTGTGTCTGGCGCCGTTTCCTCAGCGGATGAGAACCACTGGAACCTGCTGGTTGAAAGTGTGGGTGTGAAAAGCCAGTTGTCGAAATAATCTGCCGGCATAGGTCTGTGCGGGAAGAGTGCATGGAACTCGTCTTTGAGGTAGTGCTCCTCCAAGGCATAGTCCGGCACCCACCTGTTGGCGCTGGCCAGAGTGCCTTCCCTGGCGAGGAAATATTCAACTCCCTCTTCCCCCCATCTCGAGTCCAAAATCTCCGTGACCTCGTTCAGTGGCGCCGCCCTCGGTGACCCCTCCCCCGTTTGCGACTTCCTGAGTGGGTGAGGTGCGGTCCCTGGCGCCTGAAACCTGTGGGGTTCCTTGTAGGGTGTGAGGACTGACCTATGAAATACTGGGTGCATTCTGGAACCCTCCGGGAGTGTTAACCGGAAGGCTACTGGGTTGATCTGTGCCTCGATTTGGTAAGGCCCTAGCTGCTTGTGTTTGAGCTTCTTCTTAGCTAACGTTCTGGCCGGCACTGCCTGGGCTGCTAAACAGACCCAGTCCCCCACCTGGATGTCTTCCCCGACTCTCCTGTGCCTCTCTGCCTGCACTTTGTAGGCGTGTTTTGCTAGTTCCAAGGTCCTGCGGAGTTGCTCGTGGACCTCCTGCAACTCTGCTGCCAAGTGCTCTGCTCCCCGTGGTTCCCCCTCCCCCTTCGTCTCTAACCCCGGGAAGGTTCTGGGATGCCGTCCATTGTTGGCGAAGAACGGTGTCACACCTGTAGACCCGTGCTTCGTGTTGTTGTAGGCGAACTCGGCCAACGGAAGGTAGTCCACCCAGGTCGAGGGCTGTTGATTCGCGTAGCATCTCAGGTACTGCTGCATGATGGCGTTGACCCTCTCCGCTTGTCCGTTGGTCTGCGGGTGTCGTGCCGACGCTAAGTTGATCTTGACGTTCAGGATGCCCAGCAGTTTCTGCCAGAAGCTCGAGACGAATTGGCGCCCCCGGTCGGACAGGATGGACCGTGGTAAGCCGTGAACTTTGAACACGTTGTCTATGAACAGCTTGGCGGTCTGTTCTGCTGTGGCCACCTTCGCGCAGGGAATGAAGTGCGCCATCTTGGTGAACAGGTCTACGACCATGAGTACCGCTGTTTTGCCTCGCGAGCTGGGCAGATCTGTGACAAAGTCCAGGGCCACCCTCTCCCATGGTTCGAGCGGCGTCGGTAGCGGTTCCAGCAGTCCCGCCGGCTTTTTGTGCACTGGCTTGGCCCTTTGGCATGTGTCACACCTAGAGACGTAATCCGCGACTTCTCCCCTCATCTGGGGCCACCAAAAGTCCCTGGCCACCAATTCCTCCGTCTTGTCCTTGCCGAAGTGCCCAGCAGTGGGCGCTTCATGTAACTGCTGCAGGACCCTCGCTCGGAGGTCGTCTCCAGGCACGTAGAGAGCTCCTTTGCGTGTGAGCAGTCCGTCGCGTATCTGGAACTCGTCGTCCTTCGCTGTGCCTCTTCTCAACTTGTCCATCTTGGATTGTGCGAAGGCATCCGTCTGCAGCGCGCGACGCACTGCGTCCAGGTCCACTGTGGCTGAAGCGCATGCCCACGCCGTTGGTGCGAAAAAATGTTTGGCCGCCACCGGTGCCGCTTCCTCGAGATACTGCGGTTTCCTTGATAGTGCATCTGCCATGACGTTGTTGTCTTCGGGGGGGGGGCTAGCTGGACCTGACACCTGGGACTCTTCCCCCCCACTCTCCTTCCCCTTCGCTCTCCATCTCCTCTCTCCCCTGTGCCTCTGTCCCTGAGCCCCTGACAGTAACCGTTACCCTAACCCTAACCCTAACCCCAACCCTAAACCTCACCCTAACCCTAACCCTAGCAAAGCGAAGTGTAATAAGCCTAAACAAAGCCAAACAGGTTGTTTTGTGTTACAGCTACATAGAAAGAAGAATCTTGGATTTCACTTATTTCAAGTCGTTTTCTTTGGTGTTTATGCACATTGACCCAGAAATCGCAAAGTGTGTGTAATGAAACCAAAATAACACAACACCGTCTTTTTGTTTTGTTTTTTTAAATAAATATTTATTAGGATTTTACAAATTATAACAAACATATCAATACACACAAACACAAACAAAAATAAAATAATAAAAAGAACAAGTATGATTTCAATACCTTATGTTCATAAAACTTCTTTCACCGACCTCCTCATACCTCCCCTTTCTGCATTCCCATTTCAAAAATTTAGTTCAGCAAATCCTCACCCTTAATTTTATCTAATTATCATCCTTACTTTCCTTTCACTTTATCTTTACAGCTGTACTCCATTTGATTTTAAAAACCATATCATTCTAAAATTCATAAATTTTACAGTATTTCTTAAGATAATTCTTAAATTTCTTCCAATCTTCTTCCGCCGTCTCTTTTCCCTGGTCTCGGATTCTGCCAGTCATTTCTGCTAGTCACATATAGAATCATAGAATCATAGAATCATAGAATCATAGAGTTGGAAGAGACCACAAGGGCCATCGAGTCCAACCCCCTGCCAAGCAGGAAACACCATCAGAGCACTCCTGACATATGGTTGTCAAGCCTCTGCTTAAAGACCTCCAAAGTAGGAGACTCCACCACACTCCTTGGCAGCAAATTCCACTGTCGATCAGCTCTTACTGTCAGGAAGTTCTTCCTAATGTTTAGGTGGCATCTTCTTGTAGTTTGGATCCATTGCTCCGTGTCCGCTTCTCTGGAGCAGCAGAAAACAACCTTTCTCCCTCCTCTATGTGACATCCTTTTCTATATTTGAACATGGCTATCATATCACCCCTTAACCTCCTCTTCTCCAGGCTAAACATGCCCAGCTCCCTTAGCCGTTCCTCATAAGGCATTGTTTCCAGGCCTTTGACCATTTTGGTTGCCCTCCTCTGGACACGTTCCAGTTTGTCAGTGTCCTTCTTGAATTGTGGTGCCCAGAACTGGACACAGTACTCCAGGTGTGGTCTGACCAGAGCAGAATACAGTGGCACTATTACTTCCCTTGATCTAGATGCTATACTCCTATTGATGCATCCCAGAATTACATTGGCTTTTTTAGCTGCCGCGTCACACTGTTGGCTCATGTCAAGTTTGTGGTCAACCAAGACTCCTAGATCCTTTTCACATGTACTGCTCTCAAGCCAGGTGTCACCCATCTTGTATTTGTGCCTCTCATTTTTTTTGCCCAAGTGCAATACTTTACATTTCTCCCTGTTAAAATTCATCTTGTTTGTTTTTGCCCAGTTCTCTAATTTGTCAAGGTCGTTTTGAAGTGTGATCCTGTCCTCTGGGGTGTTAGCCACCCCACCCAGTTTGGTGTCATCAGCAAATTTGATCAGGATGCCCTTGAGTCCATCATCCAAGTCGTTGGGTAGATCCTGTGTCTTCCATTACTTTGTTATGAGTATTCTTGCCGCTGTTGTAGCATACATAAAAAATGTTCTGTCTTTCTTTTGCACCGATTGGCCGACAATGCCCAAGAGAAAGGCCTCTGGTTTCTTAGGAAAGGTATATTTAAATACCCTTTTCATTTCATTATAAATCATTTCCCAGAAAGCCTTAATCCTTGGGCACGTCCACCAAAGGTGAAAAAAAAGTACCTTCAATTTCTTTACATTTCCAACATTTATTGTCAGACAAGTGGCAAATTTTTGCAAGCTTGACCGGGGTCATGTACCACCTATAGATCATTTTCATAATATTTTCCTTTAAGGCATTACATGCCATAAATTTCATACCGGTGTTCCACAACTGTTCCCAGTCAGCAAACATAATGTTATGACCAATATCTTGTGCCCACTTTATCATAACTGATTTCATTGTTTCATCTTGTGTATTCCATTTCAACAGCAAGTTATACATTCTTGACAAATTCTTAGTATTGGGTTCTATCAGTTCTGTTTCTAATTTTGATTTTTCCACCTGAAAGCCAATTTTCCTGTCCAACTTGAAAACCTCCATTATTTGATAATAATGGAGCCAATCTTGCACTTTGTCCTTTAACTTTTCAAAACTCTGCAATTTCATTTTATCCCCCTCCTGTTCCAAAATTTCCCAATATTTCAGCCATTTGGCCTCCATATTGAGTTTTCTCACAGCTTTAGCTTCCATTGGCGACAACCACCTTGGGGTTTTATTTTCCAACAAGTCTTTATATCTAATCCAGACATTATATAGTGCTTTCCTGAGAATATGATTTTTAAAAGCTTTATGGGCCTTAACCTTATCATACCATAAATATGCATGCCACCCAAAAACATTGTTGAAGCCTTCTAAATCCAAAATGTCTGTGTTCTCAAGAAGCAGCCAGTCTTTCAACCAGCAGAAAGCTGCTGATTCATAGTAAAGTTTAAAGTCTGGCAGGGCAAATCCCCCTCTTTCTTTGGTGTCAGTTAAAATCTTAAATTTTATTCTGGGTTTCTTGCCCTGCCACACAAATTTCGAAATATCTTTCTGCCACTTCTTGAAGCAATCCATATTGTCCACAATTTGCAATGTTTGAAACAAAAACAGCATTCTAGGCAATACATTCATTTTGTTTTTTTAAAAAATAATATTTTATTGCTTTTTTCCAGATATAAATGTAAAGTCAAATACATGATAGAATCCACAAAAAAGAAAAGAAAGAAGAAAAAAGAAAGAAAAACAATAGAACAGAAAAATTCATTTTTCCAAAACATCTTTTCATAACCATCTGGACTTCCCCACGTCTCCCTCTCCCTGCATTCTTTACAATAAAGATATCAGCAAATTGTTACCTTGTTTCATGCGTTTTTTGTACTTTCAAATAGTTATACTTTAAGTTTAAAATACTTGTTGTCAAATTGCCTTTATCCTAAAATAGACATAAAGATTAGTTTAAACTTTAGTTCCTTCCTAATTTATAACTTAATTTCCCAGATCATCAAATTTTAATTGCTGAAGCTAGACTTTCCCAGCCACGCAAACCCTTAACATTCATATAGCTTATGTTGTTTTTGTAGGTAGTCTTTAAATTTTTTCCAGTCCTCCTCCATTTTTTCTTCACCCAAGTCTCGGATTCTGCCAGTCATTTCAGCCAGTTCCATATAGTCCATCAATTGCATCTGCCACTCTTCCAGCGTGGGTAGATCTTGTGTCTTCCAATGTTTAGCGATAAGAATTCTTGCTGCTGTAGTTGCGTACATGAAAAAAGTTCTATCCTTCTTTAACACTTTCTGGCCGACAATGCCCAGAAGGAAGGCTTCTGGTTTCTTGGGGAAGGTATACTTAAATACCTTTTTTAACTCATTGTAGATCATTTCCCAGAAGGCCTTCACTTTCGGGCAAGTCCACCAGAGGTGAAAGAATGTCCCTTCAGCCTCCTTGCATTTCCAACATTTATTATCAGACAAATGATATATCTTAGCAAGCTTGACTGGGGTCATGTATATCATTTTCATAATGTTTTCTTTCAAGGCATTACATGCCGTAAATTTCATACCGGTGGTCCATAACCTTTCCCAGTCTTCAAACATGATGTTGTACCCAATGTCTTGAGCCCATTTTATCATGGCTGATTTGACTATCTCATCCTGAGTGTTCCATTTAAGCAGCAAGTTATACATTCTTGATAGAATTTTAGTCTTTGGTTCCAATAGTTCTGTTTCTAACTTTGATTTCTCCACCTGGAAACCTGTTTTTTTATCCATTTTAAATACCTCTTGAATTTGAGCATAGTGCAACCAGTCTTGCACCTTGTTTTTTAATTTGTCAAAGCTCTGCAATCTCCAATTATCTCTGGTTTTTTCTATTATCTCCCAGTATTTTGGCCAACCAACCTCCATATTGAGTCTTTTTCGGGCCTTAGCCTCCATTGGTGATAGCCACCTCGGGGTCTTGTTTTCTAACAAGTCCTTATATTTAGTCCAGACTATAAATAAAGCTTTTCTGACAATATGGTTTTTGAACATTTTGCGAATTTTTACCTTGTTGTACCACAAGTATGCATGCCATCCAAAAGCATTATTAAACCCTTCCAGATCTAGGACATCAGTGTTTTCTAATAAGAACCAATCTTTCATCCAGCAGAAAGATGCAGCTTCGTAATATAACCTTAAGTCCGGCAGGGCAAACCCCCCTCTTTCTTTTGCATCAGTTAATATTTTAAACTTTATCCTGGGCCTTTTGCCCTGCCAGACAAACTTCGAAATATCTTTCTGCCACTTTCCAAAACATTCCACTCTGTCCACGATCTGTAGGGTTTGAAACAAAAACAACATCTTTGGCAATACATTCATCTTAACAGCAGCAATTCGTCCCAACAAGGAAAGTTTAAGTCTTGACCAGATTTCAAAATCCTTTTTGATTTCTGACCAACATTTTTCATAATTATCTTTGAATAAATTCAAGTTTTTAGCAGACAAATTAATCCCTAGGTATTTCACTTTTTTAACCACATTTAACTCTGTCTCCTTCTGAAACCCATCTATTTCTGAAGGTGTCAAATTTCCCCCCAAAACCTTGGTTTTTTGCTTATTCAACTTAAATCCTGCCACCCGACCAAACTCATAAATCAGTTCTAGAGCTCTTTTTGTACTAGGTTCTGGCTCCTGTAGTGTTAACACCAAATCATCTGCAAAAGCTTTCAGTTTATATTGTTTCACTCCGACCTGTATTCCATGCACCAACCGGTCCTTCCTAAGCAAATTCAAAAGCACCTCCAGGACTGAAATAAATAACCGAGGGGAGAGAGGGCACCCCTGTCGTGTCCCTTTTTCAATTTTGAACTCCTCCGTCACCACATTGTTCACTATCAATTTGGCCTTTTGCTCTGAATAAATTGCTTCTATACTGTTTTGAAACGCCTGTCCCACTCCCATCCCTTCCAAGTTTTTCTTCATGAACTTCCAAGAAATGTTGTCGAAGGCTTTCTCTGCATCTATGAAGATTAAAACTGCTTTCGTGTTGATATTGGTCTGCAATAATTCCAAAATGTCAATAATATTCCTAGTGTTATCAGACAAATGTCTACCAGGGAGGAAGCCAGCCTGGTCCTTATGAATTACTTCATTTAACACTTTTTTAAGTCTATTTGCCAAAATATCAGCAAAAATTTTATAATCCACATTAAGGAGTGAGATGGGACGGTAATTCTTAAGTTGGGTCTTTTCAGATTCCAATTTAGGTATCAATGTGATGAATGCTTCTTTCCACGATTCTGGTGCCCTTTTCCCCTCCATGATCTGATTACATACCTCCATTAATGGTTGAATCAAGAAGTCTTTTAATGTCTTATAATACTTGGAGGTAAGTCCGTCTGGGCCTGGAGATTTCCCTAATTGCATATTCTGAATGGCACTCTCGATTTCCTGTTGTGTTATTCTATAATTCAGGGTTGTTCTCTTCTCTTGAGATAATTTTTGTAATTAATTATTTTTTAGAAATTGGTCTATCTCAGTCTCTTCCTGTGGCCCTTGCGTGAACAGTTTTTTGAAATATCTCTGGAAACACTTTCTAATTTCTTCTGGTTTCTGAATATTTCTCCCTTCAACCTCCAGATTGGTGACAAAGTTCAATTTTTGTCTCTTTTTCAGCTGCCATGCTAGCAGCTTTCCACATTTATTCGCCGATTCAAAAGATCTTTGTTTCATTTGTTTGATTTTCCATTCCACTTCTTGGTTTATCAATTTCGCATATTGTGCTTGGTGGAATTTAATCTCTCTTAAAATTTCTTTTGATTTTGGTTTTAGTCTCAACTTTTTCTCTCCGTCTCTTATCTTCTCTAATATCTTATCCTTTTTTCCACTCCAGAGTTTTTTCTTAATCGTATTCTGTTGTATCAGAAACCCTCTCATCACAGCTTTGCTTGCGTCCCAGATTGTTCTCTTTTCAACCGAAGTGTTTAAATTTATTTCAAAATAATCTTTCAAGGTTTTTTGGGCCTTCTTCATGATCTCCTGATCTCTTAACAGAGTGTCATTCATTTTCCATCTGAAGGAACCGGCTGGAGTAAGTCTCAATTCCATTTTCAAGGCGTTATGGTCGGAGCAGGTTTTTGGGCAGATTTCCACTTTTTTAGTCTTAGGTGCCAGCCCTCTAGTTGTCCATATTTGGTTGATTCTTGACCATGATAGGTGGGCCTCAGAGAAGAATGTTCCTTCTTTCCCTAGGGGGTTCTTTGTCCTCCAAATGTCAATCAAGTCCATACTGTCAGTTAGTTCAAAAAAAGTTTTAGGTAGTCTGCCATCTTTAGTCAAATTTTGGTTTTGTGACTTGTCCATATAAGTAGAGACCACTCCATTCATGTCTCCCATCATGATGATGTTATTATAGTCCAAATAATCCAGCATTGTCTCGTGCAGCTTCTTGTAAAATTCCGATTTCCCCTCATTTGGTGCGTAGATTCCTACTATCAAGAATTTTTCTCCTTGTGATTGTATCTCTATTGCCATGATTCTTCCTTGCTCATCTTTAAACAGAAATTTCGGCGACAGGTTCTCCTTTGCATAAATCACTACGCCTCTTTTCTTAACTTTATCTGAAGAAATAAATTCGTGACCTAATCTTTTGTTAATTAGCACTTTTCTGTGGAGCCTAGTCACATGTGTTTCCTGCAAGCAAATAATGTCCAATTGTTCTTTTTTCAAAATATGAAATATCTTTCTTCTTTTCTCCGGGGAATTTGCGCCATGAATGTTCCAACTAAGCAGCTGTAGAGACATCCTGAATCAGTTTGTAAGTCCTAATAGGGAGTCGACTTCCTTTTCGTCCAGACCTGCAGGTGGCCCTGGTGTTGATTCAGGCGAAGGTGGTGGCCAGACTCCTGCCACTCCTTTCCGAAGGTCCTCCCCGTAGTCGTGTAGAAACTTCTCTTGGTCCTCTGCTGATCTGATTTTTACTTTTTTCCCTTTGAAGTTAAAGGATATTCC
Organism: Podarcis bocagei; assembly: GCF_964188305.1. Classification (NCBI taxonomy): domain Eukaryota; kingdom Metazoa; phylum Chordata; class Lepidosauria; order Squamata; family Lacertidae; genus Podarcis; species Podarcis bocagei. Next base: position 36,724,501 of record NC_138131.1, read on the forward strand.
TTGGGGAAACTCCCACCTGTAGGGAATTGTGTTGTTTCTCAACAGTCCTGCTAGGTCTTTATATGTAGTTCTTAAATCCAAAAGTTGTTTCGGAACATCTCTGTAGATTTCTGCTTTCTTGCCTTGAATCACCAGTGGATTTTTGAAATGTAGGCCTAGTATATTATCTCTTTCTTGCCTAGATCTTAAAATGATCAGGCAGTCTCTAGATCTATCCTTCCTCACCACTCTTCCCAGTCTGAAAGCGGTGACGATTTTAAAGTCCTTATCTTCCGCTATACCCCAGAACTTTGAAAATTCTGCTGTCAAAAAGCCAATCAAATCTTCTTTTTCAAGTTCTGGAATTGATCTCAATCTAAAATTGTTCTCCCGATTTTTCAATTCCACCATGGACAGATAGGCCTGTTGTTCGTTGATTTGCCTGCTCAGTGGCCTTACTTCCTTTCTTACTTCCTCAATTTTCTTATTGGCTTGTTCTGCTTTTTGATTCGCTTCTTCAGCCAGTTTGCGATTCTCTGCTGTTGTTGTTTGAATATTCCCAATTGCTTGTGTATTTTGGGAAACTTGCTCAGTCAATTTGTTGATAGTGGCTGTCACTTGATCAAATTTTTCCGCCTGTTCATCCGCTTTCCTGTTTAAAGCTGCCAATTGTTCCAAAATTTCTTTAGAGACTGGGTCAAGCCCTCCTGAAGCCATATCCCCTAGGTCTGGCTGCTTGATTTCTCCTTCTTGCAAGCCTAGGACAGTTGGGACAGATGATCTACGTGTCTGCGCAGTCAAAGTTGTTTGCAACAGTTCAGATTGTTTTGGTTTTGATTTGGCAGCCCTTGTTCTCCCTGTGCCACTCATTCCACAGCTGTCTATGTATCAAGGTCAAATTGTAAATCCCATGGGAAAAACAGTCCAGAATAAAAACATCCAGGCAGAAGATGAACAAAACAATAAGCAGTTCTCAGAGACTAAATAATCCACAGTCCTCTAGGGGGAGCTCCCCTGTAGTCAAAAAAAAAAAAAAAAAAAAAAAGTAAAAACTTTCCACCATTAAATTCCCAATGGACCAACAAAGAAGAAAAAAATAGGAAGTACCTTCAACATTCCTTTAAACTTGCAGAGCTTTGCCCGAGTTGAAAAGAAAGTCTCAATAATGGTGCATGCAACAGTTCCCTATTTGTATCCCACAGTAAGGCTCAAATGTAGCACGTTGAAACTTTAGATACAGTTTCCGCAAATTGACAGATCTTTATATTCAGGCAGTCCGCAGACTATTTTTTCTCAAAATTTTGTAATCCACCAAGAGAAGGCGCAATCCCAGTCCAAGTCCAGTTCATTTACACAAAAGTAATCCTCTTTACTTATAAGTAGCGAAGTCAGAATTTGCACAGTATAAGCGGATTCCCTTTAAAGTCCCTCTTTCAGCGCTTCCCGCTTGTCGAGGTCTTTGCTTTGAACTTAAGCAGAATCGGAAGACGGACTTCCCTTTTGACGTCTCCCGTTTTCAGCCGAATTCAATAATTTAGTTCCCCAATCTTGTGGTTCTTACTCACGAGTATGTTGTTTAGAGTCGGATATTCATAGAAGAAAGGTCAGCGCTCATCAGCAGCAGCCGCGCGGCTTCACTTCCGCGGAAAGAGCGATGAACTCACAGCACCGCTCCCCCTTTCACGTTCCGGAGCCCCTTACGGGGTTCCTTCTTCGTTTCCAGGGTCGCTCCTGGTGCCCGCCGAGTCCCACGACCACAAGCTCACTCTGCCTGTGGGTTTTCTTAACGGGTCTCCGCTCTGCCGCAGCCATTGCCGTTTCGCGCCGCCTCCGGAATACATTCATTTTGATCACAGCAATACGGCCTAACAGTGAAATCTTCAAATTTGACCATATCTCTAGATCCTTTTTTACTTCCGTCCAGCATTTCTCATAATTGTCTTTAAACAAGTTCACATTTTTAGCTGACATATTAATCCCCAAGTATTTCACCTTCGTAACCACGGTTAACCCCGTTTCATTCTGGAACCTCTCCCTTTCTGTAGCTGTTAAGTTTTTCTCTAATACCTTAGTCTTTAATTTATTCAATTTGAATCCTGCAACTTGACCAAACTCTTGAATTAATTCTAAAACTCTTTTAGTACTAGTGTCTGGCTCTTGTAATGTAAGTACCAAGTCATCTGCAAATGTTCTATGTTTGTACTGTTTAACTCCGACCTGTACCCCTTTAACTAGCTGGTCCCTTCTAATCATGTTCAGCAAAACCTCCAGGACCGATATAAAAAGCAAAGGGGAAATTGGGCACCCCTGTCATGTCCCTTTTTCTATTCTAAAGTCTTCCGTAACCACATTATTTACAATTAGCTTAGCCTTTTGTTCAGAGTATATTGCACCCATACCATTCTCAAATCCTTGGCCTACCCCCATCCCATGTAGATTCTTCTTCATAAAACTCCAAGAAATGTTGTCAAAGGCTTTCTCCGCATCCACAAATATCAGTACTGCTTTAGTGTTTATATTCACTTCTAGTTTTTCCAAAATATCTATTATATTCCTCACATTGTCTGACAAATGTCTTCCTGAGAGAAAGCCTGCTTGGTCCTTGTGAATCTCTTCCATCAATACTTTCTTCAACCTTTTAGCCAAAATGTCAGCAAAAATTTTGTAATCCACATTAAGTAACGATATAGGGCGGTAGTTCTTAAGCTGAGTCTTTTCAGTCTCTGTTTTCGGTATGAGTGTAATATAAGCTTCTTTCCACGATACTGGTGCCCTTTTCCCCTCTAAAATTTCATTGCAGACTTCCTTCAAAGGTTGTAATAGCCACTCCTTCAAGGCCTTGTGTAATGGGAATTGGGGTTACTTGTGCGTAAACTGCAAACTGCTCCAAGCTGGTCGTATAGCTAAACCTTTCCCTGGTTTGACAGCCCTTACAACGCGACTGTCTTAGTCGCTGGCAGAATCCGTGAGTGGGCGTCTCCTAAACTTCCTCCAACATAGAAATTCTTTGACTCCAAGTCTCCTCCTAGATTCTCTGCGCGGAAGCCTTCTGCGCAGCGTGGGCGTGCCAAGCGGAGGTCCCGCAAATGTGGAGCTGGTGTGGATAGCGCGAAGAGGGATGCGCTGGAGCGAATTCAAGCCAGCCGTGATGGCGAGAGCTGCCTCGGAGGGCCCACCTGATGCCCTGGTTATCCAGTTGGGGGAAAACGACCTGGCGTACTGCAAAGCTATTGACTTGAGATGGAACATTTTTGACGATTTTGCTGATCTGATGGCGGTTTACCCAAACATTACTAACTTGTGGTCCTCGTTGCTTGAGAGGAGGACATGGAGGGATTGTGTGAGCCCGGTTGGAATCAATAAAGCAAGAAAGGTCCTGGAGCGGGCTGTGGAACGTAGAGTGGTGGCTCTGGGCGGGTGCGTCATAGGACACCCAGGCATCCAGTACAGCAACGAAGGTGTGGGGTTCATTGGCAGGGGTTCATTGTTATGCAAATGAATGGGGGGGAAGGAAGCGCCATCACCTTCCCCCAAGGAAAGGGTAGTCCGGTAGAGGACTCCGGGGGGCGTTGCCTTGTCCGAAACCTAGGGAGGTAAGGGCCTCCGGCACGCCCCCGAGCGGTGACACCCGTGGGATCCTAGTTGGCGTACTTCAACAGGACTCCCACGGCTTGTGGATAACCCTTCCCGGTCTCCATGCCGGGTAGTCGATAGGAGCCAGTGCCTAAGGCCAATACCTTTCAATTCTGTAATCAATACAGTTGTGGCCTTTTTATGCCCATTAACCTTATATAATGTGTCCAGTGTCTTCATTTCACATGGGGGAGGGGACTTGCCACGCAAAGCCATTTCCGACCTTGGGAGGAGAGGGGGTTGCGGGTTACCCCTCCCACACACGTGGGGGCTGGCCTTTTGCCCCCGCGAGATCCAGGGAATCCCCGGGCGTGCCTGCGACCTGGCCCGTCAATCGACGGGCTGGGGAGGCGTGGCCTAGCATACTTAAGGCCAGGTACGCCCAGGGACCGCCCTCTTTCCCCTTGCCAGCTGAGCGGTTTTCCGTTCCTTGGACGGCGACGTGGGAAACCCCGGGAAGGAGCTATCCCCTTCCTCAGAAGATTCAAACACCGCTCCCCATCTGCTGCTGTCTCTTTCCGCTGCCCAATCTCCCCAGTTGGATTCCTCTCCCTCGGATACCCCTCCTTCCTCCTCTTCGGAGGCTGGCCACCCCTCAAACTCTTCTTCATCATCCGTGGTGCCAAATTGCTCTTCCCAGAACCTTCCTAGGGGTTTGGGCTTCTTTGGGAACCTGCTATGAAACTCCTCCTGCAGATACTCATCCCTGATCTCTTCTGCAGGAACCCAAGTGTTTTCCGACTCTGGTTCCCCTTCCCAAGCCACCAAATATTCCACCCTTCTCCCTCTCCACCTTGAATCGAGAATTTCCGCTGCGTGACCACTAAATTCCCTTTCCTCCACCAGTGGATGCATGGGGATTTCTCTTTCTCGCCCCTGAAATTCCCTCCCTTCCCGGTACGGTGAGAGCAAGGACCTGTGGAACACCGGGTGTAGTTTCATGTTGGTGGGCAATTTGAGTCTAAAGGTCACAGGATTCACCTGTTGGGTTACCTCGAAGGGTCCCAGTCGCCTTGGCCATAATTTCTTACACCCCCCCTTTGAACGGTAACCCTTGGGTTGACAACCACACCTGGTCCCCAACCCTTATTGTCTCCCCTTCTCTGCGGTGCTTGTCTGCCTGCCTCTTGTACACTTCCTTAGCCCTCTCCAGGTTAACCTTAAGTTGTTGATGTAAAGCTTCCATTTCTTCCACAAATTGTTTGGCCGCCGGCACACTCCCCCTCCCCTCCCCCTCCCCTGGGAAGGCCCTGGGGTGACACCCGTAATTGGCCATGAAGGGACTCATCCCCGTGGACACGTGTTCAGCGTTATTGTATGCAAATTCGGCCACCGCTAGTTTTTCCACCCAATCGTTCTCCCTTTTGTTGACGTAGCAGCGTAGGTACTGTTGAAGTACGCTATTGACTGTTTCTGCTTGTCCGTTGGTCTCCGGGTGTCTGGCCATCGAGAAGCTCACTTCGACGTCCAGAACCTGGAAGTAAATTGCCTGCCTCTGTCGGACAAAACCCTCAAGGGGGCGCCATGCAACCTGAAAACGTGATCTATAAACAGCCTAGCTGTCTCCTCCGCTGTCACTGCATGCGAGCAAGCAATAAAATGGCACATATTGGTCATCAAGTCCATATGGGAGTCGGAACTTAAGAGGTTAAGTTGTTCCCATGATGCCTCAACATTCTGACGTCAGCTTTGGAAGCTGGGAGGAGTTTTCTGACTGTTCCTCTCGGTCTTTGAGAGAGAAAGACGCAGTTTGTCATGGCTGCGAGAAGTCCTGGAGTTTTCTGAGAAAGGATGCAATAAAGAGCTGTAAATGGACAATCTGGTGCTCTGTGTATTTGTCGGAAGCTACGTGACAGTTTGCCGCTGTGTTTTACTCTGCTAGGCGTGACGGAACGAAGCAGATTGCGCCGCTAAGTGGGAAGCGTGCCGGACCGCTGTAAAGAGCTAATTGGACCGTAAATCAATTAGCAGGTCACGCACTAATAAATCAACAGTCCACTACCACCATGACTGCTGTTTTCCCCCTGGACTTGGGTAAATCGGTCATAAAATCAATGGATACCACCTCCCAGGGCCTTCCAGGGGTGGGTAAGGGCTCCAGTAACCCCACAGGTGCTGCCTTCTCCCCTTTAGCCCTCTGGCAGTGCTCGCACCCCCGTACGTATTTCCGCACATCTTCCCTCACTCTTGGCCACCAGAACTGCCTGGTGACAAGCAACATGGTTTTGTGTTGACCAAAATGTCCCGCCGTGGGGTTATCATGTAGTTGTTTGAGTACTCTTCTCCTCGGGTCCCCTTCTAGTATGTACAATGCTCCCTTATAGTACAGAGCCCCCTCCTTTTCCTCAAAACCCCCCTGATTTTCTTCTGCATCTCGTATCTCCCTGATTTTAGTTTGTGCGTACTCGTCATTCCTCGTCAACCCGGCTAGTTCTTGTCTCCCTACCAACACTCCCACACACACCCATCGGTCCTCGGGTATCACATGTCGTACTTCCGGCACCCCATCTCCTTCCAAGTACTCTGACGTTTTCCTTTCCCGGCACATACTGAATTTCAAAGAAGAACTTGGAAAACTCCTGTGCCCATCGCACCTGTCTTTGGTTGAGAACTCGTGCAGTCCTCCAATATTCCAGGTTCTTATGGTCCGTGCACACCTGGATCTTGTGCTGCGCGCCTATTAGAAAATGTCTCCAACGTCGAAAGGCTTCATGAATTGCAAGCAGTTCCCGGTCATACACTGTGTAGTTCTGTTCGGACTTGTTCAGCTTCCTTGAAAAAAAGGCACACGGCTTCCACTCTGATCGATTTCCCGGCTGGAGCAACACAGCTCCCACCGCTCTGTCTGACGCGTCTGTTTCCAATCTCATAGGCTTCTGCAGATCCACGTGTAAGAGTTGCTCTTCCGAAGCGAATGCCCTCTTTAGCTTTTCAAAAGACTGCTGAGCCGCTTCTGTCCATTCAAACTTCTTCTTGCTGCTGAGACAATCAGTTATGGGTGCCGTTAAGTGGGCAAAGTTCTTGATAAACTTTCTATAGAAGTTTCCAAACCCCAGGAACCTCTGCACGTCCTTCCGGGTCTTGGGAGTCTTCCATTCTAGTACCGCCTGCACCTTGCCTGGGTCCATGGCTAAGCCTTTGTCCGACAACCTGTAGCCCAGGAACTCAACCTCTCGGGCGTGGAATTGGCATTTCTCCAGTTTGACCCACAGCTGGTGCTCCTGCAGCCTCTTCAGCACTTCCCTGACATCCTTAACATGCTGCTCCTCGTTCTCCGAGTAGATTAGCACATCATCTAGGAAGGCCACGCAATTCTTGTACAGCAGGGACCCCAACACGTGGTGCATGAAAGCTTGAAAGCAGGTCGAACCGGATTGTAATCCGAAGGGCATAACTAGGTACTCAAAGGCCCCCAGAGGGGTGAACATCGTGGTTTTCCATTCGTCCCCCTCTCTCATCCTTATCAAATTGTACGCCCCCCGAAGGTCCAGCTTGGTAAAGACCTTCCCTTTCCTTACCCTGGCCAAAATGTCATCAATTCTGGGCATAGGGAAGGTCACTGGTTCCGATACCCGGTTCACCGCGCGGTAATCTACGACCAATCTGGGCTCTTTGGAGTCTCTTTTGTCTACAAAGAACACTGGACTGCCCCCCACCGCCCTTGATTCTCGTATGAAACCCCTCTTCAGGTTCTTGTCAATGAACTTCCGCAACTCCTGCATCTCCCTGTCCGACATGGCGTACAGCTTACCCACTGGTAACTGAGCCCCTGAGAGTAGGTTGATCTGACAGTCAAAGGGCCTGTGAGGGGGCAGTCTATCCACCTCTTTCTCACTGAAGACTTCTTCCAGGTCTGCATACTGAGGTGGTACTCTCCCCTTTTCTCCCACCGCCATCCCTGCCACCCTGGCTACTGCCATCCTCGGGGTTTCCCCTTCGTGGCAGTGCTCTACGCAGTGAGCTGACCCAAAGGTGACTGTCCGCTGGTGCCACCCCACTACTGGATTGTGCAGTGCCAGCCAGCTCATTCCCAGTATGATTGGTGGCCCGGCTAATGTGGCAACGTGAAAGGCAATTGTCTCAGTGTGTCTGGAGACCCTCATTTTCATGGGAGGGGTCTGGTGGGTCACTCCCCCCCCCAAGAGTTCTCTCCCATCAATGGCCGTTACTTGCGAGGGGTGTTCTAGAGGCACCACGTGGAGCTGGTGTTCTAGTGCAAAATCCCTGCTAAAGAAGTTGCAAGAGCTGCCTTCACCTTAATAGGGTGTCCGTTAGGGAGTTCTAACACCACCTCTATGGCTATGGCTGCCCGGGGGGGGGGGTCTGGTTTGGGCACATTCACTGGTTGCTCGCCTGGCTGCTGTGCCCGCTCTCTTGCAGCCAAGCATTGCCGTTTCCCTGCTCCTGCTCACCACCAGCTGCCCCCACCATTCCTTGCCACGCCTTTCTCTGAGGGCAGACTCTGGCAAAATGTCCCGGCTGTTGGCAGAGAAAACACTTCTTGGTCGTTTTCCCCTCCTTCTTGCGAACCTCGCCGGAGGTTTGATAGTAATGGAGCCAGTCTCGTACTTTAGACTTTAATCTCTCATAACTCTGTAATTTCATTTTATCTCCCCCTTGTTCCAAAATTTCCCAATATTTTGGCCATTTGGCCTCCATATTAAGTTTTTTCACGGCTTTAGCCTCCATTGGCGACAGCCACCTTGGGGTTTTATTTTCCAACAAATCTTTATATCTGATCCAGACATTATATAATGCTTTCCTAACAATGTGATTTTTAAAAGCTTTATGCGCTTTAACCTTATCATACCATAAATATGCATGCCATCCAAATACATTATTAAAACCTTCCAAGTCCAAAATATCTGTATTCTCGAGGAGCAGCCACTCTTTCATCCAGCAAAAAGCTGCTGATTCATAGTACAGTTTTAAGTCCGGCAGGGCAAATCCCCCTCTTTCCTTTACATCCGTTAAAATTTTAAACTTTATTCTGGGTTTTTTGCCCTGCCAGACAAATTTAGAAATGTCTTTCTGGCACCTCTTGAAACAGTCCATCTTGTCAAGAATTTGCAATGCTTGAAATAAAAATAACATTCTAGGCAATACATTCATCTTAATAACTGCAATTCGGCCTAACAAGGAAAGCTTTAAATTTGACCATATTTCTAGATCCTTCTTAACTTCTGTCCAGCATTTCTCATAATTATCTTTAAACAAATTCACATTCTTAGATGTCATATTAATCCCCAAGTATTTCACCTTCTTAACCACTGTCAACCCTGTTTCATTCTGGAACCTCTCCCTTTCCATAGCTGTTAAGTTTTTCTCCAAAACTTTAGTTTTTTGTTTATTCAACTTGAATCCTGCAACTTGACCAAATTCTTGAATTAGTTCTAAAACCCTTTTCGTACTAGTGTCTGGCTCTTGTAAAGTAAGTACCAAGTCATCTGCAAAGGTCCTTAACTTATACTGTTTGGCTCCAACCTGAACCCCTTTAACCAGCTGATCACTTCTAATCATGTTTAGCAAAACCTCCAGGACTGATATAAAAAGTAGTGGGGAAATTGGGCACCCCTGTCGTGTCCCTTTTTCTATTTTAAATTCTTCCGTTACCACATTATTTACAATTAACTTAGCCTTCTGTTCAGAATATATTGCACCCATACCATTCTCAAATCCTTGCCCTACCCCCATCCCATGTAGATTCTTCTTCATAAAACTCCAAGAAATATTATCAAAGGCTTTCTCCGCGTCCACAAATATCAGAACTGCTTTAGTGTTTATGTTCACCTCTAATAATTCCAAAATGTCTATTATGTTCCTCACATTATCTGACAAGTGTCTTCTTGGGAGAAAGCCTGCTTGGTCCTTGTGAATCTCTTCCACCAATACTTTTTTCAATCTTTTTGCCAAAATGTCTGCAAAAATTTTGTAATCCACATTAAGTAATGATATAGGGCGGTAATTCTTAAGCTGAGTCTTTTCAGTCTCTGTTTTCGGTATGAGTGTGATATACGCTTCTTTCCATGATTCTGGTGCCTTTTTCCCCTCCAAAATTTCGTTGCAGACTTCCTTCAAAGGTTGTAACAACTACTCCTTCAAGGCTTTGTAGTATCTGGAAGTCAACCCATCTGGTCCTGGAGATTTGCCCAGTTGCATGTTTTGAATGGCACCTTCTATCTCTTGTTCAGTTATTTTCTGATTCAGGTCTATTTTACTTTGATGAGAGATTTTTTGTAGACCAAATTTCTTAAGAAACTCATCTATATCTCTTTCATTCTGCGGCCCTTGTGAGTATAATTTTTTGAAATAACTCTGGAAACAGTTTCTAATCTCATTTGGCTTATAAATGTTCTTTCCTTCCACCTCTAGGCTTGTAACCGTGTTTAGTTTTTGCCTTTTCTTCAATTCCCAAGCCAGAAGTTTACCACACTTATCCGCAGATTCAAATGTCTTTTGTCTCATTTGCTTAATCTTCCATTCTATTTCTTGGTTCATCAATTCCATGTATTGTGTCTGATGTAACTTAATTTCTCTCAAAATCTCCTGGGACTTTGGTTTAGATCTCAATTTCTTTTCTCCTTCTTTAATCTTTTCCTTCTTATCCTTCTTCTCATTTTGGTTTCTCTTCTTTATAGAGTTTTGTTGTATTAAAAATCATCGCATAACAGCTTTACTTGCGTCCCAGATTACTCATTTTTCCACATCCGTTTTTAAATTTATTTCAAAATAGTCTCTCAAAGTTTTTTGAGCCTTTTTGTAGACCTCTTCATCTCTAAATAAGGTGTCATTCATCCTCCATCTAAAGGAACCAGCTGTTGTTAACTTCATCTCCATCTTTACGGCATTGTGGTCGGAGCAGGTTTTTGGGCAGATTTCCACTTTCTTGATCTTTGGAGCCATCCCACTAGTAACCCATATTTGGTCAATTCTAGTCCATGTCATCATAGCTTCAGAAAAGAAAGTTCCCTCTCTCTCAAGAGGGTTCTTTGTTCTCCAAATGTCAATCAAGTCCATATTTTCAGTCATTTCAAAAAAAGTCTTTGGTAGTCTCCCATCCTTGGAAACTACCTGTCTTTGTGATTTGTCCATATTTGTAGATACTACTCCATTCATGTCTCCCAACAAGATTAAATTGTAATCCAAATAGTCCAGTAAAATCTCATGCAGCTTCTTAAAGAATTCCGACTTCCCTTCATTTGGTGCATAGATCCCTAATATCAAGAATTTTTCACCTTGAACTTGAATTTCAATTGCCAAAAATCTTCCATGTTCATCTTTAAACATCAATTTCGGGGGGAAATTTTCCTTTGCATAGATTACCACTCCTCTTTTCTTAACTTTATCAGATGAAATAAATTCTTATCCTAATCTTTTGTTGATAAGTAGTTTTCTATGCAGTCTTGTCACATGAGTTTCTTGTAAACAAATCAAGTCCAATTGTTCTTTTTTCAATATATGAAAAACATTTCGTCTTTTTCGGGGAAGGTTAAGACCATTACAATTCCAACTTAGAAGTTGCAGAGCCATCCTGTTGCTATTTACTTTTTCCTCCCACTGCTCCAAGTAGTTGTTCACCTTCCATCGGTGATTTCAATCCAAATGTTAAGTTCAAAATGTCTGTTGCTTCCTTTACTGCTTGGGTTGGTTCCACTTCGACCGTCCCTTTCACAAGATCTTCTTCGTTGTCTCGTAAGAATTGCTCTTTGTCTTGGACAGATCTTATTCTGGTTTTCCTTCCTTTGTATTTAAAGGATAGGCCTTGAGGGAATTCCCACCTAAAGGGTATTTCGTTCTTTCTCAATAAATCAACCAGCTCTTTATAATGGGCTCTTACATCCAAAATATGTTTTGGTATATCTTTGAAAATCTCCACGAAAGCATTTTCAATTTCCAGAGTTCTTTGAAAATGCAGATTCAACATTTTATCTCTTTCTTCTTTTGATCTTAAAGTTATCAAGCAGTCCCTTGGCTTCTTTCTGCCTTGTCTTCTGCCCAATCTAAACGCAGACACTATCTTAATTTCTACCTTCTCCAACTCCTGTTGCCAAAAGTCCGAGAATTCTTTAGAAAGGAAGTCCACCAGGTCGTCTTTTTCGCTTTCAGGCACTGCTCTCAATCTCAGATTTCTCTCCTTCCTTTGTATCTCGAGCATAGACAAAGCCAGTTCATGGTCTTCTAACTTTTTACAGACTGGTATTATCCTTTCCTGAGTGGCATCTGCAGAAACCTTAGCTTCTTCTGCAATCTTTCGAGTAGTGGCAGAGTCCTCTAGAAGTTTATTAATAGTCTCTGTATTTGAAGACACCCTCTTGCTGAGTTCATTCACACTTTGCGTGTTCAGATCAAGTTTTGCTGAGAGCTCTGCCAATTGTCTACTATTATCCGCACCTTGTTTTGTCAGAGATTCCAAAGATTCATTTATTTTATAGAATGCACATTCACTCAAAAATCGCAGAGTGACATGTTTGTTATCAGCCGAAATGAACCATAGGTGTTTCGGTTCTATCTCAATAGAAGGAGAACAAATAAACTTGGATTGTTCTTTCGGTGGTAATTCACCCGAACCCGAACCCTAACCCTAACCCTAACCCTAACCCTAACCCTAACCCTAACCCTAACCCTAACCCTAACCCTAACCCTAACCCTAACCATAACCCCAACCCTAGCAAAGAGAAATGTAATAAGCCTAAACAAAGCCAAACAGTTTGTTTTGGGTTCCAGCTACATAGAAAGAAGAATCTTGGATTTCGCTTATTACAAGTCGTGTTCTTCGGTGTTAATGCACTTTTTTTTAAAAAAATGATATTTATTAATTTTTCACAGACAAGAAACAATAAAAACAAAATCCAACATTTAAACGTTTAAACATTTAAACTACAAAAACAAGACAAATAAAAAATACACTGTAGAAAAACAGTTGATAGAAGAAGGATAGAAAAAAATTAAAAATGGAGAATAAAAAGAAGAGGAAAAAACCACCAAACGGCTAAAAATGTATTGATATTTTCAAATCTTATGTTTTCTTCACTAATTTCTTGACCTCCTCACACCTCCCATTTTGTATTCCAGTTCAAATATTAAATTCAGCAAATCCTTACCCTCTAGCATTTTATCCTTACTCCATATATTAACCTATTATTATAAATATCCATTTCCAATTATCATTCCCTATTTACATTTTCACAAGCATCTCTTAACCAGTACCACTTATTTTCAATCAAACGTCCTTTCAACATTCCTTAATTTTACAGTGCTTCTGCAGGTAATCTTTAAACTTCTTCCAATCTTCCTCCACCGACTCTTCTCCCTGGTCACGGATTCTGCTGGTCATCTCTGCCAATTCCATGTAGTCCATGACCTTCATCTGCCAGTCTTCCAGTGTGGGTAGCTCCTGTGTCTTCCAATATTTTGCGATGAGTAATCTTGCCTCTGGTTTCTTCAGTAAGGTATATTTAAATACCTTTTTCAATTCATTATATATCATTTCCCAGAAAGCCATTTCCGACTTGAGAGGAGAGGGGGTTGTGGGCAGAAATCCTCCCACATCCTCACGCGGGGCTAGCCTTTGCCCCCGCGAGAGTAGGGAATCCCCAGGCGTGTTGACGACCCGGCCCGCCAATCAGCGGGCCGGGGAGGCGTGGTCTAGCCTATTTAAGGCTAGGCACGCCCGGGGACCGCCCTCTTTGCCCCTTCCAGCTGAGCGGGTTTTCTCTGTGAGGTTTTCGTCGCTGTTTTGGAGCCGTTGCGAGCCGCACCTTCTGCCACGTGCTTGGCTTCACACTTACAGAGCTAAATCACTAAGGAGACCACAGTCTCCACTAGAGCTGAAATCACTTTTGCTGGGGTGTTTTGACGGCAGAAAGAAGGTTGGGAGGCACCAGCGGCTCCTTGGGAACTTTCCCATTTGCTTGCCTGCGCGTGGAGGACACTTACCTTGTTAGTTTGGAGGACCAGGCAGCGGCTGCAACACCGACGATCAGGCAATGCAGGGAGCGTATTGTTTGAAGGCGGAGAGCAGGAGGGGTAAAGTACACGGAGCGCAGCCACCTTCCGCTCCCCCCTTCTCGCTGGATCGCGGGGGTACTCCCACGGTAATAACAGGGGTGCCCCCAGATCCTCCCAACAAGGGCCAGGTGGCCGCCAGTAACTTGCATCTTGGCTTAGCCTTCTCCCCCATCCGCCTTCAGCCCCTCAAAACCCTGTTGGATCAATATCCCGATCGAAAAGCTGCACAGTACCTGTGGGAGGGGTTCTCCATGGGTTTCAGGATCCCTGTATCTTTCCCCCCTAACACCAGGTACCCACAAAATCAGAAATCAGTCAGGGAGAGGCCAGAGGAAGTAAAGAAAAAGATAGAGAAGGAAATCAGTGCATGTAGGGTGTCAGGTCCTTTTGTTGAGCCTCCAGTGGAAGGTCTTCATCTATCCCCGTTGGGCATTGTACCAAAAAAGACCCCAGGGGAATTCCACATGATCCACAACCTCTCATACCCAAGGGGAGGGTCGGTTAATGACGCGATCCCCCAGGAGCTTTGCACAGTAAAATACGCCTCCTTCGACCAAGCAGTAAAAATGATCCGCAAGTTCGGGCGTGGGGCACTTCTTGCCAAATGTGAAATTGAGTCGGCGTTTCGCCTTCTTCCCGTGCATCCGGCTGACTTCCGTTGGCTGGGGTTTAGATTCGAGGGGGCGTATTTCATTGACAAAGCAATGCCTATGGGCTGCTCCATGGCATGCTCAGCTTTTGAGTCGTTCAGTACATTTCTCGACTGGGCCTTGCGCTTTAGGACAGGGTCGTCGGGCATATCGCATTACCGCGATGATTTTATTTTGGTGGCCGATAGCAGGCAGCGGTGCTCCACCCTCCTGGAGGCCTTCACCGCCTTAGCAGGCGAGCTAGGGGTGCCACTAGCCGCAGAAAAAACTGAGGGGCCTTCCACTTCTTTGGTTTACCTAGGCATTGAATTAGATACTATAGCCCAAACGTCCAGACTGCCTCGGGAAAAACTGTGTGCCCTTAAAGAGACAATACTACAGCTTTTGCCGCTGAAGAAGGTGACTTTAAGGCAAATTCAATCTCTGCTAGGTCACTTAAATTTCGCTTGTAGGGTAGTGGCCCCGGGTCACCCTTTCTGTGGCCGGCTGGCAAGACTGTCGGCAGGTCTCAGGGCACCACAGCATAGGGTTCGCCTCTCAAAAGAAGTCAAGGCAGATTTGGAAGTCTGGTTGCAATTCCTTGAAAATTATAATGGGATATCCCTGTGGCAGGACTCCTTGACGCTTGATGCCGACTTCCAGGTTCAGTCAGATGCTGCGGGGTCCCTAGGTTTCGGAGTATATTTCAGGGGCCAGTGGTGTGCAGAAAGGTGGCCAAAAGACTGGCAGGGCCAGCCTATCTCCCGGGACCTCACATTTTTTGAATTTTTCCCCATCTTGGTGGCAGTGCACCTCTGGACAGACCAGTTTCGCAATCATAGGGTCTGCTTCAACACAGATAACCAGGCAGTGGTAGTGGTTCTTGCCAGGCAGGCCACCCGCTCCCCTAGGGTGGGAAACTTGTTGCGGTGCCTCGTCCTCCTGTGTCTAGAGAACAATATATATTTCTTGGCCAAATTCGTGCCCGGCATTAATAATGACATCACGGATGCTCTGTCTCGCTTTCAGATGGAGCGCTTCCACTTATTAGCGCCGGATGGGGAACAGTCATCGATGCCTTTCCCGGAGCATCTCTGGAGTCTTGGGAGGAAGAAGTGTTGAAGGGAGTATTCGGTGCAGTCGCCCCTTCCACAATGAGATCCTACAAGAAAGCGTGGGCCGACTTCCTAGTGTTCCGCAATAAGTTTCCCAAGTCAAAACGCAACCCGGTTCCCTCAGCGAGGGAAGTCCTCCATTATTTAGCTCACTTGAGGGAGCTGGGCAGGGCCCCAGGACTCTCAATATTCAGTCTGCAGGGGATTTAATATTTTGGCAAAACATTTTTCGACACTGACCCATGCGCCAAATTTATAGTGCGTAAGGCTTTAGATGGGTGGCGCCGGCAGCAACCACCTGGTTCTGACCCAAATACACAAAAAATTATGTGCCATATGCTGGTCAAAATATGAGGCTCGCCTGTTCTCGGCTGCCTACTCCATAGCCTTCTTCGGGGCCCTTCGCATAGGGGAGGTGGTTTGCGATGGAGGGGCCGTCCAAGCCCGGAGGGGTATCCTCTTTGGTGATCTGACCCTGTCAACAAACGAGCTTATAGTCCAAGTTAGGAGCTCCAAGACCGACCAGCAGGGGAGGGGGGCCCTTCTAAGGTTGCCGGCGGTGCAAGGCCCTGGCCCATGCCCGGTTAGGGATACGAGGCGTTTTCTTTACCTAAGGCCTGGTAGCCCAGGCCCCCTCTTAATTCATGCCGACGGCTCACCTTTGGCCAGGCATCAGTTTACACGGGTGATGCGAAGGGCTTTGGCCGCATGTGGGCTACCCGCGGGTGAATTTGCGGCTCACTCTTTTCGGATCGGCGCTGCAACCACGGCGGCGCATCTTGGTCTCTCCGCAGAGAGGATAAAGGATCTGGGCCACTGGAAGTCGAATACATTCAGAGCTTATGTAAGGGGGACTTTATGACTACTAGGTGCACTCCTGACCTCGCTTTCCCTGTTTATTTCATTTTCAGATTGCCGAGGGGTACGCATCTGGCTGGTAGGCCATAGTATCGTGCATTGGGCAAGGCTGCGTGCAATGAGTACCGGGCTGGGAAAAAACTTGAACTTGCCGGCGGGTGTCCAGTTGACCTGGATGGCGAGAAGAGGCATGCGTTGGTGTGAATTCATGCCAGTTGTGATGGCGAGAGCTGCCTCTGAGGGCCCCCCGGATGCCCTGGTTATCCAATTGGGGGAGAATGACCTAGCGTACCGCAAAGCTACTGACTTGAGATGGAACATTTTTGACGACTTGGCAGAATTGATGGCGGTTTACCCAAACGTGACTATTTTGTGGTCCTCGTTGCATGAGAGGAGGACATGGAGGGATTGTGTGAGCCCGGTTGGAATCAATAAGGCAAGAAAGGTCTTGCAGCGGGCCGTGGAGCGTAGAGTGGCGGCTCTGGGCGGGTGTGTCATCGGCCACCCCGGCATCCAGTACAGCAACGAGGCCCTCTACAGATGTGATGGCGTGCATCTATCTGACGTTGTAAACGATATCTGGTTGGGGGACATCTTAGCTGGGATTAGGAGTTGGTTGCAGGCTTGAAGGTATTGGCGGCGAGCTTCGCTCGAGTGGCGGTTAGGCATTGGCAGGTGTCAGGGGCTCAGGAACAGAGCTACAGGGGAGAGAGGAAATGGAGAGCGAAGGGGAAGAATCTGAGGGCAGCGTAGGGGAGTATGACAGCGACCCAAGAGATTCCATGAGCTTCTCCAGCGAATCAGAAGATTCCCAGAAGGAGGCGCCGATGGTCAGGGCAAGGGGGGTCCCAGGGGGAACACACCAGAAACAAGGGGCCAGCGGGGACTCCCAAAGCAGCAGCGGGAGATCAGGATCAGCTTCCCCACCAGAGCGTAGTGGGGCGGAAGAGTCCCAGGTGTCAGGACCAACGTCTCCTCCAGCAGGGAGAGAAGATGAGTCAGGGCTGACCACGCCTCTATCGGAGAGTGGGGGAACGGAGGGGAGGTCGGGTCCAGCTAGCCTCCCAGAAGGGGGAAGCAGTGACAGGAGCAGTGTAACGGTCAGGAGGAAGGTTGCCGGCTGGGCGCGCGCGCCAAGTTCGAATGTACAGGCGCGGGGGACAGCAGAAAACCCGGATTGGGAACCAGGTCCTAAAGCCCGCCGGAGGCAGGGGGAAGACTCAGGGGACTCAGCGTCAGATGAGTCTAGGAAGGGCGAGACCCCAGCTGACAGGCGGAGCCAGAGGAGGAAAGAGCAAAGGAAGAGGTGGAGCAAGGCTAGAGTCTGGGGGGAGGAGATTCAGACGGAGCTTCGGTGGTCTAGAGTTTCAGACGTAGAGCTGCGCGCTACGGTTGTGAAGGTGAAACTGAACTTCAATAAAGACTTTTGTATATAACAACGAACTGGCGTTGGTCCTTTGTGAGCTGGGACCTCGGGCAGCTCTGACAGCTATGATTAAATGGGCACAGGACGTTGGTCATAACATTATGTTCGCTGACTGGGAACAGTTGTGGACCACCGGGATTAAATTCACGGCATGTTAATTCACGTTGGTGATTTCTTGAGTGGATGTGGTGCGGTCCCTGGCGCCTGAAACCTGTGGGGTTCTTTGTAGGGTGTGAGCACTGACCTATGAAATACCGGGTGCATTCTGGAGCCCTCTGGGAGTGTTAACCGGAAGGCCACTGGGTTGATTTGTGCCTCGACTTGGTAAGGCCCTAGCTGCTTGTGTCTGAGCTTCTTCTTAGCTAACGTTCTGGCCGGCACTGCCTGGGCCGCTAACCAGACCCAGTCCCCCACCTGGATGTCTTCCCCGACTCTCCTGTGCCTGTCTGCCTGCATTTTGTAGGCGTGTTTTGCTAGTTCCAAGTGCCTTCGGAGTTGGTCGTGGACCTCCTGCAACTCTGCTGCCAAGTGCTCTGCACGCCGTGGCTCCCCCTCCCCCTTCGTCTCTAACCCCGGGAAGGTTCTGGGATGCCGCCCATTGTTGGCGAAGAACGGTGTCACCCCTGTAGACCCGTGCTTCGTGTTGTTGTAGGCAAACTCGGCCAGCAGTAGGTAGTCCACCCAGGTCAAGGGCTGTTGATTAGCGTAGCATCGCAGGTACTGCTGCATGATGGCGTTGACCCTCTCCGCTTGTCCGTTGGTCTGCGGGTGTCGTGCCGACGCTAAGTTGATCTTGACGTTCAGGATGCCCAGCAGCTTCTGCCAGAAGCTCGAGATGAATTGGCGACCCCGGTCGGACAGGATGGACCGTGGTAAGCCGTGAACTTTGAACACGTGATCTATGAACAGCTTGGCAGTCTGTTCCGCCGTGGCCACCTTCGCGCAAGGAATGAAGTGCGCCATCTTGGTGAACAGGTCTACGACCACGAGTACCGCTGTTTTGCCTCGCGAGCTGGGCAGATCCGTGACAATGTCCAAGCCAATTTCTCCCACGGTTTGAGCGGCGTCTGTAGCGGTTCCAGCAGTCCCGCCGGCTTCCTGTGCACTCGTTTGGCCCTTTGGCATGTGTCACACCTAGAGACGTAATCCGCGACTTCTCCTCTCATCTGGGGCCACCAAATGTCTCTGGCCACTAATTCCGCCGTCTTGTCCTTGCCGAAGTGCCCAGCACTGGGCGCGTCGTGTAACTGCTGCAGGACTTTCGCGCGGAGGTCGTCTCCCGGCCCGTAGAGAGCCCCTTTGCAGGTGAGCAGTCCGTCGCATATCTGGAACTTGTCGTCCTTCGCTGTGCCTCTTCGCACCTCCTCCATCTTGGATTGTGCGAACGCATCCGTCTGCAACGCGCGACGCACTGCGTCCAGGTCCACAGTGACTGAAGCGCATGCCCACACTTTCGGTGCGAAAATGTGTTTGGCCGCCACCGGTGCCGCTTCCTCGAGATATTGCGGTTTCCTTGATAGTGCATCTGCCATGATGTTGTTGTCTCCCGGGATGTATTCTATCCAGAAGTCGAAATCCGCAAAGAACTCCGCCCAGCGGATGTGTCTCTGGTTCAGGAACCGTGCCGTGCGCCAGTACTCCAGGTTCTTATGGTCCGTGCGGACCTGCACAGTGTGTCTGGCTCCGATGAAGAAGTGCTGCCACGCCTTGAAGGCTCCATGAATGGCCAGCAACTCCCTGTCCCAGATGGTGTAGTTCTGTTCCGACTTGCTGAGTTTCCTGGAGTAGAATGCGCAGGGCCTCCAGTTCCCTTGAGGATCTCGCTGCAACAGGACCGCCCCCACCGCTCTGTCCGATGCGTCCGTCTCAAGCCTCATTGGTTTGCTGGAGTTTACGTGTAGCAGCTGTTCTTTGGACGCAAAGAGACGCTTGAGTCTCCGAAAACACTGTTCTGCCTGGTCCGTCTAGGTGAACTTCTTCTTCATGGAGCTGAGGGTGTCCGTGATGGCCACCGTCTTCTTCGCGAACCCCTGATGAACTTGCGATAAAAGTTGGCGAAGCCGACGAACTTCTGGACCTCCTTCCGATTGCGCGGGCTCTTCCAGTCCAACACTGAGCGGACCTTGGTGCTGTCCATGGCGAGTCCCTTGTCGGACAGCTTGTAGCCCAGGAAATCCACCTCCGTCACGTCGAACTGGCACTTCTCCAGTTTGGCGTAAAGTCTGTGCTCCCGCAGTCTCTGCAGGACCTCCTTGACGTCCCCCTCGTGAACCTCCTGCGATTCCGAGAAGATCAGGATGTCGTCTAGGAAGCATACGCACTTTTTGTAGAGGAGGCCCGCTAACACGTGGTGCATGAAGGCTTGGAAACAATGTGAGCCATTTTGCAGACCAAATGGCATAACACGATATTCATAGGTGCCTAAAGGCGTAAACATGGCCGTCTTCCACTCATCGCCCTCCCGCATGCGTATAAGGTTGTACGCCCCTCGTAGATCCAACTTGGTGAAGATTCGTCCCTTCCTCACCGTCGCGAGCAGGTCGTCGATCTTGGGCATGGGGAATGCTGTGGGCTTTGTCCTGGAATTGATAATTCTGTAATCAACTACCAATCTGCGTTGGGGCGTGTCCTTCTTCTTCACGAAAAACACGGGACTGCCCCCCACTGCTTTGGATTCTTGGATGAATCCCCGCTTCAAGTTGTGATCTATGAACTCCCTGAGTTCTTGCAGTTCGTCTTCAGACATGGAATGCAGTTTTCCAGTCGGCAGCGTCGCCCCCGGTAGGAGGTCAATCGCGCAGTCGTAGGGCCGGTGGGGAGGCAGCTTGTCCGCTTCCTTCTCGCAGAAGACCTCCAAAAACGCCTTGTACTTGTTGGGTACCGCCTGCACCATGCCTAGGTGTAGCTGTGGTTCATCCCCTTGTCCTTCCTCTTCCTGGCTGGTTCGGATGCAGTGTTCTGCGCAGTAGGAGGAGCAGAAGGTTAATTGCCGCTGGTACCATGCTAATGCCGGGCTGTGTCTATCCAGCCAACTCATGCCCAACACTATGGGCGTGTCCGACAGGTGGGTGACATTGAAGCTGATGACTTCGCGGTGATTTCCAATTTGCATTACCATAGGCGGTGTTTGCTGCACCACCTGTCCACCCAGCAGCTTCCTGCCATCGACCGTGACGACGTTTAGGGGCATCGTGGCTGGTAGGAGCGCTATGCGATGTAGCCTGATGAAGTCCACTCCTATAAAGTCTGCATTACTACCAGAGTCAATGGTAATAGGGACTTCCAGGGTGATTCCATTTTGCAGCTGGAGTGATGCAGTGAGTTGCACCACTGGTTTGGGTGGGAGGGGGTCTGTGGGCTGCAAAATCTCTGGAGACTGCTTCACTGACTCGCCTGGCTGGGCCCCAGTGCCTCTGCCTCCAACCAGGCTTCGTCGTTTCCCTGCAGCTGTTCCCCCTGCTGAACTGCTCCCCTTACTGTTGCTGAGGCTGCAGTGTGCTTCTGGATCCTCTGGGGACACTCTTTGGCCATGTGCTGTGCACTGTCGCAGATATAACACTTCCTGCTCCCTCTAGGAGCCTTCGTCTTGACTGCTCCTGGTGTTTGGGCTCTGGTCACTGTCTGAGCCCTGGCACCACCTATCTCCATCGGCTCTTCTCCCCCCCCCCAGTGGAGGCGTGGATTGCGCGTGCCCTGTCTCCCTGGGTAGGAAGGGCGTTGTTCTGGCTAGTGTGCGCGCCCTACGTCTGTCATCCCTGCTCCACGGGCGTTCCTCCAGGCATACCCCTACCGCCAGCGCTCTCTGGACGACTTCCGTGGTACTGTTGGGTTTGTCCCCCCTCGCCAGCTCATCTTTCACGGCTCCATTTAGCCCCTCCCAGAACAAATCCCTCTGAGCCCTGGCACCACCTATCTCCATCGGCTCTTCTCCCCCCCCCCCAGTGGAGGCGTGGATTGCGTGCGCCCTGTCTCTCTGGGAAGGAAGGGAGTTGTTCTGGCTGGTGCGCGTCCCTCATCCCTGCTCCAAGGGCGTTCTTCCAGGCGCACCCCTATCGCCAGCACCCTCTGGATGACTTCTGTGGTATTGGTAGGTCTCTCCCCCCTCGCCAGCTCATCTTTCACGGCTCCATTTAGCCCCTCCCAGAACAAATCCCTCACGGCAGCTGAGTCCTTCTCCCAGCCCAGCACATTTACTAACGCAAAAAAGCGGGAGTGATATTGTCTCACCGTGGCTTTGCCCTGCTTCAGCCCGTGCATTTCCCTCCTGGCCACATCCACATCTACCGTTGATTTAAAACAAGCGTCCATAGCTTTGATAAATGCGTTTGAATCCTGGAGGGCGGGATCATTTTCGCGCCATAAATTGCGCAGCCACGATTTAGCTTCCCCATGCAGATGAGTGATTATGAACCCTACTTTTTCCTCCTCATCTCTAAAGTCTTTCTGAAGCAAATTGAGCGTGAAAACTATGTCTGTTCTGAAGTTAGGATACTGCTGCAGGTCCCCGTCGAAGTGGGCTACGATGCTGCCCCCCCTCTTCCCTTGCCTATCTTTGTGAGCTCGCAAAAAAAAAATTTTTTTTGAGACGGAGCTTACTGTCAGAGCTGCCCGAGGTCCCAGCTCACAAAGGACCAACACCACTTCGTTGTTATATACAAAAGTCTTTATTGAAGTTCAGTTTCACCTTCACAACCGTAGCGCGCAGCTCTACGTCTGAAACTCTAGACCGTTGAAGCTCCGTCTGAATCTCCTCCCCCCAGACACCAGTTTAAGACTCTAGCCTTGCTCCACCTCTTCCTTTGCTCTTTCCTCCTCTGGCTCCGCCTGTCAGCTGGTGTCTCGCCCTTCCTAGACTCATCTGACGCTGAGTTCCCTGAGTCTTCCCCCTGCCTCCGGCGGGCTTTAGGACCTGGTTCCCAATCCGGGTTTTCTGCTGTCCCCCACGCCTGTACATTCGAACTTGGCGCGCGCGCCCAGCCGGCAACCTTCCTCCTGACCGTTACACTGCTCCTGTCACTGCTTCCCCCTTCTGGGAGGCTAGCTGGACCTGACCTCCCCTCCATTCCCCCACTCTCCGATAGAGGCGTGGTCAGCCCTGACTCATCTTCTCTCCCTGCTGGAGGAGACGCTGGTCCTGACGCCTGGGACTCTTCCCCCCCACTATGCTCTGGTGGGGAAGCTGATCCTGCTCTCCTGCTGCTGCTTTGGGAGTCCCCGCTGGCCCCTTGTTTCTGGTGTGTTCCCCCTGGGACCCCCCCTTGCCCTGACCATCGGCGCCTCCTTCTGGCAATCTTCTGATTCGCTGGAGAAGCTCATGGAATCTCTCGGGTCGCTGTCATACTCCCCTACACTGCCCTGAGATTCTTCCCCTTCGCTCTCCATTTCCTCTCTCCCCTGTGCCTCTGTTCCTGAGCCCCAGACAATAGCAGATTTGACTGTTTCATCCTGAGTATTCCACTTTAACAGCAAGTTATACATTCTTGAAAGTATCTTGATATAGGGATCTAACCCTTCTGTTTCCAACTTTGATTTTTCCACCTGGAATTCAATTTTTTTTGTCTAGATGGTATACCTCTCTTATTTGAAAATAATGAAGCCAATCTCGCACTCTATCTTTTAATTTCTCAAAGCTCTGCAATTTCAATTTGTCTCCTTCTCGCTCTAAAATCTCCCAATATTTTGGCCACTTGGCCTCCATATTGAGGTTTTTTTTGAGCTTTTGCCTCCATTGGTGACAACCACCTTGGGGTTTTGTTTTCAAGTAAGTCTTTGTAACGTGTCCAGACATTAAACGGTGCTTTCCTGACAATATGGTTCTTAAAAGCCTTATGTGCTTTAACCTTGTCATACCATAGGTATGCATGCCACCCAAAAACATTATTGAAACCTTCTAAGTCCAAAATGTCTGTGTTCTCAAGAAGCAGCCAGTCCTTCAACCAGCAGAAAGCTGCCGATTCATAATAGAGTTTAAGGTCTGGCAGGGCAAATCCCCCTCTTTCTTTTGCATCGGTTAATATTTTAAATTTTATTCTGGGTTTCTTGCCCTGCCAGACAAATTTAGAAATGTCTCTCTGCCACTTCTTGAAACAGTCCATTTTGTCCAAAATTTGTAACGATTGAAACAAAAACAACATTCTTGGCAATACATTCATCTTGATAGCCGCAATTCGTCCCAGCAAGGAAAGCTTCAAGTTTGACCATATTTCTAAATCCTTTTTAACATCTGACCAACATTTTTCATAATTGTCCTTAAATAAGTTCCCATTTTTAGCAGTCATATTAATCCCCAAATATTTCACCTTCTTAACCAATGTTAAACCTGTCTCATTCTGAAACCTCTCTCTTTCAGTCATTGTTAAGTTTTTCTCAAGCACTTTAGTTTTTGACTTATTCAACTTAAATCCTGCCACATGACCAAACTCCTGGATCAGTTCTAATACTCTTCTAACACTAGATTCTGGCTCCTGTAGTGTCAATACCAGGTCATCGGCAAAGGCTTTCAATTTGTATTGTATGGCTCCGACCGTTATGCCTTTAATCAAATGGTCCCTTCTTTTTTTTATATAATAATTTTTATTACATTTTTTTACCACAGAAAAAAGAAAGAACATAGAAAATAGAAAGAAAAAAGAACAGAAAATTCAAACCATTTCAACAACTTATTTCAAATTTCTATCGGACTTCCCCACATCTCCCGCCCAGTGCATTCTTAACAATAAAAATTATCAGCAAGTTATACCCTTGTTTCTTGTGTTTCTTTGTACTTTCAATTGCAATTTTAAGTTTAAATCCCTTATTTTCCATTTACTCTAAAAATATAGCATATTGTCGTTTTTACCCATTTAAACTTTGATTCTTTCATGAATATTATCCAATTTCTTATATAATCCACTCTCATTGCTGGGGCTAACCTTCCAAATCATACGGCATCTCACAGTTCATATAACTTATAATACTTTTGCAAATAGTCCTTAAATTTTTTCCAGTCCTCTTCCATTGCTTCTTCTCCCAAATCTCGGATCCTGGCAGTCATCTCAGCTAGTTCCATGTAGTTCATCAATTGCGTCTGCCAATCCTCCAGTGTGGGCAAATCTTGAGTCTTCCAATATTTGGCGATAAGGATCCTTGCTGCTGTGGTGGCATACATGAAAAAAGTTCTGTCCTTCTTTAACACCTTCTGGCCGACAATGCCCAGGAGGAATGCCTCTGGTTTCTTAGGAAAGGTGTATTTAAACACCTTTTTTAACTCGTTGTAAATCATTTCCCAGAAGGCCTTCACTCTTGGGCAGGTCCACCAGAGATGAAAGAATGTCCCTTCAGCCTCCTTACATTTCCAACATTTATTATCGGACAAATGGTAAATCTTAGCAAGCTTGACTGGGGTCATGTACCACCTGTATACCATTTTCATAATGTTTTCTTTCAAGGCATTACATGCCGTAAACTTCATACCGGTGGTCCATAACCTTTCCCAGTCCTCAGACATGATGTTGTAACCAATGTCCTGAGCCCATTTTATCATGGCTGATTTAACTGTCTCATCCTGAGTGTTCCATTTAAGTAGCAAGTTATACATTCTCGATAATAGCTTGGTCTTTGGTTCTAACAATTCTGTCTCAAGTTTCGATTTTTCCACCTGGAATCCTGTTTTTTTGTCTAGCTTAAAAACCTCATTAATTTGGGCATAATGAAGCCAGTCTTGCACTTTACCCTTTAATTTTTCAAAGCTCTGCAACCTCCAGTTGTCTCCAATGTTTTCTATTATTTCCCAATATTTCGGCCAACCGGCCTCCATATTAGGTTTTTTCCGAGCCTTGGCCTCTATTGGTGATACCCACCTCGGAGTTTTGCTTTCTAACAAGTCTTTGTATTTTTTCCAGACCATAAATATTGCTTTTCTGACAATATGGTTTTTAAACATTCCATATGTTTTTGCCTTGTCATACCACAAATACGCATGCCAACCTAGCGAATTATTGAAGCCTTCCAGATCTAGGACATCAGTGTTTTCTAACAAAATCCAATCTTTCAACCAGCAGAAGGCCGCAGCTTCATAATATAACCTTAAGTCTGGCAGGGCAAACCCCCCTCTCTCCTTTGCATCAGTTAATATTTTAAACTTTATTCGGGGCTTTTTGCCCTGCCAAACAAATTTAGAAATATCCCTCTGCCACTTTCCAAAACATTCCACTCTGTCCACAATCTGCAAGGCTTGAAACAAAAACAACATTTTTGGCAAAACGTTCATTTTTATAGCTGCAATTCGGCCTAACAAGGATAATTTCAGTCTTGACCAAATTTCTAGATCTTTTTTAACTTCTGACCAACATTTCTCATAATTATCTTTGAATAAATTCAAGTTCTTGGAAGAGAGATTGACCCCCAGGTATTTCACTTTTTTAACAATATTTAGTTCTGTTTCCTTCTGAAACCCCTCTGTTTCAATAGTTGTCAAATTTTTCCCTAACACCTTAGTTTTTTGTTTGTTCAACTTAAAGCCCGCCACCCGACCAAATTTCTGGATCAATTCCAAAACTCTTTTTGTACTAGATTCTGGCTCCTGTAATGTTAAAACCAAGTCATCTGCAAATGCTTTCAGTTTATATTGTTTCACTCCGACCCGTATTCCTTGTACCTGCCGATCCTTCCTTATCATATTCAGCAAAACCCCCAGGACTGAAATAAACAATAAAGGGGAAAGGGGGCACCCCTGACGTGTTCCTTTTTCAATCTGAAGTTCTTCTGTCACCACATTGTTCACTATCAACTTAGCTTTTTGTTCAGAATAGATTGCTTCTATTCCGTTCTCAAACCCCCTTCCCACTCCCATCCCTTCCAAGTTTTTCTTCATAAATTTCCAAGAAATATTGTCAAAGGCCTTCTCCGCATCAATAAAAATTAACACTGCTTTAGTGTTAATATTTGTTTGTAAAAGTTCCAGAATATCGATAATATTCCTAGTGTTATCAAACAAATGTCTACCTGGGAGAAAACCTGCTTGGTCCTTATGAATTACTTCATTTAATATTTTTTAAAATCTGTTTGCCAAAATGTCTGCAAATATTTTGTAATCCACGTTTAGGAGTGAGATGGGACGGTAGTTCTTAAGTTGAGTCTTTTCAGTTTCCACTTTGGGTATCAGTGTGATGAATGCTTCTTTCCACGTTTCTGGTGCCCTCCCTCCCCCCATAATCTGGTTACAAACCTCCAGTAATGGTTGTATCAAGTAGTCCTTTAACATCCTGTAGTACTTGGAGGTAAGTCCATCAGGGCCTGGAGATTTGCCTAGCTGCATATTCTGGATGGCAACCTCAATTTCCTGTTGTGTTATTTTACAATTCAAGATTGATCTCTTCTCTTGGGATAGTTCTGGTAGGCCATTGTCTTTCAAGAATTGTTCTATCTCAGTCAGTTCCTCGGGCCCTTGGGTGTACAGTTTTTTAAAATATTTCTGGAAGCACTTTCTAATTTCTCCCGGTTTCTGAATGCTTTTTCCTTCAACTTCTAAGTTGGTAACATAATTTAGTTTTTGTCTCTTTTTCAACTGCCAAGCTAGCAGTTTCCCACATTTATTCGCAGATTCAAAAGATCTTTGTTTCATTTGTTTGATTTTCCATTCCACTTCTTGGTTGATCAATTTCATATATTGTGACTGATGGAATTTAATTTCTCTTAGAGTCTCTTTTGATTTTGGATTCAATCTTAATTTTTTCTCTCCATCTCTTATCTTCTCTAATATCTTGTCCTTTTTCCCATTCCAGAATTTTTTCTTGATCGTGTTTTGTTGTATCAGAAACCCTCTCATAACGGCTTTACTTGCGTCCCAGATTATTCTTTTTTCCACCGAGGTGTTGAGGTTAATTTCAAAATAGTCCTTTAAAGCTTTTTGGGCCTTCTTTACAATCTCTTGATCTCTTAGCAGGTTGTCATTCATTTTCCATCTGAAGGAGTCGGCAGTAGTAAATCTCATTTCCATTTTCAGAGCGTTGTGGTCGGAGCAGGTCTTTGGGCAGATTTCTACTCTTGTGGTCTTAGGTGCCAGCCCTCTAGTTGTCCAAATTTGGTCGATTCTTGTCCATGACAGGTGAGCCTCAGAGAAGAAAGTTCCTTCTTTACCTAGGGGGTTTCTCGTCCTCCATAGGTCAATCAAATCCATATTGTCAGTTAGTTCGAAAAAAGTTTTTGGTAGTCTTCCATCTTTAGTCAGGTTCTGGTTCTGTGACTTGTCCATATAGGTAGAGACCACCCCATTCATGTCTCCCATCATGATGATGTTAGAATAATCCAGATAGTCCAGTAATGTCTCATGAAGCTTCTTGTAGAATTCTGATTTCCCCTCATTTGGTGCGTAGATTCCTAAGATCAAAACTTTTTCTCCTTGGATTTGTATTTCAATTGCCAGGATTCTTCCTTGTTCATCTTTAAACAGAAATTTTGGTGATAAATTCTCTTTTGCATAGATCACCACTCCTCTCTTTTTAACTCTGTCTGATGAGATAAATTCTTGGCCTAATCTTTTGTTTATTAACACTTTCCTGTGAAGCCTAGTCACATGAGTTTCTTGCAGACAGATTATATCCAAATGTTCCTTCTTCAAAATATGAAAAATCCTTTTGCGTTTTTCCGGGGAATTTGCGCCATTAATATTCCAACTATACAGCTGCAGAGACATCCTGTAACAATCTGTTGTTGCTCTTTATGGGGCGTCTTCTTTCTTGTCCAAATCCGAGGGTGCTGGCTCTTTTCCAGACTCAGGTGGAGGCCAAGGAGCAGCTACTCCCTTCTGCAGGTCTTCTCCGTGGTCGTGTAGAAACTTCTGGCTGTCCTCTTTCGTCCTGATTTTAATCTTCTTTCCTGTGTAGTTGAATGATAGGCCTTGTGGAAACTCCCACCTGTAGGGTATTCCGTTGCTTCTCAGAAGTCCAGCTAGATCAGTATAGTTAGATCTGAGATCTAGTAGTTGTTTAGGAATATCCTTGTAGATTTGTACTCTTCTGTCCTGGATCTCAAGTGCTTTATTAAAATGTAGGTCAAGTAGTTTGTCTCTCTCCTGCTTGGTCCTTAAGATGATCAAGCAATCTCTAGGCCTGTCTTTCTTGACAACTCTTCCCAATCTGAATGCAGTTGTTATTTTAAAGTCTGTATCTTCCTCTATACCCCAGAATTTAGAGAATTCTGCTGTCAAAAAGCCGGTCAAATCCTCTTTCTCAATCTCTGGGATAGAGCGTAATCTTAAATTGTTTTCCCTGTTTCTCAGTTCCACCATAGACAGGTAGGCCTGCTGGTCGGTGATGTGTTTGTGTAGCGGCCTTACCTCTCCTTTCAATTCATCCACTTTCTGAATTGCTTGACTTGCTTTTTCGTTTGCAGCCTCGGCCAATTTCCGATTCTCAGATGTTGCGTCCTTTAAATTCCCAATTTCTTGTGAATGCTTAGCCACTTGTTCAGATAGTTTAGTAATTGAGGATGTGGCTAAGTCGATTTTTGCTGTTTGGTCATCAACCTTCTTATTCAAAATTGCAAATTGTTGTAGCATTTCATCTAGAAGAGTGCCAGATCCCCCTGCTGCCATATCCTCAGTCGTTGGCTGGTCAGCTGCCTTAGATGGGGCTGTTGTTGGAGGTGCAGCTCCCTGTAGAACAGCAGGGACCGAAGATCTGCGAGACTGGGAAATCAAAGTTGTTTGTACAAATTGGCCTTTCCCTGCTTTCGACGCAACTCTTGTTTTTGGAGGGCCGCTCATTCCCCACCTGTCTTTGGATTCAAGGTCAAACTGTCAAATGTTCCATGGGAAAGACAGGCCTCAAAGTAAATAACCAAACCACAGAGAGTCAAAACAAAGTTAGTTCTCAGGAATTTGTAAGTCCCAAAATCCACTAGAGGGAGTATTGTTGCAGTTCAGGAAAGAAGGAGTAAAGTTTTAGCCGCCATTAAAGTTCCTGCAGCTGAATAAGTTAACAATAGTCTTTAAAAAACTTTTTTCCCTGGCAGAGCCCTTTCAATGTTACCACAATATTGTATCCAAAAGTGCAAGATACAGTTGTTTAATTGTATCTTTCCAATGGTGCCTTTATGTGTCCATTTCAACTTTATAAAAGTATCCGCAAAACGACCCTTTTCCCCCTGCCAGCCCGGGACTGGGTTTTTTTTTTCTTAAAGTTTTTAGAATCCACAAAAGGAGAGGATCTCCAAGTTAAATCAAAAACAAAAAAGATAGCTTGCCTTTCCCTTCAGTTGCTAACTCCACCAGACGCATGAAACATCCCGTTTTAAAGTCTCTTTCTATTGCTTCCAGCTTGTCTGATCCTTTGCCTTTGATCATAAGCGCTACCGGGAGACGGACTTCCTTTTTCTCGTCTCCCGCTTTCAGCCAAATTTCTAATTTACAGTTCCGAATTAATACTCTTCTTACTCACGAGTAGATGATTTAGGATCCAATGCTTAAGGAAGAAAGGTCGGCGCTCATCGGCAACAGCCGCGCGGCTTCGCTCCCGCAGAAAGAGCGATGTACTCTCAGCACCGCTTCCCCTCCGCGCTTCCGGAGCCCCTTACGGGGTCCCTTCTTCGTTTTGGGGGTCGCTCCAGGTGCCCGCCGAGTCCCACGGCCACGAGCTCACTCTGCTCGTGGTTTATCTTGATGGATCGTCGCTGTGCCGTAGCGAACGATCCTTTCCTGCGGAGCCCCTCTTCAGAGACTGAAGAGGACCGCCATTGCTCGTTTCGCGCCGCCTCCGGAAGTCCCCTTCTTATCATATTTAACAAAACCTCCAGGACGGAAATAAAGAGTAATGGGGAAATTGGGCAACCTTGCCGTGTCCCTTTCTCTATCTTAAATTCCTCTGTCACCACATTGTTGACTATTAATTTTGCCTTTTGTTCTGAATAAATTGCACTTATACCATTTTCAAACCCCTGACCGACCCCCATCCCTTGAAGGTTTTTCCTCATAAAACTCCAAGAAATATTATCAAAGGCTTTCTCGACATCCACAAAAATTAATACTGCTTTAGTATTAATATCCTCTTGCAGCTTTTCCAAAACATTAATTATATTCCTCGCATTGTCAGACAAATGTCTGCCCGGCAGAAAACCAGCTTGGTCTTTATGTATCACTTCCTTTAAAACTTTTTTTAGCCTCCTTGCCAAAATATCAGCAAAAATTTTGTAATCCACATTTAACAGGGATATGGGTCGGTAGTTCTTAAGTTGTGTCTTTTCAGACTCTGTTTTTGGTATGAGTGTAATATATGCTTTTTTCCATGACTCTGGCGCCTTTTCCCCCTCCATAATTTCATTGCAAACCTCCTTTAGTGGTTGGATTATCCAATCCTTCAAAGTTCTATAGTATTTTGAGGTTAAGCCATCCGGCCCTGGAGATTTTCCCAGCTGCATGTTCTGAATGGCACCTTCCACCTCCTGGTCTGTGATTTTATAGTTCAAGATTGTCTTATTTTCCTGTGAGATTTTTTGTAATCCGTTTGCTTTCAAAAACTGGTCTATATCAAAGTCTTTCTGAGGCCCTTGTGTATATAGTTGTTTAAAATACCTCTGGAAACATTTTCTGATTTCCACTGGGTTCTCAATATTTTTCCCCTCCACTTCCAGGTTGGTAATAGTACTGAGTTTTTGTCTTTTCATCATCTGCCAAGCTAGCAGTTTCCCACATTTATTTGCTGATTCAAAAGTCTTTTGCCTCATTTGTTTAATTTCCCACTCAATTTCCTGGTTCATCATCTTCATATATTGCACTTGGGATAAATTTATTTCTCTCAAAATCTCTTGTGAATTGGGTTTCGATCTCAGTCTTTTCTCGCCCTCTTTTATTTTATCCAAAAAAAATTCTATTTCACATTCTGGGCTCTCTTCTTTAATGTGTTCTGTTGGATCAGAAATCCCCTCATAACTGCTTTACTTGCATCCCAAATTATTCTTTTTTTCCACAGTGGTATTCAAATTTATTTCAAAGTAATCTCTCAAAGTTTTTTGGGCCTTCTTAATCACTTCTTGATCTCTAAACAAGGTGTCATTCATCCTCCATCTGAAGAAACCAGTTAATGTTAATCTCATCTCCATTTTCATGGCATTGTGGTCGGAGCACGTCTTTGGGCAGATCTCTACCTTCCTGATCTTGGGTGCCAGTCCTCTAGTTATCCAGATTTGGTCAATTCTTGTCCATGTCTTTTGGGCTTCAGAAAAGAAGGTTCCTTCTCTCCCCAGGGGATTCCTGTTCCTCCAAATGTCAATCAAGTCCATATTATCAGTCAATTCAAAAAAGGTCTTTGGTAGTCTACCATCTTTAGTAACTACCTGTCTCTGTGACTTATCCATATTTGTAGATACCACCCCGTTCATATCTCCCATCAAGACGATATTGTTGTCCATATAATCCAGTAAAGTCTCATGCAACTTCTTATAAAATGTAGATTTCCCCTCATTTGGTGCATATACACCTACTATCAGAAATTTTTCTCCTTGTGATTGAATTTCAATTGCAATATATCTTCCTTGCTCATCTTTAAAAACGAATTTCGGTGACAGGCTCTCTTTTGCATAAATGACCACTCCTCGCTTTTTTACTTTGTCCGATGAAATAAATTCTTGGCCCAGTCTCTTATTAATCAATATTCTCCTATGCAGCCTTGTCACATGTGTTTCCTGTAGACAAATTAGATCCAATTGTTCCTTCTTAAGTATGTGAAAAACTTTTTTCCTTTTCTCCGGGGAATTAAATCCGTGAATGTTCCAGCTTAGTAGCTGTAGAGACATGATGTATCTAGGTTTACTGTCCTCTGACAGCTCCCAGTACGTCTTCTTCTGGCGGTGGTATCACTTTCTTTGTCTTGTCCACTCCCAAAGGTAGTGATACTATGTCTAATAATCCTGGTGGTAAGGCAGCCAGCAAACCTTCTACTCCTTTTTGCAGGTCTTCTTCGTGGTCTCTCAGAATTTTTTCCTTCTCCTCCAATGATCTTATTTTAAACTTCTTACCTTTAAAGCTGAAAGATAGGCCTTGAGGGAATTCCCACCTGAAAATGATTCTGTTCCCTCTCAGTAAAGTCACCAGGTCCCCGTAGTTAGACCTGAGGTCCAAGAGATGTTTCGGAATGTCCTTGAAGATTTCCACTTTTGACTCCTGTATTATCAGAGTATTTTGGTAGTGTAGATTTAGTATTTTGTCTCGCTCCTCTTTAGATCGAAGGGTGATCAGACAGTCTCTCACCCTGCCCTTCCTCCCTCCTCTTCCAAGTCTGAAAGCCTTTGTTATTTTAAAGTCTTGTTTATCATCCAATTTCCAGAAATCCGCAAATTCCTGTGTCAGGAAATCACACAAACTATCTTTCTCAAGTTCAGGCACCGCTCTGACCCTCAAGTTGGTCTGTTTTTCTCTCAATTCAATCATAGACAGGAGTTCCTGGTGAACCCCAAGACGTACCTGGTGGTCCCCCAACTGTTTGCTTATCGGTATTATCTTTCCTTCTACAGCCTCTACTTTTTCTTTAGCTTCCTGAGCCGTCTTTTGGTTCGATTCTAACTGTTGCGATAATTTTTCGCTAGAACCTGTATTTACATTCACTTTCTGGCTCAAATCCTTAATGCTTATGGTATTTTGGTCAATTTTATTTGTGGCCTCTGCCACTTGTTTGCTCAGTTTATCCAAAGACTCATAAATCTTACTCAAGATAGAGGTGAATCCTTCTTCTGACATCCCTTCTCCTTTTGGTACAGAGGGGCCTGAGGCAGATGCCCTGCGTTGATGCTGTGTTGTAATAGGCTGTTGGTATCTGACTCTGCCTGATCTCGTTGTTTTGTCCTCCGGTTTTGTTGGCTTTTCATCCATGGCACTTTATCTGACAGTCAAGGTCACTCCCACAGCTTTACTGTGAGACTTTCTCAGGCTCAAAGTGGAAAATTCCCCAGCCAATGTTTCTTTTTCAGTAAGCCTCTAGGGGGACACAGTAACAGACAATGGTTTCGCAACAAAATGGCTAAGTTCCCAAATGCCCCCTTCAGCAGGAGAAGTAACAATTTTAGCAGTTCAGAATGTCTATTTGCAGAGTGTTAACCATCCATTATTACATTGTTAATAAAGAGTGCAGTATTCAATGTAACCAGACTATTTCAGTCTAGGCAGTCTGTTCCCAGGGATTGAGAGGTGGTCTTTTGTCTCTCCTTTCTTTCTTATGTTAAAAATTGGCACCAAAAGCACTGTCCCTTATCCCCTCCCTCCCTCTCAGTTCAGGGAAGGGGTTCTCTTAGCTTGACGTTTAATCAGTCTTTCTTCCTAACGCTCCTCACCCGGTAACCGGCTTGGACGTTCTTTGCTTTAATGTTTTTACAGAACGGAAGGTGGACTTCCTCTTTGCACCTCCCCGCTTCGGTTCCGATTCAGATTAGTTTTCTTTAAAATTCCCAATCTTAATACTTGTCCTACTCACGGGTTGTTATTTTGACAGCCGAATTGTCAGAGGAAAAAAGGTCAGCGCTCTCCGGTAACAGCTGCGCAGCTTCACTCCACGGAAGTAGCGATTGACTCCCAGCGCCACGGCACCCCCGTTCCGCTCCGGCGCCCCTCTCGGGGTTCCTTTGCTATTGGGGGAGCCGCTTCTGGCACCTGCTGAGTCCCACGGCCGCAGGCTTCCCCCGCCTGCGTTTTTTTAACGGGTCCCCGCTGCGCCATAGCGGTAAGACCCCAGGTTCTGCGGAGCTTCTCCCTCCCGATCAGAAGGAGACCGCCATTACCGTTGGCTCCGCCTCCGGAAGTCTGGTGTTAATGCACATTGACCCAGAAATCGCAAAGTGTGTGTAATGAAACCAAAATAACACAACACCGTCTTTTTGCTTCCATATGCGTAGAAAGAAGACGAATAAGCTTTGATTGGTCTTATTTCAATTCGAATGGTGTTTTTTGGGTGTGCACCAGAATCACACCCAACCAAAGCAAAAAGGTGTTTTGAGTTCCATCTACATAAAAAGAAGATGATAAGGCTCTGATTGGGCTTATTTCAAATTGGTGTTTTGGGGGTTAGAATGCACATTCATCCAAAATTTGCAGAATGACATGTTTTTTATCAGCCGAAATCAAGCATAGGTGTTTTGGTTCCATCTCAATAGAAAGAGGACGAATAAGCTTGGATTGTTCTTTCGGTGGTCATTAACCCGAACCCGAACCCGGACCCGAACCCGAACCCGAACCCGAACCCGAACCCGAACCCGAACCCGAACCCGAACCCGAACCTTAACCTTAACCTTAACCTTAACCCTATCCCTATCCCTATCCCTATCCCTATCGGTAACCCTAACCCTAACCCTAACCCTAACCCTAACCCTAACCCTAACCCTAACCCTAAACCAAACCCTAACCCTAACCCTAACCCGCTTGATTTCGGCTGATAAAATACCTGAAATTCTGCGATTTTGGGGTGAATGTGCATTCCAACCCCAAAAACACCCATTTGAAATTTGGGGTCTTGTTCTCTAATAAGTCTTTATATTTTGTCCAGACATTAAACACTGCCTTTCTGACAATAGGGTTCTTAAAAGCCTTATGGATTTTAACCTTGTCGTACCACAAATATGCATGCCGTCCAAAAGCATTATTAAACCCTTCCAGATCTAGGACATCAGTGTTCTCAAGAAGAAACCAATCTTTCAACCAGCAGAGAGCTGCAGATTCATAATATAGCCTCAAATCTGGCAGGGCAAACCCCCCCCTCTCCTTAGCATCAGTTAGTATTTTAATCCCAAAAACACCAATTTGCATTCTAATCCCAAAAACACCAATTTGAAATAAGCCCAATCAGAGCTTTATCATCTTCTTTTTATGTTGATGGAACCCAAAACACCTTTTTGCTTTGGTTTGGGGTGATTCTGGTGCACACCGAAAAAACACCATGCAAATTTAAATAAGTCCCATCAAAGCTTATTCGTCTTCTTTCTACGCACATGGAAGCGAAAAGACAGTATTGTGTTATTTTGGTTTCATTACACACACTTTGCGATTTCTACGTCAATGTACATTAATACCAAAGAAAACGAGTGATATCAAAGATTCTGCTTTCTATGTAGCTGTAACACACAACTACCTGTTTGGCTTTGTTTAGGCTTATTACACTTCGCTTTGCTAGTGTTAGGTTTAGGTTTAGGTTTAGGGTTAGGGTTAGGGTAAGCGTTAGGGTTATGGTTAGGGTTGGTGTTGGTGTTGTGGTTAGGGTTGGGGTTAGGGTTAGGGTTAGGGTTAGGGTGAGGGTGAGGGTTGTAGTTGCAGTTAGGGTTGGGGTTGCGGTTATGGTTAGGGTTAGGGTTAGGGTTAGGGTTAGGGTTAGGGTTAGGGTTAGGGTTAGGGTTAGGGTTATCGTTAGGGTTACGGTTATCGTTAGGGTTAGGGTTACGGTTACGGTTGGCGTTACGGTTAGGGTTAGGATTGGGGTTAGGGTTAGGGTTAGGGTTAGCGTTAGGATTGGGGTTGGCGTTAGGGTTAGGGTTAGGGTTAGGGTCGGGGTGAATGACCACAGAAAGAACAATTCAAGCTTATTTGTCCTCTTTCTATGGAGGTGGATCCAAAGCACCTATGCCATTCCCTCCTCACAGGCTCTGGACCTGGTGTCTTCCATGGCGACACTAGGGCTCTCCCAGTGTGTTTCGGGCCCCACACATCAAGCAGGCCATATGCTGGATTTGATCTTTGGCGCCGGTATAGATGTGATCATGTCTCCCTCGATGAAGGTGCCATGGTCTGATCACTATGCACTGAAAGTCAGGATTGACTTTCCACCCCCACCCTGCTTAGGTGGCGAGCCGATTTGGGCTCGCCCGCAGAGGCTGATGGACCCTGATAGATTCCGTCAGGCCTTGCGGGACCTTGCTCCCCCTGGCGACTCCTTGACTGAGCTTGTTGAGGGCTGGAATATCCAGCTCCTAGCAGCCATCGATGAGATCGCACCTAGGCGCCCTCTGCGACCCCGCAGAAACCGGGCTCCCTGGTTTACCGAGGAGCTTCGGAAAATGAAGCGGGACCTCAGACGGCTAGAGCAAGTATGGCGGGGTGCCCGTGACGGAGCTTCAAGAACATCTTATAGGGTTTTTATGAAAACCTACGAGATGGCAGTGAAGGCCGCTAAGAAGTCCTACTTCTCGGCCTCCATCGCCTCTGCTAGCTCTCGCCCGGCGCAATTATTTAGTATAATTAGGTCTTTAACGTCCCTTGAAGGACAGCCAAATTTAAATAACAATTCGACACACAGCTGCGAGGCATTTGCGAGCTTTTTTGCGGAGAAGGTCTTGTTGCTCCGCCATGACCTCCCTGCCAATTTGGGTACAATAAAGGAACTGGAGGCCCCTCGACTGTCCTCGGGTCCAGTATTGGACCACTTTGACCGGATATCCCCAGCCGATGTGGACAGACTCCTCCAAGCTGGAAAGCCCACCACTTGCCCTCTTGACCCATGCCCGTCCTGGCTGATTAGAGCGTGTCCAGACGAGGTGCGGGCCCCCCTGGGTGATATCATCAATTTGTCCCTTGGCACTGGGATATTCCCAGGGGAACTGAAGGAGGCAGTGGTGCGTCCGCTCTTAAAGAAAACATCATTAGATCCTTTAGATCTATCCAATTACCGCCCGGTTTCGAATCTTCCATTCCTGGGTAAGGTGATTGAGAGAGCGGTTGCTGAACAGCTTGGTAGGTTTCTGGATGAAACATCTGCTCTCGATCCATTCCAGTCCGGCTTCCGCGCTGGTCATGGGACCGAGACGGCTCTGGTCGCCCTAACAGATGATCTTCGCAGGCAGCTGGATCGAGGCGGGTCGGGGCTGCTGATTCTTCTAGACCTGTCAGCAGCCTTCGACATGGTCGATCACGAACTTCTGGACCACCGCCTTGCCGACGTGGGGGTCCAGGGCACAGTCCTTCAATGGCTGCGCTCATTTCCCTCCGGTCGGGGACAGAGGGTGGCACTTGGGGGGGAATTGTCATCGCGCCACTCCTTGGTGTGTGGAGTGCCTCAGGGTGCGATTCTCTCCCCGATGCTTTTTAACATCTTTATGCGCCCCCTCGCCCAGCTTGTCCGGAGTTTTGCGCTGGGTTGCCATCAGTATGCCGATGACACCCAACTCTATCTGTTGATGGATGGCCATCCTGACTCGGCCCCAGATACACTGACCAGATGTCTGGAAGCTGTGGCTGGATGGTTACGTAGGAGCCGGTTGAAGTTAAATCCTTCGAAGACAGAGGTCCTCTGGCTGGGACGGAGCGATATGGGATTGAGGGGGCAACTCCCATCTCTTGCGGGGGTGCAATTAGTGCCAGCATCGTCCGTTAAGAGTTTGGGTGTAATCTTCGATACCTCCCTCTCTATGGAGGCGCAGATTACAGCTATAACAAAGGCGGCTGTCAGGGCTGCCTCAGGTCCCAGCTCACAAAGGACCAACGCCAGTTTCTCTTTATATACAGAAGTCTTTATTGAAGTTCATTTTCGGTTTGACAGCCGCGGCGCGCAGCCCTACGTCTGAAACCCTAGACCGTTGAAGCTCCGTCTGAGTCCGTCCCTCCCCGACACCAGTTTAAGACCCTTGCCTTGCTCCACCTCCTTCTTTGTTCTCTCTTCCGCCGGGTCCTCCTGCCCGCTGGGGTTTCTCCCTTCCTAGACTCTTCCGACGCTGATTCCCCGGATTGTTCTCTATCCCTCTGGCGGGCTTTAGGACCTGGTTCCCAATCCGGGCTCTCTGCTGTCCCGCGCGCTTGTACATTTGAACTTGGCGCGCGCGCCCAGCTTCCAACCGTCCTTCTGATCGTTACACTACTCCTGTCACTGCTTTCCTCCTCTTCCGGGAGGTTAGCTGGTTCTGACCTCCCCTCCATTCCCCCCTTCTCCGATGGAGGCGTGGTCAGCCCTGACTCATCTCCTCTCCCTGCTGGAGGAGACGCTGGCCCTGACACACGGGAACCTTCCCCCCCCCTGCTACGCTCTGGTGGGGAAGCTGGTCCTGATCTCCAGCTGCCGCTTTGGGAGTCCCGCTGGCCCCTTGCTTCTGGTGCGTCCCCCCTGGGACCCCCCTTGTCCTGACCACCGGCGCCCCCTTCTGGGAATCCTCTGATTCGCTGAAGAGGCTCATGGAATCCCTCGGATCACTGTCATTCTCCCCCCCCCCCCGCTGTCCTCAGATTCTTCCCATTCGCTCTCCATCTCCTGTCTCCGCTGTGCCTCTGTCCCTGAACCCCTGACAGCGGCATTTTTTCATCTCCGCCAAGCTTAGCAGTTGGCTCCTTATCTCTCTCGCCCTGACCTAGCCACTGTGATCCACGCGACGGTCACCTCCAGACTGGATTATTGTAACTCGCTCTACGTGGGGTTGCCCTTGAGACTGACCCAGAAACTCCAGCGGGTGCAGAATTCCGCGGCGAGACTCCTTATGGGGTCTTCGCTGTGAGATCATATCCATCCGGAACTATACCAGCTGCACTGGCTCCCGGTGGAGTACAGGATCAGGTTTAAGGTGCTGGTTTTAACCTTTAAAGCCCTATACGGCCTAGGACCCTCGTACCTATGGAACTGCCTCTCCTGGTATGTCCCACAGAGAAATTTACGGTCTGCAAATAAAAACACCCTAAAGATCCCAGGCCACAGAGAGGTTAGGTTGGCCTCAACTAGAGCCAGGGCTTTCTCGGCCGCGGCTCCAATCTGGTGAAACACTCTGTCACAAGAGACTAGGGCACTGCAGGACCTGACATCCTTCTGCAGGGCCTGCAAGACAGAGCTGTTCCACCAGGCCTTTTGTCAGGGCGCAGCCTGACCCCCTCCTCTGGCAATCTGCACAAAACTTTGCTTGATGGTTGCCATTAATTTGATTTTAATTTGATTTAATTAATTTTATAATGAATGTTTTAAAATGTTGGACTATTTTGATTGTTGTTAGCCGCCCTGAGCCCGGCTTCGGCTGGGGAGAGCGGGATATAAATAAAATTTATTATTATTATTATTAGGGTTAGGGTTAGGGTCGGGGTTAGGGTCAGGGTCAGGGTCAGGGTCAGGGTCAGGGTCAGGGTCAGGGTCAGGGTCAGGGTCAGGGTTAGGGTTAGGGTGAGGGTGAGGGTTAGAATTAGGGTTAGGGTGAATGACCACCGAAAGAACAATCCAAGTTTATTTGTCCTCTTTCTATTGAGATCTAACCAAAACACCCATGCTTGATTTGGGCTGATAACAAACATGTCACTCTGCGATTTTTCAGTGAATGTGCATTCTAAACCCAAAAACACCAGTTTGAAATCAGACCTTTATCATCTTCTTTTTATGTAGATGGAACCCAAAACACCTTTTTGCATTGGTCGGGGGTGATTCCCAAAAAACACCATGCGAATTGAAATAAGACCAATCAAAGCTTATTCGTCTTCTTTCTACGCATATGGAAGCGAAAATACGGTGTTGCGTTATTTTGGTCTCATTACAAACACTTTGCGATTTCTGGGTCAATGTGCATTAAAACCAAAGAACACGACTTGAAATAAGCGAAGTCCAAGATTCTTCTTTCTATGTAGCTGGAACACAAAACAACCTGTTTGGCTTTGTTTTGGCTTATTACACTTCACTTTGCTAGGGTTAGGGTTAGGGTGAGGGTTAGTGTTAGTGTTAGGGTCGGGGTGAATGACCACAAAAAGAACAATCCAAGCTTATTCGTCCTCTTTCTATTGAGGTGGAACCAAAACACCTATGCTTGATTTGGGCTGTTAAAAAACATGTCACTCTGCAATTTTTGGGTGAGTGTGCATTCTAACCCCTAAAAGACCAATTTGAAATAAGCCCAATCAGAGTTTTATCATCTTCTTTTTATGTAGATGGAACCCAAAATACTGTTTTGCTTTGGAAGGGGGTGATTCCCAAAAAACGCCATGCGAAGTGAAATAAGACCAATCAAAGCTTATTCGGCTTCTTTCTACGCATATGGAATCGAAAAGACGGTGTTGCGCCATTTTCGTTTCATTACACACACTTTGCGATTTCTGGGTCAATGTGCATTAACACCAAAGAACACGACTTGAAATAAGCGAAATCCAATATTCTTCTTTCTATGTAGCTGGAACACAAAACAACCTGTTTGGCTTTGTTTAGGCTTATTACACTTCGCATTGCTAGGGTTAGGGTTAATGTTAAGATTAGGGTTAGGGTTAGGGTTGGGGTTGCGGTTAGGGTTAGGGTAAGCGTTAGGATTAGGATTGGGGTTAGGGTTAGGCTGAGGGTTAGGGTTGGGGTTAGCGTTAGGGTTATGGTTAGGGTTGCGGTTGCGGTTGCGGTTGGGGTTAGGGTTAGGGTTAGGGTTAGGGTTAGGGTTAGGCTTAGGCTTAGGGTTAGGGTTAGGCTTAGGCTTAGGGTTAGGCTTAGGGTTAGGCTTAGGGTTAGGGTTAGTGTTAAGGTTAAGGTTAAGGTTAAGGTTAGGGTTAGGGTTAGGGTTAGGGTTAGGGTTAGGGTTAGGGTTAGGGTTAGGGTTAGGGTTAGGGTTAGGGTTAGGGTTAGGGTTAGGTTTAGGGTGAATGACCACCGAAAGAACAATCCAAGCTTATTTGTCCTCCTTCTATTGAGATGGAAACAAAACACCTATGCTTGATTTGGGCTGATAACAAAAATGTCACTCTGCGATTTTTGAGTGAACATGCATTCTAACCCCCAAAACACCATTTTGAAATAAGCCCGATCAGAGCGTTATCATCTTCTTTTTATGTAGATGGAACGCAAAACACCTTTTTGCTTTGGTTGGGGGTGATTCCGGTGCACACCCAAAAAACACCATGCGAATTGAAATAAGACCAATCAAAGCTTATTCATCTTCTTTCTACGCATATGGAAGCAAAAAGACGGTGTTGTGTTGTTTTGATTTCATTACACACACTTTGCGATTTCTGGGTCAATGTGCATTAACACCAAAAAACACGACTTGAAATAAGCGAAATTCAAGATTCTTCTTTCTATGTAGCTGGAACCCAAAACAACCTGTTTGGCTTTGTTTAGGCTTATTACCCTTCTCTTTGCTAGGGTTATCAAGCATAGGTGTTTTGGTTCCATCTCAATAAGCAGAGGACAAATAAACTTGGATTGTTCTTTCGGTGGTCATTCACCCTGAGCCTAACCCTAACCCTAACCCTAAACCTAACCCTAACCCTAACCCGAACCCTAACCCGAACCCGAACCTGAACCTGAACCCGAACCCGAACCCTAACCCTAATTCTAAACCTAACCCTAACCCTAACCCTAACCCTAACTCTAACTCTCACTCTCACTCTCACTCTCACTCTCACTCTCACTCACACTCTCACTCTCACTCTCACTCTAACTCTAACCATAACCCTAACCCTAACCCTAACCCTAACCCCAACCCCAACCCCAACCATAACCGTAACCGTAACCCTAACCCTAACCCTAACCCTAACCCTAACCCTATCAAAGCGAAGTTTAATAAGCCTAAACAAAGCCAAAAAGGTTGTTTTGTGTTCCAGCTACATAGAAAGAAGAATCTTGGATTTCGCTTATGTCAGAGCTGCCCTAGGTCCCAGCTCACAAAGGACCAACGCCACTTCGTTGTTATATACAAAAGTCTTTATTGAAGTTCAGTTTGTCTTTCACATCAGCAGCGTGCAGCTCTACGTCTGAGACTCTAGACCGCCGAAGCTCCGTCTGAGGCTCCGCCCCCATACACCAGTTTAAGACCCGAGCCTTGCTCCACCTCTTCCTTTGCTCTTTCCTCCTCTGGGCCCTCCTGCCAGCTGGGTTCTCGCCCTTCCTAGGCTCATCTGACGCTGAGTCCCCTGAGTCTTCCCCCTGCCTGCGGCGGGCTTTAGGACCTGGTTCCCCATCTGGGCTTTCTGCTGTCCCGCGCGCCTGTGCATTTGAACTTGACGCGCGCGCCCAGCCGGCAACCTTCCTCCTGACCGTTACACTGCTCCTGTCACTGCTTCCCCCTTCGGGGAGGCTAGCTGGACCTGACCTTCCCTCCGTTCCCCCACTCTCCGATAGAGGCGTGGTCAGCCCTGACTCATCTTCACTCCCTGCTGGAGGAGATGCTGCCCCTGACACCTGGGACTCTTCCCCCCCACTGTGCTCTGGTGGGGAAGCTGGTCCTGATCTCCAG
The DNA here is from genome assembly GCF_964188305.1 of Podarcis bocagei. Classification (NCBI taxonomy): domain Eukaryota; kingdom Metazoa; phylum Chordata; class Lepidosauria; order Squamata; family Lacertidae; genus Podarcis; species Podarcis bocagei. The sequence goes on from NC_138131.1 coordinate 36,767,259, forward strand.
CTGCTGCTTTGGGAGTCCCCGCTGGCCCCCCGTTCTTGGTGTGTTCCCACTGGGACCCCCCTTGCCCTAACCATCGGCGCCTCCTTCTGGGAATCTTCTGATTCGCTGGAGAAGCTCATGGAATCTCTCAGGTCACTGCCGTACTCCCCTACGCTGCCCTCAGATCCTTCCTCTTCGCTCTCCATCTCCTCTCTCCCCTGTGCCTCTGCTCCTGAGCCCCTGACATCCATCCCCCCTCGAAGCCCCCCTTCCCCCCTCCCCCTCTTCTGGGGCGGGTTCCGGGTGCTCCAGTGCTGTGGGGGTGAGTGTGGTATACAGTTCCTTCCCCCTGGCGTGCGGCCGACCAGTTGGAGCCGGCCAGCCCGTAATGGGCTCGTCGACGGCAATCTCCTCTGCTTCCATCTCTCTGCATTCGTGTTCGAACCCAAAGTCCTCCCCCAACACGTCCATGTCCGTCTCTCCCCCTGTTACCTCGGGTGATGCTGCGTGACAGGGCCCCCTCAGCAGTTCCCTGCTCCACCCCACCTCCGGTTGAGTTTCCCACCAATAAGAGCGGTCTGTGGCAGACCCCGAGGGAGAACCCTCCGGGGAGCTTGTGTCCGGCGCCGTCTCCTCAGCTGATGAGAACCCCTGGAACGTGCTGGTCGAAAGTGTGGGTGTGAAAAGCCAGTCGTCGAAATAATCTGCCGGCATAGGTCTGTGCGGGAAGAGTGCATGGAACTCGTCTTTGAGGTGGTGCTCCTCCAAGGTATAGTCCAGCACCCACCTGTTGGCGCTTGCCGGGGTACCTTCCCTGGCGAGGAGATATTCAACTCGCTCTTCCCCCCATCTTGAGTCTAAAATCTCCGTGACCTCGTTGAGTGGCGCCGCCCTCGGTGACCCCTCCCCCGTTGGCGACTTTCTGAGTGGGTGAGGTGCGGTCCCTGGCGCCTGAAACCTGTGGGGTTCCTTGTAGGGTGTGAGGACTGACCTATGCAACACTGGGTGCATTCTGGAGCCCTCCGGGAGTGTCAACCGGAAGGCCACTGGGTTGATTTGTGCCTCAACTTGGCAAGGCCCTAGCTGCTTGTGTTTGAGCTTCTTCTTAGCTAACGTTCTGGCCGGCACTGCCTGGGCCGCCAACCAGACCCAGTTCCCCACCTGGATGTCTTCCCCGACTCTCCTGTGCCTGTCTGCCTGCACTTTGTAGGCGTGTTTTGCTAGTTCCAAGGTCCTGCGGAGTTGCTCGTGGACCTCCTGTAACTCTGCTGCCAAGTGCTCTGCTCCCCGTGGCTCCCCCTCCCCCTTCGTCTCTAACCCCGGGAAGGTTCTGGGATGCCGCCCATTGTTGGCGAAGAACGGTGTCACCCCTGTAGACCCGTGCTTCGTGTTGTTGTAGGCAAACTCGGCCAGCGGTAGGCAGTCCACCCAGGTCGAGGGCTGTTGATTCGCATAGCATCACAGGTACTGCTGCATGATGGCGTTGACCCTCTCTGCTTGTCCGTTGGTCTGCGGGTGTCGTGCCGACGCTAAGTTGATCTTGACGTTCAGGATGCCCAGAAGCTTCTGCCAGAAGCTCGAGACGAATTGGCGACCACGGTCGGACAGGATGGACCATGGTAAGCCGTGAACTTTGAACACGTGTTCTACGAACAGCTTGGCGGTCTGTTCCGCTGTGGCCACCTTCGCGCAAGGAATGAAGTGCGCCATCTTGGTGAACAGGTCTACGACCACGAGTACCGCTGTTTTGCCTCACGAGCTGGGCAGATCTGTGACAAAGTCCAGGGCCACCCTCTCCCACGGTTCGAGCGGCGTCTGTAGCGGTTCCAGCAGTCCTGCCGGCTTCCTATGCACTGGTTTGGCCCTTTCGCATGTGTCACACCTAGAGACGTAATCCGCGACCTCTCCCCTCATCTGGGGCCACCAAAAGTCTCTGGCCACTAATTCCGCCGTCTTGTCCTTGCCGAAGTGCCCAGCACTGGGCGCGTCGTGTAACTGCTGCAGGACTTTCGCGCGGAGGTCGTCTCCCGGCACGTAGAGAGCCCCTTTGCGGGTGAGCAGCCCGTCGCGTATCTGGAACTCGCCGTCCTTCGCTGTGCCTCTCCGCACCTCCTCCATTTTGAATTGTGCGAAGGCATCCGTCTGCAGCGCGCGACACACTGCGTCCAGGTCCACGGTGGCTGAAGCGCATTCCCACGCTTTTGGTGCAAAAATGTGTTTGGCCGCCACCGGTGCCGCTTCCTCGAGATACTGCGGTTTCCTGGATAGAGCATCTGCCATGACGTTGTTGTCTCCCGGGATGTATTCTATCCGGAAGTCGAAATCCGCAAAGAACTCCGCCCAGCGGATGTGTCTCTGGTTCAGGAACCGCGCCGTGCGCCAGTACTCCAGGTTCTTATGGTCCGTGCGGACCTGCACAGTGTGTCTGGCTCCGATGAGGAAGTGCCGCCACGCCTTGAAGGCTGCATGAATGGCCAGCAACTCCCTGTCCCAGATGGTGTAGTTCTGTTCCGACTTCCTGAGTTTCCTGGAGTAGAATGCGCAGGGCCTCCAGTTCCCTTGCGGACCGCCCCCACCACTCTGTCGGATGCGTCAGTCTCAACCCTCATTGGTTTGTTGGGATTCACGTGCAGCAGCTGTTCTTTGGACGCAAAGAGACGCTTGAGTCTCCGAAAAGAGTGTTCCGCCTGGTCCGTCCAGGTGAACTTCGTCTTCTTGGAGTTGAGGGTGTCCGTGATAGCCGCCGTCTCCTTCGCGAACCCCTTGATGAACTTGCGATAAAAGTTGGCGAAGCTGACGAACTTCTGGACCTCCTTCCGATTGCGCGGGCTCTTCCAGTCCAACACCGAGCGGACCTTGGTGCTGTCCATGGCAAGTCCCTTGTCAGACAGCTTGTAGCCCAGGAAATCCACCTCCGTCACGTCGAACTGGCACTTCTCCAGTTTGGCGTACAGTCTGTGCTCCCGTAGTCTCTGCAGGACCTCCTTGACGTCTCCCTCGTGAGCCTCCTGCGATTCCGAGAAGATCAGGATGTCGTCCAGGAAGCATACGCACTTCTTGTAGAGGAGGCCCACTAACACGTGGTGCATGAAGGCTTGGAAACAATGGGAGCCATTTTGCGGACCAAACGGCATAACTCTATATTCATAGGTGCCTAAAGGCGTAAACATGGCCGTTTTCCACTCATCGCCTTCCCGCATGCGTATAAGGTTGTACGCCCCTCGTAGATCCAACTTGGTGAAGATTCGTCCCTTCCTCACCGTCGCGAGCAGGTCGTCGATCTTGGGCATGGGGAATGCTGTGGGCTTTGTCCTGGAATTTATGTTCCTGTAATCAACTACCAATCTGCGTTGGGGCGTGTCCTTCTTCTTCACGAAAAACACGGGACTGCCCCCCACTGCTTTGGATTCTCGGATGAATCCCCGCTTCAAGTTGTGATCTATGAACTCCCTGAGTTCTTGCAGTTCGTCTTCAGACATGGAATACAGTTTTCAAATCGGCAGCATCGCCCCCGGCAGGAGGTCAATCGTGCAGTCGTAGGGCCGGTGGGGAGGCAGCTTGTCCGCTTCTTTCTCGCAGAAGACCTCCAAAAACGCCTTGTACTTGTTGGGTACCGCCTGCACCATGCCTAGGTGTAGCTGCGGGTCATCCTCTCGCCCCTCCTGCCCCTGGCTGGTCCAAATGCAGTGTTCTGCGCAGTAGGAGGAGCAGAAGGTCAATTGCCGCTGGTACCATGCTAATGCCGGGCTGTGCCTATCCAGCCAACTCATGCCCAACACTATGGGCGTGTCCGACAGGTGGGTGACATTGAAGCTGATGACTTTGCAGTGATTTCCAATTTGCAGTACCATAGGCGGCGTTTGCTGTACCACCTGTCCACCCAGTAGCTCCCTGCCATCGACCGTGACAACGTTTAGGGGCATTGTGGCTGGCAGGAGCGCTATGCAATGTAGCTTGATGAAGTCCACTCCTACAAAGTCTGCATTACTACCAGAGTCAATGGTGATAGGGACTTCCAGGGTGTGTCCATTGGGCAGCTGGAGCGATGCGGTGAGTTGCACCACTGGTTTGGGTGGGAGGGGGTCTGTGGGCTGCAAAATCTCTGGGGACTGCTTCACTGATTCGCCTGGCTGGGCCCCAGTGCCTCTGCCTCCAACCAGGCTTCGTCGTTTCCCTGCAGCTGTTCCCCCTGCTGAACTGCTCCCCTTACTGTTGCTGAGGCTGCAGTGTGCTTCTGGATCCTCTGGGGACACTCTTTGGCCATGTGCTGTGCACTGTTGCAGATAAAACACTTCCTGTTCCCTCTAGGAGCCTTCGCCTTGACTGCTCCTGGTGGTTGGGCTCCGGTTGCTGTCTGAGCCCTGGCACCACCTTTCTCCATCGGCTCTTCTCCCACCCCCCCCAGTGGAGGCGTGGATTGCGCGTGCCCTGTCTCCCTGGGTAGGAAGGGAGTTGTTCTGGCTGGTGTGCGTGCCATACGTCCCTCATCCCTGCTCCAAGGGCGTTCTTCCAGGCGCACTCCTATCGCCAGCGCTCTCTGGACGACTTCTGTGATATTGTTAGGTCTCTCCCCCCTCGCCAGCTCATCTTTCACGGCCCCATTTAGCCCCTCCCAGAACAGATCCCTCACGTCAGCTGAGTCCTTCTCCCAGCCCAGCACATTAACTAGCGCAAAAAAGCGGGAGTGATATTGTCTCACCGTGGCTCTGCCTTGCTTCAGCCCGTACATTTCCCTCCTGGCCACATCCACATCTACCGTTGATTTAAAACAAGAGTCCATAGCCTCGATAAATGCTTTTGAATCTTGGAGGGCGGGATTATTTTCGCGCCATAAATTGCGCAGCCACGATTTAGCTTCCCCATGCAGATGAGTTATTATGAAGCCTACTTTCTCCTCCTCATCTCTAAAGTCTTTCCGAAGCAAATTGAGCGCGAGAACTATGTCTGCTCTGAAGTTAGGATACTGCTCCAGGTTCCCGTCGAAATGGGCTACGATGCTGCCCCCCCCCCCCCCCCGTTTCCCGAGGCCAACTCCCTCCGGCTTGGGTCCTGGCAGCCCCTCTTTGCCCCAACGTTCCCACCTGGCTTGCAGATCTTATTACAAGCGAGTTGTAATAAGCCTAAACAAAGCCAAGCAGGTTGTTTTGTGTTACAGCTACATAGAAAGAAGAATCTTGGATTTCACTTATTTCAAGTCGTTTTCTTTGGAGTTAATGCACATTGACCCAGAAATCGCAAAGTGTATGTAATGAAACCAAAATAACACAACACCTTCTTTTTGCTTCCGTATGCGTAGAAAGAAGACGAAGAAGCTTTGATTGGACTTATTACAATTCGCATGGTGTTTTTTGGGTGTGCACCAGAATCACCCCCAACCAAAGCAAAAAGGTGTTTTGGGTTCCACCTACATAAAAGAAGATGCTAAAGCCCTGATTGGGCTTATTTCAAATTGGTGTTTTTTTGGTTAGAATGCACATTCACCCAAAAATCGCAGAATGACATGTTTTTTATCAGCCGAAATCAAGCGTAGGTGTTTTGGTTCCATCTCAATAGAAGGAGGACAAATAAGCTTGGATTGTTCTTTCGGTGGTCATTCACCCGAACCCGAACCCTAACCCTAACCCTAACCCTAACCCTAACCCTAACCCTAACCCTAACCCTAACCCTAACTCTAACCCTAACCCTAACCCTAACCCTAACCCCAACCCTAACCCTAAACCTAACCCTAACCCTAGCAAAGCGAAGTGTAATAAGCCTAAACAAAGCCAAACAGGTTGTTTTGTGTTTTGGGTTCCATCCAGTCAGCAAAAAGGTGTTTTGTGTTCCATCCAGTCAGTCTGACATCAATACCAGGGAAGATTCTGGAGCAGATAATTAAGCAAACAGTCTGTGAGCGCCTAAAAAGGAAAGCTGTGATCACCAATAGTCAGCATGGATTTCTGAAAAATAAGTCATGTCAGACTAACCTGATCTCATTTTTTGACAGAATTACAAGCCTGGTAGATGAAGGGAACGCAGTGGATGTAGCCTACTTTCATTTCAGCAAGGCATTTGACAAGGTGCCTGTCAGGGGCTCAGGAGCAGAGGAACAGGGGAGGAAGGAAATGGAGAGCGAAGGGGAAGAATCTGAGGGCAGCGTAGGGGGGTATGACAGTGACCCGAGAGATTCCATGAGCTTCTCCAGCGGATCGGAAGATTCCCAGAAGGAGGCGCCGATGGTAAGGGCAAGGGGGGTCCCAGGGGGGACGCACCAGAAACAAGGGGCCAGCGGGGACTCCCAAAGCAGCAGCGGGAGATCAGGACCAGCCTCCCCACCAGAGCGTAGTGGGGGGGAAGAGTCCCAGGTGTCAGGACCAGCGTCTCCCCCAGCAGGGAGAGAAGATGAGTCAGGGCTGACCACGCCTCTATCGGAGAGTGGGGGAACGGAGGGGAGGTCAGGTCCAGCTAGCCCCTCCCCCGAAGGGGGAAGCAGTGACAGGAGCTGTGTAACGGTCAGGAGGAAGGTTGCCGGCTGGGCGCTTGCGCCAAGTTCGAATGTACAGGCGTGTGGGACAGCAGAAAACCCGGATTGGGAACCAGGTCCTAAAGCCCGCCAGAGGCAGGGGGAAGATTCAGGGGACTCAGCGTCAGAACAGTCTAGGAAGGGCAAGACCCCAGCGGACGGGCGGAACCAGAGGAGGAAAGAGCAAAGGAAGAGGTGGAGCAAGGCCAGAGTCTTAAACTGGTGTCTGGGGGGAGGAGACTCAGACGGAGCTTCGGCGGTCTAGAGTTTCAGACGTAGAGCTGCACGCCGCGGCTGTGGAAGCGAAACTCAACTTCAATAAAGACTTTTGTATATAACAACGAACCGGCGTTGGTCCTTTGTGAGCTGAGACCTTGGGCAGCTCTGACAGTGCCCCATGATATTCTTGTAAAGAAGCTGGTAAAATGCAGTCTTGACTATGCTACCACTCAGTGGATTTCTAACTGGCTGACTGACCGAACCCAAAGGGTGCTCATCAATGGTTCCTCTTCATCCTGGAGAAGAGTGACTAGTGGGGTGCCACAGGGTTCTGTCTTGGGCCCGGTCTTATTCAACATCTTTATCAACGACTTGGATGATGGACTCAAGGGCATCCTGATCAAATTTGCAGGTGATACTAAACTGGGAGGGGTGGCTAACACCCCAGAGGACAGGATCACATTCAAAACGACCTTGACTGATTAGAGAACTGGGCCAAAACAAACAAGATGAATTTTAACAGGGAGAAATGTAAAGTATTGCACTTGGGGAAAAAAAATGAGAGGCACAAATACAAGATGGGTGACACCTGGCTTGAGAGAAGTACATGTGAAAAGGATCTAGGAGTCTTGGTTGACCACAAACTTGACATGAGCCAACAGTGTGACGCGGCAGCTAAAAAAGCCAATGCAATTCTAGGCTGCATCAATAGGAGTATAGCATCTAGATCAAGGGAAGTAATAGTGCCACTGTATTCTGCTCTGGTCAGAGCTCACATGGAGTACTGTGTCCAGTTCTGGGCACCACAGTTCAAGAAGGACACTGACAAAATGGAACGTGTCCAGAGGAGGGCAACCAAAATGGTTTAAGGTCTGGAAACGATGTCTTATGAGGAACGGCTAAGGGAGTTGGGCATGTTTATCCTGGAGAAGAGGAGGTTAAGGGGTGATATGATAGCCATGTTCAAATATATAAAAGGATGTCACATAGAGGAGGGAGAAAGGTTGTTTTCTGCTGCTCCAGAGAAGCGGACACGGAGCAATGGATCCAAACTACAAGAAAGAAGATTCCACCTAAACATTAGGAAGAACTTCCTGACAGTAAGAGCTGTTCGACAGTGGAATTTGCTGCCAAGGAGTGTGGTGGAGTCTCCTACTTTGGAGGTCTTTAAGCAGAGGCTTGACATCCATATGTCAGGAGTGCTCAGATGATGTTTCCTGCTTGACAGGGGGTTGGACTCGATGGCCCTTGTGGTCTCTTCCAACTCTATGATTCTATGATTCTACATAAAAAGAAGATGATAAAGCTGTGATTGGGTTATTTCAAATTGGTGTTTTTGGGGTTAGAATGTACATTCACCCAAAAATCGCAGAGTGACATGTTTTTATCAGCCCAAATCAAGGATAGGTGTTTTGGTTCCACCTCAATAGAAAGAGGACAAATAAGCTTGGATTGTTCTTTCAGTGGTCATTCACCCTGACCCTAACCCTGACCCTAACCCTAACCCTAACCCTAACCCTAACCCTAACCCTAACCCTAACCCTAACCCTAACCCTAACCCTAACCCTAACCCTAACCCTAACCTTAACCCCAACCCTAACCCTAACCCTAACCCTAACCCGAACCCGAACCCGAACTCGAACCCGAACCCGAACCCGAACCCGAACCCTAAACCCAATCCGAACCCGAACCCGAACCTTAACCCGAACCCGAACCCTAACCCTAACCGTAACCCTAACCTTAACCTTAACCTTAACCTTAACCCTAACCCTAACCCTAACCCTAACCCTAACCCGAACCCGAACCCGAACCCTAACCCTAACCCTAACCCTAACCCTGACCCTAACCCTGACCCTAACCCCAACCCCGACCCTAACCCCAACCCCACCCTAACCCTGACCCTAGCAAAGCGAAGTTAAATAAGGCTAAACAAAGCCAAACAGGTTGTTTTGTGTTCCAGCTACATAGAAAGAAGAATCTTGGATTTCGCTTATATGAAGTCTTGTTCTTTGGTGTTAATGCACATTGTCCCAGAAATCGCAAAGTGTGTGCAATGAGAGCAAAATAACACAACACCGCCTTTTCGCTTCCATATGCGTAGAAAGAAGCCGAATAAGCTTTGATTGGTCTTATTTCAATTCGCATGGTGTTTTTTGGGAATCACCCCCGACGATAGCAAAAAGGTGTATTGAGTGCTGTCAGGGGTTCAGGGACAGAGGCACAGGGGAGGCAGGAGATGGAGAGCGATTGGGAAGAATCCCAGGACAGCCAGGAGGAGGATGACATTGGCCCGAGGGATTCCATGAGCCTCTCCAGCGAATCAGAGGATTCCAAGAAGGGGGCGCCTGTGGTCAGGACAAGGGGGGTCCCAGGGGGGACGCATCAGGGACAAGGGGCCAGCAGGGAATCCCAAAGCGGCAGCTGGAAATCAGGACCGGCTTCCCCACCAGAGCGTGGCGAGGGGGGGGGAGTTCCAGTGTGTCAGGGGAAGTAGCTCCGTCAGCAGGAGTGGAGGGAAGGTCAGAACAAGCCATCTTCCCGGAAGGGGAGGGGAGCAGTGAAGGGAGCAATGTAACGATCAGAAGGAAGGTTGGGAGTTGGGCACCGCGCGCTAAGTTCAAATGTACAGGCGCGCGGGAAAACAGAGAGCCCGGATGAAGAGCCAGGTCCTAAAGCCCGCAGGAGGGAGGGGGAGCAATCTGGGGATTCGGCATCAGAGGAATCCAGGAGGGGCGAAACCCCGGCGGGCAGGAAGACCCTGCGGAAAAGGGAAGAAAGAAGGAGGTGGAGCAGAGCAAGGCTCTTAAACTGGTGCAGGGGAGGGTCTGACTCAGAGGGGACTTCAATGGTCTAGCGTTACAGACGTAGAGCTGCGCGCCGCAGCTGTGAAGCTGATAATGAACTTCAATAAACATTTCTGTATATAAAGAGCAACCGGCGTTGGTCCTTTGTGAGCTGGGACCTGAGGCAGCCCTGACAGTAAGTCCCCTCTCTACCTGCAATTTTTTTTTTTTTTTGCAAGCTCACGAAGTTTGGCAGACATGACTACGGAGGAGCAGCTGGCAGCCCTGCAGAACGCAGTCTCGCAGCTTTCCACTGAGGTAGTGGTCTCCAGAAAGAAAGGAGAGGAAGCAGAAGCGCGTTGCAAGGATCTGCAAGCCAGGTGGGAACGTGCGTGCAAGGAAGGGTTCCCGGGGTCCAGGTCAGAGGGAATTGGACTCGGAAAGCGGGGGGGGCAGCTTGGTAGCCCACTTCGATGGGAATCTGCAGCACTATCCCAGTTTCAGAGCAGATGTCGTTTATGCGCTGAATTTGCTTCGGAAGGACTTTAGAGATGAGGAGGAGAAAGTGGGCTTCATAATATCCCACCTGCATGGGGAAGCTAAAGCCTGGCTGCGCAATTTATGGCGCGACGTGGATCCTGCCCTAAGGGATTCAGACGCATTCATCGCGGCCATGGACGCTTGTTTCCAATCTACCGTGGATATAGACGTAGCAAGACGAGAAATGCATGGATTGCGCCAGGGCAAGGCTACAGTGCGACAATACCACTCCCGCTTCTTTGCATTGCTGAATGTGCTGGGCTGGGAAAAGGACTCCGTGGCAGTGAGAGATTTGTTCTGGGAGGGGCTCAATGCATCCGTCAAAGATGAGCTGGCAAGGGGGGACAGACCTTGGACCATCGCAGAGGTGGTACAGAGAGCGCTCACGATAGGAGTGCGCGACGAAGAACGCCCTTGGCACAGTGATGAGGGTTGCCAGGTGCGCGCACCAGCTAGAACGCCTCCTTTTCTTCCCAGGGACCTAGGGCACACGCACCCCACGCCTCCGCTGGGGGAGGGGGAGGAACCAATGGAGATTGGTGGGGCCAAGGCTCAGACGGCAGCCAGAGCCCCAGCACAAGGAGCAGCCAAGATGAAGCCTCCTAGAGGGGGCAGGAAGTGTTACATCTGTGACAGTGCGCAACACATGGCCAAAGAGTGTCCCCAGAGGCTCCAGAAGCACACTGCAGCCTTGGCAACAGTAAAAGAAGCAGTGCAGCGGGGGGGGGGCAGCTTCAGGGAAACGACAATGCCTGGCTGGAAGCAGAAGCACTGGGGCCCAGCCAGGCAAGTCAATGAAGCAGTCCTCAGAGATCTTACAACCCACAGACCCCCTCCCACCCAAACCAGTGGTGCAGCTCACCGCATCGCTCCAGCTGCCAAGTGGACTCACCCTGGAAGTCCCTATTACCATTGACTCTGGAAGTAACGCGGACTTCGTGGGGGCGGAGTTCATTAAGCAGCATCGCATAGCGCTCCTACCAGCCACGCTTCCCTTAAACGTCGTCACAGTCGATGGCAGGAAGCTGCTGGGCGGGCAGGTGGTACACCAAACACCACCCATGGTGATGCAGATTGGAAATCACCGCGAGGTCATCAGCTTCAACGTCACCCACCTGTCAGACACGCCTATAGTGTTAGGCATGAGTTGGCTAGATAGACACAGCCCAGCTTTAGCGTGGTACCAGCGGCAGCTGACCTTCGGCTCATCCTACTGCGCACAGCACTGCATCCAGACCGGCCAGGAAGAGGAGGGCCAGGAGGATGGGCAGCAGATGCACCTAGGCATGGTGCAGGCGGTGCCCCACAAGTACAAGGAGTTTTTGGAGGTCTTCTGCGAAAAGGAGGCTGACCAGGTGCCCCCTCACCGGCCCTACGACTGCGCGATTGACCTCCTGCCAGGGGCGACGCTGCCGATGGGGAAGCTGTATTCCATGTCCGAGGACGAGATGCAGGAACTCAGGGAGTTCATAGAGCACAATTTGAAGCGGGGATTCATCCAAGAATCAAAGGCAGTGGGGGGTAGTCCCGTGTTTTTCGTGAAGAAGAAGGACACGCCCCAAAAGAGATTGATCGTAGATTACAGGCTCATAAACTCGAAGACAAAGCCCAAAGCCTTCCCCATGCCCAAGATCGACGACCTGCTCGCGATGGTGCGGAGGGGGAGGATAGTCACCAAGTTGGATCTACGCGGCGCATACAATCTCATACGCATGCGGGAGGGCGATGAGTGGAAGACGGCCATGTTTACGCAGTTAGGCACCTATGAATACAAAGTTATGCCGTTTGGTCTCCAAAATGGCTCCCACTGCTTCCAAGCGTTTATGCACCACGTGTTGGCGGGACTCCTCTACAAGAAGTGCATGTGCTTCCTCGATGACATCCTGATCTTCTCGGAATCGCAGGAGGCTCACGAGAGGGACGTAAAGGAGGTCCTGCAGAGACTCCGGGAGCACAGACTTTACGCCAAACTGGAGAAGTGCCAGTTCGACGTGACGGAGGTGGACTTTCTGGGCTACAGACTGTCCGACAAGGGACTCGCTATGGACAGCGCCAAGGTCCGCGCGGTGTTGGACTGGAAAAGCCCGCTGTCAGGGGTTCAGGGACAGAGGCACAGGGGAGGCAGAAGATGGAGAGCGATGGGGAAGAATCCCAGGACAGCGAGGAAGAAGATTGCAGTGGGTTGGAGGATTCCATGACCCTCTCCAGCGAATCTGAGGATTCCCAGGAGGGGGCGCCTGTGGTCAAGACAAGGGGAGTCCCAGGGGGGACGCAGCGAGGGCAGGGGGCCAGCAGGGGATCCCAAAGTGGCAGCTGGGAGTCAGGACCAGCTTCCCCACCAGAGCGGAGCGAAGGGGGAGGAGATTCCAGTGTGACAGGGGAAGCAGCTCCGGCAGCAGAAAAGGAGGGGAGGTCAGAGCAAGCCATCCCCCCGGAAGGGGAGGGGAGTAGTGAAGGGAGTAGTGTAGCTGTCAAAAGGAAGGTTAGAAGTTGGGCGCGCGCGCCAAGTTCAAATGTGCAGGCGCGCGGAAGAACAGGGAGCCCGGAGGAGGAGCCAGGTCCCAAAGCCCGCAGGGGGGAGGGAGAGCAGTCTGGGGATTCAGCGTCAGGGGAATCCAGGAGGGGCGAAACCCCAGCGGGCAGGAAGACCCTGCGGAAAAGGAGAGAAAGGAAGAGGTGGAGCAGCGCAAGCTTCTTAAACTGGTGCAGGGGAGGGACTGACTCAGAGGGGACTTCAACGGTCTAAGCATAACAGACGTGGGGCTGCGCGCCTCGGCTGTGGAGCGGAAAATGAACTGCAATAAACTTCTTTGTATATAAAGTAAACCGGGCGTTGGTCCTTTGTGAACTGGGACCTGAGGCAGCCCTGACACCCGCGCAATCGGAAGGAGGTCCAGAGGTTCGTCGACTTCGCCAACTTTTACCGCAAGTTCATCAGGGGTTTCGCGAAGGAGACGGCGGCTATCACAGACACCCTCAGTTCCAAAAAGAAAAAGTTCACCTGGACGGACCAGGCGGAACAGTCTTTTCGGAGACTCAAGAGCCTCTTCGCGTCCGAAGAACAGCTGCTACACGTGAACCCCAGCAAACCAATGCGGGTTGAGACTGACTCCTCAGACAGAGCGGTGGGGGCGGTCCTGTTGCAGGAAGATCCGCAAGGGAACTGGAGGTCCTGCGCTTTCTACTCCAGGAAGCTCAGCAAGTCGGAACAGAACTACACCATCTGGGACAGGGAGTTGCTGGCCATTCATGTGGCCTTCAAGGCGTGGCGGCACTTCCTCATCGGAGCCAGACACACGGTGCAGGTGCGCACAGACCACAAGAACCTGGAGTATTGGCGCACGGCGAAGCTGCTGAGCCAGAGGCACATACGCTGGGCGGAGTTCTTTGCGGATTTCGACTTCAGGATAGAATACATCGTGGGAGACAACAACGTCATTGCAGTTGCACTCTCCAGGAAGCCGCAGTATCTCGAGGAAGCGGCACCGGAGGCGGCCAAACACATTTTCGCACCGCAGGCGTGGGCATGCGCCTCAGCCACCGTGGACCTGGACGCGGTGCGTCGCGCGCTGCAGACGGATCCGTTCGCACAATCCAAGATGGAGGAGGTGCGAAGGGGCACGGCGAAGGACGACGAGTTCCAGATACGCGACGGACTGCTAACCCGCAAAGGTGCTCTCTACGTGCCGGGGGACGACCTACGCGCGAGAGTCCTGCAGCAGTTGCACGACGCGCCTAGCGCGGGTCACTTCGGCAATGAAAAGACGGCGGAATTAGTAGATGTGAGGAGAAGTTGCGGATTACGTCGCTAGGTGTGACACTTGCCAGAGAGCCAAACCAGTGCACAGGAAGCCGGCAGGACTGCTGGAACCGCTGCAGACGCCACTAGAGCCTTGGGAGAAGGTGGCGCTGGACTTTGTTACTGACCTGCCCAGTTCGCGAGGCAAGACAGCTGTACTAGTGGTTGTAGACCTGTTCACCAAGATGGCACACTTCATTCCTTGCGCGAAGGTGGCCACAGCGGAACAGACCGCCAAGCTGTTCATAGACCACGTGTTCAGAGTTCACGGTTTGCCACGGTCCATCCTGTCCGACCGGGGTCGCCAATTCATCTCCAGTTTCTGGCAGAAGCTGCTGGGTACCCTGAACGTCAAGATTAACTTAGCGTCGGCGAGACATCCGCAGACCAACGGACAAGCGGAGAGGGTCAACGCCATCATGGAGCAGTACCTGCGATGCTACGCGAATCAACAGCCTGCGACTTGGGTGGACTACCTACCGCTGGCCGAGTTTGCCTACAACAACACAAAGCACGCGTCCACGGGGGTGACACCGTTCTTCGCCAACAATGGGCGGCATCCCAGAACCTTCCCGGGGTTAGAGACGACGGCGCAGGGGGAGCCGCAGGGAGCAGAGCACTTAGCAGCAGAGTTACAGGAGGTTCACGAGCAACTCCGACGGCACTTGGAACTAGCTAAACACGCCTACAAAGTGCAGGCAGACAGGCACAGGAGAGTCGGGGAAGACATCCAGGTGGGGGACTGGGTATGGTTAGCGGCCCAGGCGGTGCCGGCCAAGTCGTTAGCTAAGAAGAAGCTAGGGCACAAGCAGCTAGAACCGTACCAAGTCGAAGCACAAATCAATCCAGTAGCCTACCGGTTGACTCTCCCGGAAGGCTCCAGAATGCACTTTGTTACTTTCATAGGTCGGTGCTCACACCCTACAAGGCACCACACAGGTTTCAGGAGCCAGGAACCGCACCAGACCCACGCAGAAAGTCACCAGAGGGGAGGAAGTCACCGAGGGCGGCGACACTCAACGAGGTCGGATTGGATTGTTCTTTCGGTGGTCATTCACCCTGACCCTGACCCTAACCCTAACCCTAACCCTAACCCTAACCCTAACCCTAACCCTAACCCTAACCCTAACCCTAACCCTAACCCTAACCCTAACCCTAACCCTAACCCCAACCCCAACCCCAACCCTAACATTAACCCTAACCCTATCAAAGCGAAGTGTAATAAGCCTAAACAAAGCCAAACAGGTTGTTTTGTGTTCCAGGTACATAGAAAGAAGAATCTTGGATTTCGCTTATTTCAAGTCGTGTTCTTTGGTGTTAATGCACCAGAAATCGCAAAGTGTGTGTAATGAGAGCAAAATAACACAACACCGTCTTTTCCCTTCCATATGCGTAGAAAGAAGACGAATAAGCTATGATTGGGCTTATTTCAATTCGCATGGTGTTTTTTGGGAATCACCCCCCAATTAAGGCAAAAAGTTGTTTTGGGTTCCATCTACTTAAAAAGAAGATGATAAAGCTCTGATTGGGCTTATTTCAAATTCATGTTTTTGAGGTTAGAATGCACATTCACTCAAAAATCGCAGAGTGATATGTTTGTTATCAGCCCAAATCAAGCATAGGTGTTTTTGTTCCATCTCAAGAGAAAGAGGACGAATAAGCTTGGATTGTTCTTTCGGTGGTCATTCACCCAGACTTTAACCCTAACCCTAACCCTAACCCTAACCCTAACCCTAACCCTAACCCTAACCCTAACCCTAACCCTAACCCTAACCCTAAACCTAACCCTAAACCTAAACATAACCTTAACCTTAACCCTAACCCTAACCCTAACCCTAACCCAAACCCAAACCCTAACCCTAACCCTAACGCTAACCCCAACCGTAACCGCAACACCAACCCTAACCATAACCCTAACGCTAACCCCAACCCTAACCGCAACCCTAACCCTAACCCTAACCCTAACACTAGCAAAGCGAAGTGTAATAAGCCTAAACAAAGCCAAACAGGTTGTTGTGTGTTACAGCTACATAGAAAGCATAATCTTGGATATCACTCGTTTTCTTTGGTATTTATGCACATTGACTTAAAAATCGCAAAGTGTGTGTAATGAAACCAAAATAACACAATACCGTCTTTTCGCTTCCATGTGCGTAGAAAGAAGACGAATAAGCTTTGATTGGACTTATTTCAATTTGCATGGTGTTTTTTGGGTGTGCACCAGAATCACCCCCAACCAAACCAAAAAGGTGTTTTGGGTTCCATCAACATAAAAAGAAGATGATATAGCTCTGATTGGGCTTATTTCAAATTGGTGTTTTGGGGGTTAGAATGCACATTCACTGAAAAATCGCAGAGTGACATGTTTGTTATCAGCCCAAATCAAGCATAGGTGTTTTGGTTGAATCTCAATAGAAAGAGGACGAATAAACTTGGATTGTTCTTTCGGTGGTGTCAGGGCTGCCTCAGGTCTCAGCTCACAAAAGACCAACACCAGGCTCTTCTTATATACAAGGATGTTTATTGCAGTTCATTTTCGGTTCCACAACCGAGGCGCGCAGCCCCGCGTCTCTTAGGCTAGACATTTGAAGTCCCCTCTGAATCGGTCCCGCCCCTACACCAGCTTAAGAGGCTTGTGCTAGTCCACCTCTTCCTGTCTTTCCTTTTCCGCAGGGTCTTTCTGCCCCCCTGGGTTCCTTCTCTCCTGCTCTCTCCTGAAGCGGATTCCTCAGATGCCTGCTCCCCCCTCCTTCGTGCTTTGGGGCCAGGCTCCTCCTCCGGGCTCTCTCCATTTCTGCGCGCCTCCACATTTGAACTTGGCGCGCGTCCGCTACCCCTGACCTTCCTCTTGACACTTACACTACTCCCTGTACTACTCTCCGCCCCTTCCGGCTCTGCTCCGTGTGTTACACTGGGAACTCCACTCTCTTCACTTCGTTCCTGCTGGGAAGCCGGCCCCGATCTCCCACTCCCACTCGGGGTTTCCCTGCTGCTTCCCTGCTCCTGGCAGGTCCCCCCTGTGACCCCCCTTGGCCTGACTAGGGGCGCCCCCTTCTGGGAATCCTCCGATTCACTTGAGAGACTCATGGAAGACCTCAAGTCATTGTCATCCTCTTCCTCACTGTCCTGGGATTCTTCCCCATCGCTCTCCGTCTCCCCCCTCACCTGTGCCTCTGTCCCTGAACCCCTGACATCCATCCCCCCTCGAAGCCCCCCCTTCCCCCCTCCCGCTGCTCGGGCGCAGGTTCTGGGGGCTCCGTCGTTGCGGAGGTCGCTGCCGGATACAGGTCGTCGACGTCGATCTCCTCTGCTTCCAGTTCATTGTTTGTGTGCTCGAACCCATGGTCCTCTCCCAACATGTTCACGTCCTCCCCTCCCCCTGTTGCCTGGGTGGGGTCTGCTTGCCAAGGACCCATCCGCCAGCTCGTGCGCCAGTCCTCTTCTGGTTGGTCGTCCCACCAGTAAGAAGGGTCGGTGTCCACCCCCGAACACGATCCCCTTGGAGGGCTCGACTCTGGCGTCGTCTCCTCTGCGGAGGAGAACCCTCGGAAGGTGCTGGCGGAAAGTGTGGGCGTAAAAAGCCAATCGTCGAAAAACTGTGCTGGCATGGGCCTGTGTGGGAAAAGGGCATGGAACCCGTCCTTGAGGAGGGGTTCGTCCAAAGCGTAGTCCGGCACCCAACTGTTGGCGCTGGCCGGGGCGCCCTCCCTGGCGAGAAAATATTCTACTCCCTCTTCCCCCCATCTCGAGTCCAGAATCTCTGTGACCTCGTTGATTGGTTCGTCCCTAGGTGACCTCCCCCTCTTGGGCGACTCTCTGCTCGGTTCTGGTGCCGTCCCTGACTCCTGAAATCTGTGTGGGGCCCTGTAAGGGGTGAGCACCGACCTATGAAAGACCGAGTGCATTCTGGAACCTTCGGGGAGGGCCAGTCGAAACGCTACGGGATTGATCTTGGCCTCAACTTGGTACGGCCCTAGTTGCCTGTGTCCTAGCTTCTTTTTAGCTAACGACTTGGCCGGCATTGCTTGGGACGCTAACCATACCCAGTCTCCCACCTGGATGTCCTCCCCCTCCCTCCTGTGTTTGTCTGCCTGCACCTTATATGCCTGTTTGGCTAGCTCTAAATGTCTCCGTAGCTCGTCGTGGACCTCTTGCAATTCTGCTGCGAAATGGTCGGCTTCCTGTGGCGCCCCCTCCCCCGTCATTACGAGCCCCGGGAAGGTTCTGGGATGCCTTCCATTGTTGGCGAAGAACGGCGTCACCCCCGTCGACGCGTGCTTCGTGTTGTTGTAGGCAAACTCAGCCATCGGCAGGTAATCCACCCAAGCCGCGGGTCGCTGATTGGCGTAACATCTCAGGTACTGCTGCATGATCGCGTTGACCCTCTCCGCTTGGCCGTTGGTCTGCGGATGTCTCGCTGACGACAGGTTGATTTTGACGTGCAGAATCCCTAGGAGCTTCTGCCAGAAGCTGGACACGAACTGGCGCCCCCTGTCGGACAGAATGGACCGTGGCAACCCATGCACCCTGAACACGTGGTCTATGAACAGTTTGGCGGTCTGCTCCGCTGTCGCCACCTTCGCGCAAGGAATGAAATGCGCCATCTTGGTGAACAGGTCTACAACCACAAGCACCGCCGTCTTGCCTCGCGAACTGGGCAGATCAGTGACAAAGTCCAGCGCCACCCTCTCCCATGGTTGCAGTGGCGTCTCCAGCAGTTCCAGCAGTCCCGCTGGCTTCTGGTGCACTGGCTTGGACCTTTGGCATGTGTCACACCTGGCGACGTACTCCGCGACCTCCCCTCGCATCTGGGGCCACCAAAAGTCTCTGGCCACTAATTCCGTCGTCTTTTCCTTGCCGAAGTGGCCAGCGCTGGGTGCGTCGTGCAACTGCTGCAGAACCTTCGCACGGAGATCGTCTCCCGGAACGTAGAGAGCACCTTTACGGGTCAGCAGGCTGTCGCGTATCTGGAACTCGTCGTCCTTCGCTGTGCCTCTCCGCACCTCTTCCATTTTGGACTGTGCGAACGGATCTGTCTGCAACGCGCGCCGCACCGCCTCCAGGTCCACGGCGGCTGAAGCGCACGCCCACGCCTGTGGTGCAAAAATGTGCTTGGCTGCCGCCGGTGCCGCTTCCTCGAGATACTGCGGTTTCCTGGAGAGCGCATCTGCTATGACATTGTTGTCGCCTGGGTTGTACTCTATCCTGAAATCGAAATCCGCAAAGAATTCCGCCCAGCGTATGTGCCTCTGGCTCTGTAGCTTCGCCGTGCGCCAGTACTCTAGGTTCTTGTGGTCCGTGCGGACCTGCACGGTGTGCTTGGCTCCGATGAGAAAGTGCCTCCATGCCTTGAAAGCTGCGTGGATGGCCAGCAACTCCCTGTCCCAGATGGTGTAGTTCCGTTCCGACTTGCTGAGCTTCCGGGAGTAGAAAGCACAGGGCCTCCAGTACCCCTGCGGGTCTTCCTGTAAGAGGACGGCCCCCACCGCTCTGTCAGATGCGTCAGTTTCCACCCTCATGGGCCTGCCGGGATTCACGTGTAACAGCTGTTCTTCGGACGCAAAGAGACTCTTAAGTCTCCTGAAGGACTGCTCCGCCTGGTCCGTCCAAGTGAACTTCTTCTTCTTGGAGTTGAGAGTGTCCGTGATAGCTGCCGTCTCCCTGGCGAAACCCCAGATGAACTTGCGGTAAAAGTTGGCGAAACCGACGAACCTCTGGACCTCCTTCCGCGTTCGCGGGCTCTTCCAGTCCAACACCGCACGGACCTTGGCGCTGTCCATGGCTAGTCCCGTCGGACAGCCTATAGCCCAGAAAATCCACCTCCGTCACGTCGAATTGGCACTTCTCCAGCTTGGCGTAGAGCCTGTGCTCCCGTAGCCTCTACAGGACTTCCTTAACGTCACTCTCGTGAGCCTCCGGCGATTCCGAGAAGATAAGAATGTCGTCGAGGAAACATACGCACTTCTTGTAGAGGAGTCCCGCTAGCACGTGATGCATAAAAGCTTGGAAAAAGTGGGAGCCATTTTGGAGACCAAACGGCATAACTCTGTATTCGTAGGTGCCCAACGGTGTGAACATGGCCGTCTTCCACTCATCACCCTCTCGCACGCGTATGAGATTGTATGCGCCGCGGAGATCCAACTTGGTGAAGATCTTCCCTTTCCTCACCGTCGCGAGCAGGTCGTCAATCTTGGGCATGGGAAAGGCTGCGGGCTTTGTCTTAGAGTTTATGAATCTGAAGTCTACGATCAGCCTTTTTTGGGGCGTGTCCTTCTTCTTCACAAAAAACACAGGACTGCCCCCTACAGCCTTCGATTCTCGGATGAATCCCCGCTGCAGGTTGTGATCTATGAACTCCCTGAGCTCCTGCAGCTCGTCCTCGGACATGGAATACAGCTTCGCAGTCGGTAGCGTTGTCCCTGGCAAGAGGTCAATTGCGCAGTCGTAGGGCCGGTGGGGTGGCAACTGGTCAGCCTCCTTCTCGCAGAAGACCTCCAAAAACCCCTTGTACTTGAGGGGTACAGCTTGCGCCATGCTGAGCCTCAGCTGCTGCCCTTCCTCTGGGCCCTCCTCCTCTTGACCGGTCTGGATGCAATGCTGCGCGCAGTAGGACGAGCCGTAGGTGAGCTGCCGCTGGTACCACGCCATGGTTGGGCTGTGCCTATCCAGCCAACTCATGCCTAACACTATAGGTGTGTCTGACAGGCGGGTGACGTTGAAACTGATGATTTCTCGGTGATTGCCAATCTGCATCACCATGGGTGGCGTCTGTTGCACCACCTGCCCACCCAGCAACTTCCTGCCATCCACCGTGACGACGTTCAAAGGCAGCGTGGCTGGTAGGAGCTCTATGCGATGCTGCTTGACGAAGTGCACCCCCACGAAGTCTGCGTTGCTCCCACTGTCAATTGTAATGGGGACTTCTAGGGTGCGTCCATTAGGTAGTTGGAGAGTTGCAGTGAGCTGCACCACTGGCTTAGGTGGCAGGGGGTCTGTAGGCTGCAAAAGCGCTGGGGACTGCCCTACTGGCTTGCCTGGCTGTGCCCCAGCATTTCTGCTTCCAGCCAGGCATTGCCGTTTCCCTGAAACTGCTCTTCATGTTGTGCTGCTGCAGTTACTGTTGCTAAGGCTGCATTGTGCTTTTGGAGCCTCTGGGGACACTCTTTGGCCATGTGCGTCCCACTGTCACAGATGTAACACTTCCTGTTCCCTCTAGGAGGCTTTGTCTTGACTGCTCCGGACGCTGGGGCTCCAGTCGCTGACTGAGCCTTTGCACTCCCCAGTTCCATCGGTTCCTCCCCTGCCTGCAGCTGAGGTGAGGGACGCGTACGTCCTGGATCTCTGGGAGAGAACGGAGGCACTCTAGACGGTGCGTGAAGCTGGCTACCCCCCTCATCGCGCCAAGGGCGTTCTTCATGGCGTACTCCAATGGCAAGCGCCCGCTGCACCACGTCTGCCAGGGTTTTAGGTCTGTCCCCCCTTGCCAGTTCGTCTTTCACAGGGCCAGAGAGCCCCTCCCAAAACAAGTCTCTGACTGCCAGAGAATCTTTCTCCCATCGCAGCACATTCAGCAAGGCGAAAAAGCGAGCATGGTACTGACGTACTGAAGCCTTGCCTTGCCTTAAACCATGCATCTGCTGGCGTGCCACATCCACATCCACGCTAGACTGAAAGCAAGCGTCCATGCATTTGATAAATTCAGCAGAGTCCCTTCGAGCAGGGCAATCCTCGCACCACAGATTGCGCAGCCAAGCCCTCGCTTCCCCATGCAAGTGGGACACAATGAAACCCACCTTCTCCTCCTCATCTTTAAAGTCGTCGCGAAGCAAATGCAACGCATATTCTACGTCTGCTTTAAAACTGGGGTACTGCTTCAGGTTCCCATCGAAGTGGGCTACCAAGGTGCCTCCTCTTCTGCCTAGTGCTACTCCAGCAGCTTTGGCCCCCAGGAACCCCACCTGGCATGCATGATCCCACCTGGCTTGCAGATCTTGGCACCGCTTTTCCGCCTCTTCCCCCCTCTTCTGGGAGACCACTACCTCAGTGGTAAGCTGGGAGACTGTGTTGCGTAGCTCAGCTATCTGCTGCTCCATACTCATGGCTGCCAAACTTCGTGAGCTTTGCAAAAAAAAAATTTACGTATCTTTGGGAGGGGACTTACTGTCAGGGCTGCCTCAGGTCTCAGCTCACAAAAGACCAACGCCAGGCTCTTCTTATATACAAGGATGTTTATTGCAGTTCATTTTCGGTTCCACAACCGAGGCGCGCAGCCCCGCGTCTCTTAGGCTAGACATTTGAAGTCCCCTCTGAATCGGTCCCGCCCCTACACCAGCTTAAGAGGCTTGTGCTAGTCCACCTCTTCCTGTCTTTCCTTTTCCGCAGGGTCTTTCTGCCCCCCTGGGTTCCTTCTCTCCTGCTCTCTCCTGAAGCGGATTCCTCAGATGCCTGCTCCCCCCTCCTTCGTGCTTTGGGGCCAGGCTCCTCCTCCGGGCTCTCTCCATTTCTGCGCGCCTCCACATTTGAACTTGGCGCGCGTCCGCTACCCCTGACCTTCCTCTTGACACTTACACTACTCCCTGTACTACTCTCCGCCCCTTCCGGCTCTGCTCCGTGTGTTACACTGGGAACTCCACTCTCTTCACTTCGTTCCTGCTGGGAAGCCGGCCCCGATCTCCCACTCCCACTCGGGGTTTCCCTGCTGCTTCCCTGCTCCTGGCAGGTCCCCCCTGTGACCCCCCTTGGCCTGACTAGGGGCGCCCCCTTCTGGGAATCCTCCGATTCACTTGAGAGACTCATGGAAGACCTCAAGTCATTGTCATCCTCTTCCTCACTGTCCTGGGATTCTTCCCCATCGCTCTCCGTCTCCCCCCTCACCTGTGCCTCTGTCCCTGAACCCCTGACAGGTGGTCATTCACCCTAACCCTAACCCTAACCCTAACCCTAACCCTAACCCTAACCCTAACCCTAACCCTAGCCCTAACCCTAACCCTAGCCCTAACCCTAACCCCAACCCTAACCCTAACCCTAACCCTAACCCTAACCCCAACCCCAACCCCAACCCCAACCGTAACCGTAACCCTAACCCTAACCCTAACCCTAACCTTAACCCTAACCCCAGCAAAGCGAAGTGTAATAACCCTAAAGAAAGCCAAACATGTTGTTTTGTGTTCCAGCTACATAGAAAGAAGAACCTTGGATTTCACTTATTTCAAGTCGCGTTCTTTGGTGTTAATGCACATTGACCCAAAAATTGCAAAATGTCTGTAATGAAACGAAAATAACGCAACACCGTCTTTTTGCTTCCATATGCGTAGAAAGAAGGCGAATAAGCTTTCATTGGTCTTATTTCAATTTGCACGGTGTTTTTTGGGTGTTTTTTGGGAATCACCCCAGACCAAAGCAAAAAGGTGTTTTGGGTTCCATCAACATAAAAAGAAGATGATAAAGCTCTGATTGGGCTTATTTCAAATTGGTGTTTTTGGGGTTAGAATGCACATTCACTCAAAAATTGCAGAGTGACATGTTTGTTATCAGCCCAAATCAAGCATAGGTGTTTTGGTTCCATCTCAAAAGAAAGAGGACGAATAAACTTGGATTGTTCTTTCGGTGGTCATTCACCCTAACCCGAACCCTAACCCTAGCAAAGCGAAGTGTAATAAGGCTAAAAAAAGCCAAACAGGTTGTTTTGTGTTCCAGCTACACAGAAAGAAGAATCTTGGATTTCGCTTATTTCAAGTCGTGTTCTTTAGTGTTAATGCACATTGACCCAGAAATCGCAAAGTGTGTGCAATGAAACTAAAATAACGCAACATCGTCTTTTCGCTTCCATATGCGTAGAAAGAAGCCGAATAAGCTTTCATTGGTCTTATTTCAATTCGCATGGTGTTTTTTGGGCATCACCCCCGACGATAGAAAAAATGTGTTTTGGGTGCCATCTCCATAAAAAGAAAATGATGAATCTCTGATTGGGCTTATTTCAAATTGGTGTTTTGGGGGTTAGAATGCACACTCACCCAAAAATCGCAGAGTGACATGTCTTTTATCAGCCCAAATCAACCATAGTTATTTTGGTTCCACCTCAATAGAAAGAGGACGAAGAAGCTTCGATTGTTCTTTCTGTGGTCATTCACCCCGACCCTAACCCTAACCCTAACCCTAACCCTAACCCTAACCCTAACCCTAACCCTAACCCTAACCCTAACCCTAACCCTAACCCTAACCCTAACCCTAACCCTAAACCCAACCCTTAACCCTAACCCTAACCCTAACCCTAACCCTAACCCTAACCCTAACCCTAACCCTAACCCTAACCCTAACCCTGACCCTGACCTTAACCCTAACCCTAAACCTAAGGCTAACCCGAACCCGTTTTCTTTGGTATTAATTCACATTGACGTAGAAATCGCAAAGTGTGTGTAATGAAACCAAACTAACAGAATACCGTCTTTTCGCTTCCATGTGCGTAGAAAGAAGACGAATAAGCTTTGATTGGACTTATTTCAATTTGCATGGTGTTTTTTGGGTGTGCACCAGAATCACCCCCAACCAAACCAAAAAGGTGTTTTGGGTTCCACCAACATAAAAAGAAGATGATAAAGCTCTGATTGGGCTTATTTCAAATTGGTGTTTTTGGGATTAGAATGCAAATTGGTGTTTCTGGGATTAAAATACTAACTGATGCTAAGGAGAGTGTGGGGTTTGCCCTGCCAGATTTGAGGCTATATTATGAATCTGCAGCTCTCTGCTGGTTGAAAGACTGGTTTCTTCTTGAGAACACTGATGTCCTAGATCTGGAAGGGTTTAATAATGCTTTTGGATGGCATGCATATTTGTGGTACGACAAGGTTAAAATCCATAAGTCTTTTAAGAACCATATTGTCAGAAAGGCAGTGTTTAATTCTGGACAAAATATAAAGACTTATTAGAGAACAAGACCCCAAGGTGGCTCTCACCAATGGAAGCCAAGGCCCAGAAAAGACTCAATATGGAGGCCGCATGGCCGAAATATTGGGAAATATTAGAAAAAGAAGGAGATACTTGGAGATTGCAGAGTTTTGAGAAATTAAAGGATAAAGTGCGAGATTGGTTACATTACACTCAGATTAGTGAGGTCTTTAATTTGGACAAAAAAACAGGTTTCCAGGTGGAAAAATCGAAATTAGAAACAGAATTGTTAGAATCTAAGACCAAGGTACTCTCAAAAATGTATAACTTTCTGTTGAAATGGAATACTCAGGATGAAACGGTCAAATCAGCTATGATAAAATGGGCACAGGACATTGGGCATAATATTATGTTTGCTGGCTGGGAAAAATTATGGACCACCGGAGTGAGGTTCACGGCATGTAATGCCTTGAAAGAAAATATTATGAAAATGATATATAGGTGGTACATGACCCCAGTCAAGCTCGCAAAAATATATCATTTGCCCGACAATAAATGTTGAAATGTAAAGGAACTGAAGGAACATCCTTTCACCTCTGCTGGACATGCCCAAGGGTTAAGGCTTTCTGGGAAATGATTTATAATGAATTAAAAAAGGTATTTAAGTATACCTTCCTCAAGAAACCAGAGGCCTTCCTCTTGGGCATTGTGGGACAAGGGGTGCTAAAGAAGGATAGAACTTTCTTTATGTACGCAACAACAGCAGCAAGAATACTCATCGCAAAGTACTGGAAGACACAAGATTTGCCCACTCTAGAAGAATGGCAGACGCAACTGATAGACTATATGGAACTGGCTGAAACGACTGGCAGAATTCGAGACCTGGGAGAAGAGACGATGGAAGAGGATTGGAAAAAATTAAAGACTATTTACAAAAGCAATATAAACTGTATGAATGCTAAGAGAATGCATGATAGAAAACAACATGGCATCAGTAATTTAGCTGTATGATTGTATGAATAAGCGATGACTAAGAAAAGGATGAAATTTGAAGCAATATTATGTTTAAGTTAAGCAGGTCAGTATATGATAAATTATTGAAAATTTGAGACATAATATTTGAGAACTATAAAACAAGAATTGAAATAAGGCAATAATTTGCTGTTTATAACTATATGGCTGAGAACGCAGGAAAGGGTGATGCGAGGAAGTCCTAAGATCATGAAAATAAGATTTAAAGATAAATTGACTTTGTTGTACTTTTTTCTTTTAGGGTATGTGTATTTACTAATTTTTTCTGTTGTCTTTGTTATGGTGTATGGTGATGGGTTTTTATATGTTTATTGGTTCGTTTTTCTTTTGTTTAAAAAATTGCAATAAATATTTATTTAAAAAAAACACTCACCCTGAGCCTAACCCTAACCCTAAACCTAACCCTAACCCTAACCCTAACCCTAACCCTAACCCTAACCCTAACCCTAACCCTAACCCTAGCAAAGCGAAGTGTAAGAAGGCAAAACAAAGCCAAACAGGTTGTTTTGGGTTCCAGCTACATAGAAAGAAGAATCTTGGATTTCGCTTATTTCAAGTCGTGTTCTTTGGTGTTAACGCACATTGACCCAGAAATCGTAAAGTGTGTGTAATGAGACCTAAATAACACAACACTGTCATTTCGCTTCCATATGCATAGAAAGAAGACGAATAAGCTTTGATTAGACTTATTTCAATTTGCATGGTGTTTTTTGGGTGTGCACCAGAAGCACCCCCAACTAAAGAAAAAAGGTGTTTTGGGTTCCATCAGCATACAAAGAAGATGATAAAGCTCTGATTGGGCTTTTTTTCAAATAGGTGTTTTTGGGGTTAGAATGCACATTCACTCTGACTTCCAGGTTGGCGCCATCGCCGAATGGCGGACTCCCTCCGAGCTCCGGAGGGAGTCTGCTCGGCAGGGGTTGGGTCCTACCGCACCGGCGACGCGGGGACCCTCAAAAACCACGGGCACGGAGCCCGTGGACATGGTTGACTCGGCGGGCACCGTTAGCGCCCTCCTGACTCGTGAAGGAGCCTTTTTAAAGGCTACGGAACGGGTGCCGGGGAGTGGCGTGGTGCTATGAGTCCTCTGCTTTCCCTGCCGAGCGAAGCCGCATGCCATTCGACGGAGAGCGCTGACTTCTTCTATTGAAAATTTGGACTATAAACAACAACCCGTGAGTAATTTGGAAATCGGACTTAAAAGGAGGAATTTTTTTTTCGGATTTGGCACGAGCGGGGGAGATCCAAAAAGGAAGTCAGTCTCCCCCCTATTGTAGACATTTTAAAACAAGGATTTGGCAACTAAGGTCGTAAGAGGAGCTTGCTTCTGATAAAAAATATTAATTCCACAATGCGAAATTATAAGAACTGTGCTGGGGGAGAAGAGTGGAGGGTGAGAGTGAAAGTGCAACCCCCCCGGGAACCGGGGTGATCCGCGAGAGAGCCTGGTGAAGAGAGACAGAGACCTTGACAGCTGTCAAAGTAGCTGTCAAAGTTGGAGAATATAAAGAGAACTTTGCTATGAGGACTTTGCTGGTTAAATTTGTTACAATTTGGATATAAATTGTCGAAAATAAGGAATAACAATTTGACTTTTGGATTTGAGGAAACAAAGTTACTATAATCCCCCTAGAGGTGTCTCGGGACATTACAAGAACGGTTGTAAGTGGAAAAACACTCTTGGAATCGCACAGGATTTGTTATCTTCTGGGAAAGCTGCAAAAACGAAACAGTATTTTGTCTACAGAGGTGTTTATATTAAAGGAGACAATAGAAATATCTATTGAAGAACGGAAGGGACTGGACGCAAGTTTTTGTTCCTGAACTAACAACAACCCCTGTAGAGGTATTAAATTTCTGAATTAGAATGTTCTTGCAGCGGAACAGGAAAAGAAACCTGAGAAAGTGAGAAAAAAGAACAAAGGACTGATGACGACTTGGAAAGAACAAGGGAGGAGCCAAATTATTGTGAAAGACCAAGGAAAACCAAAGGCCTGTCAGGGGCCTCTTTAAGACTGGGCGTCTGAAGTTAAACATTATTAAAAAAAACCGGCAAGGTGGAACTGAAAAAAAAAAATCGGCTATGGACGTGAGATCTTCAGGCTGATAGTAGATAGACTGATGGACATGGGGAATCGAAACCGGGGAAGGGTGGGGGGAGATTTGGAATCCAAAGGGTGTAAAACTATTTTTTGAATCTTTTTATATTTTTTATTTTGTTTGGACGTGTTTAACCAAAACGGGAATTCGTGGAAGGAAATTGGGGTGGACCTTGGGGGGAAAACTTTCTTTTAATGATGAGGGATGGTGGAATTTAAAGGGAACGTGGTTATATAACTAAATTGATTATTGGGGTAAACAAAATAAGTTTTAAATTGGGAGTAAGAACTTGTGGAACTAAATTAATGAAAGGGGAATACAATAGGGAGAGGGATGGGGAAGTCCTAAAAGATGTTAATGAAAATAAGGCTTTAATTGTAAAGGTTTATTTTTTTCTTTTTCTTTTGTTCTTTTTCTTTTTTGAGTTTTGGAAATTTCAATAAATATGATTTTTTTAAAAAAAATAGAATGCACATTCACTCAAAAATCGCAGAGTGATATGTTTGTTATCAGCCCAAATCAAGCATAGATGTTATGGTTCCATCTCAATAGAAAGAGGACGAATAAGCTTGGATTGTTCTTTCGGTGGTCATTCACCCAGACCTTAACCCTAAAGCTAACCGTAACCCTAACCCTAACCCTAACCCTAACCCTAACCCTAACCCTAACCCTAACCCTAACCCTAACCCTAACCCTAACCCTAACCCTAACCCTAACCCTAACCCCAATCCTAACCCTCACCCTCACCCTAACCCTAACCCTAATCCTAACCCAAGCCCTAGCAAAGTGAAGTGTAATAAGCCTAAACAAAGCCAAACAGGTTGTTTTGGGTTCCAGCTACATAGAAAGAAGAAAGTTGGATTACGCTTATTTCAAGTCGTGTTCTTTGGTGTTAATGCACATTGCCCAAGAAATCGCTAAGTGTGTGTAATGAAACGAAAATAAAACAACACCCTCTTTTCGCTTCCATAGGCGTATAGAGAAGACGAATAAGTTTTGATTGGTCTTATTTCAATCTGCATGGTGTTTTTTGTGTGTGTTTTTGGGAATCACCCCCGACCAAAGCTAAAAGGTGTTTTGGTTTCCATCTACACAAAAAGAAGATGATAAAGCTCTGAGCCATATATCAAATTGGTGTTTTTGGGGTTACCATGCACATTCGCTCAAAAATCGCAGAATGACATGTTTTTTATCAGCACAAATCAAGTATAGGTGTTTTGGTTCCATCTCCATAGAAGGAGGACAAATAAGCTTGGATTGTTCTTTCGGTGGTCATTCACGCTAACCCTAACCCTAACCCTAACCCTAACCCTAACCCTAACCCTAACCCTAACCCTAACCCTAACCCTAACCCTAATCCTAACGCTTATCCTAACCCTAACCCCAACCCCAACCCCAACCCTAAACCTAACCCTAACCCTAGCAAAGCGAAGTGTAATAAGCCTAAACAAAGCCAAACAGGTTGTTTTGTGTTACAGCTACATAGAAAGAAGAATCTTGGATGTGACTTATTTCACGTCGTTTTCTTTGGTGTTAATGCACATTGACCCAGAAATCGCAAAGTGTGTGTAATGAAACCAAAATAACACAACACCGTCTTTTTGCTTCCATATGCATAGAAAGAAGACGAATAAGCTTTGATTGGGCTTATTACAATTTGCATGGTGTTTTTTGGGTGTGCACCAGAATCACCCCCAACCAAAGCAAAAAGGTGTTTTGGGTTCCACCTACATAAAAAGAAGATGATAAAGCCCTGATTGGGCTTATTTCAAATTGGTGTTTTTGGGGTTAGAATGCACATTCACTCAAAAATCGCAGAGTGACATGTTTGTTATCAGCCGAAATCAACCATAGGTGTTTCAGTTCTATGTCAATAGAAGGAGGATGAATAAACTTGGATTGTTCTCTCGGTGGTCATTCACCCTAACCCGAACCTGTGGAGTTTGGAGTTTACAGGGTTAAAACTCCTTGGTGTCCTGTATCTGGGGAGGGGACTGATGCAGGGCCGTACGTCACAGGCTTTGTCTGTGAGAGTTGGTTTCACTTTAGACTGAGAGGCGCTGCAAGAGCGATTGTGTGTGCTTTAGCACGGGAAAGATGCCGGAAAGCTCCTATGGAATGTGACTGATTTATGGCTTGTAAATAAACGCTTTTTAGAGATAGCAGCGAACTGTCTCTGGACTTGATTTATCCCTCTATCTCACACGGACTGCAGGACCGCTGCGACTCTGTCTTCCTGGCCAGGTCGTCCTGAAGCCCCAAGCAGAGCTGCGCAGGGGAAGCGCTGCCTGGACGGCAGGATTTAATTGCCAAAGGTTATGGCTCTTCCGTGTTTCCTGCCAAGTGTGAGGAGGGAAGAAGGCTGCCAGCTTTGAGCTGCTTTGAGTTCCTGCCAGGAAGGGCTGTGGGAGACGCTGGTGGAGAACGGAGCCAAGAGGAGGCTGCTGTTTCAGAGGACCAGCTAGCTGGCAACTCGTGAGTACACTTAAGCCCCGGGGGGAGGAAGATGGCTGCTGCTCAGCAACAGCAAGGCCATGAGAGCTACCCCGGTGAAAGACTGCATGGGGCCAATTGGGAAGCCTGGTCTAAGCGCATGTACTACTGGCTGGCAGAAAGGCAGCTTTGGGAGTGTACACAAGCCGAACCAGTCCTTGCCCAGCCTGGTGCTGCAGCTGCAGAGGTTGAGAGGTCTGCAGGAGCAGTGGAAGCTTGTGAAGCAGACGTGGCTGCTGCTCTGGAAAGAGAGCAAAGGGTGCTAGCCATTTTAAGGGCCAGCGTTGATGCTTGGCTGTTGCCAAAGCTCCAAGGGAAGAAGCCCTGGGTCGCATGGCACACACTGAAGACAGCATGTCAGGCCGCAGTGGGAGCCAGACCAGAGGGGGCTAGGAGATGCCCAGAGAGAGCATTAAGCCCAGAGGGGGCGGGGACTGTTTTGGGAAGCTGCTTCTATGCTTCAACACGTCTGTGTGATGGTCCGGGAGAGAGGCTGAGAGCTGGGAAGAGGAAGGCAGTAGCAGACTGTTCCTCAGGCAGCTGGGCACCCAGGAGTGGGGGTGCAGGCCGTTCCAAGAGCTCTGGGAAAGCCAAAGTCCCCAAGAGTTGTTTGTGCTCTGAGGCGAAGTCCAACAGCGAAGGGCATTGTTCTGCAGAGGCTCTGGAATGCAAGGTCAGCCACCTGCTAAGGCAGATAAGCAACGGTTC
This sequence comes from Podarcis bocagei, assembly GCF_964188305.1. Classification (NCBI taxonomy): domain Eukaryota; kingdom Metazoa; phylum Chordata; class Lepidosauria; order Squamata; family Lacertidae; genus Podarcis; species Podarcis bocagei. The sequence continues at coordinate 36,798,298 of NC_138131.1, forward strand.
TCAGACGGCGAAGCGTGAGAACACCAGCAGAGGCCTTGCAGCAACAATGGCAACCAGGAAGGACACTGGCAGAGGCCCCGGTGGGGGTGCAAGCATTGCCATGGCAACTTTGGAAGATAGCCAGAGAGCCACGTTATCTCTTGTTGTTGATACTGGAGCGACCCACAGCCTTGTGCCATCTGGTGGGCTCCTGAAAAATTGCAAGACAGTTAAATCTGGACGTTTTGTCACGATGGCAGATGGATCTAAGAGACAGCTAACTGAAACTGGTTTCTTATACTGTCCCTTTATAGATCATGAGGTGCAAGCTTACGTGGTGCCCGAGCTTGCACATTCTCTTTTAAGTGTATCAGCTCTTGTTGCCGATGGGTTTGATGTGTTGTTTACTAACAATACGTGTTATTTTTACAGGGATGGGAAGAAGCTCTACAGTGTTGAGGGGAAGGACAGGCTCTTTCTGGTGCAGATGCCTGTCACTGATGCTACTGTTGCAGAGTCCCCTGAAGAAGCACAAGTGCAGTGTGCAAATGTACCACCACACCATGATTGTTTACACCTCTGGCACAGACGCTTTGGACATGCAGGGTGGTCATATGTTAAAAGGGCCGCAGAGAACACAATTGGGTGTGGATTCAAGGCATGTGATAAATACTTAGATTGTCAAGCTTGTAAAAAATTGAAGGTCACGACATGCAGATATCCCAGGTCAGAAAAGAGGACCAGCAAACCCTTTGAGCTGGTTCATGCAGATTTATCTGGGCCGATGCAAATAGCTTCTTTAAGTGGATCGAAGCATGTTTTGGTTCTGATTGATGATTTTTCGATACACACCTGGCTGTTTACACTTAAACACAAGTGGGGGCGGCTGCACTGATCAGGGATTGGATCACAGCGGTAGAGCTGCGTTTCTCCGCCAGGGTGGTTTCCTTTCAATCTGATCGGGGGGGGGGGCGAGTTCATAGGTTCTGGGCTGCAATCTTTCTTCAGGCAGAAAGGTACTAGTCATCGATTGACTGCCCCCTACTCTCCGCAACAGAACGGAATTGCGGAGAGAAAACACCGCACCCTACAGGAAGCAGCGCATGCTATGCTGGCAGACTCGGGTCTGCCACAGCGCTTTTGGGCTGAGAGTTATAAGACGGCATGTTTTGTTCAGAACAGGGTGTTCAATTCAAGTGTGGGTGACACACCGTATTTTCTGCTGCATGGGAAAAAACCCAAAGTGGATTTCTTGTGTGTGTTTGGCTGTGAGGCTTGGGTCCTCATTCCAAAGGCCACCCGCAGAAAGGGTGAACCAAGATCTAGGAAAACGATCTTTGTAGGCTATGAGCCAGACTCAAAGGCGTGGCGTTTTGCATACCCTACTGGCAACCAGTCTAAGCTGCTTATTAGCGGCAGTGCTGAGTTTTGCGAGCAGAGTGGGTGGAAACCTATTCACGGGAACCCGGATGTTCTGTCAGACTCAGATGAGGAAGAGGAGGAGGACGAAGCTGAACCTATTGCTGAGGTGGACAGTCCACAGCCACAGAGTCCAGAGCCGGGATCTCCAAGGCAGAGGCTCCGAACCTCTCCAAAGGGGAGTCCCAAGACCCCTCCACAGGTCTCTGTCAAGTCTGAGCCAAGGAGTGAGCCATCCTCGCCAGCAGACCCAGCTGTGAGGCCAAAAAGGCGCAGCAGGTCAGAGGGGGGGGTTCTGACACAGGGGATGGTCTGGCTGGTCCAAGTGAATCAGGCGCAGTTCCAGAGTTCACACTGAGGAGGTCAGCAAGGTCAACCAAGGGAAAGCCACCGGAAAGGTATGAAGCCACTAGTGTCTGGGTAGGTGTGGCTAGATGTGAACCTGAATCCTTTGAGGATGTTCAGAAGTTGCCTCAGGAAGAAGCTAGCAAATGGCGTGAGGCGATGCAGAAGGAGATGAACTCAATGGAGTCTCTTGGTGTGTTCTCACTCACTCAGCTGCCGTCTGGCAATCAGGCTGTGGGTTGCATATGGGTTTACCGTCTTAAACCCACAGAAGCTGGAGAAAAACAGTATAAAGCTAGGTTAGTAGCTCGTGGATTCACACAGAAGAAGGGTGTCCACTTCACGGAGGTCTATTCGCCGACCTCGAGAGCAGAGACTTTGAGGACACTTTTAGCGGTTGCTGCACAGAGAGGTTGGAAGGTGAACCATTTTGATGTGGATGTTGCCTACCTGAACTCAGACCTCCAGGAGGAGTTGTACATGCTTCCTCCTCCAGGGTTTGGAGTCAGTGTGCCAGGCACTGTGTGGCGGTTGCACAAATCCATCTATGGATTACGCCAATCTGCCAGAAATTGGAACATGTGTCTGAATGAAGCCTTAGAAGAGCTAGGTTTCAGGAGAAGTGTTGCGGACAGCTGTCTCTACCTTAAAGGATCAGGTGAGACACAGCAAGCTGCTCAGGTTTTTGTCGATGATATCTTGATCATGGCACAGACAAGTAAACAAGTGGAGAAGTTTGCTAGGGAGCTTGGAAAGCGGTTCAAGCTCAAGCAGCTTGGAGAGGTCAAGTCGTATCTAGGCATAGAGATCATGAGAGCAAGAGATGGAAGCTTTTTGCTCAGCCAGAAAGGTAAGATTGAGCAGTTGCTTGAGAAGTTCAGAATGTCTGAGTGTACAGGTGTCAAAACACCCATGGAGGCTGGTTACGTGAAAGAATGTCAGCAAGTAGAACGTGCTGTGTTCGAAAATACTGAACTCTTTCAGTCAACTCTGGGTAGTCTATTGTATCTGTCACAGTGGAGCAGACCAGACATAGCGTTTGCTGTCAATCTGCTCAGTAGAGAGGCTTCAAGTCCTAGTGTGCAGGCCTGGAATGGTATTAAACGGGTGCTACGTTACCTGCAAGATACCAAAGATTTTTGCCTCAAGATGTCAGCTGAGGGCGGTGTCAAGCTGACTGCATGGGTGGATTCAGATTGGGCTAACCTTGAGGACCGCAAATCAGTGTCAGGCCTAGTGGTGAAGTTTGGGAACTCAGTAGTTGGGTGGAGGTCCTGGAAGCAAAGTCTCATAGCGCTTTCATCTACCGAAGCTGAGTTCAGTGCGCTATCTGAGGTTTGCAGAGAGTTGGAGTTCTATGTGTGTTTGGTCGAGGAACTCTGTGGAGAGCATTGTCTGCCCGTCGTGGTGCATGAAGACAATCAACCATGCCTCAAATTGGCCGAGACGGCGCAATTCAAGGCCAGGACCAAACATTTGGACATACGTTTTCAGAATGTGTGTCAGAGCGTTCGTGAAGGGCTACTTGCTCTAAAATGCTGTCCCTCAAACAAGAACCTCGCTGGTGGTTTCACAAAACCGTTAACCTTCCAGAAGCACGAGGAGTTCTGTGAAGGTCTGTGTTTGGGGTGAGCATTGTTGCTTATTTCCCCAGATGCAGGGCAAGAGGGGGTGTGGAGTTTGGAGTTTACAGGGTTAAAACTCCTTGGTGTCCTGTATCTGGGGAGGGGCCTGACGCAGGGAAGTGCGTCAGAGGCTTTGTCTGGGAGACTTGGTTTCACTTTAGACTGAGAGATGCTGCAAGAGAGATTGTGTGTGCTTTTAGCACGGGAAAGATGCCGGAAAGCTCCGATGGAATGTGACTGATTTATGGCTTGTAAATAAACGCTTTTTAGAGATAGCAATGAAATGTCTCTGGACTTCATTTATCTCTCTATCTCACACGGACTGCAGGACCGCTGCGACTCTGTCTTCCTGCACAGGTCGGCCTCAAGCCCCAAGCAGAGCTGTGCTGACTGGACGGCAGGATTTAATTGCCAAAGAACCCAAACCCGAACCCGAACCTCAACCTTAACGTTAACCTAAACCTTAACCTTAACGTTAACCTAAACCTAAACCTAACCCTAAACCTAAACCTAAACCTAAACCTAAACCTAAACCTAAACCTAAACCTAAACCTAAACCTAAACCTAAACCTAAACCTAAACCTAAACCTAAACCTTAACCTTAACCTTAACCTTAACCTTAACCTAAACCTTAACCTTAACCTTAACCTTAACCCTAACCCTAACCCTAACCCTAACCCTAACCCTAACCCTAACCCTAACCCTAACCCTAACCCTAACCCTAACAAAGAGAAATGTAAGAAGCCTAAACAAAGCCAAACAGGTTGTTTTGGGTTCCAGCTACATAGAAAGAAGAATCTTGGATTTCGCTTATTTCAAGTCGTGTTCTTTGGTGTTAATGCACATTGACCCAGACATCGCAGTGTGTAGAATCATAGAATCATAGAATCATAGAGTTGGAAGAGACCACAAGGGCCATCGAGTCCAACCCCCTGCCAAGCAGGAAACACCATCAGAGCACTCCTGACATATGGTTGTCAAGCCTCTGCTTAAAGACCTCCAAAGTAGGAGACTCCACCACACTCCTTGGCAGCAAATTCCACTGTCGAACAGCTCTTACTGTCAGGAAGTTCTTCCTAATGTTTAGGTGGAATCTTTTTTCTTGTAGTTTGGATCCATTGCTCCGTGTCCGCTTCTCTGGAGCAGCAGAAAACAACCTTTCTCCCTCCTCTATGTGACATCCTTTTATATATTTGAACATGGCTATCATATCACCCCTTAACCTCCTCTTCTCCAGGCTAAACATGCCCAGCTCCCTTAGCCGTTCCTCATAAGGCATCGTTTCCAGGCCTTTGACCATTTTGGTTGCCCTCCTATGGACACATTCCAGTTTGTCAGTGTCCTTCTTGAATTGTGGTGCCCAGAACTGGACACAGTACTCCAGGTGAGGTCTGACCAGAGCAGAATACAGTGGCACTATTACTTCCCTTGATCTAGATGCTATACTCCTATTGATGCAGCCCAGAATTGCATTGGCTTTTTTAGCTGCCGCGTCACACTGTTGGCTCATGTCAAGTTTATGGTCAACCAAGACTCCTAGATCCTTTTCACATGTACTGCATGTACCCCTGTTTGCATTTCACCATCTTCTCCTCTGAGTGGCCGCACTGCTTCTTTGTTCTTCCTTTTGCTACGAACATACCCATAAAAGCCTTTTTTGTTGCTTTTAACCTCTCTAGCAAGCCTGAGTTCATTCTGTGCTTTAGCTTTTCTGACTTTGTGTCTACACGTGCTGGCTATTTGTTTGAATTCCTCTTTGATGGTTTCCCCCCTTTTCCATTTTTTGTACACATCCTTTTTTAATCTTAACTCAGTTAAAAGTTCTTTAGATAGCCACCCTGGCTTCTTTAGGCACCTTCCATGTTTCCGTCTCATTGGCATTGCCTGACGTTGTGCTTTTACTATCTCCCTCTTAACAAACTCCCAGCCATCATGAACTCCCTTTCCTTTTAGTATTGCTGTCCATGGGATCTCACCCAGCACTTCCCTAAGTTTTATGATGTCGGCTTTCTTTCTTTTTTTTTTTTTAATTTTTTTTACTTTATTATTTTATTAGAAAAAAGCTTCACGTTACATATCAACTTCAGATACATATGTACGTATCAATAAAAGGTGAAAAAACAATAAGCAAAAGATAAATTACAAAGAAGAAGACACTCCGAAGAAGAATAAAAAAGAAAAGAAAAACGAAGAAAACAGATAAAATAGAACAGTAAAAAGACAGACTTCCGTTCAACTTGGTCCAGGATTACACAGTCAACACATAACATTTGCAGTAGAACTTACACTAGTATTTAACATCGACGGTATTAATTAACTTCTGCTGTTGTATTACTGATACCCATATTATTCTCAACATAAATTAAAAATTTCTTCCATTCATCTTTAAGTTTCGTAGTGTTATTTTGCCTTAATTTCTGTGTTAATCTCGCTAATTCTATGTATTGATATAATTTCACTTGCCACTCTCCGATCGTAGGCATATCGGGGGATTTCCATTTTTGTGCAATTAGGATTCTCGCCGCAGCTGTCGCATATTGGAAAAAGGTTTGATCTGGTTTTTTTATTTCCTCACCAATCATACCTAAAAGAAACAACTCAGGTATCTTGGGGAAATTATATTTTAAAATTTTTTTCAGTTCATCAAAGATCTTTCCCCAGAATTCCTTCACTATCTCACAGGTCCACCAAATGTGGAAAAAGGTCCCAGTCTTCTCTTTGCATCTCCAACAACTATTATCAACAGTCTTATACATCTTTCCTAGCTTAGCTGGGGTCAGATACCAGCGGTACATCATTTTCTCTAGGTTCTCTCGGAGAGTTGCACACGCTGTAAATTTTATACCCTTCCTCCATAGTATCTGCCATTTATTATAATCGATATTATATCCAAGGTCTCTATCCCATTTCACCATCACGCCCTTCACCAAATCCTCTCTTGTATCCCATTCCAATAGTTGTTTATATAATTTAGAGAGGTGTTTCTCATTACTCTCTAAGATTTCTATCTGAAATCTTGATTTTTTATCACTCATCCCCTGTTTCTTGTGCTCACTCCACAGTGCATTGATCTGATGGAATTGAAACCATTCTTTTATCTTATCTTTCAACTCGTCATAAGGCTTCACCTTCCAACCTTCTTCTGTCTTAATTAGGAGATCCTCGTAGGTCCATCTTTCTCCCATCATATTTGGTTTTTTTATTTTGACAATATCCACTGGAGAGAGCCACCAGGGGGTCCCTTTTTCAATCAATTTTTTATATCTATTCCACACCTCCAATAGTGAACCTCTAATTATGTGACTAGAAAACCCTCTGTGAATCTCACCTTTCCCCTGCCACAGGTAGGCATGCCACCCGAACCTAATATCAAAGCCCTCCAGGTCCAATAGATCAGTGTTTCTAAGGGTGGCCCATTCCTTTAACCAGCTTAAACAAGCTGCCTCATAATATAACCTTATATTCGGTACCGCAAATCCGCCCCTCTCTCTTGCATCTGTCAGGTATTTAAGCTTTATCCTGGCTCTCTTCCCCTGCCAAATGAACTTAGTCAAAGTTCTTTGCCAATTCCTGAAACGGGTGGTGCCTTTAATTATCGGGATATTCTGGAACAGGAATAATAACCTTGGGAGGATGCACATTTTAATCGCCGCCATCCTCCCCGTCCATGAGAGCTTCAGCCTCTGCCAGATGTCCAGATCTTTTTTTATTTCCTGCCATATCTTATCATAATTTTCTTCTACCAAATTTATATTTTTTGGAGATAGCCAGATTCCCAAATATTTTACCTTATTCACAATTTTTATACCGGTCCTTTGTTCCAATTGAATTTTATCCTCAATAGCCACATTTTTTGTTAAAATTTTTGTTTTCTTCCTATTTAATCTAAATCCTGACAGTCTGCCGAATTCCTCTAATAATTCTATCACTTTACATGCACTGTCCACTGGTTCTTCCAGGGAAAGGACTAGGTCGTCAGCATATGCCTTTAACTTAAATTCTTTCTTACCAATTCTTATCCCCTTCACACCCACTGCGTCTCTTATTCTATTTGCAATCACTTCCAAGACCATTATAAAGAGCAGGGGGGATAAGGGGCAGCCCTGCCTTGTACCTTTCCCAATCTTAAATGATTTAGTTAGGCTGTTGTTTATAATCAACATAGCTTGTTGTTCCGAGTAAATTGCTCTAATTCCTCTCAGGTAGGGGCCTTCTATACCTGCCTTTTCCAAACATAGTGATAAGAATTCCCAGGAGACATTATCAAACGCCTTCTCGGCGTCTATAAAGATTAGTGCGGCTGGGATGTCTATCCTTGTATCTAAATATTCAATGATGTTTAATATATGGCGCACATTATCTTTCAGATGTCGGTTAGGGAGGAATCCCGCTTGGTCTTTATGGATGTATTTCATTAATAGCTTCTTGAGTCTACTTGCCATTATATCGGCAAAGATCTTATAGTCGTTATTAAGCAAAGAGATTGGCCTGTAATTTTTTATATCAGTTTTCTCAGTTTCTGATTTTGGAACTAAGGTTATGAATGCCTCCTTCCAGGAGCCGGGAATTTTCCCTCCCTGGAGGATGTTATTAATAACATCTCTAAGCACTGGAGCAAGGAGTTCCTCTAGTGTTTTATAGTATTTTGAGGGCAAACCATCTGGCCCAGGGGCCTTTCCATTTTTCATCCTATTGATAGCTTCCTTCACTTCATTTACAGTGATTTCCTTATTTAATCGTGTTCTGTCCTCTTCCGATATATATTTTCCTCTTTCCTGCTCCAAATATCTTTCAATTTCTAATCTATCTTCAGTTCCTCTTTCATACAACTTTTCAAAAAACTGAACGAACCTTTTTTCTATTTCATCTGGGGCTTCTATGATGTTATCTTCCATTATTATTTTACTTATCACATTTTGCTTTTTCCTCTTTCTCAGCTGCCACGCGAGTAATTTCCCCATTTTATTTGCCGATTCAAAAAACCTCTGCTTCATATATTTGATTCTCCAATCTATTTCCTGGTTTAGTATAGCTGAATATTGGGCCTGTAGCACCTTTAAGGCACGGGTGGCCTCAGCATCTGCTGGATTTATAGTCAATTTCCTCTCATAATTTCTCAATTGTGTGAGGATTTCTTCTTTCTTTTGTTCTCTTAGTTTCCTCCTAAGATTATTTTGTTGAATTAAGACCCCCCTCATGACCGACTTACTGGCGTCCCATACAATATCTATAGTGGGTTCCCCCTTCAAATTCAAATCCAAATAATCTTTTAAGGTGCCTTTGACCTTTTCTTTCACATCATCATTATCCAGTAAATTTTCCTCCATCCTCCATCTATATTGTCCCTTACGCCCGCCATTAATTTCCATTACCAACGCGCAGTGATCAGAAAGTGTCCTGGGTAAAATTTCACATCTCTTCACCCTTAAGATAAGGTTTCTCGTCGTCCAAATTTGGTCAATTCGACCCCAACTTTGATGTGGTTCTGAGTAATGAGTGAATTGTTTAGAAGTAGGGTTTTTGTGTCTCCAGACATCAACTAAATCAAAATTATCCACTAAGTCCTTAAAAGATTTCGGCAGTTTCCCTCTATTAGGATTCCCTCTCTTTACGCTCCTGTCCAGCTCCGGTACTGGCACACCATTCATATCCCCGAGCAGGATCAATCTATGCGTTTCTAATTCTGATAGGATTCCTTCAAGTTTCTCGAAAAATTCTGCTCTGTTTTTATTCGGGGCGTAGACCGTCACTACATTAATTTTTTCCCCTCTAAAATTTAGTTGGATCCCTAGAATTCTTCCTTCCTCGTCCTTACAAATTTGTACGGGGTCCCACTTCTCTTTTACATATATCACTACCCCTTTTTTTTTATTTACCTCTGAATTAATAAACTCTACTCCTAATTTTTTATTCATCAAAATATGTTTATGTTTCTTCGCAATATGGGTTTCCTGGAAGCAAATTACATCATAGTTTTTGTTTTTCAACACTCTCTCAATTTTATTCCTTTTAACTTTCTCATTCAACCCATTCACATTCCAGGATAAGAAGTTTAGTGTGTGTGTTATTGTTTCTCTTTATCTATTACGGTTTCTCTGGCCGAGGTCTCGAACTAGACTCTACTGCCTCTATTACCTAAGAGCTCCCCCTCCTCTGCCGCCTCCGCTCCCACCACGGCTTCATCATCTTCCTCATCTGTTCCTTCCATCCCCTCGTCCTCCTCCCGCCCCCCTCCCTCTCCCGCCCCCTCCCCAACCTTCTCCCTGCTCCCAGGTCTATTCTCTGGCCTTCCCAGGTCTTTCTCGTACCTTCTCAAAAACTTCTCAGCCTCCTGCGTGTCCATCAATCTAAATTTCTTGTCCTTATAGTGAAAGGTAATCCCTTCCGGGAACTCCCATCTAAATTGTATCCCCTTTCTCTTCAGAACAGCTACCACCTGTTTATATCCCTCTCTTTTACGTAATAACCTGACCGGTATTTCTTTATATATAATAATGGGTCTTCCATCGATTCTTAATCTATTGTGGTAGCTCTTCCTTAAGATTAGGTTTTTCATTTCCACTGAGTTGAAGATCACTAAACAGTCTCCCAAGAATTTGTTAGTTCTAAAATGTTTAGGTCTTGACATCCTGAAAACATTCTCTATAGAGAGAGCTAACTCTTCCTCCCTTATGTCTAGCCATTTAGACAGTTCTCTAATCATTTTTCCTCTTATATCTTCATTTCTTTCCTCAGCTACTCCCCTGAATTTCAAGTGTAGCTGCTTTTGTCGCATATCTGCCATGGCTAGATTGTCCCATATCCTGTCTTGTGAGCTGCTTAGCTCTCTTAACTCTTCTTTCACCTTCATTGTCTCCCTTTTCTGCTCACCTTATTGTCTCCCTTTTCTGCTCCCGCATCCTTATTATGATGTCGGCTTTCTTAAAGTCAAGAAATTGAGTCCTAGTATGCTTGGCTGCTCCTTTCCGCTGTATAGTAAACTTCAGAAGAGCATGATCACTCGCGCCTAATGAGACCAAAATAACACAACACCGTCTTTTCGCTTCCATATGCGTAGAAAGAAGACGAATAAGCTTTGATTGGTCTTATTTCAATTCGCATGGTGTTTTTTGGGTGTGCACCGGAATCACCCCCGACCTAAGCAAAAAGGTGTTTTGGGTTCCATCTACATAAAAAGAAGATGATAAAGCTCTGATTGGGCTTATTTCAAATTGGTGTTTTTGGGGTTAGAATGCACGTTCACTCAAAAATCGCAGAGCGACATTTTTGTTATCAGCCGAAATCAAGCAAAGGTGTTTTGGTTCCATCTCAATAGAAGGAGGACAAATAAGCTTGGATTGTTCTATAGGTGGTCATTGACCCTGAGCCTAACCGTAACCCTAACCCTAACCCTAACCCTAACCCTAACGCTAACCCTAACCCTAACCCTAACCCTAACCCTAACCCTAACCCTAAACCTAACCCTAACCCTCACCCTCACCCTAACCCTAACCCTAACCCCAACCCTAACCCTAACCCTAACCCTAACCCTAAACCTAAACCTAACCCTCACCCTAACCCTAATCCTAACCCCAACCCTAACCCTAAACCTAAACCTAACCCTAACCCTAGCAAAGCGAAGTGTAATAAGCCTAAACAAAGCCAAACAGGTTGTTTTGTGTTACAGCTACATAGAAAGAAGAATCTTGGATTTCACTTATTTCAAATCGTTTTCTTTGGTGTTAATGCGCATTGACCCAGAAATCGCAAAGTGTGTGTAATGAAACCAAAATAACACAACACCGTCTTTTTGCTTCAATATGCGTAGAGAGAAGGCAAATAAGCTTTGATTGGGCTTATTACAATTCGCATGGTATTTTTTGGGTGTGCACCAGAATCACCCCCGACCAAAGCAAAAAGGTGTTTTGGGTTCCACCTACATAAAAAGAAGATGATAAAGTCCTGATTGGGTTATTTCAAATTGTTGTTTTTGGGGTTAGAATGCACATTCACTCAAAAATCGCAGAGTGACATGTTTGTTATCAGCTGAAATCAACCATAGGTGTTTCGGTTCTATCTCAATAGAAGGACGAATAGACTTCCGGTCGGCGCCAGCGTTCAGTGGCGGTCCTCTCTTCGAGCTCCGGAGGAGGACTGCTCCGCGAGTTCGGGTCTGACCCGCTACGGCAAGCGGGGGACCCCTAAAATCACAGGCGCGGAAGCCTGTGAACAAGGAGACTCGGTGGGCATCAGAAGCGCCCCCCTTACTGCGAAAGAGCCTTTTTAAAGGCTCCGGAATGGCATCGGGAGTGAGCGCGGCGCTGAGAGTCGCAACCCAGCCCGCGGAGCGAAGCCGCGTCGCCATGAACGGAGAGCGCCGATTCCTTCCTGTAAATTGAAATTGGATCGAAAAACCCGTGAGTAGGACTGAATGACTACCTGGGACCCTAAAAATTAAATTTTAAAATTCGGCCGGAAACAGGAAAGGCTAAAAATAAGGAAGTCTGCCTTCCCCCGACTGCATGATAGATAAAGCAACGAAAGTATAAAGCTGCATCAGAACGAAAATAACCTTAAGACTGTCTAACCTTGGCATTGGATACGAATTTCCTCTCTAGCAAGCAGGGGCAGAGGGGAGAAAAAGTGACTTTATTAACCTGCATGACTTATTGAGAGAAAAAAGTTTTCCGCTGCCTTAATCTCCTGAAACGGACTGCCAAAGTAAAGTACCAGGACAGTGATCTGCATTTAGAAACTTGTTACAAAGTTACATAGTTGGAGTGCTACTTGATACAAAGTTTTGGGGCTTTGCTGCAACAATTTATTGGACAGTGTTGATAGAGAAACTATATAGAAAAAGTGTTGCAGCATTTATACAGAGGATTCCTGGTTTCTTTGTTCTTTATTCTTTGTCTTTTTCAGTTGGACATTTTGGATTGCTCCCTCTAGAGGGTTGAGGAGTAACAATTGCAGAGCAACGGAATAGGACAGTGGGATTTTCCATCAGGAAACTGCTCCTGTGAGAAAGTCCTTGGGATATGAGTGGCCCAGCAGACGAGATAACAACTAGAGCTAAAGCAAAACAAGCACAAAAGAAAAGGGGCTCAATATCAAGTGTAACACCAGCAGGAGCAGCCGGGCAAGAAAAAGTGACAGCTGCTTCCATGGATTCAATGACACAGGCGTTACTCAAGATAAACCAATCTTTAGAAGCCTTGACAAAGCAGAGTACAGAAAACTCACAAAAATTAACAGAATTAACATCAAGGCTGGACTTGAATACGAAAAGTGTGACATCTAACACAGAATCTATAAATAAGTTGATTGAAGAAAATTCTGCAACACGCAATATTGCAGAGGACGCCAGAAATATTGCTGAAGAGACACAGGGAAAATTAGAACCGATCTCCAAAAAAGTGAATGAACATGATGTGGCCTTGTCTTTGCTGGAATTACAGAGAAAGGAGAGAAATTTGAAATTAAGATTAGTTCCTGAAAGTGAAGGGGACAGCCTTGTGGAGTTCCTTACACAAGAGTTTTCTGACTTTTGGCAGGAAGAATTGGAGGAAGAATTCAAGATAACAACAGCATTCAGACTGGGCAGGAGACAGAATAGAAAGACCCCGAGGGATTGTCTGATTACTTTCAGATCCAAGGAAGAAAGAGACAAAATACTAAACCTACATTACCAAAAGGCCTTGGAAATTGAAAATTCTCATATACAAATCTTTAAGGACATCCCTAAATACATCCTGGAGGTGAGAGCCTTCTATAAAGATCTGGTCTACCTGCTGAAAAGGAACAACATACCTTTTAGGTGGGAGTTTCCACAAGGACTGTCCTTCAACTACAAGGGAAAGAAGGTGAAAATAAAAACAGTTCAAGACAAAGAGAAGTTTTTGGAGAGAAACCACGAGGATTTGCAGAAGGGAACGGTAGACCCAATTTTAGAGGTAAAAGGAGCAGTGGACATTCTGAATTTATCGTTTGGACTTAAACCACCGTCAGAGGAAGAGCAGCAACTTGGAGCGGTTGGAGGAGTAGAAGACAAATAAGAAGATGGCCCTGCAATTCCTTAGTTGGAATTGTAATGGGCTGAACATTCCTACGAAAAGACGCCAAGTTTTTCATATTTTGAAAAGAGAACAATTGGATTTGATCTGTTTACAAGAAACTCATGTGACCAGGGTACACAGGAAACTACTTATAAACAAAAGATTAGGACAGGAATTCATCTCATCGGATAAAGTTAAGAAAAGAGGAGTGGTGATTTATGCAAAGGAGAAATTGGCCCCAAAAATGATGTTTAAAGATGAACAAGGAAGATACCTGGCAATTGAAATACAAATACAAGGAGAAAAACTGTTAATAGTTGGAATCTATGCACCAAATGAAGGGAAGGCGGAATTTTTTAAGAAGTTGCATGAAACTCTGATGGACTATTTGGACTACAATGTGGTAATCATGGGAGACATGAATGGTGTGGTTTCTACAAATATGGACAAGGCACAAAGACAGACAATCTCCAAGGAAGGGAGACTTCCAAAGACCTTTTTTGAAATGACTGAAAATATGGACTTAATAGATATTTGGAGAACAAGGAACCCTCTCTCTCGAGAGGGAACTTTTTTCTCTCAAGCAATGATGACTTGGACCAGAATTGACCAAATTTGGATTGCTAGTGGGCTGGCTCCGAAGATCAAGAAAGTGGAAATCTGCCCAAAGACTTGCTCCGACCATAACGCCGTGAAGATGGAGATGAAACCTACAACAACTGGTCAATTTAGATGGAGGATGAATGACACCCTGTTTCGAGATGAGGAGATCCACAGAAAGGCCCAAAAAACTTTAAAGGACTATTTCGAAATAAATTTAAAAAATGATGTAGAAAAAAGAGTGATCTGGGACGCAAGTAAAGCTGTGATGCGAGGATTTTTAATTCAACAAAATTCAGTAAAAAAGAGAAAGCTAAATGAGAAGAAGGAAAAGATCCTGGAAAAGATAAAAGAAGGAGAGAAGAAATTGAGATCAAAACCAAAGTCCCAGGAGATTTTGAGAGAGATTAAGCTATATCAGACACAATATATGGAACTGATGAACCAAGAGATTGAATGGAAGATAAAGCAAATGAGACAAAAGACATTCGAATCTGCAGACAAATGTGGTAAGCTTCTGGCTTGGCAATTGAAGAAAAGACAGAAACTAAATACAGTTACAAACCTAGAAGTGGATGGAAAGAATATATCTAAACCCAATGAGATTAGAAACTGTTTTTTGAGTTATTTTAAAAAATTATATTCACAAGGACCGCAGAAGGAAGAGGATATAGATGAATTCCTTAAAAAATATGGATTACAAAAAATCTCTCATCAAAGTAAGGTGGATCTAAACCAGAGAATAACAGAACAAGAGATAGAGGGTGCCATTCAGAACATGCAACTGGGCAAATCTCCAGGACCAGATGGACTGACTTCCAGATACTATAAAGCTTTAAAGGAGTGCTTGGTACAACCGTTAAAGGAAGTCTGCAATGAGATCTTAAAGGGGAAAAGGGCGCCAGAATCGTGGAAGGAAGCGTATATTACACTCATACCAAAGACAGAGACTGAAAAGACTCAACTTAAGAACTACCGCCCAATATCATTACTTAATGTGGATTACAAAATTTTTGCAGACATTTTGGCAAAAAGACTGAAAAGAGTGTTGATGGAGAAGATTCATAGGGACCAAGCAGGCTTTCTCCCAAAAAGGCATTTATCAGATAACGTGAGGAACATAATTGACATTTTGGAACTATTGGAGGTGAATATAAACACTAAAGCAGTTCTGATCTTTGTAGATGCGGAGAAAGCCTTTGACAATATTTCTTGGAGTTTTATGAAAAAGAATCTTCATGGGATGGGGGTAGGCCAAGGATTTGAGAATGGTATGGGTGCGATATACTCTGAACAAAAAGCCAAGTTGATTGTAAATAATGTGATAACTGAAGAATTTAAGATAGAAAAAGGGACACGACAGGGGTGCCCAATTTCCCCATTACTTTTTATTTCTGTTCTGGAGGTGTTGCTAAATATGATTAGAGATGACCAGCAGGTTAAAGGTGTACATTATAAGTTAAGGGCCTTTGCAGATGATTTAGTACTTACTTTACAAGAGCCAGATGCTAGTACAAAAAGGGTGTTGGAGTTAATTCAAGAATTTGGTCAAATAGCCGGATTTAAACTGAACAAACAAAAGACTAAAGTTTTGGAAAAAAATTTAACAGTCATGGAGAGGGAGAGGTTCCAGAATGAAACAGGTTTGACAGTGGTTAAGAAGGTGAAATATCTAGGGGTTCATTTGACATCTAAGAATTTGAACTTGTATAAAGATAACTATGAAAAATGCTGGTCAGAAATTAAAAAAGATCTAGAAATATGGTCAAATTTGAAATTGTCCATGTTAGGCCGAATTGCAGTTATTAAGTGAATGTATTGCCCAGAATGTTATTTCTGTTTCAAACATTGCAAATTCTTGACAAGATGGATTGTTTCAAGAGGTGGCAGAAGGATATCTCGAAATTTGTCTGGCAGGGCAAAAAGCCCAGAATAAAATTTAAAATACTGACGGACGCAAAAGAAAGAGGGGGATTTGCCCTGCCGGACTTAAAACTGTACTACGAAGCAGCTGTGTTTTGCTGGCTGAAAGAGTGGATGCTCCTCGAGAATACAGACATCTTGGATTTGGAAGGTTTTAATAATGCATTTGGTTGGCACGCATATCTATGGTATGATAAAATTAAGGTGCATAAGGCCTTTAAAAATCATATTGTCAGAAAAGCTTTATATAATGTTTGGATAAGATATAAAGATCTGTTGGAAAACAAAACCCCTAGATGGTTGTCACCCTTGGAGGCTAAGGCGTTGAAAAAACTTAATATGGAAGCGGAATGGCCAAAGTATTGGGAAATTTTGGAACAAGATGGAGATAAGTTGAAGTTACAGAGTCACGAGAAATTGAAACCCAAAGTATGAGACTGGCTCCATTATTATCAAATAATGGAGGTGTATAAACAAGACAGGAAAATTGGCTTCCAGGTGGAGAAATCAAAATTAGAAATTGAACTGTTAGAACCCAATACTAAGAATCTGTCAAGAATGTATAATTTGCTGCTGAAATGGAATACACAAGATGAAACAGTTAAATCAGCTATGATTAAGTGGCCACAGGACATTGGTTATAACATTATGTTTGCTGGCTGGGAATGGTTGTGGAACACCGGGATAAAATTCACGGCATGTAATGCCTTAAAGGAAAATATTATGAAAATGATTTACAGGTGGTACACGACCCCAGTCAAGCTAGCAAAAATTTACCATTTGCCTGATAATAAGTGTCAGGGGTTCAGGAGCAGAGGCAAGGGCAAGGGAGGAAACAGAGAGCGAGGGGGAGGAGGCAGAAGAAAAGATGAGTGATGACGACGACCTGAGATCTCCGAGTCTTTCCAGTGAATCGGAAGATTCACAGAAAGGAGCACCAGTGGCCAGGGCAAGGGGGGAGCCTAGGGGGACACCCCAGCAAGATAGAGCCAGAGGGGACTCAGAGGAGAGCAGTTGGAAATCGGGACCAGCGTCACCGCCAGAGAGCAGGGAAGAGGAAGGGAGCCAGGGATTAAGCGCTGCCAGCTCACAACAGGGGGGAGGGCATGAGTCAGGAGTGGCCACACCTCCATCGGGGAGCGAAGAAACGGTCAGACGGAAAGTGGAAGGTTGGGCGCGCGCGCCAAGTTCAAATGCACAGGAAAGTGACGCAGTAGGCAGCCCTGAAAGAGAGCCAGGTCCTAAAGCCCGGCGCAAGGAGACAGGAGGGTCCGGGGGGTCGGCGTCAGAAGAATCCAGGAAGGAAGAGACCCCGGGGGGCAGAGGGACCCAGAGGAGAACAGTCAGGTGGAAAAGGTGGAGCAGGGCTAGGATATTAAGTTGGTGCACAAAGGGCGGAGACTCAGACGGAGCTGAAAAATGTTGGTCAGAGATTAAAAAAGATCTAGAAATATGGTCAAACCTGAAATTGTCAATGTTAGGCCGAATTGCAGTAATTAAAATGAATGTATTGCCTAGAATGTTATTTTTGTTTCAGACCTTGCAGATTCTTGATAAGATGGAATGTTTTAAGAGGTGGCACAAAGACATTTCGAAATTTGTCTGGCAGGGCAAAAAGCCCCGAATTAAATTCAAAATACTGACTGACGCTAAAGAAAGAGGGGGTTTTGCCCTGCCGGACCTAAAATTGTACTATGAGGCAGCAGCGTTTTGCTGGCTGAAAGAATGGATGCTCCTCGAGAATACAGACATCTTGGATCTGGAAGGCTTCAATAATGCTTTTGGTTGGCATGCATATCTTTGGTATGACAAGGTTAACAGTACCTTTAAAAATCACATTGTTAGAAAAGCATTATTTAATGTCTGGATAAGATACAAAGACTTATTGGAAAATAAAACCCCTAGATGGGTGTCACCAGTGGAGGCTAAAGCAGTGAAGAAACTCAATATGGAGGTCGGATGGCCGAAGTATTGGGAAATTTTAGAACAGGATGGAGACAAGGTTAAACTACAAAGTCAGGAGAAATTGAAGCACAAAGTAGAAAATTGGTTTCAATATCGCCAAATAATGGAAATTTTTAAACAGGATAGGAAAATCGGTTTCCAAGTGGAGAAATCAAAACTAGAGACCGAATTGCTAGAACCCAATACTAAGAATTTATCTAGAATGTATAACTTGCTGTTGAAATGGAACACACAGGATGAAACAGTTAAATCTGCTATGATTAAGTGGGCGCAGGATGTTGGACACAACATCATGTCAGATGACTGGGAATGGTTATGGAACTCCGGTATCAAATTTACGGCATGTAATGCCTTAAAGGAAAACATTATGAAAATGGTATACAGGTGGTACATGACCCCAGTCAAGCTGGCAAAAATCTATCATTTGCCCGATACTAAATGTTGGAAATGTAAAGAGACTGAAGGTACTTTTTACCACCTTTGGTGGACATGCCCGAAGATAAAGGCCTTCTGGGAAATGATCTATAATGAAATGAAAAAGGTACTTAAATGTACATTTTCTAAAAAACCAGAGGCCTTTCTCTTGGGCATTGTCGGCCAATTGGTGACAAAGAAAGATAGAAATTTCTTTATGTATGCCACAACAGCAGCAAGAATACTCATCGCAAAGTATTGGAAGACACAAGATTTACCTACTTTGGAAGAATGGCAGATGAAAGTGATGGACTATATGACACTGGCTGAGATGACAGGCAGAATCCGTGACCAACGTAAAGAGATGGTGGAAGAAGAATGGAAAAAATTTAAGAGCTATCTTAAGGACTACTATAAACTCAACGAATGTTAAAATGTTGTGGTTGCTAGAAGTAACAGGGTACAGGGATACAAGGTTAGATAATAAAGGAGGACTAAGATGACAGAGATTAGAAAGTAACAACTGGGAGTTGCTAGTTCAAATATGGACACTGGGATGCAGAGAGGGGGGGTATGGGGAAGTCCAAGAAAAGAGGTTTATGAAAATATCTTTGAAAGTATTTTGTATGTTTGTTTTGTTTTGTGTTTGTTTGTTCTTTTTAAAAAATGCTGTAAAACCAATAAAAATTTATTAAAAAAAAAAAAGAGACTCAGACGGAGCTTCGCCGATCTAGCCACTAGACGTAGAGTTGCACGCAGTAGCTTGAGAATGGAAACTGTAACTCAATAAAGACTTTTACTTAATGATCGCTGGCTAGCGTGATCCTCTGTGAGCTAGGATCTGGAAGCAGCTCTGACAGTAAGCTCCGTCTCTTAATTGTGGGCATCTACAGCCTCGAGGTGAGGAGAGAAGCAGGTGCCTACTAGCGAGCTCACGAACGGCAGACGACATGACGGCTGAGCAGCAGATAGCGGAACTCAGAGAAGCAGTGTCACAACTGAATGCCGAGGCTCTCGCATCCAGGAAGAGAGAGGAGGAGGCAGCTGCCGCCTGCAGGGATCTCCAGGTCAGGTTGGACATGCTTACTAAGCAAGGGCAACTGACACCCAAACAGGAGGGAATTGGGTTGGCGAGACGAACAGGCGGTCTGGTCTCTCACTTCGATGGGAATCTGCAACAGTACCCCAACTTTAGAGCAGATGTAATGTGTGCACTGCAACTGCTGAAAAAAGACTTTAGAGATGAGCAAGAGAAAGTGGGATTCATCATGTCCCATTTGCATGGAGATGCAAAAGCATGGCTGCGCAATTTGTGGAGGGATGGGGATCCGGCGCTCCAAAATGCGGATGCCTTTATTAAAGCGATGGATGGGTGTTTTTTATCAAGCATTGACGTGGATCTTGCTCGGCAGCAGATACATGGACTGAAGCAAGGGAGGGCCAGCGTCAGGCAGTACCATGCACGCTTTTTCGCTTTGGTCAGTGCCCTGGAATGGGACAGAGATTCGGCTCCTGTAAGAGACCTGTTTTGGGAGGGATTGCACGGCTCGGTTAAAGATGAAATTGCGAGGGGGGAGAGACCCCGGACCACGCAGGAGATCGTTCAGAGGGCGCTGGCGGTGGGGGTGCGGCTGGAAGAACGTCCGTGGAGCAGGGACGAAGGGCGTGGCGGGCGCGAACCAGCCAGGGGCTCCTCCTTCCTTCCCAGAGAAGCAGCGCGTGCGCAATCCACGCATCCACCAGGAGGAGGGGTGGAACCTATGGAGGTTGGAAGTGCAAGGGCTCAGTCAGCAGCCAGAGCCCTAGCACCGGCAACAGTGAAAGCGAAGCCTCCTAGAAGGAACAGGAAGTGTTATATCTGCGAGGATCCACAGCATATGGCGAAAGAGTGTCCCCGGAGGCTCCACAAGCACACTGCAGCCTCAGCAATGGTAACTGCAGCAACGCAGCAAGGAGTACCACAGCAGGGAAACGACGATGTCTGGCTGGAGGAAGAGGCACTGGGGCCCAGCCAGACGTGTCAGTGAAGCAGTCCCCAGAGATTTTACCGCCCATGGACCCCCTCCCGCCCAAACCAGTGGTGAGGCTCACCGCATCGCTCCAGCTGCCCAATGGAATCACCATGGACGTGCCAATCACCATTGACTCAGGAAGCAATGCGGACTTTATAGGGCAGGACTTTGTCGACCGGCACGCTATACAGTTGCTGCCTGCCACGCTACCCCTGCAGGTTGTCACGGTGGATGGCAGGGAGCTGCTAGGGGGGCAAGTGGTGAAGCAGACGCCACCAATGGTGATGCGGCTTGGGAATCACAGGGAAATCATCAGCTTCAACGTCACTCAACTATCGGACACGCCCATTGTATTGGGCATGAGTTGGCTGGACAAGCACAGCCCAACGCTGGCTTGGTACCAGAGGCAGCTGACCTTCGGCTCTTCCTTTTGTGCTGAACACTGCATCATGCAGTGTTTTACTATACAGCGGAAAGGAGCAGCCAAGCATACTAGGACTCAATTTCTTGACTTTAAGAAAGCCGACTTCATAAAACTTAGGGAAGTGCTGGGTGAGATCCCATGGACAGCAATACTAAAAGGAAAGGGAGTTCATGACGGCTGGGAGTTTGTTAAGAGGGAGATAGTAAAAGCACAACGTCAGGCAATACCAATGAGACGGAAACATGGAAGGTGCCTAAAGAAGCCAGGGTGGCTATCTAAAGAACTTTTAACTGAATTAAGATTAAAAAATGATGTGTACAAAAAATGGAAAAGGGGGGAAACCACCAAAGAGGAATTCAAACAAATAGCCAGCACGTGTAGACACAAAGTCAGAAAAGCTAAAGCACAGAAAGAACTCAGGCTTCCTAGAGAGGTTAAAAGCAACAAAAAAGGCTTTTATGGGTATGTTCGTAGCAAAAGGAAGAACAAAGAAACAGTGGGGTCACCCAGAGGAGAAGATGGTGAAATGCAAACAGGGGACACAGAAAGGGCTGAACTCCTCAATGCCTTCTTTGCCTCAGTCTTCTCCGATAAAGAAAACAATGCCCGACCTGAAGAATTTGGAGCAAATGATTCAGCAATGGAAACACAGCCCAGAATAACTAAGGAGATAGTACAAGAATACTTGGCTAGTTTAGATGTATTCAAGTCTCCAGGGCCAGATGAACTGCATCCAAGAGTATTAAAAGAACTGGCAGATGTGATCTCAGAACCACTGGCAGTCATCTTTGAGAATTCCTGGAGAACAGGCGAAGTCCCGGCAGACTGGAGGAGGGCAAATGTTGTCCCTATTTTCAAAAAGGGGAAAAGAGAGGACCCAAATAATTACCGCCCAGTCAGTCTGACATCAATACCAGGGAAGATTCTGGAGCAGATCATTAAGCAAACAGTCTGTGAGCACCTAGAAAGGAATGCTGTAATCACCAATAGTCAGCATGGATTTCTGAAAAATAAGTCATGTCAGACTAACCTGATCTCGTTTTTTGACAGAATTACAAGCCTGGTAGATGAAGGAAACGCAGTGGATGTAGCCTACCTTGATTTCAGCAAGGCATTTGACAAGGTGCCCCATGATATTCTTGTAAAGAAGCTGGTAAAATGCGGTCTTGACTATGCTACCACTCAGTGGATTTGTAACTGGCTGACTGACCGAACCCAAAGGGTTCTCATCAATGGTTCCTCTTCATCCTGGAGAAGAGTGACTAGTGGGGTGCCACAGGGTTCTGTCTTGGGCCCGGTCTTATTCAACATCTTTATCAACGACTTGGATGATGGACTCAAGGGCATCCTGATCAAATTTGCAGATGACACCAAACTGGGAGGGGTGGCTAACACCCCAGAGGACAGGATCACACTTCAAAACGACCTTGACAGATTAGAGAACTGGGCAAAAACAAACAAGATGAATTTTAACAGGGAGAAATGTAAAGTATTGCACTTGGGCAGAAAAAATGAGAGGCACAAATACAAGATGGGGGACACCTGGCTTGAGAGCAGTACATGTGAAAAGGATCTAGGAGTCTTGGTTGACCACAAACTTGACATGAGCCAACAGTGTGACGCGGCAGCTAAAAAAGCCAATGCAATTCTGGGCTGCATCAATAGGAGTATAGCATCTAGATCAAGGGAAGTAATAGTGCCACTGTATTCTGCTCTGGTCAGACCACACCTGGAGTACTGTGTCCAGTTCTGGGCACCACAATTCAAGAAGGACACTGACAAACTGGAACGTGTCCAGAGGAGGGCAACCAAAATGGTCAAAGGCCTGGAAACGATGCCTTATGAGGAACGGCTAAGGGAGCTGGGCAAGTTTAGCCTGGAGAAGAGGAGGTTAAGGGGTGATATGATAGCCATGTTCAAATATATAAAAGGATGTCACATAGAGGAGGGAGAAAGGTTGTTTTCTGCTGCTCCAGAGAAGCGGACACGGAGCAATGGATCCAAACTACAAGAAAGAAGATTCCACCTAAACATTAGGAAGAACTTCCTGACAGTAAGAGCTGTTCGACAGTGGAATTTTCTTCCAAGGAGTGTGGTGGAGTCTCCTACTTTGGAGGTCTTTAAGCAGAGGCTTGACAACCATATGTCAGGAGTGCTCTGATGGTGTTTCCTGCTTGGCAGGGGGTTGGACTCGATGGCCCTTGTGGTCTCTTCCAACTCTATGATTCTATGATTCTATGATTCTATGCCCCGGCAGGAAGGAGAGGAAGAGGAGTCACAGCTGCTGCTAGGCACGCTGCAAGCGATTCCCCACAAGTACGCAGAATTTTTGGAGGTGTTCTGCGAGAAGGAGGCAGACAGGCTGCCCCCCCACAGACCATATGACTGCAAAATTGACCTGCTGCCAGGGGCGGCGCTGCCTAAAGGAAAGCTGTATTCCATGTCTGAGGACGAACTGCAGGAACTCAAAGAGTTCATAGATCATAATTTGGAGCGCGGTTTCATCCGGGAGTCCAAGGCAGCGGGGGGCAGTCCTGTATTCTTTGTTAAGAAGCGGGACACGCCCCAAAAAAGGCTTGTAGTGGACTATCGCATCTTAAACAGTGTGACCAAGCCATCGGACTTCCCCATGCCCCGAATCGACGACCTCCTCGCAAAGGTACGGAAGGGCAGCGTGTTCACCAAGTTAGACCTGCGAGGGGCGTACAACCTCATTCGCATGCGGGAAGGAGATGAGTGGAAGACAGCCATGTTCACGCCACTGGGCACCTACGAATATAGAGTTATGCCTTTTGGATTGCAAAATGGCTCCCACGTTTTTCAAGCGTTCATGCATCACGTGTTGGCGGGGCT
The DNA here is from genome assembly GCF_964188305.1 of Podarcis bocagei. Classification (NCBI taxonomy): domain Eukaryota; kingdom Metazoa; phylum Chordata; class Lepidosauria; order Squamata; family Lacertidae; genus Podarcis; species Podarcis bocagei. The sequence continues at coordinate 36,821,891 of NC_138131.1, forward strand.
CCTCTACAAGACGTGCGTCTGTTTCTTAGATGACATCCTGATCTTTTCGGAATCGCAGCAGGAGCATGACAGACACGTCAAGGAAGTGCTGAGCAGGCTGCAGCAGCATAGGCTCTACGCCAAGCTGGAGAAGTGCCAATTCGACGTGACGGAGGTGGATTTTCTGGGCTACAAGTTGTCTGACAAGGGGCTCGCCATGGACAGCGCCAAGGTTCGAGCGGTGTTGGATTGGAAAAGCCCACGCAACCGGAAGGAGGTCCAACGGTTTGTCGGCTTCGCGAACTTCTATCGCAAGTTTATCAAAGGCTTCGCTATGCAGACAGCGGCCATCACGGACACGCTTAGCTCCAAGAAAAAGAAGTTCATCTGGACAGAGCAGGCGGAGCAGTCCTTTCAGGCACTCAAACGTCTCTTCGCGTCGGAAGAGCAGCTGCTGCATGTCGACCCCAGCAGGCCGATGAGGGTCGAGACAGACGCCTCGGACAGAGCCGTGGGAGCAGTCCTGCTGCAGAAAGACCCGCAGGGGGTTTGGCGTCCGGGAGCGTTTTACTCCAGGAAGCTCAGCAAGTCCGAACAGAACTACACCATCTGGGACAGGGAGTTGCTGGCCATTCATGCAGCGTTCAAAGCGTGGAGGCACTTCCTGATCGGCGCCAAGCACACGGTGCAGGTCTGCACGGACCACAAGAATCTGGAGCACTGGCGCACGGCACAGTTCCTGAACCAGAGGCAGATACGTTGGGCTGAGTTCTTTGCGAACTTCGACTTCCGAACAGAGTATGTCCCGGGGGACACCAACATCATGGCGGACGCTCTCTCCCGTAAGCCACAGTATCTGGAGGACGCCACGCCAGCGGCCGCCATGCACATCTTCGCACCAACAGTGTGGGCGTGCGCTGCGGCAACAGTGGACCTGGAGGCGGTGCGACGAGCGTTGCAGGATGACTCCTTCGCGCAAGCAAAGATGGCAGAGGTGCAAAGGGGCACGGCAGCGACCGACGAGTTCCAGCTGAGAGATGGATTGCTCATCCGTAAAGGGGCCATCTACGTGCCGGGAGACGAACTTCGCGCCAAGGTACTGCAGCAGCTGCACGACGCGCCCACTGCCGGGCACTTTGGCAAGGAGAAGACGGTGGAATTAGTCGCCAGGGACTTCTGGTGGCCCGGAATGAGAGGGGAGGTCGCGGACTACGTGGCGAGGTGTGACACCTGCCAGAGGGCCAAACCAGTGCACAGACCGCCGGCCGGACTGTTGGAACCGCTGCAAACTCCGGTCGAACCATGGGAGAGAGTGGCCCTGGACTTTGTCACGGATCTGCCCAGCTCGAGGGGCAAGACGGCTGTGCTGGTGGTGGTGGACTTGTTCTCCAAGATGGCACATTTCATCCCGTGTGCTAAGGTGGCCACGGCGGAGCAAACCGCCAAACTGTTCATAGACCACGTGTTCAAGGTTCACGGTCTGCCACGGTCTATTCTGTCCGACCGGGGGCGGCAGTTCATCTCGAATTTCTGGCAGAAGCTGATGGGCTTCCTGAACGTCAAGATCAACCTGGCGTCGGCGAGACACCCGCAGACCAACGGGCAAGCGGAGCGGGTCAATGCTATCATGCAGCAGTACCTGAGATGTTATGCGAATCAACAGCCTGCGACGTGGGTGGATTACCTGCCGCTCGCCGAGTTCGCCTACAACAACACGAAGCACGTGTCCACGGGGGTCACGCCGTTCTTCGCCAACAACGGGAGGCACCCCAGAACCTTCCCGGGACTGGAAAGAATGGGGGAGGGGGAGCCGCAGACAGCAGATGCGTTCGCGTCGGAGTTGCAGGAGGTCCACGATCAGCTGCGGCGGCACCTGGAGCTTGCCAAACATGCATACAAGGTGCAGGCGGACAAACACAGAAGAGTTGGCGAAGAGATCCATGTGGGGGACTGGGTCTGGTTAGCAGCCCACGCAGTGCCGGCCAGGTCGTTGGCCAAGAAGAAGCTGGGGCATAAGCAACTGGGGCCCTACCAAGTCGAAGAGCAGGTCAACCCGGTGGCTTTCAGGCTGGCGCTTCCGGAGGGTTCCAGAATGCATCCGGTGTTCCACAGATCGGTGCTCACTCCCTACAAGGCACCGCACAGGTTTCAGGAACCCGGAACGGCACCGAGTCCGCTCAGAGAAAGAACCGGGCACGCGGGAGTGGCACAGGAGGAGCGCGTCAACGAAGTCACGGAGATTTTGGACTCCAGATGGGGGGAAGAGGGGGTAGAATACCTTCTCGCCAAGGAGGGCACCCCGGCCAGTGCGAACAGCTGGGTGCCGGGCTACGCCTTGGACGAACCTCTGCTCAAAGACGAGTTTCATGCCCTCTTCCCACATAGACCAATGCCAGCAGACTTTTTCGACGACTGGCTTTTCACGCCCACGCTTTCTGCCAGCACGTTCCGGGGGTTCGACTCGGACGAGGACACGATACGAGACGCCCGTTCCCCAGAGGGGTCACCCTCGGGATCTGCCTCTGAACCCTCGTATTGGTGGGACGATAGACCAGAGGAGCAGTGGCGCAGGAAGTGGCTGGAAGGTCCAGGACGAGCAACGCCGCCAGGAGGAAGTGAGGGAGAGACGGACATGGACGTTTTCGGGGACGACCCTGGTTTCGAGCACGGCGGCACAGAGATGGAAGCGGAGGTGACCGTCGTCGACGAGAGCAGGGAGGAAGAACCGGGAGACTTCAGATGGAGGCCCGCCACGGGAAGCGAATGTTATGCGAATCAACAGCCTGCGACATGGGTGGATTACCTGCCTCTCGCCGAGTTCGCCTACAACAACACGAAGCACGTGTCCACGGGGGTCACGCCGTTCTTCGCCAACAACGGGAGGCACCCCAGAACCTTCCCGGGACTAGAAAGAATGGTGGAGGGGGAGCCGCAGACAGCAGATGCGTTCGCGTCGGAGTTGCAGGAGGTCCACGATCAGCTGCGGCGGCACCTGGAGCTGGCCAAACACGCATACAAGGTGCAGGCGGACAAACACAGAAGGGTTGGCGAAGAGATCCATGTCGGGGACTGGGTCTGGTTAGCAGCCCACGCAGTGCCGACCAGGTCGTTGGCCAAGAAGAAACTAGGGCATAAGCAACTGGGGCCCTACCAAGTCGAAGAGCTGGTCAACCCGGTGGCTTTCAGGCTGGCGCTTCCGGAGGGTTCCAGAATGCATCCGGTGTTCCACAGATCGGTGCTCACTCCCTACAAGGCACCGCACAGGTTTCAGGAACCCGGAACGGCGCCGAGTCCGCTCAGAGACAGAACCGGGCACGCGGGAGTGGCACAGGAGGAGCGCATCAACGAAGTCACGGAGATTTTGGACTCCAGGTGGGGAGAAGAGGGAGTAGAATACCTTCTCGCCAAGGAGGGCACCCCGGCCAGTGCGAACAGCTGGGTGCCGGGCTACACCTTGGACGAACCTCTGCTCAAGGACGAGTTTCATGCCCTCTTCCCACATAGGCCAATGCCAGCAGACCTTTTCGACGACTGGCTTTTCACTCCCACACTTTCGGCAAGCACGTTCCGGGGGTTCGACTCGGACGAGGACCCGATACGAGATGCCCGTTCCCCGGAGGGGTCACCCTCGGGATCTGCCTCAGAACCCTCGTATTGGTGGGACGATAGACCAGAGGAGCAGTGGCGCAAGAGGTGGCTGGAAGGTCCCGGACGAGCAACGCCGCCAGGAGGCAGTGAGGGAGAGACGGACATGGACGTTTTCGGGGACGACCTTGGTTTCGAGCACGGCGGCACAGAGATGGACGCGGAGGTGGCCGTCGTCGACGAGAGCAGGGAGGAAGAACCGGGAGACTTCAAATGGAGGCCCACCACGGGAAGCGAACGGTATCCGACGTTCGTCCCTCTGTCGCAGCAGCACCCAGCTCCCGCACCGGAAGGAGGGGAGGGGGGAACGGGGGGCTTCGAGGGGGGATGGATGTCAGGGGTTCAGGAGCAGAGGCAAGGGCAAGGGAGGAAACAGAGAGCGAGGGGGAGGAGGCAGAAGAAAAGATGAGTGATGACGACGACCCGAGATCTCCGAGTCTTTCCAGTGAATCGGAAGATTCACAGAAAGGAGCACCAGTGGCCAGGGCAAGGGGGGAGCCTAGGGGGACACCCCAGCAAGATAGAGCCAGAGGGGACTCAGAGGAGAGCAGTTGGAAATCGGGACCAGCGTCACCGCCAGAGAGCAGGGAAGAGGAAGGGAGCCAGGGATTAAGCGCTGCCAGCTCACAACAGGGGGGAGGGCATGAGTCAGGAGTGGCCACACCTCCATCGGGGAGCGAAGAAACGGTCAGACGGAAAGTGGAAGGTTGGGCGCGCGCGCCAAGTTCAAATGCACAGGAAAGTGACGCAGTAGGCAGCCCTGAAAGAGAGCCAGGTCCTAAAGCCCGGCGCAAGGAGACAGGAGGGTCCGGGGGGTCGGCATCAGAAGAATCCAGGAAGGAAGAGACCCCGGGGGGCAGAGGGACCCAGAGGAGAACAGTCAGGCGGAAAAGGTGGAGCAGGGCTAGGATATTAAGTTGGTGCACAAAGGGCGGAGACTCAGACGGAGCTTCGCCGATCTAGCCACTAGACGTAGAGTTGCACGCAGTAGCTTGAGAATGGAAACTGTAACTCAATAAAGACTTTTACTTAATGATCGCTGGCTAGCGTGATCCTCTGTGAGCTAGGATCTGGAAGCAGCTCTGACAATAAGTGTTGGAAATGTAAAGAAACCGAAGGTACTTTCTATCACCTTTGGTGGACGTGCCCGAAGATTAAGGCCTTTTGGGAGATGATATATAACGAAATGAAAAAGGTACTTAAATGTACCTTCCCTAAGAAACCAGAGGCCTTTCTCTTGGGCATTGTCGGCCAATTGGTGTTAAAAAAAGATAGAACTTTCTTTATGTATGCTACGACAGCAGCAAGAATACTCATCGCAAAGAATTGGAAGACACAAGATCTACCCACTCTGGAAGAATGGCAGATGAAAGTGATGGACTACATGACACTGGCTGAGATGGCTGGCGGAATCCGTGACCAGGGGAAAGAGACGGCGGAAAAGGATTGGAAGAAATTTAAAATCTATCTTAAGAACTATTATAAAATAGATGAATGCTAAAATGGCGAGGTTTTGAGAAAGAAAAAGAATCATAGAATCATAGAATCATAGAGTTGGAAGAGACCACAAGGGCCATCGAGTCCAACCCCCTGCCAAGCAGGAAACACCATCAGAGCACTCCTGACATATGGTTGTCAAGCCTCTGCTTAAAGACCTCCAAAGTAGGAGACTCCACCACACTCCTTGGAAGAAAATTCCACTGTCGAACAGCTCTTACTGTCAGGAAGTTCTTCCTAATGTTTAGGTGGAATCTTCTTTCTTGTAGTTTGGATCCATTGCTCCGTGTCCGCTTCTCTGGAGCAGCAGAAAACAACCTTTCTCCCTCCTCTATGTGACATCCTTTTATATATTTGAACATGGCTATCATATCACCCCTTAACCTCCTCTTCTCCAGGCTAAACATGCCCAGCTCCCTTAGCCGTTCCTCATAAGGCATCGTTTCCAGGCCTTTGACCATTTTGGTTGCCCTCCTCTGGACACGTTCCAGTTTGTCAGTGTCCTTCTTGAATTGTGGTGCCCAGAACTGGACACAGTACTCCAGGTGTGGTCTGACCAGAGCAGAATACAGTGGCACTATTACTTCCCTTGATCTAGATGCTATACTCCTATTGATGCAGCCCAGAATTGCATTGGCTTTTTTAGCTGCCGCGTCACACTGTTGGCTCATGTCAAGTTTGTGGTCAACCAAGACTCCTAGATCCTTTTCACATGTACTGCTCTCAAGCCAGGTGTCACCCATCTTGTATTTGTGCCTCTCATTTTTTTTGCCCAAGTGCAATACTTTACATTTCTCCCTGTTAAAGTTCATCTTGTTTGTTTTGGCCCAGTTCTCTAATCTGTCAAGGTCGTTTTGAAGTGTGATCCTGTCCTCTGGGGTGTTAGCCACCCCTCCCAGTTTGGTGTCATCTGCAAATTTGATCAGGATGCCCCTGAGTCCATCATCCAAGTCGTTGATAAAGATGTTGAATAAGACCGGGCCCAAGACAGAACCCTGTGGTACCCCACTAGTCACTCTTCTCCAGGATGAAGAGGAACCATTGATGAGAACCCTTTGGGTTCGGTCAGTCAGCCAGTTACAAATCCACTGAGTGGTAGCATAGTCAAGACCGCATTTTACCAGCTTCTTTACAAGAATATCATGGGGCACCTTGTCAAATGCCTTGCTGAAATCAAGGTAGGCTACATCCACTGCGTTCCCTTCATCTACCAGGCTTGTAATTCTGTCAAAAAACGAGATCAGGTTAGTCTGACATGACTTATTTTTCAGAAATCCATGCTGACTATTGGTGATCACAGCATTCCTTTCTAGGTGCTCACAGACTGTTTGCTTAATGATCTGCTCCAGAATCTTCCCTGCTATTAATGTCAGACTGACTGGGCGGTAATTATTTGGGTCCTCTCTTTTCCCCTTTTTGAAAATAGGGACAACATTTGCCCTCCTCCAGTCTCCCGGGACTTCGCCTGTTCTCCAGGAATTCTCAAAGATGACTGCCAGTGGTTCTGAGATCACATCTGCCAGTTCTTTTAATACTCTTGGATGCAGTTCATCTGGCCCTGGAGACTTGAATACATCTAAACTAGCCAAATATTCTTGTACTATCTCCTTAGTTATTCTGGGCTGTGTTTCCTTTGCTGAATCATTTGCTTCAAATTCTTCAGGTTGGGCATTGTTTTCTTTATCGGAGAAGACTGAGGCAAAGAAGGCATTGAGGAGTTCAGCCCTTTCTGTGTCCCCTGTTTGCATTTCACCATCTTCTCCTCTGAGTGACCCCACTGTTTCTTTGTTCTTCCTTTTGCTACGAACATACCCATAAAAGCCTTTTTTGTTGCTTTTAACCTCTCTAGCAAGCCTGAGTTCATTCTGTGCTTTAGCTTTTCTGACTTTGTGTCTACACGTGCTGGCTATTTGTTTGAATTCCTCTTTGGTGGTTTCCCCCCTTTTCCATTTTTTGTACACATCCTTTTTTAATCTTAATTCAGTTAAAAGTTCTTTAGATAGCCACCCTGGCTTCTTTAGGCACCTTCCATGTTTCCGTCTCATTGGTATTGCCTGACGTTGTGCTTTTACTATCTCCCTCTTAACAAACTCCCAGCCATCATGAACTCCCTTTCTTTTTAGTATTGCTGTCCATGGGATCTCACTCAGCACTTCCCTAAGTTTTATGAAGTCGGCTTTCTTAAAGTCAAGAAATTGAGTCCTAGTATGCTTGGCTGCTCCTTTCCGCTGTATAGTAAACTTCAGAAGAGCATGATCACTCGCGCCTAATGATCCATCCACATCTACCCCACTAACCAGGTCATCAGCATTGGTTAGGACCAGATCTAAAATGACTGTTCCTCTTGTTGCTTCTCCCACTTTCTGGACAATGAAGTTGTCTGCAAGGCCAGTGAGGAATCTGTTTGACCTTATGCTCTTGGCTGAGTTTGACGTCCAACAAATATCCGGGTAATTGAAGTCCCCCATTACTACTATCTCCCTTCCTTTTGCATGCTTGGCCATCTGTTCCAGGAAGGCATCATCTATGTCCTCCGTTTGGCTTGGGGATCTATAGTAAACTCCCACAATGAGGTCTCTGTTATTCTTCTCTTCCTTAATTTTGACCCAAATGCTCTCACTTTGGCTTTGAGGTTCTAAATCTTGGATCTCTTCACAGGTATACACATCCCTGACATATAACGCCACTCCTCCTCCTTTCTTTACAGCGACATAAGATTAAGTTGAAGAAAAGATTAGCAAGACATATATTTGATAAAATTATTTAGAAGTTGCTGAAAGAAATTTGGACATTGGGATGCACGAAGGGGAGGTATGGGGGAGTCCGAGAAGTAAGGGATATGAAAAAAGGGCTATGAAATTATACATGTTTGTATGTCTTTTTATTTGTTTGTATTGTTTGAAAAATTTTGTAAAACCAATAAAAAAATTATATATATAAAAAAGAAGGAGGACGAATAAACTTGGATTGTTCTTTCGGTGGTTATTCACCCGAACCCGAACCTTAACCTTAACCTTAACCTTAACCTTAACCTTAACCTTAACCCTAACCCTAACAGTAACCCTAACCCTAAGCATAACCCCAACCCTAGCAAAGAGAAATGTAATAAGGCTAAACAAAGCCAAACAGGTTGTTTTGGGTTCCAGCTACATAGAAAGAAGAATCTTGGATTTGAAATTAGCCCAATCAGAGCTTTATCAATAAGGCAAAAAAAGCCAAACAGGTTGTTTTGGGTTCCAGCTACATAGAAAGAATAATATTGGAATTCGGTTATTTCGAGTCGTGTTCTTTGGTGTTAATGCACATTGATCCAGAAATCGCAAAGTGTGTGTAATGAGACCAAAATAACACAACACCGTCTTTCCGCTTCCATATGCGTATTAAGAAGACGAATAAGCTTTGATTGGGCTTATTTCAATTCGCATGGTGTTTTTTGGGTGTGTACCAGAATCACCCCCGACCAAAGCTAAAAGGTGTTTTGGGTTCAATCTACATAAAAAGAAGATGATATAGCTCTGATTGGGCTTATTTCAAATTGGTGTTTTTGGGGTTGGAATGCACATTCACCCAAAAATTGCAGAGTGACATGTTTTTTATCAGCCCAAATCAAGTATAGGTGTTTTGGATCCATCAGAACAGAAAGAGGACGAATAAGCTTGGATTGTTCTTTCGGTGGTCATTCACCCCGAACCTAACCCTAACCCTAACCCTAACCCTAACCCTAACCCTAACCCTAACCCTAACCCTAACCCTAACCCTAACCCCAACCCTAACCCTAACCCCAACCCCAACCCCAACCCCAACCCCAACCCTAAGCCTTAACGTAACCCTAACACTAACACTAACACTAACCCTAGCAAAGTGAAGTGTAATAAGCCTAAACAAAGCCAAACAGGTTGTTGTGTGTTACACCTACATAGAAAGAAGAATCTTGGATTTCGCTTATTTCAAGGCGTTTTCTTTGGTGTTACTGCACATTTACCTAGAAATCGCAAAGTGCGTATAATGAGCCCAAAATAACACAACACCGTCTTTTTGCTTCACTATGCGTAGAGAGAAGACGAATAAGCTTTGATTGGGCTTATTACAATTCGCATGGTGTTTTTTGGGTGTGCACCAGAATCACCCCCAACCAAAGCAAAAAGGTGTTTTGGGTTCCACCTACATAAAAAGAAGATGATAAAGTCCTTATTGGGCTTATTTCAAATTGGTGTTTTTAGGGTTAGAATGCACATTCACTCAAAAATCGCAGAGTGACATGTTTGTTATCAGCCAAAATCAACCATAGGTGTTTCGGTTCTATCTCAATAGAAGGAGGACGAATAAACTTGGATTGTTCTTTCGGTGGTCATTCACCCTGACCCTAACCCTAACCCTAACCCTAACCCTAACCCTAACCCTAACCCTAACCCTAACCCTAACCCCAACCCCAACCCCAACCCCAACCCCAACCCCAACCCCAACCCTAAACCTAAACGTAACCCTAACCCTAACACTAACACTAACCCTAGCAAAGTGAAGTGTAATAAGCCTAAACAAAGCCAAACAGGTTGTTTTGTGTTCCAACTACATAGAAAGAAGAATCTTGGATTTCGCTTATTTCAAGTCGTTTTCTTTGGTGTTAATGCACATTGACCCAGAAATCGCAAAGTGTGTGTAATGAAACCAAAATAACACAACACCGTCTTTTTGCTTCAATATGCGTAGAGAGAAGACGAATAAGCTTTGATTGGTCTTATTTCAATTCGCATGGTGTTTTTTGGGTGTGCACCAGAATCACCCCCAACCAAAGCAAAAAGGTCCTTTGGGTTCTGTCAGGGGTTCAGAGACAGAGGCACAGGTGAGGGGGGAGACGGAGAGCGATGGGGAAGAATCCCAGGACAGTGAGGAAGAGGATGACAATGACTTGATGTCTTCCATGAGTCTCTCAAGTGAATCGGAGGATTCCCAGAAGGGGGCGCCCCTAGTAGGGCAAGGGGGGTCACAGGGGGGACCTGCCAGGAGCAGGGAAGCAGCAGGGAAACCCCGAGTGGGAGTGGGAGATCGGGGCCGGCTTCCCAGCAGGAACGAAGTGAAGAGAGTGGAATTCCCAGTGTGACACACGGAGCGGAGCAGGAAGGAGACAGGGGAAGGAGATCGGGGCAGGACGTCCTGCCGGAAGAGGCGGAGAGTAGTACAGGGAGTAGCGTAAGTGTCAAGAGGAAGGTCAGGGGTAGCGAACGCGCGCCAAGTTCAAATGTGGAGGCGCGCGGAAATGGAGAGAGCCCGGAGGAGGAGCCTGGCCCCAAAGCACGAAGGAGGGGGGAACAGGCATCTGAGGAATCCGCTTCAGGAGAGAGCAGGAGGGAAGGAACCCAGGGGGGCAGAAAGACCCTGCGGAAAAGGAAAGACAGGAAGAGGTGGACTAGCACAAGCCTCTTAAGCTGGTGTAGGGGCGGGACCGATTCAGAGGGGACTTCAAACGTCTAGGCTAAGAGACACGGGGCTGCGCGCCTCGGTTGTGGAACCAATAATGAACTGCAATAAACATCCTTGTATATAAGAAGAACCTGGTGTTGGTCTTTTGTGAGCTGAGACCTGAGGCAGCCCTGACAGGTTCCATCTACATAAAAAGAAGATGATAAAGCTGTGATTGGGTTATTTCAAATTGGTGTTTTTGGGGTTAGAATGCACATTCACCCAAAGATCGCAGAATGACATGTTTCTTATCAGCGGAAATCAAGGATAGGTGTTTTGGTTCCATCTCTATTGAAGGAGGACAAATAAGCTTGGATTGTTCTTTCAGTGGTCATTCACCCTGACCCTAACCCTAACCCTAACCCTAACCCTAACCCTAACCCTAACCCTAACCCTAACCCTAATCCTAACCCTAACCCTAACCCTAACCCTAACCCTAACCCTAACCCTAACCCTAACCCTAACACTAACACTAACAATAGCAAAGCGAAGTAAAATAAGCCTAAACAATGCCAAACAGGTTGTTTTGGGTTCCAGCTACATAGAAAGAAGAATCTTGGATTTCGCTTATTTCATGTCGTGTTCTTTGGTGTTAATGCACATTGACCCTGAAATCGCAAAGTGTGTGTAATGAGACCAAAATAAAACAACACAGTCTCCTGGCTTCCATATGTGTATACAGAAGACGAATAAGCTTTGATTGGTCTTATTTCAATTTGCATGGTGTTTTTGGGATGTGGACCAGAATCACCCCCAACCACAGCAAAAAGGTGCTTTGGGTTCCATCTGCATAAAAAGAAGATGAGAAAGGCCTGATTGGGCTTATTTCAAATTGCTGTTTTGGGGGTTAGAATGCACATTCACTCAAAAATCGCAGAGTGAAATGTTTTTTATCAGCCCAAATCAAGCATAGGTGTTTGGGTTCCATCTGAATAGGAAGAGGACGAATAAGCTTGGATTGTTCTTTTGGTGGTCATTCACCCCAACCCCAACCCTAACCCTAACCATAATCCTAACCGTAACCCTAAACCAACAACAACAACAACAAATCCGTTTATTGTGAGGACCATGCCTGTACACAAACATCAACACAACAATAGTTAAAAATATTAAAATTCATTACATACTATGCCAACAAAACCTTCATCCCACAAAATAGAAAGAGAGGGAAAACCAGCAATGAGTTAAACAGACGATGAAGGGGTCTTTACATTGTCATCCATAAATCTTTCCCTGGCTTTCATGGCCTTCATCACAAAAACCGCTACCACATGGGTCAGTATAGTTGCCTGACATCCCAGTTCTGATTTTAACTGTGGTGTCTGAATGTAACTCTCTAAGTATTTTGAGAATCATAGAATCATAGAATCATAGAATCATAGAATCATAGAATCATAGAGTTGGAAGAGACCACAAGGGCCATCGAGTCCAACCCCCTGCCAAGCAGGAAACACCATCAGAGCACTCCTGACATATGGTTGTCAAGCCTCTGCTTAAAGACCTCCAAAGTAGGAGACTCCACCACACTCCTTGGCAGCAAATTCCACTGTCGAACAGCTCTTACTGTCAGGAAGTTCTTCCGAATGTTTAGGTGGAATCTTCTTTCTTGTAGTTTGGATCCATTGCTCCGTGTCCGCTTCTCGGAGCAGCAGTAAACAACCTTTCTCCCTCCTCTATGTGACATCCTTTTATATATTTGAACATGGCTATCATATCACCCCTTAACCTCCTCTTCTCCAGGCTAAACATGCCCAGCTCCCTTAGCCGTTCCTCATAAGGCATCGTTTCCAGGCCTTTGACCATTTTGGTTGCCCTCCTCTGGACACGTTCCAGTTTGTCAGTGTCCTTCTTGAATTGTGGTGCCCAGAACTGGACACAGTACTCCAGGTGTGGTCTGACCAGAGCAGAATACAGTGGCACTATTACTTCCCTTGATCTAGATGCTATACTCCTATTGATGCAGCCCAGAATTGCATTGGCTTTTTTAGCTGCCGCGTCACACTGTTGGCTCATGTCAAGTTTGTGGTCAACCAAGACTCCTAGATCCTTTTCACATGTACTGCTCTCAAGCCAGGTGTCACCCATCTTGTATTTGTGCCTCTCATTTTTTTTGCCCAAGTGCAATACTTTACATTTCTCCCTGTTAAAATTCATTTTGTTTGTTTTTGCCCAGTTCTCTAATCTGTCAAGGTCGTTTTGAAGTGTGACCCTGTCCTCTGCAACCTTTGGCAAGATGGCAAACATTGCGCAGGAATCGCAGGTGACTGCAGCTGTTTCCTCCCCTTCCATCTTGAGATCGTGTCGTTGGGGGTGGCTACAGAGGTCCTCCATCATAAAAAGCTTGAAGACAGGACAAATAACTTCCCCCACAAAAAAACCCTAGGTCTCCCCCAACAAACGTTTGAGACTAGCTCCCCTAATTCTGAAAGATGCGTATAACTTCGCGCGCCGCTGCCCTGCAAACTCTGATAAGAAGTCGTCTATCAATATCTGTTTCATATAGTTTTTGCCATAATTTTGTTGTAATTGCAGAGTCCTGTGCACAACGGAATGATGAGCAGTACGTGCCACATGCTTAAGGTTGCTTTATTTTCAGTTCAGTATTGAGAAATTACAAACATGCATCTTGCCTCTGCGGGAGCAGAGAAGCAACCGTCCTTCTCCTCGGAATGAAGAACACCGAGAGCGCAGTGAAAAACAGGAAACCAGTGTACGTCACATCCAGCTTCCCATTCCCGTGGGAAAACCCAACAGTGCTCTGACTGTGGAATGTAAACATTGTCTTGTGACAAGCACTTCGCTGCACAGTGAAGAGAGCAGAAACCAACAAATTTGTCCCTACAGATTGAATCAAAAGCGGATGTGAGATCTACAAAAGCCACAAAAAGTTTGCTCTTATGTACCTTTGTATACTTATCTATCATTGTCTGTAGTACCAAACAATGGCCAGTTGTACTATGGCCCTTTCTAAACCCTGCCTGTTCCGGATTAAGCAAGTTAGAGTGGTCAGCCCAGTCAACCAGTTTATTTAGCAGGTATCGAGTATAAAGTTTATACACAATGTCCGGGAGACTTATGGGGCGATAGTTTGAGGGGTCTTGGGGGTCTCCCTTCTTATAGATGGGGGCTACCAGGCTCAGTTTCCAGTTTTCTGGGATTTTGCATGTATCATTTATTGCTGTAAAAAGTTGGGCCAAAATAGCAGCCCACCACTAGGCATTTAATTTAAGCACCTCAGGAGGAATCATATCTTCACCGGGAGCTTTGCCATTCTTGAGTGTTTTAATTAGCTGTAAACATTCTGATTTGGTAACAGGATCCCAGCCCATTAATAGATCGTTTTTAAGAGGAGGAAACTGGCTCGGTTTAGCAATGTTTGGAGCTGTATATAGCCGGGAAAAATGTTGGTACCATAAGTTAGATGAAATACTGTTGGTTACAATTTTCCCTTTGGGTGAAACTCCCTGAGCAATTATTTCCCAGAACTTTTTGTCGTCCCGCAATTTGATCGCTTTGTCAAGTGCCTCCCATTGTTCCTTTCTGTAGAGGGATTTCTTAAATTTTAGAGTATTTTTATAATGAGAACGCCACCTGTGCAGGTTTTCCACTGAGGACAGGGTCCCTTCCTGTTTTACCTTATTTTGTAATTTCCTAAGCAAAGATCTTAGATTCCTACAGTCTTTGTTGAACCAGGCCCTCGAGTTGTTTTGTTGTTTGGGAGGGTTGGAATTCGTGAGTAGTGGGAAGAGCGACTCTGAGACCTGCTGAAATGTTGAAAAGGGGTCAGAATTAGATGAGATACACTGGTCTCTCAAGGCCAGTAAGTCTGATGAATGCAGGTGTAGTTTGATTTTAGATTCCAGGTCGCTGTTCCATTTACGCCTACGAAGGGCCAGAGTTGGAGGTGGGTCTGCACAGTGATTGCGGTATTGCGGATCCTCCAAACCACGGGGAATTAGTGAAACTGATATAGGAAGATGATCACTCTCAATTCTATTGAAAGTCCTGAAGCCCTGTGACCTCTCCAAGAGTTTTGGGGAGACCAGGATATAATCAATAACGCTCGCACCTCTAGGTCCAAGAAAAGAAAAGAAACCCCCTGACCTGTCCATATGGGTACCATGCAAATTATACAAATTATGTTTGAAGGCAGTCTCCATTAATGTAATGCCTGCCTTATTCAAGACCTTATCGTCAGAGGACCAGGGAATAAACCAATCTGCCTCTGGCAGGAACTGGGATTTAGAGCAGTACGTATTAATGTCATTTCCTATCCTGGCGTTGAAATCACCTGCCAGCAGGATATCCATGCCAGGGAATTCTAATTCAGCCTTCTCCAAACATAGCTCTAAATCTTCCCAGATTTGTAACGACTGGGGAGGGGTGCCTATGGGAGGGATATATATATTAAAGCAAAGGAAATCTCCTCCTTCACTGCTAGAAATAAGTAAGATTTGTAAATTGTTGCTCTTCACCCACTGCTGTTGCCGGGCCTTGCACTTTAGCTTGGTAGAAACAAAAGTGACTAAACCACCACTAGGTCGGCCTCGGGAATTTGGTTTTATCGCAGGGGTAGCAAAGGCTTCGTATCCCTGTAAAGAAGGGACATGGAGAGCTAGACACCATGTCTCCTGTAGACATATAATCTGAAATTTTGTAAGGAAATCCAGAAGGTCGACATCACCCTGCTTAGATAGCCATCCCGCCACATTCCAAGAAAGGATGTGGAAATAGGGTGATGGTGGAAATAGTGGCAGTCAATCTCTTTTCCGGTGGTTTGAGGCTCCTGAGCTGGGCTCCTCCTCTTTCTGCCCTGCTTGGTGGTTCCAGGTTTGAGGTCGCTGGTCCCTAGGTAGGTGTGATAGCTTTAACTGAGGGGCCAATAGGTTGATTTGGCCCAGAGGATCTTCGATGACACTGTTACAAATATCATGTTGTTCAGCTGATGTATCATGATGTTCAGCTGGTTTTTGCAGAGCAAGGGTTTTGCAGACCCGTATAGGCTGTACAGGTAGCAGGTCAACAGCTGCATCTTGCGTCGGTACTGCTAGCGGGTCAAAATTTGACAAAAGCTGTGGATCTTGATTGCGTATTGGGCTTAGAATAATGGAAGCCTCCAATTCCGGCATCGAGGCATATTTCTCCCCTAGTCCTCTCCCCTAGCATGGAAGACGAAGAGCAGACTCCATTTGAGGATCTCTCCCTCATTACAGTCGATCAGGTATATGAAGACGAGCAGCAAAGTCAGTCCTCAGGGAATGTGCAGGCGACCTTGGAACGGACAGCTCACGGAAGAACCCCGACCAAACCTAAGAGGAGGCGTGTAGTGGTGATAGGGGATTCCCTACTGAGGGGAACAGAAGCAGTGATCTGTGGGCCTGACAAGATGTCTCGGGAAGTGTGCTGTCTCCCCGGGGCTAAGATCCAAGATGTAACTGAACGACTGCAAGGAATTATAAAACCCACTGACGAATACCCCTTCCTCTTGGTTCATGTGGGAACCAATGACACTGCAAGCAATAGCCTCCAGAAGATCAAAAGAGACTACGAGGCTCTCGGCAGGAAATTAAAGCAACTAAATGCACAAATTGTCATCTCATCTCTCCTCCCAGTTGAACGACGTGGCCCAGGGAGAGAGGGAAAAATCGTGGAAGTGAACAGCTGGCTTCGCAAATGGTGAAAACAGGAACGGTTTGGATTCTTAGATCACGGACTGCAGTTTCTTGAAGATGGACTTCTGGCAAGCGATGGGCTGCACCTCACAACGGTTGGGAGAAATGTTTTTGCCAAAAATCTCAGAAACCTCATCAGGAGGGCTTTAAACTGACTAATGTGGGGGAGGGAGACAGTGCTCCTGAAGGTAGGAGTCTATCAATTGATGAAGATGATCATCCAAATGTCATAGACCAAATGGAGCAAACAGCACGCAGACCTAGTGGTGGGAGGAAAAAATCCTTAAATAAGAGACACGGGGGAATGATTAATGGACTTCAATGTCTGTACACTAATGCGCAAAGCATGGGAAATAAACAAGATGAGCTTGAGCTCTTGGTACAGCAAAATACATATGACATAATAGGCATCACTGAAACCTGGTGGGATAAGTCCCACGATTGGAATGTAATAATGGGGGGATACAATCTATTTCAGAGAAACAGACCAGACAAGAAAGGAGGAGGAGTGGCGTTATATGTCAGGGATGTGTATACCTGTGAAGAGATCCAAGATTTAGAACCTCAAAGCCAAAGTGAGAGCATTTGGGTCAAAATTAAGGGAGAGAAGAATAACAGGGACCTCATTGTGGGAGTTTACTATAGATCCCCAAGCCAAACGGAGGACATAGATGATGCCTTCCTGGAACAGATGGCCAAGCATGCAAAAGGAAGGGAGATAGTAGTAATGGGGGACTTCAATTACCCGGATATTTGTTGGATGTCAAACTCAGCCAAGAGCATACGGTCAAACAGATTCCTCACTGGCCTTGCAGACAACTTCATTGTCCAGAAAGTGGGAGAAGCAACAAGAGGAACAGCCATTTTAGATCTGGTCCTAACCAATATTGATGACCTGGTTAGTGGGGTAGAAGTGGAAGGATCATTAGGCGCGAGTGATCATGCTCTTCTGAAGTTTACTATACAGCGGAAAGGAGCAGCCAAGCATACTAGGACTCAATTTCTTGACTTTAAGAAAGCCGACTTCATAAAACTTAGGGAAGTGCTGGGTGAGATCCCATGGACAGTAATACTAAAAGGAAAGGGAGTTCATGATGGCTGGGAGTTTGTTAAGAGGGAGATACTAAAAGCACAACGTCAGGCAATACCAATGAGACGGAAACATGGAAGGTGCTTAAAGAAGCCAGGGTGGCTATCTAAAGAACTTTTAACTGAGTTAAGATTAAAAAAGGATGTGTACAAAAACTGGAAAAGGGGGGAAACCACCAAAGAGGAATTCAAACAAATAGCCAGCACGTGTAGACACAAAGTCAGAAAAGCAAAAGCACAGAATGAACTCAGGCTGGCTAGAGAGGTTAAAAGCAACAAAAAAGGCTTTTATGGGTATGTTCGTAGCAAAAGGAAGAACAAAGAAACAGTGGGGTCACTCAGAGGAGAAGATGGTGAAATGCAAACAGGGGACACAGAAAGGGCTGAACTCCTCAATGCCTTCTTTGCCTCAGTCTTCTCCGATAAAGAAAACAATGCCCGACCTGAAGAATTTGGAGCAAATGATTCAGCAAAGGAAACACAGCCCAGAATAACTAAGGAGATAGTACAAGAATACTTGGCTAGTTTAGATGTATTCAAGTCTCCAGGGCCAGATGAACTGCATCCAAGAGTATTAAAAGAACTGGCAGATGTGATCTCAGAACCACTGGCAGTCATCTTTGAGAATTCCTGGAGAACAGGCGAAGTCCCGGCAGACTGGAGGAGGGCAAATGTTGTCCCTATTTTCAAAAAGGGGAAAAGAGAGGACCCAAATAATTACCGCCCAGTCAGTCTGACATCAATACCTGGGAAGATTCTGGAGCAGATCATGAAGCAAACAGTCTGTGAGCACCTAGAAAGGAATGCTGTGATCACCAATAGTCAGCATGGATTTCTGAAAAATAAGTCATGTCAGACTAACCTGATCTCCTTTTTTGACAGAATTACAAGCCTGGTAGATGAAGGGAACGCAGTGGATGTAGCCTACCTTGATTTCAGCAAGGCATTCGACAAGGTGCCCCATGATATTCTTGTAAAGAAGCTGGTAAAATGCGGTCTTGACTCTGCTACCACTCAGTGGATTTGTAACTGGCTGACTGACCGAACCCAAAGGGTGCTCATCAATGGTTCCTCTTCATCCTGGAGAAGAGTGACTAGTGGGGTGCCACAGGGTTCTGTCTTGGGCCTGGTCTTATTCAACATCTTTATCAACGACTTGGATGATGGACTCAAGGGCATCCTGATCAAATTTGCAGATGACACCTGTCAGGGTTGCTTCCAGATCCTAGCTCACAGAGGATCACGCTAGCCAGCGATCATTAATTAAAAGTCTTTATTGAGTTACAGTTTCCATTCTCAAGCTGCTGCGTGCAACTCTACGTCTTATGCTTAGATCGGCCAAGCTTCGTCTGAATCTCCGCCCCTTGTGCACCAATTTAATATCCTATCCCTGCTCCACCTTTTCCGCCTGACTGTTCTTCTCTGGGTCCCTCTGCCCCCCGGGGTCTCTTCCTTCCGGGATTCCTCTGACGCGGACCCCCCGGACCCTCCTATCTCCTTGCGCCGGGCTTTAGGACCTGGCTCCCTCTCCGGGCTGCCTACTGCGCCACCTTCCTGTGCATTTGAACTTGGCGCGCGCGCCCAACCTTCCACCTTCCGTCTAACCGTCTCTTCGCTCCCCGATGGAGGTGTGGCCACTCCTGACTCATGCCCTCCCCCCTGTTGTGAGCTGCCAGCGCTTGATCCCTGGCTCCCTTCCTCTTCACTACTCTCTGGCGGTGACGCTGGTCCCGATTTCCAACTGCTCTCCTCTGAGTCCCCTCTGGCTCTATCTCCCTGGGGTGTCCCCCTAGTCTCCCCCCTTGCCCTGGCCACTGGTGCTCCTTTCTGTGAATCTTCTGATTCACTGGAAAGACTCGGAGATCTCGGGTCGTCGTCATCACTCATCTTTTCTTCTGCCTCCTCCCCCTCGCTCTCTGTTTCCTCCCTTGCCCTTGCCTCTGCTCCTGAACCCCTGACATCCATCCCCCCCTCGAAGCCCCCCGTTCCCCCCTCCCCTCCTTCCGGTGCGGGAGCTGGGTGCTGCTGCGGCAGAAGGACGAACGTCGGATACCGTTCGCTTCCCGTGGTGGGCCTCCATTTGAAGTCTCCCGGTTCTTCCTCCCTGCTCTCGTCGACGACGGCCACCTCCGCGTCCATCTCTGTGCCGCCGTGCTCGAAACCAAGGTCGTCCCCGAAAACGTCCATGTCCGTCTCTCCCTCACTGCCTCCTGGCGGCGTTGCTCGTCCGGGACCTTCCAGCCACCTCTTGCGCCACTGCTCCTCTGGTCTATCGTCCCACCAATACGAGGGTTCTGAGGCAGATCCCGAGGGTGACCCCTCCGGGGAACGGGCATCTCGTATCGGGTCCTCGTCCGAGTCGAACCCCCGGAACGTGCTTGCCGAAAGTGTGGGAGTGAAAAGCCAGTCGTCGAAAAGGTCTGCTGGCATTGGCCTATGTGGGAAGAGGGCATGAAACTCGTCCTTGAGCAGAGGTTCGTCCAAGGTGTAGCCCGGCACCCAGCTGTTCGCACTGGCCGGGGTGCCCTCCTTGGCGAGAAGGTATTCTACTCCCTCTTCTCCCCACCTGGAGTCCAAAATCTCCGTGACTTCGTTGATGCGCTCCTCCTGTGCCACTCCCGCGTGCCCGGTTCTGTCTCTGAGCGGACTCGGCGCCGTTCCGGGTTCCTGAAACCTGTGCGGTGCCTTGTAGGGAGTGAGCACCGATCTGTGGAACACCGGATGCATTCTGGAACCCTCCGGAAGCGCCAGCCTGAAAGCCACCGGGTTGACCAGCTCTTCGACTTGGTAGGGCCCCAGTTGCTTATGCCCTAGTTTCTTCTTGGCCAACGACCTGGTCGGCACTGCGTGGGCTGCTAACCAGACCCAGTCCCCGACATGGATCTCTTCGCCAACCCTTCTGTGTTTGTCCGCCTGCACCTTGTATGCGTGTTTGGCCAGCTCCAGGTGCCGCCGCAGCTGATCGTGGACCTCCTGCAACTCCGACGCGAACGCATCTGCTGTCTGCGGCTCCCCCTCCCCCATTCTTTCTAGTCCCGGGAAGGTTCTGGGGTGCCTCCCGTTGTTGGCGAAGAACGGCGTGACCCCCGTGGACACGTGCTTCGTGTTGTTGTAGGCGAACTCGGCGAGAGGCAGGTAATCCACCCATGTCGCAGGCTGTTGATTCGCATAACATCTCAGGTACTGCTGCATGACGGCATTGACCCGCTCCGCTTGCCCGTTGGTCTGCGGGTGTCTCGCCGACGCCAGGTTGATCTTGACGTTCAGGAAGCCCATCAGCTTTTGCCAGAAGTTCGAGATGAACTGTCGCCCTCGGTCGGACAGAATAGACCGCGGCAGACCGTGAACCTTGAACACGTGGTCTATGAACAGTTTGGCGGTTTGTTCCGCCGTGGCCACCTTCGCACACGGAATGAAATGTGCCATCTTGGAGAACAAGTCGACCACCACCAGCACAGCCGTTTTGCCCCTCGAGCTGGGCAGATCCGTGACAAAGTCCAGGGCCACTCTCTCCCATGGTTCGCACGGAGTTTGCAGCGGTTCCAGCAGTCCGGCCGGCGGTCTGTGTACTGGTTTGGCCCTCTGGCAGGTGTCACACCTCGCCACGTAGTCCGCGACTTCCCCTCTCATTCCGGGCCACCAGAAGTCTCTGGCGACTAATTCCACCGTCTTCTCCTTGCCAAAGTGCCCGGCCGTGGGCGCGTCGTGCAGCTGCTGCAGTACCTTGGCGCGAAGGTTGTCTCCCGGCACGTAGATGGCCCCTTTATGGAGGAGCAATCCATCTCGCAGTTGGAACTCGTCGGTCGCCGCCGTGCCCCTGTGCACCTCTGCCATTTTTGCTTGCGCGAAGGAGTCATCCTGCAACGCTCGTCGCACCGCCTCCAGGTCAACTGTCGCCGCAGCGCACGCCCACACTGTCGGTGCGAAGATATGCATGGCGGCCGCTGGCGTTGCTTCCTCCAGATACTGTGGCTTACGGGAGAGAGCATCCGCCATGATGTTGGTGTCCCCCGGGACATACTCTATTCGGAAGTCGAAGTTCGCAAAGAACTCAGCCCAACGTATTTGCCTCTGGTTCAGGAACTGTGCCGTGCGCCAGTGCTCCAGATTCTTGTGGTCTGTGCAGACCTGCACCGTGTGCTTGGCTCCGATCAGGAAGTGCCTCCATGCTTTGAATGCTGCATGAATGGCCAGCAACTCCCTGTCCCAGATGGTGTAGTTCTGTTCGGACTTGCTGAGCTTCCTGGAGTAAAACGCTCCCGGCCTCCAAACCCCCTGCGGGTCCTTCTGCAGCAGGACTGCTCCGACGGCTCTGTCTGAGGCGTCTGTTTCAACCCTCATTGGCCTGCTGGGGTTGACATGAAGCAGCTGTTCTTCCGACGCGAAGAGACGCTTGAGTGCCTGAAATGACTGCTCTGCCTGCGCGGTCCAGATGAACTTCTTTTTCTTGGAGCTGAGCGTGTCCGTGATGGCCGCTGTCTGCATAGCAAAGCCTTTGATAAACTTGCGATAGAAGTTCGCGAAGCCGACAAACCGTTGGACCTCCTTCCGGTTGCGTGGGCTTTTCCAATCCAACACCGCTCGAACCTTGGCGCTGTCCATGGCGAGTCCCTTGTCAGACAACTTGTAGCCCAGGAAATCCACCTCCGTTACGTCGAATTGGCACTTCTCTAGCTTGGCATAAAGCCTATGTTGCTGTAGCCTGCTCAGCACTTCCCTGACGTGTCCGTCATGCTCCTGCTGCGATTCCGAAAAGATCAGGATGTCATCCAAGAAACAGACGCACGTCTTGTAGAGGAGCCCCGCCAACACGTGATGCATGAAAGCTTGAAAAACGTGGGAGCCATTTTGCAATCCAAAAGGCATAACTCTATATTCGTAGGTGCCCAGGGGCGTGAACATGGCTGTCTTCCACTCATCTCCTTCCCGCATGCGAATGAGGTTGTACGCCCCTCGCAGGTCCAACTTGGTGAACACGCTGCCCTTGCGTACCTTTGCGAGGAGGTCGTCGATCCGGGGCATGGGGAAGTCCGATGGCTTGGTCACACTGTTCAAAATGCGGTAGTCCACTACGAGTCTTTTTTGGGGCGTGTCTCGCTTCTTAACAAAGAATACTGGACTGCCCCCCGCTGCCTTGGACTCTCGGATGAAACCGCGCTCCAAATTATGATCTATGAACTCCTTGAGGTCCTGCAGTTCGTCCTCAGACATGGAATACAGCTTCCCTTTGGGCAGCGCCGCCCCCGGCAGCAGGTCAATTTTGCAGTCATATGGTCTGTGGGGGGGTAGCCTGTCTGCCTCCTTCTCGCAGAACACCTCCAAAAATTCTGCGTACTTGTGGGGAACCGCTTGCAGCGTGCCGAGCTGCAGCTGTGACTCCTCCTCCTCCCCGTCCTGCCGGGGCACGATGCAGTGTTCAGCGCAAAAGGAAGAGCCGAAGGTTAGCTGCCTCTGGTACCAAGCCAGCGTCGGGTTGTGCTTGTCCAGCCAACTCATGCCCAATACAATGGGCGTGTCCGACAGTTGAGTGACGTTGAAGCTGATGACTTCCCTGTGATTCCCAAGTCGCATCACCATTGGTGGCGTTTGCTTCACCACTTGCCCCCCCAGCAGCTCCCTGCCATCCACCGTGACAACCTGCAGGGGCAGCGTGGCAGGCAGTAACTGTATAGCGTGCCAGTCGACAAAGTCCTGCCCTATAAAGTCCGCATTGCTTCCCGAGTCGATGGTGATTGGCACGTCTAGGGTGATCCCATTGGGCAGCTGGAGAGATGCGGTGAGTCTTACTACTGGTTTGGGCGGGAGGGGGTCCATGGGCTGTAAAATCTCTGGGGACTGCTTCACTGAGACGTCTGGCTGGGCCCCAGTGCCTCTTCCTCCAGCCAGACTGCGTCGTTTCCCTGCTGTGGTTCCCCTTGCTGCGTTGCTGCAGTTACCATTGCTGAGGCTGCAGTGTGCTTGTGGAGCCTCCGGGGACACTCTTTCACCATATGCCCTGGCTCCTCACAGATGTAACACTTCCTGTTCCCTCTAGGAGGCTTCGCTTTCACTGCTGCCGGTGCTAGGGCTCTGGCTGCTGACTGAGCCCTTGCACTTCCAACCTCCATAGGTTCCACCCCTCCTCCAGGCGGAGGCGTGGATTGCGCACGCGCTGCTTCTCTGGGAAGGAAGGAGGAGCCCCTGGCTGGTTCGCGCCCTCCACGCCCTTCGTCCCTGCTCCACGGACGTTCTTCCAGCCGCACCCCCACCGCCAGCGCCCTCTGAACGATCTCCTGCGTGGTCCGGGGTCTCTCCCCCCTCGCAATTTCATCTTTAACCGAACTGTGCAATCCCTCCCAAAACAGGTCTCTTACAGGGGCCGAATCTCTGTCCCATTCCAGGGCACTGACCAAAGCGAAAAAGCGGGCATGGTACTGCCTTACGCTGGCTCTCCCTTGCCTTAGTCCATGCACCTCCTTCCGGGCAAGATCCACGTCAATGCTTGATAAAAAACACCAATCCATCGCTTTAATAAAGGCAACCGCATTTTGGAGCGCAGAATCCTTATCTCTCCACAAATTGCGCAGCCATGCTTTAGCATCTCCATGCAAATGTGACATGATGAACCCCACCTTCTCTTCTTCATCTCTAAAGTCTTTGTGCAGCAGTTGCAGTGCACACATTACATCTGCTCTAAAGTTGGGGTACTGTTGCAAATTCCCATCAAAGTGAGAGACCAGACCGCCTGTGCGTCTCCCCAACCCAATCCCCTCCGGTTTGGGTGTCTGTTGCCCCTGCTTCGTAAGCACTTCCAACCTGACCTGGAGATCCCTGTAGGCGGCAGCTGCGTCCTCCTCCCTCTTCCTGGATGCCAGAGCCTCAGCATTCAGTCGTGTCACTGCTTCTCTGAGTTCTGCTATTTGCTGTTCGGCCGTCATATTGTCTGCCGTTCGTGAGCTCGTTAGTAGGCACCCGCTTTCTCTCCTCTCCGCGAGGCCGTGGATGCCCACAATTTATGGAGACGAAGCTTACTGTCAGGGTTGCTTCCAGATCCTAGCTCACAGAGGATCACGCTAGCCAGCGATCATTAATTAAAAGTCTTTATTGAGTTACAGTTTCCATTCTCAAGCTGCTGCGTGCAACTCTACGTCTTATGCTTAGATCGGCGAAGCTTCGTCTGAATCTCCGCCCCTTGTGCACCAATTTAATATCCTATCCCTGCTCCACCTTTTCCGCCTGACTGTTCTTCTCTGGGTCCCTCTGCCCCCCGGGGTCTCTTCCTTCCGGGATTCCTCTGACGCGGACCCCCCGGACCCTCCTATCTCCTTGCGCCGGGCTTTAGGACCTGGCTCCCTCTCCGGGCTGCCTACTGCGCCACCTTCCTGTGCATTTGAACTTGGCGCGCGCGCCCAACCTTCCACCTTCCGTCTAACCGTCTCTTCGCTCCCCGATGGAGGTGTGGCCACTCCTGACTCATGCCCTCCCCCCTGTTGTGAGCTGCCAGCGCTTGATCCCTGGCTCCCTTCCTCTTCACTACTCTCTGGCGGTGACGCTGGTCCCGATTTCCAACTGCTCTCCTCTGAGTCCCCTCTGGCTCTATCTCCCTGGGGTGTCCCCCTAGTCTCCCCCCTTGCCCTGGCCACTGGTGCTCCTTTCTGTGAATCTTCTGATTCACTGGAAAGACTCGGAGATCTCGGGTCGTCGTCATCACTCATCTTTTCTTCTGCCTCCTCCCCCTCGCTCTCTGTTTCCTCCCTTGCCCTTGCCTCTGCTCCTGAACCCCTGACAACACCAAACTGGGAGGGGTGGCTAACACCCCAGAGGACAGGATCACACTTCAAAACGATCTTGACAGATTAGAGAACTGGGCAAAAACAAACAAGATGAATTTTAACAGGGAGAAATGTAAAGTATTGCACTTGGGCAAAAAAAATGAGAGGCACAAATACAAGATGAGGGACACCTGGCTTGAGAGCAGTACATGTGAAAAGGATCTAGGAGTCTTGGTTGACCATAAACTTGACATGAGCCAACAGTGTGACACGGCAGCTAAAAAAGCCAATGCAATTCTGGGCTGCATCAATAGGAGTATAGCATCTAGATCAAGGGAAGTAATAGTGCCACTGTATTCTGCTCTGGTCAGACCTCACCTGGAGTACTGTGTCCAGTTCTGGGCACCACAATTCAAGAAGGACACTGACAAACTGGAACGTGTCCAGAGGAGGGCAACCAAAATGGTCAAAGGCCTGGAAACGATGCCTTATGAGGAACGGCTAAGGGAGCTGGGCATGTTTAGCCTGGAGAAGAGGAGGTTAAGGGGTGATATGATAGCCATGTTCAAATATATAAAAGGATGTCACATAGAG
Source organism: Podarcis bocagei (assembly GCF_964188305.1). Lineage (NCBI taxonomy): Eukaryota > Metazoa > Chordata > Lepidosauria > Squamata > Lacertidae > Podarcis > Podarcis bocagei. Next base: position 36,847,575 of record NC_138131.1, read on the forward strand.
GAGGGAGAAAGGTTGTTTTCTGCTGCTCCAGAGAAGCGGATACGGACCAATGGATCCAAACTACAAGAAAGAAGATTCCACCTAAACATTAGGAAGAACTTCCTGACAGTAAGAGCTGTTCGACAGTGGAATTTGCTTCCAAGGAGTGTGGTGGAGTCTCCTACTTTGGAGGTCTTTAAGCAGAGGCTTGACAACCATATGTCAGGAGTGCTCTGATGGTGTTTCCTGCTTGGCAGGGGGTTGGACTCGATGGCCCTTGTGGTCTCTTCCAGCTCTATGATTCTATGATTCTACAACCCTGATGGTCCCAGACAGAAGACAATCAAGATCACAAGAACTTGCATATGGGAGTGGATTTGGCACAGACTGGAACAAAGGACAATAATCAGCTCTTCCCTCTGGGGGCAGGAAACTGCAAAGTCCCCTCTGTCACCTGAAAAATGACTCATGGGGAGGGGGAGAAGGGAACCAGCCAGGTGACAGGACACTCAGGTTACCACCACCACCCCTCCCTCAACCCCTCCTTTCTGTGATGTATGCATGATGTTTCTGGGGGTGGGCTTGACCTACAGGATGAGAATTTCAAAAGTTTTTATAAGGCCTTGCACACCATTTTTCTGTGTCTTTTCTCTCTCTTGCAAGTGAGGGGAACACCCTGTTGCAACAGTTCAATAAAGGCCAACCCTACAGGCTGCTGTTTTGCTCCAAGTTATCCTGGTTGGTGTCTTTGTTTTGTCCAAGGGAGCCCTCAGATTTTTCTGGTAACAGTTTGGCGACCATGCTCAGGGACACTTGGTCCTCCTGTGAAGGTGAGGGGGGAGATGGAGGGGATCGGGTGCCACTGGGCAACCTTAGCCCAGGGATCCCTTTTTCCTCTCCCTACCTCCTCTTTGCGGGCGGTAATCAATTGTCACCAAAAGCCCAGCCAGGGGGAGCAAAGGCAAGGTCAAGCTGGCTAAAGAGAAAGGATCCCGGTATCCACGAGGGACATCTACGAATGTGAGTATGGTTTGAAGTTAATACATTGGGAGGGGGTGGGAAAGTAATGTCTCCACGACAGCTGGGCTTTTCTTCTTTCCATCTCTGACGTCTTCCCTCGGAGTCGCCTGGAAGCGTCCTAAACTCTATCCTTCCCTCCCCCGATTTCCCTCTCGGACCGGGGAAACCGCGGAACTTTTGCTGTTTTTCTGACGTTTTTCCTCGGAGTCGCCCAGAAACGTCCTAAACTCTTTCTCTCCTTTTCTCTTTCCCGATTTCCCTCTCGGAGCCTGACCGGGGAAACCGTGGAAAGTCTCCTTTCCTCTTTCCCCCACGTCTTCCCTCGGAGTATTAGTCTTGTAAGCAGCGCTGAATAAATTCCGAATCCGTGGTTTTTACCGGGTTAGAGAGACCCGTGGTTTCCAGGCTAGTGCCTGTGGTTTTCTGGTAGGCAGGGATTGCCTTTTAGTTGAAGAAAAAAATAATCAAGTACTGATAGAATATTCTTCTCTCTACCCCCCCCTTCTCTGTCCCTTTCTTGTGCTTGTTTTTCTATCTCCTAGTGTAATCTACTGAGCAACCCCCCCTCAGTATTAGAGGGAAAATGGGAGCTCACTCTTCTAAACACCCTAGCTGGACTCCTCCTGGCAACAAAGCTTCCATGAAGCCTTTTTGCCCCAGAGAGGATTCTGATACGCCCCTCCAGTTTGTCATCTGCAACTGGGAAAAATAAAATGAAATAAAATAAAGGGGCAAAATGGTCTTTCCAAGTACAAATTGCGAGACCGTTGTAACTTTTAGTGGGTGGCTTAGGCCCACCACCTGGAACCCAGGGCACAGCGGCCACCTCAGAGATCCTTCAACAAAATCAGGGTGTGAACCCTTAGGGAGAGCTGAACACATCAAATTTGTGTTGTTAAACTATAAACTATAACCTAAAGCTAGAATGTGAAACCGTAAACTTAATGGTGCTCAGAAGGCAGTAGATATAATAACAGCCCAGCCTGAGAGCCCACGCATTAGAGATCTTAGTTTCTCTTAAAAAAATGAATAAGAGATGTACTCAAAGATTTAGAAATATTTAAAGGGTTTGTGTTTACATTGGCTTTGGCATCCACAGACTGTTCTTAAATGCACATAGTTTTAAAATTGCAAGCTTGCTTCAAAATTTTTAAATATAAGGGCCTTAGCAATCTTAAACAGGACAAAAATGAGAATGAAGCGTGCAAATGTTTGTTATTTGAGAGAGGCTCCAAAGAGTCTTCCTCCGAGTAGCTTAAGTGAGGATTATGATTTTAAGTTGACGGTAAATGATGTTTTGTTGCAACTTTTGAGTTTGTGAGCCTACATCCGTGTTCCAGTCTTTTTTTCCAGTATTTTGAAATGTGCTGTGAAGAAACTAATGTTTCTGCTGCAAAAGCCTAGTTGAGCCAACTGCTCTCTCAAGCTAATATGCAGTGTACGTATTTCATTAAGCATATGCCTATGAAAATATGGTGTTCCTTCTAAGAAAATTGTTATTAAAAGGGAGAAGCTTCCATAGCCAGCAATTGTCTATCTGAGCCCTGATACCAGCCTCTATAAGACTTCCTGGCCTCTTTTCTTGGAAAATGCCCCCCCCTTGTATCAGTCTCTTTCAGTTTTTCCCCCCTTCTTACTTCTGTGCCAGGTAAATTTACTCCTGAGTAAGCTTCCTTTAAAAGGAAACTACGGGGAGGGGGGGGGCAATCTTTTCTAAAGGTACCTTGAATCTCACTTTCCTATGTGTGGTTGTTTTAAAAAATCTTAATTAGGCTTACTGTTCCTAGGCAAGTTCAGAAAAAATGTTCACTTTTGTATTCCTTTTAATTTTAATTTTAATTTTATTTTAATTGATTAATTCTATGGCTCTTTTAATCATTTGTGAGTGATTATGTCAATTGAATTAACTATGCTTAATAAAAGATCCTCTCCCTATCTTAGGAAAAAACTGTTCACTTCAATTTTCCTTTAAAGATCATTTCTCTAGGAACTTGCATTCTTTAGTCTAAGGAAGCAAACTCACTCAAACTATCTCAAGATCTGCTAAAAGGGTTCTGTGTAAAGTTGGGTACTTTTATTTTCCTCTTCCTTAGTACATGATAGGAGCATAGATGTTTCCTTTCCCAGTTGTGCTTGTTGTTGTTTAGTCGTTTAGTCGTGTCCGACTCTTCGTGACCCCATGGACCAGAGCCCCATGTAGAGTGAGTTACAATAATCCAGTCTGGAGGTGACCGTTGTGTGGATCACAGTGGCTAGGTCAGGGCGAGAGAGGTAAGGAGCCAACTGCTTAGCTTGCCGGAGATGAAAAAATGCCGCCTTTGTTATGCAATCTGACCTCCATGGAAAGGGAGGTGTCAAAGATTACACCCAAACTCTTAACGGACGGTGCTGGCACTAATTGCACCCCCGCAAGAGATGGGAGTTGCCCCCTCAATCCCATATCGCTCCGTCCCAGCCAGAGGACCTCTGTCTTCGAAGGATTTAACTTCAACCGGCTCCCACGTAACCATCCAGCCACAGCTTCCAAACATCTGATCAGTGTGTCTGGGGCCGAGTCAAGATGGCCATCCATCAACAGATAGAGTTGGGTGTCATCAGCATACTGATGGCAGCCCAGCCCAAAACTCCGGACAAGCTGGGTGAGGGGGCGCATAAAGATGTTAAAAAGCATCGGGGAGAGAATCGCACCCTGAGGCACGCCACACACCAAGGAGTGGCGCGATGACAATTCCCCCCCAAGTGCCACCCTCTGTCCCCGACCGGAGGGAAATGAGCGCAGCCATTGAAGGACTGTGCCCTGGACCCCCACGTCGGCAAGGCGGTGGTCCAGAAGTTCGTGATCGACCATGTCGAAGGCTGCTGACAGGTCTAGAAGAATCAGCAGCCCCGACCCGCCTCGATCCAGCTGCCTGCGGAGATCATCTGTTAGGGCGACCAGAGGCGTCTCGGTCCCATGACCAGCGCGGAAGCCGGACTGGAATGGATCCAGAGCCGATTTTTCATCCAGAAACCCACCAATTATAACCTTTCTGCCTCTCACTATACCCCAGACTTTCCCAGTATTCTACAGGATTCACAACCTTACTACGGAAGGGGGCTCCGAAACATCATCGGAGGAAGAGATGCAGGGGCAACAGGAAGTGTCAGCGGCTGCAGAACAGCACCAGTCTCCAATGATGGGCAAGGGAGAAAGAAGTCTAAGTAAGAAGAAGCATTCGGCCAAGAAGAGCAAGAGAAGTAAGCCTTCTGATTCCGAGGACAATTCAGAAATGCTTCCCTGCTGCCCACCACCTGCTGGGACCTGAGCTACCAGAATTACTGGATGGAGCACGTGGGTCCCTATGTGGAAAAGAAGCAGCCAGATCCCTCTAAGTTTGGAAATTCAAAGCTAAGCGAGTCCCTCACCGTGAGGTTTGCTGGGTGTGTGCCAGGGGCCAAATTGTAAGTATGCACATGAATGTGAAAAGTGCCTAGGTAACTACCCGGCGTCCTCATGTTTTAAAGGTAAACAGCCCTTTCTGGGCGGTAGGGGGCATTTCCACCAGGGGTCTTGAAATGCTCACAGACCAGCCCAAAGAACAGCCACAAACCGGTATTAATTCAGCCGCAAACCGGTATTAATTTGGCCCATGGTTTTGGCGTTCTCTTCTGTTAAGCTCTCACGTCTTAGATCCCTCCTAACTCAGGGGACCCCCTAAACCAAACAAACAAAAAACAAACAAACCAGTTAGGGAAATGCTAGCTATTGCAAAAAGAAAATAAACAAATAAATTCTGGCTGGGAGGGTGGCTGGCCCCTTCAGGGAGCCGCCTATACTGGCTTTACACATTTCACCTTTAGGCATCGTCCCTAAAAAGTCTCCAGGAGAGTATCGTATGAGCCACAACCCATCCTACCCTAGAGGTGGCTCAGTCAATGATGCAATACCACAGGAGCCTTGTTCTGTGAAATATGCCTCCTTTGATCAGGCTATAAAAGCTTATTCGCAGGTTCAGCAGGGGAGCACTCTTGGCTAAGTGTGTCATTGAGTCAGCCTTTTGCCTCCTGCCAATTCACCCAGAGGACTTTCTGTGGCTAGGTTTTAGGTTTAGGGCTTATTCATAGACAAATTTATGCCAATAGGGTGCTCAGTAGCTTGTGCAGCTTTTGAGTCATTTAGTACAATTTTAGACTGGGCCCTTTGCTTTAGAACTGGTTCTGAAAGGGTGACACATTACCTCGATAACTTTTCTCTCATCACTAGTAATAGCCCTGATTGCGCTTCTCTTTAGAGGCTTTCACCTCCCTGGCTGAGGAGCTTGGGGTACCTTTGGTGGCAGACAAAACAGAGGGTCCAGTTTCGACCATAACCTATTTTGGGTATTGAATTGGACACAATCGCACAGACATCAGCCTACCAAGGGAGAAGCTAGCAGCACTTAAGGAATTAATTCTGTAACTTCTTCCTCTCAAGAAGGTCACCCTTAGGCAGAGTCGATCACTCTTGGGTCACCTCAACTTTGCATGCCGGGTAGTGCCCCCTGGCTGCCCCTTTTGTAGGAAATTGGCTAGCTGTCAGCGGGACTGCATGCTCCTCAACACAGAGTGCGCCTCTCTAAAGTGATCAAGTAAGGCCTGGAGGTTTGGTTAAAGTTCCTGGATAAGTACAGGGGAATTCTTTGTGGCAGGACAATTTGATGCTGCGTTCAGACTTTCAGGTACAGTCTGATGCAGTTGGTTCCCTGGGGTTTGGTGTCTACTTTAGGGGATGCTGGTGTGCTCAGCGTTGGCCTACCAGCTGGCAAGGAAAACCTATCACGCGTGACCTCACCTTCTTAGAATTTTCCTATCGTAGTTCTGGTGCACTTGTGGGCTGATGAGTTCAGGAATCACCAGGTATGCTTCTGGACTGACAATCAAGCGGTTGTCAGTGTCCTGTCTAAACAATCATCACACTCTCCTAGGGTGGCAAACGTGCTCCGGTGCTTTGTCCTTTTGTGCTTAGAATTAATCACCTATTTCTCTGCCAAATTTACACCTAGGGTTAACAATGACATCGCGCATGCTCTGTCTCGTTTTCAGATGGACTGTTTCCGCTCATTAGCACCAGAGGCGCAGCAATTGCCACAGCCATTCCTGGAGCACCTTTGGAACATGATGTCCTGAAGTGAGTATTGGCTTTAGTAGTCCCATCCACGCTTAGACATCATAAAAAGGCTTGGTTGGACTTTATGGAGTTTCAAGGCAAATTAAAAAATGCTAGGCTTGACACACCCCCTACCAAGGCTGAGGTTCTGCAATACTTGGTACATTTTAGGGAGCTGGGTCGCGCAGCAAAGACTCTATAACATCCAGTCAGCTGCAATCTCCTCCTTCTGTAAGGCTATTTACTCCATAGACCCTTGTGCGGATTTCTTAGTGTGAAGGGCACTGGGGGGCTGGCGCAGGCTGCTGCCTCCCAGCAGTGATGGTAGAAGGCCCATAACATATGACATTCTATGCCAAATCCAAACAACAACAACAACAAAAATAAAAGTTAAGAAGTATCTGTTGGTCCAAGTACAAGGCCCGGTTATTTTTCGGCTGCATACGCCATTGAAGGAATGGGTTTCTGTGCAGGGACCCAAAATCCACTTTTTTCTGTTTCCAAGGGAGCATTTCTAGAATGCTTTAACTTGAGCTCTTGAGCCAAAACCCAGCTGTATAAACAAGTGCTCAGAGCCCTCTCCTTTATCAGTTTGTGACGGCAAGGATGACCTTGGCTGTTCTAGTGGAGTAGGGATGACATGTCTGTTAGGATATTTCCGTTCCACCTTAAAAAGGGGACAGGCTGTTGTGATTCACAACCTACGTATTTCCTGCTCACAGGAAGTTTCTGTTTGTCTATTGCTTTCGTTTCTCTCTATGTGCCCGAGACATCAACGCAGGCAGTCATGTTTTCTTTGTTCTGACCAATGCTGAATAAAGTTGTAAATAATGCTCTCCTGCGTGCATCTTTCGCTGTGCAAATTCTGCTGATAGAGCGTGCACCAGCTCTGGAATGTGGCAAGCTATTTCTGGAGCTCGTGTTGCTAATTGAATGATACTGCGTGTCTACGGGAGATCGATGGATCGTCCGGAATCGACGTGGGGTCATGATGGCCTTTGTCTCCCTGGCAGTATCTCAACAACAGGTTATGGTCCCAGATTCACAGCACTTACAGGAGAGTAAGACTGCGACAGACTGCTGTGAGTTATGTGGAAAAATTGCCGAGGCAGAGTGACTTTGATGTCCGGCTGGCTTAATTGACCTGGGAGCCGCGCTTCGTGATTTATGAGCTGCCGAGATAAGAAGTTTTTGAAGGCATAAAGGCTCACGGCTCAAGTAAAAGCCTGGAATGGAGTTTTTCCAAGCCTCTGAAGGCACTGAGTGCCCAAAGTTACAGGCACAATTATGAGACTTGGGCAAGTTGCTGTGAGAGTCTACTTCGTCAGTTTGGAGTGTGGCATACTGTGTGTGAAGCCCCACTAGTTCCTCTGACAGATAGATGGAGGGCCCAAGATTCAAGGGCCATAGACGTAATTGTCTTGTCCGTCTCTCTGGAGGAAATTGCTACGCTAGCTGGCAATACGACAGCACGTCAGATGTGGAATGCTTTGAAAGTAGCTCATCTGCCAGTCATCCCAGCCCAGAGTTTGACTGCATCGGAGGTCCTGGCTGTTTCCCAGAATGCGAGTGAATGCAGGGATGCTGAGGGCACCGGTTGCAAGCTGCAGGGGGAGCTGACTGTGATGTCATCCCAGGCAGCATTCCAGCCTCCAGGGGGAGCCAAGGAGTCGGCAGCTGAGAGCTCTGATTCCCATGAGAGCCAAGGTCATCGTCTTTGCAGAGGCCAGAAGGCCAGAAGTAAACAGAGACAGATGCCTGTTTGATGGCCAGGAGCAGGGGGGCAAGCAGCAAAAGCCCACGCCGGTGGAAAACAAGGTTTTGCTTGCTGTAAAAGCTGCTCCAAAGGCCAAAGCCAGATTTATTGTTGATTCGGGATGCACCCACCATCTGGCAAAAGATAAGCATCTGTTTATCTCCTTCACACCTCAAGACGGAGAGATCCACCAGGCTGATGGAAAGACGTTGTGAATCGCAGGAGAAGGGACTGTGAGACTTGCAAGTCTGCACACTACCATCAAAGATGTACTTTATGTTCCAGGTGCTGCAGACAATTTGCTCAGTGTCCCACAGCTGACTGGGTGTGGCTTTGAGATTTCCTTCAAGAGGAGCATCTGTGTCATCAGGAAAGGCAAATAGGACATTTTGCATGCAAAGTTTATGGATGGCTTATTCTGTATAACTTATGATGACAATGGTGCTGCTGTGTCAAATGTTGATTCTTGTTGTGTTGCACAAACTAACAAAGTTCTTCATGCAGGATGCATTCACAAGGCACACAGAAGGTTTGCTCACATGTCTTGGCAGGCACTGGCCAAGATGCCGGAGTTGGTTCAGGGTTTGAACATCAAGCCCTGTAAGTATCACATGAAATGTGTATCTTGTGCAGAGAACAAGGTGAAGGTTGCTCCAAAAGGCAAGGAGTCTAGCAGGCAGGCTTCCAAACCCTACCAGCTAGTCCACGCAGACCTGGTTGGTCCACTTGCGCCCTCTTTGGGTGGAGCAAGGTACTTCATGGTTCTAATTGATTCTTTTTCCAGGTACATTCATGTGTTTATGCTGCAGCAGAAATCGGAAGCGTTTCCTAGGTTCAAGGCATTTTGTGCTTGGTTGGAGAATGTTCACAGTAAACGTATTGGCTGTCTCTTTACTGATCAGGGCGGGGAATTCACTTCTCAGCAGTTTGAAGCTTTCCTGACTGAGAAGGGAATACAGCATGACTTGTAAATGTTTAGATCGCCATGGATGAATGGACTTGTGGAGCGAGCAAACCAGACATTGCTTCAAGGCCTAAAAACCTTGTTGCATGATGCCAATCTCCCTGGGAAGTATTGGGGGGAGGCTTTATCAACGTTGGTTTATTCCTATAACAGGAGACTGTCATCACCTATTGGTTGTACTCCCTATGAAAAGATGTTTGGTAAGAAACCTTACGTCAAACACATGAGAATCTTTGGTTCTGACATGTGGGTACACACCCCACAGAGCAACAAGCTTGGGAAGCGTGGGGCACATGGTTTGTTCATGGGGTAAGAAAAAGGTGCATACAGGGTATGGATGACTGATTCTAAGTCCATTAAGTTCACAAAGAGTGTTGCGTACAATCCTAAGTGGGGGGGGGAAATGTGGGGATTTTCCAGAGTTACCCAGAGGAAGATGAAGGTGATGTGAAAAAAGCAGATAATGTTGAGGTAGAAGAGGAAGCTGAGGATGATGATGATGATCAGAGTTCGGATTCCAGCTCAGTGGGCAGCGCTGCTGCTGATGTCAGCGACAGTGATGACACAGCAGACTACAAGAGCGCAAAGGCCTCAGTCAGACCATCTGATGCGTCTGACAATGAACTGGAAGAACCACTGTTCACCATTGGTCACTTTTCTCCTAAGAAGGAGGAGGTGAGTGCAGAAGACTTGCGTCTAGTACGCAGATCTGAAAGGGCCACGAAAGGCAAAGCTCCAAAGAGATTTGCTGATGAGTTTGCTAAGATAGCAACTGCTATTCTTAGTAGCTCAGAGAAGGTGTGGGAACCTTCAAGCTTCAAAGAGGTTCAGGAGTTAACCTCTAAAGATGCTGAGCCTTGGCTTAATGCCATGAAGGCTGAAGTTGATTCCTTGAACAGGAACCAAACTTGGGAGCTGGTACCAGTAGTCCCAGGAATGAGACTGGTTGGCAGCAAATGGGTCTTCAAGGCCAAGACAGACCAGAATGGCAAGGTTGTCAGACACAAAGCCAGACTGGTCGCCAGAGGTTTTTCACAGGTACCAGGACAGGATTACCACGAGACCTACTCACCCACCGTCACGTATGAGAGCATTCGGCTAATGTCAAGATTGCTGCAGAGGAGAAACTGCATGTTTCCCATCACGACATTAATACAGCTTTTTTGTACGGGGTTTTGGGGGAGGAGCTGTTTATGCTTCCACCTGACAGGATGCAGATACAGAAGGGAATGGTCTGTAAACTTCGGAAATCCTTATATGGTCTCAAGCAGAGTGCCAGGTGTTGGAACACAAAACTCACTGAGACATTGCTTTCTCTAGGTTTTCACCAGGGCAAAGCTGATCCATGTGTGTTTGTCAAGGAGGAGGGGCAAAACAAACTGTATTGTTTATGTTTTGTTGATGATCTTCTGATGTTTTGGAAGAATCAGGCTTTGTACCAAAGCACCCTAGCTCAGCTGAAGGAGCACTTTGACATGAAGGATCTTGGTGAGGTATCCAACTATCTTTCTCTGCAGGTGGAGAGGGACCAAGCAGGTAATTTTCTGGTACACCAAACACAGAAAATTGCTGATGTATTAACTAGGTTGAATTTGGTTGATGCAAACCCAGCAGGCACACCGATGGTGACAGATAGTACTGCTGAAGCGTTTTCTGACACTACGCTGTACAGATGCATTCTAGGCAAGCTGAATTTCATTGCTAGATGTTCAAGACCTGACATAGCTGTAAGCTGTAACCTGCTTAGCAGACATGCCAACAATCCTACTGTTCAGGATTGGAAAGCTCTGAAACGCATAGCCTGCTATTTGAAAGGGACTTTGCACTACAGGCTGAGGTTCACCAGTCAGAAGACTGGAGGTCTTGAAATCTTTGCAGATGCTAGTTTTGGAAGTGACACCACAGATGGTACAAGCACTTCTGGAGTATGCTACATGTACAACCACTGTCTGTTTGACTGGCTGTGCAAGCAGCAGACAACAGTGAGCCTAAGTTCCTGTGAAGCAGAACTCAGTGCTCTGTCATTTTCACTCATGGATTGTGAATGGTTGATGCAACTGTTTAAGGACATCAGAGTTTCTGTGAAATGTCCTATACAAGTGTATCAAGACAATAGATCCTGTTTGGTTTTGGTGAACTCAGAGTTGCAAGCAAAGAACCAAGTACCGTATTTTTCTCACCATAGGACACACCGGACAATAGGACGCACTTTGTTTTAGAGGGGGGAGAACAAGAAAAAAAAATTCTCCCCCTCTCTGCCCAGTGCCCCTTCAGTGAAGCGGCAGGAGGCGCTGCACAGAGAGGGGGAGAACTTTCCCCCTCTTGTTTTCCCGCTCTAAAACAAGGTGCCATTTAAGGTGCGTTCAGGCGGCTACCTTGGAAGCCTGGAGAGGGAGAGGGGTCGGTGTGCACTGACCCCTCTCGCTCTCCAGGCTTCAGGTTCCTTTTGACCTGCTCTTTGGGGCTGGTGCAGGGAAGCCCACCACCAGTCCCAAAGAGCAGGTCAGGGAGCAACGGAAAGGTGCAGGGAGAGGCTCCTGTCATAGCCGCGCGTCACCTCTCCAGCCGGGAGAGGGTCGCAGGGCTATGGCTTCTTTAGCCCTGCGAGTGCTCTCCCGGCTGCAGAGTTGACGCGCGGCTATAGAGGCTCCTGCCAAAGCTGCGCGTCACCTCTCCAGCCGGGAGAGGGTCACGGGGGGCTGCTTTAGTCCCGCGCGTGCTCTCCCGGCTGGAGAGGTGACGCGTGGCTATAGAGGCTCCTGCCATAGCCGCGTGTCACCTCTCCAGCCGGGAGGGGGTCGCGGGGTGCTTCTTTAGCCCCGCCTGCGCGTGCTCTCCCGGCTGGAGAGGTGACACGGGGCTGTAGAGGTTCCTGCCATAGCCGCGCATCACCTCTCCAGCCGGGAGAGGGTCGCGGGGCTATGGCGTCTTCGCTCCATAGGACGCACACACATTTCCCCTTCATTTTTGAAGGGGAAAAAGTGCGTCCTATAGAGCAAAAAATATGGTACTTGCAGATTAAGCTACATCGTGCAAGAGAGTGTATTCAGAAAGGACTCCTTTAGGTGTCCTACATGCCAGGAAATGAAATTCCTGCTGATCTGTTGTCTAAGGTTGTTAACAGAGAACAACCTAAGGTTTATGTACAGAGGTTGCAGTTGGGTTGAACCACAGGTACTACAGGTTACACGGAAAGGGGGAGGGTGTTAGGATATTTCCGTTCCACCTTAAAAAGGGGACAGGCTGTTGTGAGTCACAGCCTATGTATTTCCTGCTCACAGGAAGTTTCTGTTTGTCTATTGCTTTCGTTTCTCTCTATGTGCCCGAGACATCAACACAGGCAGTCATGTTTTCTTTGTTCTGACCAACACTGAATAAAGTTGTAAATAATGCTCTCCTGCGTGCATCTTTCGCTGTGCAAATTCTGCTGATAGAGCGTGCACCAGCTCTGGAATGTGGCAAGCTATTTCTGGAGCTCGTGTCACTAATTGAATGATACTGCATGTCTACGGGAGATCGATGGATCGTCCGGAATCGACGTGGGGTCATCATGGCCTTTTTCTCCCTGGCAGTATCCCAACAATGTCTAGGTCTTATCTTACGTCCTGACGCATAGACCTAGTCCGGGAACAGTGCCAGAGTGTGTTCTTGGAGTTGGTGACCTCTTGCTCCAAGATAAGAGTAGGAACAGGAATACCCTTTTATGGTCAGAAGTACAGGAACGAATATCCTTTTATGGTTAAGAATACCGGAGCAGGAACACATGTGATGTCAACCTGCGTGTATAGGCTGATGTGGTTGGATTCCTGGGGAAGGAGGGAGAGGGTGCCTGGAGGATATATATACTGCATGAAATTTCTCATTTCTTTGGACTTGCTGTGGACTCACCACACAAGTGCCTTCTGCTATCTGGAGAGCAGAATAAACTCTTTCTTTGAACCAACCTTGGTGTCATTTGACTTCCTTCCTCCTGTCCGGGAGCAACGCAGAGCCCACCAATCAGTAAAGTCTAATAAGGCTACACCATTGCCTCCTTTGGCGCTCTGCGCATTGGCGAAGTGGTTTGTGAGGGCCAACAAGATTCCGCTGCTTGGGGAAGTTTGAGAGACCTGACCTTGTCCAGATCCAATTTAGTCCTGCATGTCCGATGTTCCAAAACTGATCAGCAGGGAAAGGGGGCCCTTATTCGGCTCCGAGCAACTAGTCACAATGGGCCATGCCCAGTAAAGAGTACTAGACATTTCATGTACGTGAGACCAACCGTCTCAGGCCCATTCCTCATACATTTGGATGGCTCCTACCTTGCACGGCATCAGTTCATGCGCGCTATGCGAAGGGCGATTGCTGCCTGTGGTTTACCCCCAGCTGAATTCGCGGCCAACTCCTTTCGGATTGGGGCCACCAGCACAGCAATGCATTTGGGACTCTCAGCTGAATGGATGAAGGACTTGGGGCGGTGGAAGTCACTGGGGTCCTCTAGCTTGGAGGCAAGAGGGAACTCTGTGGGCCGTCCAGCCCACCCTGAGCTCAGGTAGTACCAGAAGCCGATGCATTGGGTGCCCCCAAGCAGCGGGTATATCCCCATCCGCAGTGCCGCTGCTTGACCTGACACCAGAGAGCCAGTGCTGGTGTCGGCAACCATGTAGTGCCATGGGGAAGGGAAGAGATGTGTTCCAGTTAGATCTTCTTCTGGATTGGAAACCCTGGGGGTCATCCAGTCCAACCTGCCGCAAGGCACCACTCACCCTCCGGTGTGCCCAGGGTGTGGTCGTCAAGCAGACCTTGTTCCAAGGTGCCACCCCGCCACGCCCACCTGGTGGGGCCAGCTCCTAGGAAAGGACAAGGGCTGGTGGGATCTGGAGCCGTTCCTTGACTCCCAGCACCCACCTGCAGGGTAGATGACCCTGGGTGTGCCATCCAGCTCTACAATGCTATCATTCTGTGACGTTGTAAAGCAGGACATGCTCAAAGCAGAGGGTGCTGGATTTTAGTGCTGCACAGGCTGCTGCCCCTGGGTGGGCTCAGACCCAGCAGGGAATTTGGTTTCCGTGTAACATGGCCACCCCATTTCTGGCACGACAAGATACACGAGGAGAAAACACTTTCCTGTCTCCTGTGGCGGCCAGTTCGTCCCTCTCGCTCTCCAGGCTTCAGCGAAAGCCTGCATTCGCCCCAGAGGACGCACACGCATTTCCCCTTCATTTTTGAAAGGGAAAAAGTGTGTCCTATAGGGCCAAAAATACGGTAGTTTTCACTTAGTCTTGGGTTTCTGGTGAATGTGCTTCATTTGCGGCTGGCTTCATTTCTTTTCCATTGGTTTGGCTTGTTTTTTGGACTTTTGCTTTATTGCTTCCTTTGAGAAGTTTTCTTGTTTTTGCATTCTGGTGGTAATACTTTTGAATGCTTTGGGGGTTTCTGGTGAATCTGCTTTGCTTGGGGTTGGTTGGCTTCTTTGTCAGTTTCCATTGATGTTGCTTTTACATGTTTCTTCTGCTTCTTTTCAATAGGTTCTTGCGTTTTTAGTGGTTGACTTCATTGTTGGAATGGTCATTAGACATTTCTGGTGGTTTTGCTTCATTTCTGGTGGTTTTCCTTTCTTGGGGGGGGGGATTATCAGATCTCATAAAAATTAATATACTCAAAGGTGCAAACCCCCAAAAACCTAGAAATGAAGCAATCTGTTATGTACTAACCTTGGATCCTAGAAAAATAGGCATGTAGGATCCTAGAATGCAACAACTGATTGGTCTTTTCCTCCCGGCCATTCAGGCGCCAGGAGGGAAGCAGAATTAGCCAGTCAGCTTTCCCTAAGAAACCAGAGGCCTTTCTCTTGGGCATTGTCGGCCAATTGGTGTCAAAGAAAGACAGAACTTTTTTATGTATGCTACTACAGCAGCAAGAATACTCATTGCAAAGCATTGGAAGACTCAAGATCTACCCACCCTGGAAGAATGGCAGATGAAGGTGATAGACTATATGACATTGGCTGAAATGACCGGCAGAATCCGTGATCAGGGGAAAGAGACGGCGGATGAAGATTGGAAGAAATTTAAAATTTATCTCAAGAAATATTACAAAATTGATGAATGCTAAAATGTTGAGGTTTTTAGAAAGAAAATGAGATTACAGCGACAAAAGATTAAGTAAAAGAAAAGAATAAATAAGGGACAAATTTGATAAAACTAAGTTTAGGATTTGCTGAAATAATTTTGGAAATTGGGATGTAGAAAGGGGAGGTTTGGGGGAGTCAGAGAAGTGAGGTTTATGAAAAAAAGGATATGAAATTATACATGTTTGTTTGTTTCTTTATTTGTTTGTATTGTCTATAAAAATTTTTGTAAAACCAATAAAAAATATTTTTTTTAAAAAAAACCAGAATTAGCCAGTCAGACGGGACTCATTGTGTAAAAAATGTATATAAAAGCCTGAGGTTGTTGGGGGGGGGGCAATAAAGAGCATGAAATACATACAGGACCCCAAGTATATCTCACAATCGTAATTTATATAAAAGAATCCATGAAACGAAAACCGCCCTAAAAGAAACAAATTCAACATAAGCCCAAAAACGAACCAGAAACAACAGAAACAAACCACATCCACCAAAGATGAGAAAACCAATGGAATAGAACCACAAGAAACCCACACAGTAAACATCTCAGGGAATGCCCCTTCCGATCGTCAGGAGAAGGGGGGGTTGCGGGATCACGACCCCGCCCACACTCGCTCTCGCGAGGCTGGCGCCAGCCTCGCGGGAGGCAGAGATTCCCCCAATTAGCATCCCCTGTGGCGCCAGCCAATCGGCTGGCGGCAGGGGCGGGCCTTAGAAAGGCCACTTAAGGTCGGGGCAGCCCTCGGCTTGCCCCTTTTCACCCTGGAGACGACGCGGTTTGATGGGTCTCCGTGAGGTTCGTCGTCTTCCAAACTTGCCGCTCCTCGTGGTTCGGATTTCAGCGCTCGGATCGCCGCGCCGGCAGCGCTCATCAGCTGATCGGATCTACCGCTCTTCAGCTGTGCACTAGATCGCCGTGCCGGCAGCATCCCAGCAGCTCGCAAGCAAGCGGCCGCACATCAGCTGAGCTTCGGATAGCCAGCTACCGCTCGTCAGCTGCGCCCGGGATCGTCGTGCCGGCAGCCGATCAGCAGCTCGCCAGCAAGCGGCCGCTCATCAGCTGAGCTGCGGCAGCAAAAGGGAGCGCCTTCAGCCTCTCAGCAGCCTGCCAGCAAGCGGCCGCCCATCAGCTGATCCTCCGGCAGCGGATCGGAGCGACGCGCCCCTGCCTGAATCTACCTCCGTGCTGGTCTCTCGGGTGCGAGCAGCCACCGCGCTCAAGGCTTACGAGCCGCGCCGCCGAAGCGCCACTGTCCGCATCTTCCCCACGAGCCATTGGCACATCGCTGGTGCCGCGCCGCTTTGTTTGACCCTCCCTGGACGGATCGCCATAGTGAGCAGCTGCAGCGCTCACTGAAGGTTACAAGGGGGAACGGGAGGCTATTGGGGAGCGTGGTGAGGGGTAGCGGCCACGAAGCCTCAGGGCCGGAGAGTCCTTTTGCGGGTACGCAGGGGGCTTTTGCAGCGACTGTTGCAGATTGCAGCGTCCTGGTTGCCTAGCCAACGGTCGCCATTTTGATTGAACCACGTGGCTTTAGAAGCGGCCATTTTAGTAGAGGCATCTCTAGTTGGGAGCGCATAGAGGTTTAGTGCTTCCCTTCTTACCTGGCTGAGAAGTCCCTCTTTAATTTAATTTAATTTGCCTCCGCCCACGTGGCCTGGTGGCGGCCTTTTTAAACTAGATCTGCTACCTAGCCCGGTTTGAGGAAAGCATTCGCAGTCATAGTGATTTAGCTGGTACTGAATTATATTTGAGGTTGTATAGGCTATAACCTAGCCGGTTTTTCCGGCCGCTTTCCCAGCATTTACAATTATTTATAATTATTTGGTGGTTGGCGCTAAATTAATTTGAGCTGATTTAGTATTTGATAGCCTTACGCGTTGTATTTAAAAGGACATTTGGTGGTTTATAAGGCTATTCCCAAAGTGGTTGTCAATTGTACTGGTTGCTAATATATTAATACAGAATATCTTGCTTGGTTGACAAGGGCTACCTGACCCCATTGACCGCAATTCCTGCTGTGTTTCGTTGCTTATCCAGGCCGCCTCTGCCTGGAAATTCATTTAGCAGGTTAGACTGATAGTGATATAGCCCCAGTTACATAAATAATTATAAATAAGTAATCACATATATATATACATAAATAAATAAATAAATAAATAGAAAAACAAGTATAAATAAATAAATAATAAATAAATAAATAATAATAATAATAATGAAATAAATAAAATTAAATTAAAAAACAAGCAAACATATAAATAAACAAATAGGTAAACAATAAATAAATAAAATAGACACTCGATTTGCTTACTAACTTGACTTGACTTGCGCCCACCCCCCCGAGGCACTGCTTTCAGCTTGGTCATGGAGGGCAGCAGCAACCCCCAACAATCTCAGCGTGGCAACGCCCTAATGCCAACAGGCCCTTGTAACCCTCAGGCCTTGGCCCAGCTTTTTTCCGCGCTGCAATCATTCTACGTGCAGTGCAGGGCACCTATCACTCCCTCTCCGAACATTGTCGAGGTGTCACAAGATTGCATACCAGACACCCCCCCCAGTCAGCAGGGTCAGGATGGTCCCTCCACTAGTGCAGCTAACGTGGTTGAGCAGGCCCCCAGCAGGCCACGGACGCGCCTACAAGCTGCTAGAACTCAAAAATCTAAGTCAGGTCCACTGAAAGGCAAGGCACCAGCTAAAAAACCTAGGGCGAGCGGACAAAAGGCCAGGCCGGCGGTGGCCTCTACATCAGCCCCGCGCCAGGAGGTGATTGATGTTCCCAGTGTTTTCCAGGATAACCCTAGGCAACCAAGCACATCGGAGGAGTCATCTTCTGAGGAGGAGCTGCCCCCTCAGCAGGTGGCTGCTGCCAGCGACCCGGCCCCCCGTGACGACGCTCCACGGGGCGGAAAGCGGAAGGCGAAGAAGAAACACCGGTCGAAGAAAAGCAAGAAGAGGGACACTTCGGACTCCGAGGAGGAAACAGGTACCTCTTCATCAGATGGGGATAGTGACGCCCCAATGGAGGCATATTGGGGGGAGGGGGAGGACACTGGAGCACCCCAGTGGGTGCATGAGCGGAGGGCAAACTCACACAGGAAGACATTTAACGGCACGCTTGATTGGAAGGATGGGGCTCTGGTTCCAGACGTTAAAGTCTCAACCAACGCTGCCACTGACTTTATTCTGGGGAACCACCTCTCTAAGAGGAAGAGGAATAAGATATTGAATGGCAATTATGTAGATATGTTTTCCTTGCTGCCCCCAGCTCAGGTCAAGGGAAAAGGGGAAAAAATTAAGTACTATGGGAAAAGGAGGTACAGGGTACCCCGGGTAGAGCGAACGTTCGAGAATTGGCTTAATGGCTATCAAGTGTTTATGGCTGTGGTGTCAAGTTGCTATCCCAAGAGGGGCGCGCACCTCGTGTCCTACCTGGCACACGTCAGGAGGGCACGGGAGATGGCAGGAGATGAAGCTGCTTTGGCGTATGATGAAGACTTTCGGAGGAATGCCTCGCTGCTGTCTTCAACGCGCTGGGACCAAAAGGACAACAATTGCTGGTTTGAACATGTGGGGCCCAATATTGAGAAGAAAGCCGCTCAACAGCCAAAATCTGGTAAGGTGGAGACCCAACGCCGTAGGCAGTGCTGGGACTTCAACAAGGGTACCTGTCAGCGCGTTACTTGAAAGTACTTGCACGAATGCGATAGGTGCCTAGGCAGCCACCCAGCAGTCAACTGCTTCAAAGGGAGGCAGCAGCCCTTTCGGGGAGGCAGGGGTCACCTCTCCCGGGGAAACAGGGGTGGCCCCGCCGGACCTGCAGCCCCCTCCCAAGGGCCAACTGGGGCTCGTTACTAACATCTCCCTAGGCCTTGCGTGCTCTCCGATAAAATTGGAGCCCTTGAGAGCATTGTTAAAGTTCTATCCAAATAGACGTGCAGCCCACCTACTGGATGAAGGGTTTTCTGAAGGTTTTAGAATTCCGGTTGCCTTCACACCCAATTCCAGTTGCCCCCCTAACCAGAAATCAGTATTAGAAAGGCCCGACATCGCGTTTAAAAAGATACAGAAGGAGATTACAGCCGGCAGGGTGGCCGGTCCATTCGCAACTCCGCCTATCGAAGGGCTTCATATCTCCCCCCTTGGTATTGTCCCAAAGAAGGCCCCCGGTGAATTTAGAATGATACACAACCTGTCCTATCCCAAAGGATCCTCGGTTAATGACGCCATTCCCCAAGAGATGTGCACGGTGAAGTATTCGTCTTTCGATCAAGCTGTGCGGTTGGTGCGGAGCTTTGGCAGGGGCGCCTTTTTGGCAAAATGCGACATCGAGTCAGCATTTCGCCTACTCCCGGTTCATCCGGAAGACTACCGCTGGTTGGGTTTCAAATTCCAGGGAGCTTACTTCATTGACAAAGCTATGCCCATGGGTTGTTCTGTTGCCTGTGCTGCGTTCGAGACCTTCAGCACATTCTTGGAATGGGCCCTAAAGTTTAGAACTGGCTCTCTGGGGGTGGGTCATTATCTCGATGATTTTATTTTGGTGGCAAGTGACGCTGGGGAGTGCAGGTCCCTCCTCCTGGCCTTCGAGTCCTTAGCTAGGGAACTGGGTGTCCCTCTGGCAAGCGAGAAGACCGAGGGCCCGGTCACTACCATGACCTACCTGGGCATTGAACTTGACACCGTTGCCCAAACCTCGCGATTACCAGCTAAAAAATTGGTTGCCTTAAGAGAGCTTATCGGCCAAATACTGCCCCTAAAGAAGGTCACCTTGAGGCAAATTCAATCCCTCCTGGGGCACCTCAACTTCGCCTGCCGTGTAATTTCCCCCGGTCGTCCGTTCTGTGGCCGCCTAGCAAAGCTGTCCACAGGCTTACGGTCACCCCATCATAGGGTACACTTATCCAAGGCAGTAAAGGCGGACCTCCTTGTTTGGTTGCAATTCCTGGATGGTTTCAACGGCATATCGCTTTGGCAGGATAGTTTGGTGCTGCAGTCTGATTTCCAAGTACATTCGGATGCGGCCGGGTCCTTAGGTTTTGGGGTCTACTTCAGGGGCCAGTGGTGTGCCCAGCACTGGCCTCCCTCCTGGCAAGGTAAACCAATAATACGTGACTTGACATTCTTAGAATTCTTTCCCATCGTGGTTGCAATTCACTTATGGGAAGACCAGTTCAAGAACCATAGGGTCTGTTTCTGGACGGACAATCTAGCGGTCGTGTCAGTTTTGAATAAACAATTGTCACGCTCACCCAGAGTAGCGTCCCTTTTACGGTACTTTGTCCTCTCCTGCCTGCGGTTGAACCTTCATGCTTCAGCCCAGTTCGTCCCTGGTATTGATAATAACATCGCGGATGCTCTATCTCGTTTCCAGATGGAACGCTTTCGCTCATTGGCGCTGGATGCGTAGCAGCAGCCTCAACCATTCCCGGAGCACCTCTGGAATATTGGCAACAAGAAGCAATAAAGGAGTATTGTCTGCGCTAGCGCCTTCTACCCTGAGATCGTATAATAAGGCGTGGCTAGACTTCACATCCTTCCGCATCAAAAAGGGACGGTCCAAGCCAGGCAGGCCACCGTCCAAGTCTGAAGTCATAGAGTACTTGGTCCACCTTAGAGATCTTGGCCGGGCCCCCAAAACCCTCAATATTCATTCAGCAGCTATATCCTTCTTTTCTAAAACTTTATTTTCTGTGGATCCCTGTTCGCATTTCGTTGTGTGTAAGATGCTTGAGGGCTGGCGCAGGTCCAGGCCTCATGGCCGGGACAGGAGAAGGCCAATAACTTTAGATATACTCACCCAAATCCGTAGGAAGCTGAGGGCCCTGTGTTGGTCAAGATATGAAGCCAGATTATTTTCAGCAGCGTTTTCTTTCGCATTTTTTGGCGCCCTACGCATAGGCGAAGTGGTTTGTGAGGACCGCGCAGCGTCCAGGGGGCTACTACTTGAGGACGTAACTGTGGGCAGTGCGCATGTAATGTTAAGAATCCGTAGTTCGAAGACTGATCAGCTTGGCAAGGGAGCCTTGGTTCGCCTCCAGGCGACTCAAAAGGCGGGCCCTTGCCCTGTAAAGGATGCTAGAAAATACCTGTGTGTAAGACCAGAATCTAGTGGCCCCTTTTTCTTGCATTCCGACGGTTCCTCCCTCTCAAAGCAGCAGTTCACGAGGGTCATGCGCAAAGCAATTGCCGCCATCGGGCTTCCCCAAGAGGAGTACGCCGCGCACTCCTTTTGCATTGGGGCGGTGACCACCGCCGCCCATATGGGCTTACCGGCTGAAAGAATTATGGACATGGGGCGCTGGAAATCCAACGCATTCCAGGGTTATATACGGTAGACCTTCTAAATTCCCCTCAGCTTTCCCCCCGGGCACTCCTCCTGATCCGGTTCTCCGATTCTCTCTTTTCAGGTACTGGTGTGGTTCGACTGTGGATCCTCGGCCACAGCATCGTATATTGGGCAAAGCGGTGCGCCGAACAAAGGGGCTGGGTTAAAGAGCTACGGCTAAACCAGCTGGGTCAAACTATCATGGATCACTAGGAGGGGTATGCGTTGGGAAGAGTTTTTCCCAGTTGTATCCAAAAAAATCGCTGCCAAGGGCCCACCCAGTGCCTTGGTCGTCCAGCTGGGCGAGAACGACTTGGCGTATAGGAAAGGGGTGAACTTGATGTGGAACATTATCAATGACTTGGAATTGTTGAGGGCATCCCATGAAAACATTACAATAATTTGGTCATCTTTGCTGGAAAGGCGATGTTGGCGGGATGCAGAGAAACCCGTGGCTGTGAATAAAGCTAGAAGGATTGTGGAGCGCACAGTGGCACGTAGAGTGGCCGCATGGGGCGGTCGGGTCATTCAGCACCCATGCATACGGTTTGACAAGGAAATGCTTTATCGCTGGGATGGCGTGCATCTATCTGATGCGGGAAATGATATTTGGTTGGCTGATATTTTTCAAGGTGTTAGGGATTGGTTACAGGTCTGAGGGTATTGGCGGCGAGCCGGCTTGAGGCTCGGTGGCGGTAGGCATTGGCCGGGGTATTGTCATGCAGATGAGGTTGGGGGGGAGGAACGCCATCACCCCCCCCCAATGCTTGAAGGGTAGTTCGTTAAAGGACTCCGAGGGGCGACGCCTCGTCCGAAACCTACGGAGGCTAGGGCCTAAAGCGCGCCCCCGAGCGGTAACCCCTCGGGGAGCGCCTAGGGATACGCATCTCAGGTGGCTCCCCCTGTTGGTGTTTAACCCTTCCCGGTCAGACCGGATAGTCGGTTAGGGGCCAATGCCTAAAGCCAATACCCTTCATTTCCTGTAATCAATAAAGTTGTGGCCATTTTCGCCCATTAACCTAAAACGCTGTGTCCGTTGTCTTTATTTATTCCACCTGTGGGGGGGGGAGGGAATAGCCACGCAATGCCCCTTCCGATCGTCAGGAGGAGGGGGGGTTGCGGGATCACGACCCCGCCCACACTCGCTCTCGCGAGGCTGGCGCCAGCCTCGCGGGAGACAGGGATTCCCCCAATTAGCATCCCCTGTGGCGCCAGCCAATCGGCTGGCGGCAGGGGCGGGCCTTAGAAAGGCCACTTAAGGTCGGGGCAGCCCTCGGCTTGCCCCTTTTCACCCTGGAGACGACGCGGTTTCCCACCCACCCGCCCTCTAGGTTTTGCCACTGACCTTGCTATGGGCTTTGGCTGGTCGCCGCAAGGGGCCTGGTAGGAGTTTTTCCATTTGGCTAATTGGCTGGTTTTGTGAGCCACTTGGTTTTTTCGCCTACCTCGTAGCAAATCGTCACAACTCCCTCGGTTTTGGCGGTAGGCATTGGCCGGGGTATTGTCATGCAGATGAGGTTGGGGGGGAGGAACGCCATCACCTCCCCCAATGCCCCAAAGCCAATACCCTTCATTTCCGGTAATCAATAAAGTTGTGGCCATTTTCGCCCATTAACCTAAAACGCTGTGTCCGTTGTCTTTATTTATTCCACCTGTGTGGGGGGGGAGGGAATAGCCACGCAAAAGCGAAATCACCCCCACACCATGCAAAACTAAGGTTTAACTGGCTTTGGGGTTTCTGCGCAATTTACTTTTCCCCTCTTGTCGGGGGTTTCTGGTGGTATTTCTTCTGCTTCTCACATTTCTACTTCTTTTCTTTTCTTTTCTTTTTTAATAAAGTTTATTGGTACAACAAGAAAAAAGAAAAAGAACACAAGTACCAAATTACGCACAAGAATAACCATAGACACATAATTTTCTTAGCAAATAATAAAACATCTATTGGTCTTAACACTAAAGAACCAACCTCCCTTCTATTCCATATTTCAAATTCATATTACTTATTGCCAATACACACTTTTATCATAATTAAACTTATTCTTAATACCGTATTTTTTGCCCTATAGGATGCACTTTTTCCCCTCCAAAAATGAAGGGGAAATGTGTGTGCGTCCTATGGGGCGAATGCAGGCTTTCGCTGAAGCCTGGAGAGCGAGAGGGGGTCGGTGCGCGCCGACCCCTCTCGCTCTCCAGACTTCAGGAGAGCCCCAGCGCCAGCCCCACAAGGTCGGGGGACAGAGGGAGGCGGAACGCCGCCATCCTGCTGTCTCCCGAAGTGGTTTGGAGGCTGACAGCGGGGAGACCCCACCGCCAGCCCCGCAAGCTCCGGGGACAGCGGGGAGGCGCAGCGCGTCATCCCGCTGTCCCCGGACCTGATCTGAAGGCGGGCAGCGGGGAGAAGAGCGCTTCTCCCTGCTGCCGGCCCCACAAGCGCCTGGGGGGGAAATAATTTCCCCCCCCTTTATTTCCCCCCCAAAAAAACTTGATGCGTCCTATGGGCCGGTGCGTCCTATGGGGCGAAAAATACGGTAAATATAATTTCTTATATCTACCTTGCAACTATTACTCGAATGCTGCAACAGAATTTAAACTACTATATTTATTTTTCAGATATTCTTTGAAAACCTTCCATTTTGAAACAAATTCCTGTTTTGATTTATTCTTTATTTTTTCTGATAAACCATCTAATTCGGCATATTCTGTCAGCTTTTGAATCCAATCTTGTATAGAGAGGATTTCATTACTCTTCCATTTTGCTGCGATCAAAACTCTTGCTGCTGCTGTCACATATAAAAAGATACCCTTCCTCTTTTGTGGAATATCTAAATCTGTTATTCCCAGGAGGTAGGCCTCTGTTTTTTTATTGAAAGAGATCTTTATCATTTTTTTGCAGTTCTGCATGTATACTCTCCCAGAATACCTGTATTTTCCTACATATCCACCACATATGGTAGAATGTTCCTGAGTCCCCGCATTGCCAACAATTACTTGACACATTTTTATACATTTTTGAAAGTTTCCATGGTGTTAGAATACCATCGATGTTGCATTTTTTGAAAGTTCTCTCTAATCGTGTAACAATTTGTGAATTTCCAATTGATCTTCCATAAATTTTCCCATTGTGCCATGGTTATTGAATGGCCAAAATTCTGGGACCACCTCACCATTGCCACTGTTACCTCCTCCTCCTTGACTGTCCAGTCAAGGAGGAGTCGATAAGTTTTGGAAAGAGTTTTTCTTTTAGAATTTACCAGATCAGATTCGAATCGGGAAATTTCTGTTGAGAACCCCTTTTGTTTGTCAGATTTAAATTTTTCAAATAACTGATGGTATTGAAACCAGTCTGAGATGTGTTCTCTTATTTCCTCAAAGTTTTTAAATTTTATTTGGTAATCTCCATTTTTTAGAAGTGTTTTATATGTTGGCCAGCTTTCCTGGGTTTTTCCCCCGTTTTACTGCTATGGCTTCTATTGGAGAAGTCCACCACGGGACTTTAGGCTCCATCAGGTCTTTATATTTTTCCCATACAGCAAAGAGTGACTTTCTTATTATATGGTTGGTAATTTTTTTATGAATTTTCGCTTTTCCATATATCAGGTAGGCGTGCCATCCCCAACAGTTGTCAAAACCTTCCAGGAGGTCCGAATCCTGCAACGTGCACCAATCTTTTAGCCAGGTGAAACAGGCTGCCTCGTAGTAAAGTTTTAGGTCGGGTAGAGAAAAGCCTCCTCTCTCTTTTATGTCTATTAAGATCAGGTGTTTAATCCTAGGTTTCTTCCCTTCCCACAGGAATTTGGAAATTTCTCTTTGCCATATCTTGAGACAACCTGCTTCACCCAGTATTGGAATCATTTGAAATAAAAAGATGAATTTTGGAAGCACATTCATCTTTATAATGGAAATCCTACCCAGAAATGTTAATTTTAGTTTACTCCAGGTTACAAAGTTTTTTCTAATCTCTAACCAAGTTTTGGTGTAATTATCCTGAAATAAGTTTATGTTCTTGGGGGTGATCCAAATACCCAAGTGTCAGAGCCGCTTCCAGGTCCCAGCTCACAGAGGACCACGCTAGCCGGCAGTATTGTACAAACTTCTTTATTGAGTTACAGTTTCCATTTTCAAGCCGCAGCGCGCAGCTCTACGTCTTAGAAGCTAGACCGGCGAAGCTCCGTCTGAGTCTCCGCCTCCTGTACACCAACTTAATACTCTAGCCTTACTCCACCTCTTCCGTCTTTCCTTTCTCCTCTGGGTCCCTCTACCCCCCGTGGTCTCTTCCTTCCTGGACTCTTCTGACGCTGACCCCCCCGACTCTTCTCCCTCCTTGCGGCGGGCTTTAGGACCTGGCTCCCTGTCCGGGCTGCTTACTGTGCCACCTTCCTGTGCATTTGAACTTGGCGCGCGCGCGCAGCCTTCAACCTTCCTCTTGACTGTTTCCTCGCTCCCCGATGGAGGTGTGGCCAATCCTAACTCCTGCCCTCCCGCTTGCGGCGAGCCGCCAGATCCCGATACCTGGGACCCCTCCCCCCTACTGCGCTCTGGTGGGGAAGCTGGTCCCGATTTCCAACTGCTGCTCTCTGAGTCCCCTCTGGTCCCTTCTACCTGGGGTGTCCCCCTAGGCGCCCCCCTTGCTCTGACCACTGGCGCCCCTTTCTGTGAATCTTCCGACTCACTGGAAAGACTTGGAGATCTCGGGCCGCTGTCATCGCTCATTTTACCTTCGGATTCCTCCCCCTCGCTCTCTGTTTCCTCCCTTTCCTGTGCCTCTGCTCCTGAACCCCTGACATCCATCCCCCCTCGAAGCCCCCCCTTCCCCCTCCCCTCCTTCAGGCGTGGGTGCTGGGTGCTCCGTTGATATGGGGGTGAGTGCCGGATACAGTTCATTCCCCGTGGCGTACATCCAACTGGATAAGTCCGGCTCTTCCTCCTTGCACTCGCCGACATCAATCTCCTCTGCTTCCATCTCTGTGCCGCCGTGCTCGAACCCAAGGTCCTCCCCGAACACGTCCATGTCCGTCTCTCCCTCGGTCCCTTCTGGGGACGTTGCTCGCCCGGGACCCTCCAGCCACTTCCTGCGCCACTGCTCCTCTGGTCGGTCATCCCACCAATACGAGGGTTCTGAGGCAGATCCCGAGGGTGACTCCTCCGGGGAACGTGTGTTCAGTGTCGGTTCCTCGTCCGAGTCGAACCCCTGGAACGTGCTGGCTGAAAGCGTGGGTGTGAAAAGCCAGTCGTCGAAAAACTCGGCTGGCATGGGCCTGTGTGGGAAGAGGGCATGAAACTCGTCTTTTAGCAGAGGTTCTTCCAAAGCATAGCCCGGCACCCAGCTGTTGGCACTGACTGGGGTGCCTTCTCTGGCGAGAAGGTATTCCACTCCGTCTTCCCCCCATCTTGAGTCTAAAATCTCTGTGACCTCGTTGATGGGCTCCCCCTCTGGTGACCCCCCCTGCGTGGTCCTTTCCCTGAGCGGGCTTGGTGCCGTCCCTGGCTCCTGAAATCTGTGCGGTGCCTTGTAGGGAGTGAGCACTGATCTATGGAAAACCGGATGCATCCTGGATCCCTCCGGAAGTGTCAGCCGGAAAGCCACCGGGTTGACCTGTGCCTCGACTTGGTAGGGCCCTAGCTGCTTATGGCCGAGCTTCTTTTTCGCTAACGATCTGGCCGGCACTGCCTGGGCTGCCAACCAAACCCAGTCTCCCACCTGTATTTCTTCCCCAACCCTCCTGTGTCTGTCAGCCTGCAGTTTGTATGCGTGCTTAGCTAGCTCTAACTGCCTTCGAAGCTGTTCGTGGACCTCCTGCAACTCTGACGCGAAGGCGTCCGCTGTCTGTGGCTCCCCCTCCCCCACTCTCTCTAATCCTGGGAAGGTTCTGGGATGCCTCCCATTGTTGGCGAAGAACGGCGTCACCCCCGTGGACACGTGCTTCGTGTTGTTGTAGACGAACTCGGCGAGTGGCAGGTAGTCCACCCACGTTGCAGGCTGCTGATTTGCGTAACATCTCAGGTACTGCTGCATGATGGCATTGACCCGCTCCGCTTGCCCGTTGGTCTGCGGGTGTCTCGCCGACGCTAGGTTGATCTTGACGTTCAGGATGCCCATCAGCTTCTGCCAGAAGTTCGAGATGAACTGCCGCCCCCGGTCGGACAGTATAGACCGTGGCAGACCGTGAACCTTGAACACGTGATCTATGAACAGTTTGGCTGTCTGTTCCGCCGTGGCCACCTTCGCACACGGAATGAAATGTGCCATTTTGGTTAACAAGTCCACCACCACTAGCACTGCTGTCTTGCCCCTCGAGCTGGGCAGATCCGTGACAAAGTCCAGGGCCACTCTCTCCCACGGTTCGAGCGGAGTTTGCAGCGGTTCCAGCAGTCCCGCCGGCGGTTTGTGCACTGGCTTAGCCCTCTGGCAGGTGTCGCACCTCGCGACGTAATCCGCGACTTCCCCCCGCATCTTGGGCCACCAGAAGTCTCTGGCGACTAATTCTATCGTCTTCTCTGTGCCAAAGTGCCCGGCGGTGGGTGCGTCATGCAACTGCTGCAGTACCTTAGCGCAGAGTTCGTCTCCCGGCACGTAGAGGGCCCCTTTGCGCATGAGCAACCCTTCGCGTATCTGGAACTCGCCGCCCTTCGCCGTGCCCCTGTGCACCTCCTCCATCTTCGCTCGTGCGAAAGAGTCGTCCTGCAGCGCGCGACATACCGCATCCAGGTCGACGGTTGCCGAAGCGCACGCCCACGTTTCTGGTGCGAAAATGTGCTTGGCCGCCGCTGGCGTTGCCTCCTCGAGGTATTGCGGCTTCCTGGACAGTGCATCCGCCATGATGTTGGTGTCACCTGGGACGTACTCTATCCTGAAGTTGAAGTCCGCAAAGAACTCCGCCCAACGTAAGTGCCTCTGGTTCAGGAACCTCGCCGTGCGCCAGTACTCCAGATTCTTATGGTCCGTGCGGACCTGCACTGTCTGTTTGGCTCCGATCAGGAAGTGCCTCCACGCCTTGAATGCTGCATGAATGGCAAGCAACTCCCTGTCCCAGATGGTGTAGTTCTGCTCCGAATTGCTGAGCTTCCTGGAGTAGAAGGCGCACGGCCTCCAATCCCCATGTGGATCTTGCTGCAACAGGACTGCTCCCACGGCCCTGTCTGAGGCGTCTGTCTCAACCCTCATCGGTTTGCTAGGATTTACATGCAGCAGCTGCTCTTCGGACGAGAAGAGACGCTTGAGTTTCTGAAAGGACTGCTCCGCCTGCTCCGTCCAGATGAACTTCTTCTTCTTGGAGCTGAGCGTGTCGGTAATGGCCGCCGTCTGCATCGCGAACCCCTTGATGAACTTTCGATAGAAGTTAGCAAAGCCGACAAACCGCTGGACCTCCTTCCGGTTGCGCGGGCTCTTCCAGTCCAACACTGCGCGAACCTTGGCGCTGTCCATGGCGAGCCCCTTGTCTGACAATTTGTAGCCCAGGAAATCCACCTCCGTCATGTCGAACTGACACTTCTCCAGCTTGGCGTACAGTCTATGCTCCTGTAGCCTTTGCAGAACTTCCTTGACGTCTCTGTCGTGAACCTCCTGCGATTCTGAAAATATCAGGATGTCGTCCAGGAAGCAGACACACTTCTTATAGAGGAGCCCCGCTAACACGTGATGCATGAAAGCTTGAAAACAGTGGGAGCCATTTTGTAATCCAAAGGGCATAACTCTGTATTCGTAGGTGCCCAGGGGCATGAACATGGCCGTCTTCCACTCGTCGCCCTCCCGTATGCGAATAAGATTGTACGCCCCTTGCAGATCCAACTTGGTGAACACGCGTCCTTTGCGCACCGTCGCGAGGAGGTCGTCGATCTTGGGCATGGGGAAAGCCGTGGGCTTGGTTTTCGAGTTCAAAATGCGATAGTCCACCACCAGCCTTTTTGGGGGCGTGTCCTTCTTCTTCACAAAGAATACGGGACTGCCCCCCACTGCCTGGGACTCCCGGATGAACCCGCGCTTCAAATTATGATCTATGAACTCCCTGAGTTCCTGTAGTTCATCTTCAGACATGGAATACAGGTTCCCTGTCGGCAGCGTCGCCCCTGGCAGAAGGTCAATCTTGCAGTCATAGGGCCTGTGTGGAGGTAGCTTGTCCGCTTCCTTCTCGCAGAAAACCTCCAAAAATTCTGCGTACTTGTGGGGCACTGCTTGCAGCGTGCCCAATTGCAGCTGTGTGTCCTCTTCTTCCCCCTCCAGTCTGGGTAGGATGCAGTGTTCTGCACAGTAAGAGGAGCCGAAAGTTAGTTGCCGCTGGTACCAAGCCAACGTCGGACTGTGCCTGTCCAGCCAACTCATGCCCAATACTACAGGCGTGTCCGACAGTTGGGTGACATTAAAGCTGATGACTTCCCTGTGATTTCCAATTTGCATCACCATCGGTGGCGTTTGCTTCACCACTTGCCCCCCTAGCAATTCTCTGCCATCCACCGTGACAACCTTCAGGGGCAGCGTGGCTGGCAGTAGCGTTATCTTGTGCTGCTCGATGAAATCCTGCCCTATAAAATCCGCGTTGCTACCAGAGTCAATGGTAATTGGCACTTCCATTGTAAGTCCGTTGGGTAGCTGGAGCGATGCGGTGAGCTGCACTACTGGTTTGGGCGGGAGGGGGTCTGTGGGCTGCAACATCCCTGGGGACTGCTTCACTGACTCGTCTGGCTGGGCCCCAGTGCCTCTGTTTCCAGCCAGACTCCGTCGTTTCCCTGCTGTGGTTCTCTCTGCTGAGTTGCTTCTGTTACCGTCACGGAGGCTGCAGTGTGCTTGTGGAGCCTCTGGGGACACTCTTTCGCCATGTGCTGAGGACTGTCACAGAGGTAGCACTTCCTGTTCCCTCTAGGAGGCTTCGCCTTGACTGCTCCCTGGTTGCTGACTGAGCCCTGGCACCTCCAACCTCCATAGGTTCCCCTCCTCCTCCTGGCGGAGGCGTGGAGAGCGCACGCGCTGCATCCCTGGGAAAGAAGGAAGGCGCTCTCGCCGACTTGCGTCCTCCACGCCCTTCATCTCTGCTCCATGGACGTTCTTCTAGACGCACTCCAATCGTCAGCGCCCTCTGAACGATCTCCTGAGTGCTCCGGGGCCTCTCCCCCCTCGCAATTTCGTCTTTTACCGCACTGTTCAACCCTTCCCAGAACAGGTCTCTGACTGGAGCTGAATCCTTGTCCCATTCCAGGGCACTGACCAGTGCAAAAAAGCGGGAATGATACTGCCTCACACTGGCCCTCCCTTGTTTCAGCCCATGTATCTCTTTTCTGGCGATATCAACGTCTATATTTGATAGAAAACACGAATCCATCGCTTTAATGAAGGCATCCGCACTTCGGAGCGCCGGATCCTTATCTCTCCATAGATTGCGCAGCCACGCTTTAGCGTCTCCATGCAGATGGGATAAAATAAACCCCACCTTCTCTTGCTCATCTCTAAAGTCTTTATCCAGCAGTTGCAGCGCAAACTGCACATCTGCTCGGAAGTTGGGGTACTGCTGTAAATTCCCATCGAAATGAGATACAAGGCTGCCTCCTCTTCTCCCCAGCCCAATTCCCTCCGATTTGGGTCCCGGTTGCCCCTGCTTAGTAAGCACTTCCAACCTGACTTGGAGATCCTTGTAGGCGGCAGCCGCTTCCTCCTCCCTCTTCCTGGAGGCTAGTATCTCGGTGTTTAGATGTGACACTGTATTTTGCAGGGCTGCTATCTGCTGTTCAGTATTCATCTCTTCCGACTTTCGTGAGCTTGCGAAGCACCAATCTCCACGCCTCGCTGCGCCCACTCACGCTGCGAGGCTTTTGGTGCAAAATCTTGGGACGGAGCTTACTGTCAGAGCCGCTTCCAGGTCCCAGCTCACAGAGGACCACGCTAGCCGGCAGTATTGTACAAACTTCTTTATTGAGTTACAGTTTCCATTTTCAAGCCGCAGCGCGCAGCTCTACGTCTTAGAAGCTAGACCGGCGAAGCTCCGTCTGAGTCTCCGCCTCCTGTACACCAACTTAATACTCTAGCCTTACTCCACCTCTTCCGTCTTTCCTTTCTCCTCTGGGTCCCTCTACCCCCCGTGGTCTCTTCCTTCCTGGACTCTTCTGACGCTGACCCCCCCGACTCTTCTCCCTCCTTGCGGCGGGCTTTAGGACCTGGCTCCCTATCCGGGCTGCTTACTGTGCCGCCTTCCTGTGCATTTGAACTTGGCGCGCGCGCGCAGCCTTCAACCTTCCTCTTGACCGTTTCCTCGCTCCCCGATGGAGGTGTGGCCAATCCTAACTCCTGCCCTCCCGCTTGCGGCGAGCCGCCAGATCCCGATACCTGGGACCCCTCCCCCCTACTGCGCTCTGGTGGGGAAGCTGGTCCCGATTTCCAACTGCTGCTCTCTGAGTCCCCTCTGGTCCCTTCTACCTGGGGTGTCCCCCTAGGCGCCCCCTTGCTCTGACCACTGGCGCCCCTTTCTGTGAATCTTCCGACTCACTGGAAAGACTCGGAGATCTCGGGCCGCTGTCATCGCTCATTTTACCTTCGGATTCCTCCCCCTCGCTCTCTGTTTCCTCCCTTTCCTGTGCCTCTGCTCCTGAACCCCTGACACCAAGTATTTCGCTTTTGAGGAGATTTTAAGGCCCAATATTTTTTCTAAGTCATCCTTTTCTTCCGTGGTTACATTTTTAACAAGCATTTTTGTTTTTGTTATATTCAGCTTAAAGCCTGCCACTTCTCCAAATTCTTTAATCAATTCCAGCACTCTTTTCAGACTTTCTTTAGGGTTTTCAGTCATAACAAGTAAATCATCCGCAAAAGCTTTAATTTTATATGTTTTGTTTCCCAGAGTGATGCCTTTAACAAGCTGATCCTTTCTTACCTGATTGTTCAAGACTTCCATCACCAAGATAAATATCAGTGGTGACAGTGGGCAGCCCTGTCTGGTTCCCTTGTTTATTTTGCACTCCTCAGTAATTCTTCCGTTGATGATTAATTTTGCATATTGTTCTGAATAGATGGCATTTATTCCTTTACAAATATTTTCTCCCAGTCTGATTTCTTCCATTAATTTTTTCATAAACTTTCAGGACACGTTGTCAAAAGCTTTTTCAGCGTCCACCAACATAATAGCTGCTGGTTTATCAATGTTAATATCCAAATATTCTAATACATTAATCACACATTGTCAGCTTGCCAGCTGCACACGTTGCTGCACTTAGCAGAAAAACACGCCCGGCAGCCAGCCATAAATTCCTTTCTTTATTTTCTTCAGACAAGATTACACGCCGAATAAACAAAGTGACCCCTCCCTCGAGACCAACAGAGCCAACGGCTCAGCCCCTTCCGTTTCCCCCTGTGACGTGGATCCCCATCTCTCTGAAGCACCCCTTCCTCCCCAGACTCATCCTCTTCTCTGTCTTCTGAGGAGGACTCAGTACTGAGCAGTGGAGATCGTTCCCTGTATCCTCTAATTCTTTCCTCCCTCGCTGCCTGCAGTTCCCTGACACACATCTAATATTGGATTGCATAAATCGTCCGGGAAGAAATCTGGTTTGATCTTTATGAATTATCTCTTTCGGCACAATTTTTAATCTATTTGCAAGAATGTCTGCAAATATCTTGTAATCGTTATTTAGCAGTGCAATGGGTCTGTAATTGGCCATGTTTGAGGCATCTGTTCCCTGTTGGTGGATAAGAGTAATAAAGCTGTCCTTCCAGGTTTTCGGTAGCTTTCATTAGGTCTTTCATGGGAAGAAATAATGCTTGTTCTAACTTTTTATAGTAATTAGCTGGGAGACCATCTGGGCCTTTCCTAATTTTGATCTCTGTATAGCTTGTTGCACCTCCATAGCTGTTATTGGTGAGTTCAAAATTTCAATTTTTTCCTTAGGTTAGGTAGTTTATTTTTGCCCAAATAATCAATTATTTTCTCTAGAGTCTCTGGACCTTCTTTATATAGTTTTCCCAAAAAAACTAGCAAAGTTTTTACTAATTTCCTTCGGTTCTTGGATCCATTTGTCTTCAGTTTTAATTTTATTGATAATTCTATCTTCCTTTTTCTTCTTTAATTGCCGGGCCAGAAGTTTGCCAGGTTTATTTGCAAACTCAAAATTTCTATGTCTCAACCATTTTATCTTCCATTCTATCTCTTCGTTTATTATCATGGAGAATTGCATCTGTAAAATTTTTATACTTTGCTTAATTAGTTCATCATCTGGTTTTTGGGAAAGGGTCCTTTCCTTTTTTCTAATTTCCTCCCAGATCTCCATTTTCTTCTCCTCCTTTATTTTCCTTTGGAATGCGTTTTGTTGGATAAAGAAGCCTCTTATGACGGCTTTACCCGCGTCCCAAACTTTCTCTAGATCTACTCCTTGATTTAAATAAACTTAAAATATTATTCTAAGATTTGCTTGGCCTTCTGTACAGTTTTTTCATCATTTAACATACTCTCATTAAGTTGCCACCTTTTAACCTTTTCTTCTTTTCCTTTAAAGAGTTAAAAGAGACTAAACAGTCAGCCGGACAGTTATTTGCTTTTGCTGCATTAGATTTGACTCTGAATGCTTTTTCTATTTTTTGTGCTACTTCTGCTTCTTCTAGGTCTAACCAAGCTGCTAGCTCTTTTGAGTTTTTTCCCCCCAGTTATTTCTTCTGCGTCCTCTGTTAGTCCTCTGAATCTTAGGGTATTCTCCCTTCTCTGCATTTGCAACATCGCAACAGAGTCCAGAGTTGAATCCTGCTGCGCTTTCAGATCTGCTGTTTCTTTCCTTATCTTATCACATTCCCTTTTCGACTCTCTATTTTCATTTTGTAATTTTTTCTGAGCTTCCTCTAGGTTCTGTGTTTTACCTTTAAGGTCTAGCACTATTTTCGTCAGTTCTGAATTTTTTTGTACTAAATTGTTGACCTAAGTTGATAACTCAGCTGTTATTTTCACATTTTCATCTATTTTAACACCCATTGAAATAAATTTTTCTTCTGTTGCTTTTGCCTTTTCATTTACATTATTTTTTAAATCTTGGATATCTTTCTTCAAACTTAAAATTAATTCTCTCATATCTAGTGGTTGATCCATGTCAATTACAGAAGTTCTCCTGTTTTGTGAGACTGAAACTGCCACAGAACCTGACACAGTTGTTTTTTTACCAGACATCACTAAGAAATTCAATTAGCTCACAAGGTAATTTGTTCTCTTTCTTTCTGTCTTACAGACTGAATATCAATAAAATTCAATCTTAATGCAATCGTGACAATATTTCCAATGTGATAATTAATGAATGTCAATTAAATTCAATCTTTCTTAATGCAATCACGACAGTTTTACCAATCTGATAATAATCTCTGGCCTATGTATCCACTAATTCTTTATATTCACCAGTTTCACTAAATATATTTAAAATTGATTATGGACAATTATCTAATTAGTGACAGCCAATCATCAATACAGAACTATCACAAATTCATCAGCTCAAATAAATATAATAAATGATTGCAATCCTTGCGTTCACTTACTCATTCAGGGTGATAGATCATATATACAAATCTTTAAACAGGTTAGCGGTTCAGTTAATCAGCACCTTACAACAAAACTAATGACATCTGATGCTAATATCAGCTGCATTAGCTACCAATAGATGGCGAAAGGCAAAGCAAATAAAAACAGAAAAAACAGCAACAAAAAACAAAAAACACACACAAGACAAAACCACACAAAAACACAACCAGAAAAACAACAGAAGTGAAACAGAGAAACAAAACAAAACAAAAAATACCCCCCCCAAAAAAAAAATACAAAAGAAAGAAACAAAGAAAAGATGGGAGGGTAAGAGAGAAATAAAGCAAGAGAAAGTAATAATAATAATGCTATTTATAATTTGTAAAGGAATAAAGAGGGGGAAGAAAATATGAAAAGTATATATAAATAATAAGAAAGGAGCTGGTGAGTATTTTCAATTAATAATGTACAATGCAATAATATTAGGTACTATTCTCTCTAGATGTTACTCTTCCAGAGGCAACAGGAATGCTATTCCAGTAATGGGGTATAAGGTCTATAAAATTTTATGAAACCTTTTCTCTTTCAGCAGATTATGATGCAGTGCTTTGGTATCTTCACTAGTTGCTGATCTTGCAAAAATCCCTGTAATTGATCTTATAAGTCTTGTTAGAGGAACGTCTTTTTCGAAAGAGTGCAAAATTTTTATTCACCAGCTGATGTCGCTGTTTGAGTCACTCCCTCTCTGCAATTTCCAACCCTCTTCTCAATCTATGTCAGTCTATGTCAGTCTTATACAATCCATTTCCGTTCCTCAAACCAGGAAAATGTTGGTCTAAGAAAATGTCAGAGCACGTGAGTCAGCAGAAGTACTCTTAGCCGTTGTAAAATTGATTTATACTCCGTTGAGCGTCCATGGTAGTCCACAGCCAACGACAAACAGAAATCCCCGGAAAGGAAAGATAGCAACACTTCGTGGGAGAGGGGAGGCTATGCAAAGTTGATTACAAAGTTATAAATCTGCTTCTTTTCAATTGGTTTTGGGATTCTGGTGAATTTGGTAATGATTTGATTGAAGTCTCTGTCTGGCAATTTTCCTTTTTCATGAATTCCTTCCTTCTTGGGTTTCTGGTATCTCACTTTTGGTTTTCACATTTCTCTTAGTTTTGCTACGTTTCAGGTAGTTTGCTTACTTTTTGGAATTATCGAGTCTCATAAAAATGAAGCAATATCATTAGAAGCTTAAAAAGCATGAAAAGAAAAAAAACCCCAGGCACTAACCCTAACCCTGAACGTCCACCTATCCCCTCCCTAACCCTAATCCTGATATTCTGGTCATCCATCTTGGGGATAACAATCTGGTGAGGTAAATTCAGTTGAGATCACTAAATATCAGCTGTGCTTCCTCATCCCTGAGTTTATCATAGTTTGGTTTGGAATGTTGTAGAGGTGCTTATGGAGTGGGGGCAGCCTTCCTAAGAAGGTGGATGGGCAAGACATAAAGCTAATCATTCTACAATGATGTTTGTGTTTGAGAATGTGGGTGCTTATATCCCTCATGGCAGAATTATGTTCTGTGCCCCACAGTTGTATAGACCTGGTGGTATGCATCTTTCTGATTTGGGTTGTGACATGATTCTTAAGGATCTGCAAAGAGCTCTGTTTGAGCACTTGTGTGTTTGTGGGTGGAGGTGAACAAGCACACCTGCCCAGACTTAATTTGATTTGGTTTCATTGGTCAAATCTGACTAGTTTTGCTGATCCTCAAGTTGTTATATTTAATAAATACAACCTATTTATCCACTTTTGGTTGTCTGGACTCTTCCTCCTGATGTGCTAGGAACCACTCCCTTTGTGGGGCACTGCAAAATGTGTGGTTTTTACTGTAAACATTTTGCCAGACTTTGGCCCTGATTTGGAGTGAGTCAGACGACATTGGGTTTTTGGGTGACCTCATGACCCCTGTCAGTTACTTGGTTTGTGGGGTGCTGCAAAATGCTACAAAACTTTTGCCAGACTTTGGCACCAGTGTGGAGTGAATTGGACAATGTTTGGTTTTGGATATTAATTATGCACCCCAGTTTGATGTATCAATTACTCTGTTTGTGGGGTGTTACAAAATGTTGGGGTTTTGCTGCAAAACTTTTGCCAAGCATCAGTTTTGATGGGATCCCAGATTTGGGGGTTTGTAGTTAAATGAAGCGTTCTTTCAGTGCTTCTTGGGAAATGTGCAGTTTCCGTCAGATCAAACTAATACTACTGGATAAAATTATATGGTTGTTGATTATCAGACAATTCTCCCATTTATCAAGGAAAACGTCTGTTATGGGTGGCTTTTGCTTGGTGTGTGTGACTGTTGACAGACAGATTTGAAAAGGAACACAGCTTCCTCTGTTTGTCTCACAGTAACTTACTGGCTTTTTTGATTATGCAGTCGGCTCGCCCAACACTTCCAGCTGGATTCCGAGGACAGGAAATGATTCTGCTAAAGGCTTTCTGTGAATATAATTCCAGTTGATTTGTTTTAATGGTCACATAAAGGCACTTTCTTTGGTTATAAAATGATGTTGTGAGTCTTATATCTGAGCAGTCAATAAACTCCCTCCCCCACAGAAACGCTTGTCTTACTTCTTCTTCTGCTTAGCATCCATACTTACATGTTTGTTTAAAGAAAGACTAACCCCACCCCGAACCCCACCTCCAGCTTTCATCTTATTATTCTAGTGACTAGTCAGTGTTCACAGCAACAGTTGCTTTTGTTCCTAGACAAACTGCCCTGAAAGACAGTTACTATGAACTACATGTGTCTTCTTGATATATAAAGTTGTTGCTGGTTTCTGCAAAACACTTCTTTATCTTTCAACAAGAAATAAATGAATAGGAGGCTGCCCTAAGGAAGAAGTGTGATTGCATCTGGAATATCAGACTCTCTGTATTTTTATTTATTTACTTGATTTAGGGGTGGCCACTTCACCCCCTGGCTATGCCCATGTCCCCAACTAAGTGATCCTGCCATGCTGTGAGCTACTACATTATCCTGCACTTTACAGAACCTTCCTTAGAGAATAAAAAACTGAGGCAAATTTCCAGCCTAAACAGGCTACACAAAAAGAAACAGCAGCGATTCTTTATGTTTGACTTGTGCTTGAGCGCCTGATATCTCAGAAAATCAACATCAGTGTTGGGGTGGGTGGGTCAGGGCATTTCCAAAATGTTATGATAGATGGAGCCATGGATGTGGCCAAGGGGGGCCTACTAAATAAAAATAAATAAAAATACATAGCTAACTGAGGTTCTGACCCCCTAACAAAAGGCCTGCCCCCACTAACAAAAATGCTGGCTACGCCCATGGATGAAGCCAACTACAGTGTAGCATGTGTGGGCCGTGGGGGCACAAATTTGTGGCAGGGGGCACAAACAGGTGCCCCCAAAGCAGGCTCCCTCATTGGTGCCTGGCTCTGTGTGAGAAGGAGCTGACCTAAGCTGCTGTGCTTCTGCTGGCCAGAGTTCTGTCCTTATGTTAGGCCTGACCCAGGGAAGAGAGCAGGAGGGTGGGTGGCCGCAGTGCACCTCGCTCCCAGTCACAGCAGCAGCTCCGCCTCCGGGTCACGTCTGACCTGGCGCACTCAAGGAGCCTGAGCAGCAGCTTCCCTGCCCCTCTCCTCCCCTGGACAGGGGCATGTGGGGCATGCCCCTCTCCCCTCGTTGAGTTCTGCAAAGGCAGCCTGAGACTGAGGAGGAAAGAGCTCACTGCTCATGCCAACCCTAGAGAGGATGTAAGAAAGAAGCAGGCTGTTGGAGGACAGCAGAGAAGCAATTGAGCTTGGTGGAGCAGTGCCCCAGTCCCCCTTAAGGATGAGCCTCCACTGACAGGGAGCAAGAAGGAATTTTAAATGGGGAACTGCAATATTGGCATGGGAACTACAATAGCTCAGTGTTGCAATTTGTCTACCCTACTTAATATTTACCATTAAGGAAAGTATAAAGTCATGGAGTAAATCCATTCAGCTTGTTGATGTGAAACAGCAGGCCTCAATCTGATACTGCAAGTGTTATGGAATTATTGAATATTCAGAAGTATACCTCTCCACCACTCCTTAGTCAGGCTAGTTTTGGGCATTTATGGCAAGATTATCCCAAGTGGAAAGGAATAATATATTTTCACTGTTATGTATTCAGTGGTCTGTCTTTGCCTGAGCTTGAGCCTGGACTAAGGATTCTGAGCTCCTGTGATAATTTGATAAATTGATTTGATAAATGATGTCCAATCACAGAACATTTCAGGATTTGGGCCTCTGCCATTGGCCCTTGAACTCTGAGTCGTGAGCTTGGAAGTTTAGATACATAATGTATCCACCTCCGTCACGTCGAATTGGCACTTCTCCAGCTTGGCGTAAAGCCTGTGCTCCCGTAGCCTCTGCAGGACCTCCTTAACGTCGCTCTCGTGAGCCTCTGGCGATTCCGAGAAGATCAGAATTTCGTCGAGGAAACATACGCACTTCTTGTAGAGGAGTCCCGCTAGCACGTGGTGCATAAAAGCTTGGAAATAGTGGGAGCCATTCTGGAGACCAAACGGCATAACTCTGTATTCGTAGGTGCCCAACGGCGTGAACATGGCCGTCTTCCACTCATCACCCTCTCGCACGCGTATGAGATTGTAAGCTCCGCGGAGATCCAACTTGGTGAAGATCTTCCCTTTCCGCACCGTCGCGAGCAGGTCGTCAATCTTGGGCATGGGAAAGGCCGCGGGCTTTGTCTTCGAGTTTATGAATCTAAAGTCTACGATCAGCCTCTTTTGGGGCATGTCCTTCTTCTTCACGAAAAACACAGGACTGCCCCCTACAGCCTTTGATTCTCGGATGAATCCCCGCTGCAGGTTGTGATCTATGAACTCCCTGAGCTCCTGCAGCTCATCCTCGGACATGGAATACAGCTTCACAGGCGGCAGCGTTGTCCCTGGCAAGAGGTCAATTGCGCAATCGTAGGGCCGGTGGGGTGGCAACTGGTCAGCCTCCTTTTCGCAGAAGACCTCCAAAAACCCCTTGTACTTGAGGGGTACTGCTTGCGCCATGCTGAGACTTAGCTGCTGCCCCTCCTCTTGGCCCTCCTCCTCCTGACCGGTCTGGATGCAATGCTGCGCGCAATAGGACGAGCCGAAAGTGAGCTGCCGCTGGTACCACGCCATGGTTGGGCTGTGCCTATCCAGCCAACTCATGCCTAACACTATAGGTGTGTCTGACAGGCGGGTGACGTTGAAACTGATGACTTCTCGGTGATTGCCAATCTGCATTACCATGGGTGGCGTCTGTTGTACCACCTGCCCACCCAGCAGCTTCCTGCCATCCACTGTGACGACGTTCAATGGCAGCGTGGCTGGTAGGAGCTCTATGCGATGCTGCTTGACGAAGTGCACCCCCACGAAGTCTGCGTTGCTCCCACTGTCAATTGTAATGGGGACTTCCAGGGTGCGTCCATTAGGTAGCTGGAGAGTTGCAGTGAGCTGCACCACTGGCTTGGGTGGCAGGGGGTTTGTATGCTGCAAAAGCGCTGGGGACTGTCCTACTGACTCGCCTGGCTGTGCCCCAGCATTTCTGCTTCCAGCCAGGCATTGTCGTTTCCCTGAAATTGCTCTTCAGGTAGTGCTGCTGCAGTTACTGTTGCTAAGGCTGCAGTGTGCTTTTGGAGCCTCTGGGGACACTCTTTGGCCATGTGCATCGCACTGTCACAGATGTAACACTTCCTGTTCCCTCTAGGAGGCTTCGTCTTGACTGCTCCGGACGCTGGGGCTCCGGCAGCTGACTGAGCCTGTGCACCACCAAGTTCCATTGGTTCCTCCCCTGCCTGCAGCTGAGGTGAGGGACGCGTACGTCCTAGATCCCTGGGAAGGAAAGGAGGCGCTCTAGAGGGTGTGTGAAGCTGGCGACCCTCCTCATTGCGCCAAGGGCGTTCTTCGTGGCGCACTCCAATGGCGAGCGCCCGCTGCACAAGTTCTGCTAGGGTTTGAGGTCTGACCCCCCTTGCCAATTCATCTTTTACAGGGCCAGACAACCCCTCCCAAAACAAGTCTCTTACTGCCAGGGAATCTTTCTCCCATTTCAGTACATTCAGCAAGGCAAAAAACCTAGCATGATACTGACGTACTGTAGCCTTGCCTTGCCTTAAACCATGCAGCTCCTTGCGTGCTATATCCACATCCACGGTAGATTGGAAGCAAGCGTCCATGGCTTTGATAAATTCATCTGAGTCCCTTCGAGCAGGACAATCTTCGCGCCACAGATTGCGCAGCCAAGCCCTCGCTTCCCCATGCAAGTGGGACACAATGAACCCCACCTTCTCCTCCTCATCTTTAAAGTCGTCGCGAAGCAAATGCAACGCATATTCGACGTCTGCTCGAAAACTGGGGTACTGCTTCAGGTTCCCATCAAAGTGGGCTACCAAGTTGCCTCCCCTTCTGCCCAGTCCTACGCCTGCAGATCTGGACCCCGGGAATCCCACTTGGCATGCATGATCCCACCTGGCTTGCAGATCCTGGCATCGCTTTTCCGCCTCTTCCCCCTTCTTCTGGGAGACCACTACCGCAGTGGTAAGCTGGGAGACTGCGTTGCGTAGATCAGCTATCTGCTCCTCCATACTCATGGCCGCCAAACTTCGTGAGCTTCGCAAAAAAAATTTTGCGTACTTTTGGGAGGGGACTTACTGTCAGGGCTGCCTCAGGTCTCAGCTCACAAAAGACCAACGCCAAGCTCTTCTTATATACAAGGGTGTTTATTGCAGTTCATTATGGGTTCCACAACCGAGGCGTGCAGCCCCGCGTCTCTTAGCCTAGACGTTTGAAGTCCCCTCTGAATCGGTCCCACCCCTACACCAGTTTAATAAGCTAACGCTGCCCCACCTCTTTCTCTCTTTCCTTTTCCGCAGGGTCTTTCTGCCCGTCGGGGTTCCTCCCCTCCTGCTTTCTCCTGAAGCGGAGTCTCCAGACTGCTCCTGCCCCCTCCTGTGGGCTTTGGGTCCTGGCCCCTCCTCCTCCGGGCTCCCTGTTCTCCCGCACGCCTCCTCATTTGAACTTGGCGCGCGCGCCCAACTTCTGACCTTCCTTTTGACAGTTATGCTACTCCCCTCACTGCTTTCCTCCCCTTCCGGGAGAACGGCTTGCTCTGATCCCTCCCCTTTCTCTGTCGCCGGAGCTGCTCCCTCTGACACACTGGAACCTCCCCCTCCCTCGCTGCGCTCTGGTGGGGAGGCTGGCCCTGATTCCCAGCTGCCACTTTGGGGTCCCCTGCTGGCCCCCCGCTCCTGACACTTTCCCCCCGGGGCTCCCCTTGCCCTTACCACAGGCGCCCCTTTCTGGGAATCCTCTGATTCGCTGGAGAGACTCATGGAATCCCCTGCGTCATTGCTATCCTCTTCCTCGCTCTCCTGGGATTCCTCTCCATCGCTCTCCATTTCCTGCCTTCCCTGTGCCTCTGTCCCTGTACCCCTGACAGGTGTCATCTGCAAATTTGATCAGGATGCCCTTGAGTCCATCATCCAAGTCGTTGATAAAGATGTTGAATAAGACCGGGCCCAAGACAGAACCCTGTGGCACCCCACTAGTCACTCTTCTCCAGGATGAAGAGGAACCATTGATGAGCACCCTTTGGGTTCGGTCAGTCAGCCAGTTACAAATCCACTGAGTGGTAGCATAGTCAAGACCGCATTTTACCAGCTTCTTTACAAGAATATCATGGGGCACCTTGTCAAATGCCTTGCTGAAATCAAGGTAGGCTATATCCACTGAGTTCCCTTCATCTACCAGGCTTGTAATTCTGTCAAAAAACGAGATCAGGTTAGTCTGACATGACTTATTTTTCAGAAATCCATGCTGACTATTGGTGATCACAGCATTCCTTTCTAGGTGCTCACAGACTGTTTTCTTAATGATCTGCTCCAGAATCTTCCCTGGTATTGATGTCATCAGCTTCCTCCAGAATCTGGACGTGAACTGCCAGCCTCTGTCGGATAAAATCCTCAAAGGGGGGGGGGATGCAACCTGAAAACATGCTCTACAAACAGCTTTGCTGTTTCTTCTGCAGTCACCGCATGCGAGCACGCAATAAAATGGCACATTTTGGTCATCAAGTCAACTACCACCATTACTGCCGTTCTCCCCCTAGCTTTGGGTAAATCCGTCATAAAATCAATTGCTACCACCTCCCATGGTCTCTCTGGTGTGGGTAAGGGCTCCAGTAACCCTGCAGGTGCTGTCCTCTCCCCCTTCGCTCTCTGGCAGCACTGGCACCCGCGTACATATTCCTTCACATCTTCCCTCACCCGTGGCCACCAAAACTGCCTGGTGACCAGTAGCATTGTCTTATGTTGGCCAAAATGTCCTGCCGTGGGGTTGTCATGCAGTTGTTTGAGTATTCTGCTCCTCAAATCCCCCTCAGGTATGTACAGTGCACCCTTATAGTACAGTGCCCCGTCCTTTACTTCGAACCCCCCCCCCCCTGAGTTTCCCCAGTGATACCAATTTCCCGGATCTTGGTTTGTGCATCCTGATCATCCCTCGTCAGACCGGCCAGCTCTTGCGTCCCGACGAACACTCCCCCACAC
This sequence comes from Podarcis bocagei, assembly GCF_964188305.1. Classification (NCBI taxonomy): domain Eukaryota; kingdom Metazoa; phylum Chordata; class Lepidosauria; order Squamata; family Lacertidae; genus Podarcis; species Podarcis bocagei. The sequence goes on from NC_138131.1 coordinate 36,890,915, forward strand.
ACCCATCTGTCCTCGGGAATGACATGTCGTGCTTCTGGTCCTCCCTCCCCTTCCTCGTATTCAGGCTTGCGAGAGAGGGCGTCTGCTCTGACATTTTCCTTCCCAGGCACGTACCTAATCTCAAAATTAAACTTGGAAAACTCTTGAGCCCCCCGCACCTGTCGTTGGTTGAGCACTCTTGCCGTTCTCCAATACTCCAGGTTCTTGTGGTCAGTACACACCTGGACTTTGTGCTGTGCGCCTATGAGAAAATGTCGCCACCGTCGAAAAGCCTCGTGAATTGCCAGCAGTTCTCGATCGTACACTGTGTAGTTTTGCTCTGACTTGTTCAGCTTCCTGGAAAAGAAGGCACACGGCTTCCACTGTTCCCCATTTTCCTGCTGGAGCAATATGCCCCCCACAGCTCTGTCTGGCGCGTCCGTCTCTAGCCTCATCGGCTTCTGCAGATCCACATGTAGGAGCTGCTCTTCCGACGCGAAAGCCCTCTTAAGCTTTTCAAAGGAACGCTGTGCCTCTTCTGTCCATTCGAACTTCTTCTTACTGCTGAGACAATCCGTTATGGGTGCCGTTAGATGGGCGAAGTTCTTGATGAACTTCCTGTAGAAATTTGCAAACCCCAAGAACCTCTGCACGTCCTTCCTGTTCTTGGGGGGCTTCCATTCTAGCACGGCCTGCACCTTGCCTGGGTCCATGGCCAAGCCCTTGTCTGACAACCTGTAGCCCAGGAACTCCACCTCTCGTGCATGGAATTGGCATTTCTCCAGTTTGACCCACAGCTGATGCTCCTGCAGCCTTTTCAGCACTTCCCTGACATCTTTCACATGCTGCTCCTCGTTCTCTGAGTAGATAAGTACGTCGTCCAGGAAGGCCACACAATTCACAATTGGAGTCCGAAGGGCATAACTAAGTACTCAAAGGCTCCCAGAGGGGTGAACATGGTGGTTTTCCATTCATCCCCCTCCCTCATCCTTATCAAGTTGTACGCCCCCCGAAGGTCCAGCTTGGTAAAAATCTTCCCCTTCCTTACCCTGGCCAAGATTTCATCAGTTCTGGGCATTGGGAAGGTCACTGCTTCCGACACCCTGTTCAACCCACGGTAGTCCACTACGAACCTGGGCTCATGGGAGTCTCGCTTGACCACAAAGAACACTGGACCACCCTCGATTCCCTTATGAACCCTCGCTTCAGGTTCTTGTCAATAAACTTCCGCAATTCCTGCATCTCCCTATCTGACATGGCGTACAGCTTGCCCACTGGCAGCTGAGCGTCTGGGAGCAAGTTGATCTGGCAGTCAAAGGGCTTGTGGGGGGGTAGCCGATCCGCCTCCTTCTCGCTGAAGACTTCTTCCAAGTCCGCATACTGAGGTGGTATCTTCCCTTTTTCCCCTACTGCCATCCCTGCCACCCTGGCTACTGCCATCCTCGGGGTTTCCCCTCTGTGGCAATGCTCTACGCAGTGGGCCGACCCAAAGGTGACTGTCCGCTGATGCCACCCTACTACTGGGTCGTGCAGTGCCAGCCAACTCATTCCCAGTATGATAGGTGGTCCTGCTAAGGTGGCTACGTGAAAGGCAATGGTCTCAGTGTGTCTGGAAACTGTCATTTTCATGGGCGGGGTCTGGTGGGTCACTTCCCCTCCCAAAAGTTCTCTCCCATCAATCGTGGTTACTTGCAGGGGATGTTCTAGAGGCACCACCTGTAGCTAGTGTTCTAGCGCAAAATCCTTGCTAAAGAAGTTGCAAGAGCTGCCTGAATCCAGCAGCGCCTTCACTTTGATGGGGTGTCCGTTTGGGAGTTCTAGCACCACCTCTATGACGATGGCTGCTCGGGGAGGGTCTGGTTTGGGCACTTCTACTGGTTGCTCGCCTGGCTGCTGTGCCCTCCTTCCTGCAGCCAAGCACGGCCGTTTCCCGGCGCCTCTTTTTTTTCCTCCTCACTCCCCACTGCCCCCACCATTCCTTGCCACGCCTTCTTCTGAGGGCATACTCTGGCAAAATGTCCTGGCTGCTGGCATAGGAAACACCTCTTACTGGTTTTCCCCTCCTTCTTACGCACCTCGCTGGAGTTTGAAAACCCGCACGCGCGCGCTCCTCCAATCTCCATTGGCTCCTCGGGTGGCACAGTAGACACTAGTATGTCTGGAATGCGGTTGTCATGCCAACGCTCTGCTCTCCCTTCCCGCCTTTCCAGCGTGCGCGTCTGTCAGGGGCTCAGGGACAGAGGCACAGGGGAGAGAGGAGATGGAGAGCGAAGGGGAAGAATCTGAGGGCAGCATAGGGGAGTATGACAGTGACTCGAGAGATTCCATGAGCTTCTCCAGCGAATCAGAAGATGCCCAGAAGGAGGCGCCGATGGTCAGGGCGAGGGAGTTCCCAGGGGGGACACACCAGAGACAGGGGGCCAGCGGGGACTCCCAAAGCAGCAGCTGGAGATCAGGACCAGCTTCCCCACCAGAGCAGAGTGGGGGGGAAGAGTCACAGGTGTCAGGTCCAGCTAGCCCACCCCCCGAAGGGGGAAGCAGTGACAGGAGCAGTGAAACGGTCAGGAGGAAGGTTGCCGGCTGGGCGCGCGCGCCAAATTCAAATGTACAGGCGCGCGGGACAGCAGAAAGCCCAGATCGGGAACCAGGTCCTAAAGCCCGCCGGAGGCAGGGGGAAGACTCAGGGGATTCAGCGTCAGAAGAGTCTAGGAAGGGAGAAAACCCAGCTGACAGGCGGAGCCAGCGGAGGAAAGAGCAAAGGAAGAGGTGGAGCAAGGCTAGGGTCTTAAACTGGTGTATGGGGGGAGGAGACTCAGATGGAGCTTCAGCGGTCTAGAGTCTCAGACGTAGAGCTGCACGCTGCTGATGTGAAAGGGAAACTGAACTTCAATAAAGACTTTTGTATATAACAACGGACTGGCGTTGGTCCTTTGTGAGCTGGGACCTCGGGCAGCTCTGACAGCGTCTCTTGTCGGACTCCTACAGCGAGTGCCAACTTGGTCAGCTGGTCCATCGATTCCGGGTGGGGTGAGCGGGAAAGTTCGTCTCTCACCCAAGGGGATAAGCCCTCCTCAAACAACATTTGAATAGGTTCCGAACTCAGATCCCACCCAAGTTTATGGATCAGCATAGCAAATCTCGACCAGTACTCTCTCACTGACTGGTTTCCTTGTTTGCACCCCATCAGTTCTTTGCGCGTCACACTCAATTCCACATCGCTCGAAAACATGTGATCCATTGCGGAGAAGAACTTTCTCAGGTCCTTTAAGGCAGCGTTCTCCGCTGCCATTAAGGGTCGAACCCAATCTCTAGCTCGCCCCTCCAGGTGCCCCACCACGAAAGCAACTCTTCCCCCATCGTCGGCAAAGTCATCGTACTGGAGGTCCAACGCATACTGCACTTCTGTTTTAAAAACGTTATAATCTCTGGGGTTGCCCCCAAACTTCTGCACAAGTCCCGGTACCTTTCTTGCGATGGGGGTAATCTTCCCCTGGGCATCATGTGTCCTCCTTTCATCCAGCCGCGCCGCTAGTAGAGCCAGTTGCTGCTCCAAGTCTCAGTTTCTCTCCTCCAGACTCTGTCCGCCTTTGGCCCCCTCTCCTGCGCCGGCTCCTCCGGTTTGACTCATGATTGTATCCCGGTCCTCTTGCACACAAGCAATGTAAGGGACTCACGGATTGCTGTCACGGGAATTGGGGTTGCTTGTGTGTAAACCTCTAGCTGTTCCAAACTGCTTAGTGTCGGTTGTGTCTTTCCCTGACTGAGCAGCCTTGGCGCTGCTGCTCAGTTGCTAGCAGAATCCGTGAGTGGGCGTCTCCTAAATTTCCTCCAGCATAAGAATTCCTTAACGGACAACATTCGCCTCGCCTCTCTGCGCGGAAGCCTTCTGCGCAGAGTGGGCGTGCCGAGTGGTGGTCCTCCACCCTCCCCACTGACTTCACTGGAAGAGTCTCGGAGCCTCGCCTCCGAGCTGCTCTCCGCCTCTCCCTTCTTCCTGGTGTCCCCTGGACTTCCTTCCCCAAATGACGTTCTCTCTCTTCCCTTACTAGTCCCCTCTCCTGCAGAATCTGGGAGCCTCGCCTCTCCACTATGCTCTGATGTCAGTTCCCTGACACACACACTTTGCGATTTCTGTGTCAATGTGCATTAACAGCAAAGAACACGACTTGAAGTAAGCGAAATCCAAGATTCTTCTCTCTATGTAGCTGGAACCCAAAACAACCTGTTTGGCTTTGTTTGGGGTTATTACACTTCGCTTTGCTATTTGTGGGTGAATGCACACCGAAAGGGCAATCGAAGCTTATTCGTCCTTTTTCTATTGAGATGGAACCAAAACACCTATGCTTGATTTGGGCTGACAACAAATATGTCATCTGCGATTTTTGGTTGAATGTGCATTCTAACCCCCAAAACACCAATTTGAAATAAGCCCAATCAGAGCTTTATCATCTTCTTTTTATGTAGATGGAACCCAAAACACCTTTTTGCTTTCGTTTGGGGTGACTCTAGCGCACACCCAAATAACACCATGCGAATTGAAAAAAGCCCAATCAAAGCTTATTCGTCTTCTTACTATGCATATGGAAGCGAAAAGATGGTGTTGTGTTCTTTTGGTCTCATTGCACACTGTCAGTGGCTCAGGAACAGAGGTACAGGGGAGAGAGGAAATGGAGAGCGAAGGGGAAGAATCTGAGGGCAGCGTAGGGGAGTATGACAGCGACCCGAGAGATTCATAGAATCATAGAGTTGGAAGAGACCACAAGGGCCATTGAGTCCAACCCCCTGCCAAGCAGGAAACACCATCAGAGCACTCCTGACATATGGTTGTCAAGCCTCTGCTTAAAGACCTCCAAAGAAGGAGACTCCACCACACTCCTTGGCAGCAAATTCCACTGTCGAACAGCTCTTACTGTCAGGAAGTTTTTCCTAATGTTTAGGTGGAATCTTCTTTCTTGTAGTTTGGATCCATTGTAGTTTGGCTCCGTGTCTGCTTCTCTGGAGCAGCAGAAAACAACCTTTCTCCCTCCTCTATGTGACATCCTTTGATATATTTTAACATGGCTATCATATCACCCCTTAACCTCCTCTTCTCCAGGCTAAACATGCCCAACTCCCTTAGCCGTTCCTCATAAGGCATCGTTTCCAGACCTTAGACCATTTTGGTTGCCCTCCTCTGGACACGTTCCAGTTTGTCAGTGTCCTTCTTGAATTGTGGTGCCTAGAACTGGACACAGTACTCCAGGTGAGGTCTGACTAGAGCAGAATACAGTGGCACTATTACTTCCCTTGATCTAGATGCTATACTCCTATTGATGCAGCCCAGAATTGCATTGGCTTTTTTAGCTGCCGCGTCACACTGTTGGCTCATGTCAAGTTTGTGGTCAACCAAGACTCCTAGATCCTTTTCACATGTACTGCTCTCAAGCCAGGTGTCACCCATCTTGTATTTGTGCCTCTCATTTTTTTTGCCCAAGTGCAATACTTTACATTTCTCCCTGTTAAAATTCATCTTGTTTGTTTTGGCCCAGTTCTCTAATCTGTCAAGGTCATTTTGAAGTGTGATCCTGTCCTCTGGGGTGTTAGCCACCCCTCCCAGTTTGGTGTCATCTGCAAATTTGATCAGGATGCCCTTGAGTCCATAATCCAAGTCGTTGATAAAAATGTTGAATAAGACCGGGCCCAAGACAGAACCCTGTGGTACCCCACTAGTCACTCTTCTCCAGGATGAAGAGGAACCATTGATGAGCACTCTTTGGGTTCGGTCAGTCATATTCCATGAGCTTCTCCAGCGAATCAGAAGATTCCCAGAAGGAGGCGCCGATGGCCAGGGCAAGGGGGGTCCCAGGGGGAACACACCAGAAACAAGGGGCCAGCGGGGACTCCCAAAGCAGCAGCGGGAGATCAGGACCAGCTTCCCCACCAGAGCGTAGTGGGGGGAAGAGTCCCAGGTGTCAGGACCAGCGTCTCCCCCAGCAGGGAGAGAAGATGAGTCAGGGCTGACCATGCCTCTATCGGAGAGTGGTGGAACGGAGGGGAGGTCAGGTCCAGCTAGCCTCCCAGAAGGGGGAAGCAGTGACAGGTGGGAACGTTTGGGCAAAGAGGGGCTGCCAGGACCCAAGCCGGAGGGAGTTGGCCTCGGGAAGAGGGGGGGCAGCATCGTAGCCCACTTCGACGGGGACCTGCAGCAGTATCCTAACTTCAGGGCAGACATAGTTTTCACACTCAATTTGCTTCGGAAAGACTTTAGAGATGAGGAGGAAAAAGTAGGGTTCATAATCACTCATCTGCATGGGGAAGCTAAATCGTGGCTGCGCAATTTATGGCGTGAAAATGATCCCGCCCTCCAGGATTCAAACGCATTTATCAAAGCTATGGACGCTTGTCTTAAATCAACGGTAGATGTGGATGTGGCCAGGAGGGAAATGCACGGGCTGACGCAGGGCAAAGCCACGGTGAGACAATATCACTCCCGCTTTTTTGTGTTAGTAAATGTGCTGGGCTGGGAGAAGGACTCAGCTGACGTGAGGGATCTGTTCTGGGAGGGGCTAAATGGAGCCGTGAAAGATGAGCTGGCGAGGGGAGAGAGACCTACCAATACCACAGAAGTCGTCCAGAGGGCGCTGGCGATAGGGGTGCGCCTGGAAGAACGCCCTTGGAGCAGGGATGACAGACGGATGGCACGCACGCCAGCCAAACAACTCCCTTCCTTCCCAGAGAGCCAGGGCGCGCGCAATCCACGCCTCCACTGGGGGGGGGGGGAGAAGAGCCGATGGAGATAGGTGATGCCAGGGCTCAGACAGCAACCAGAGCCCAAACACCGGGAGCAGTCAAGACGAAGGCTCCTAGAGGGAGCAGGAAGTGTTATATCTGCAACAGTGCACTGCACATGACCAAAGAGTGTCCCCAGAGGATCCAGAAGCACACTGCAGCCTTAGCAACAGTACGGGGAGCAGTTCAGCAGGGGGAACAGCTGCAGGGAAACGACGAAGCCTGGCTGGAGGCAGAGGCACTGGGACCCAGCCAGGCGAGTCATTGAAGCAGTCCCCAGAGATTTTGCAGCCCACAGACCCCCTCCCACCCAAACCAGTGGTGCAACTCACCGCATCACTCCAGCTGCCAAATGGAATCACCCTGGAAGTCCCTATTACCATTGACTCTGGTAGTAATGCAGACTTTATAGGAGTGGACTTCATCAGGCTACATTGCATAGCGCTCCTACCAGCCACGATGCCCCTAAACGTCGTCACGGTCGATGGCAGGAAGCTGCTGGGTGGACAGGTGGTGCAGCAAACACCGCCTCTGGTAATGCAAATTGGAAATCACCGCGAAGTCATCAGCTTCAATGTCACCCACCTGTCGGACACGCCCATAGTGTTGGGCATGAGTTGGCTGGATAGACACAGCCCGGCATTAGCATGGTACCAGCGGAACTTAACCTTCTGCTCCTCCTACTGCGCAGAACACTGCATCCGAACCAGCCAGGAAGAGGAGGGACAAGGGGATGAACCACAGCTACACCTAGGCATGGTGCAGGCGGTACCCAACAAGTACAAGGCGTTTTTGGAGGTCTTCTGCGAGAAGGAAGCGGACAAGCTGCCTCCCCACCGGCCCTACGACTGCGCGATTGACCTCCTACCGGGGGCGACGCTGCCGACTGGAAAACTGTATTCCATGTCTGAAGACGTACTGCCGGTCACCAAGATGGTGCACTTCATTCCTTGCGCGAAGGTGGCCACAGCGAAACAGACTGCCAAACTGTTCATAGACCACGAGTTCAAAGTTCACGGCTTACCACGGTCCATCCTGTCCTACCGGGGTCGCCAATTCGTCTCGAGCTTCTGGCAGAAGCTGCTGGGCATCCTGAACGTCAAGATCAACTTAGCGTCGGCACGACACCCGCAGACCAATGGGCAGGCGGAGAGGGTCAACGCCATCATGCAGCAGTACCTGCGATGCTACGCGAATCAACAGCCCTCGACCTGGGTGGACTACCTACCGCTGGTCGAGTTTGCCTACAACAACACGAAGCACGGGTCTACAGGGGTGACACCGTTCTTCGCCAACAATGGGCGGCATCCCAGAACCTTCCCGGGGTTAGAGACGAAGGGGGAGGGGGAGCCACGGGGTGCAGAGCACTTGGCAGCAGAGTTGCAGGAGATCCACGACCAACTCCGAAGGCACTTAGAACTAGCAAAACACGCCTACAAAATGCAGGCAGACAGGCACAGGAGAGTCGGGGAAGACATCCAGGTGGGGGACTGGGTCTGGTTAGCGGCCCAGGCAGTGCCGGCCAGAACGTTAACTAAGAAGAAGCTCAGACACAAGCAGCTAGGGCCTTACCAAGTCGAGGCACAAATCAACCCAGTGGCCTTCCGGTTAACACTCCCGGAGGGCTCCAGAATGCACCCGGTATTTCATAGGTCAGTGCTCACACCCTACAAAGAACCCCACAGGTTTCAGGCGCCAGGGACCGCACCACATCCACTCAGAAAATCACCAACGGGGGAGGAGTCCACGAGGGCGGCGCCACTCAACAAGGTCACGGAGATTTTAGACTCGAGATGGGGGGAAGAGGGAGTTGAATATCTCCTCGCCAGGGAAGGTACCCCGGCCAGCGCCAACAGGTGGGTACCGGACTATGCCTTGGAGGAGCACTACCTCAAAGACGACTTCCATGCACTCTTCCCACACAGACCTATGCCGGCAGATTATTTCGACGACTGGCTTTTCACACCCACACTTTCAGCCAGCACGTTCCAGGGGTTCTCATCAGCTGAGGAAACGGCGCCAGACACAAGCTCCCCGGAGGGATGACTCTCGGGGTCTGCCACGGACCGCTCTTATTGGTGGGACAATCAACTGGAGGTGGGGTGGAGCAGGGAATTGCTAAGGGGGCCCTGGCACGCAGCATCACCCGAGGTAACAGGGGGAGAGACGGACATGGACGTGTTGGGGGAGGACCTTGGGTTCGAACACGAATGCAGAGAGATGGAAGCAGAGGAGATCGACGTTGACGAGCCCATTACGGGCTGGCCAGATCCAGCTGGCTGGCTACACACCAGGGGGAAGGAACGGTATCCCGCACTCACCCCCACAGCACTGGAGCACCCGGAACCCGCACCCGAAGGGGAGGAGGGGGGAAGGGGGGCTTCGAGGGGGGGATGGATGTCAGGGGCTCAGGAACAGAGGTACAGGGGAGAGAGGAAATGGAGAGCGAAGGGGAAGAATCTGAGGGCAGCGTAGGGGAGTATGACAGCGACCCGAGAGATTCCATGAGCTTCTCCAGCGAATCAGAAGATTCCCAGAAGGAGGCGCCGATGGTCAGGGCAAGGGGGGGTCCCAGGGGGAACACACCAGAAACAAGGGGCCAGCGGGGACTCCCAAAGCAGCAGCGGGAGATCAGGACCAGCTTCCCCACCAGAGCGTAGTGGGGGGGAAGAGTCCCAGGTGTCAGGACCAGCGTCTCCTCCAGCAGGGATAGAAGATGAGTCAGGGCTGACCATGCCTCTATCGGAGAGTGGGGGAACGGAGGGGAGGTCAGGTCCAGCTAGCCTCCCAGAAGGGGGAAGCAGTGACAGGAGCAGTGTAACGGTCAGGAGGAAGGTTGCCGGCTGTGCGCGCGCGCCAAGTTCGAATGTACAGGCGCGGGGGACAGCAGAAAACCCGGATTGGGAGGCAGGTCCTAAAGCCCGCCGGAGGCAGGGGGAAGACTCAGGGGACTCAGCGTCAGATGAGTCTAGGAAGGGCGAGACCCCAGCTGACAGGCGGAGCCAGAGGAGGAAAGAGCAAAGGAAGAGGTGGAGCAAGGCTAGAGTCTTAAACTGGTGTCTGGGGGGAGGAGATTCAGACGGGGCTTCGACGGTCTAGAGTTTCAGACGTAGAGCTGCGCGCTACGGTTGTGAAGATGAAACTGAACTTCAATAAAGACTTTTGTATATAACAACGGACTGGTGTTGGTCCTTTGTGAGCTGGGACCTCGGGCAGCTCTGACACACACACTTTACGATTTCTGTGTCAATGTGCATTAACAGCAAAGAACACGACATGAAGTAAGCGCAAAGCCATTTCCGAGCTAGAGAGGAGAGGGGGTTGCGGGCTAACCCCTCCCACACAATCCACTCGCAGGTGCTTGCCTTTTGCCCCCGCGAGAACAGGGGAATCCCCGGGCGTGCCGGCAACTTTTAGCAGCGTCTTCACAGGCATTAGGGTGATTTATGCAAGGTGCCTGGCGCTCCAGGGCACTTTAATCCGGAAATCTAATTAATCAACAGATCTATTTAAACTAAAGCCCTGGATAAAACAAATTTAATTGAAGGTCACGTATAAATGAAAATATAATTAATTAACAGATCTATTAAGTGCCTGCCTTCGATCAGACAAAATTTAATTGAAGTGCTTTATTGGGCAGTTTAATTGACAAGTGATCTCATCTCTTTACCCCTTTAAATAATATTCTAATTTAACGCAGAGGCGATTTATGGGGTTTAGTAAAGGGTGAATTCAAATTATCTCATTCTGCTCGCGGGCTCTGCCTAGGCATTAAGTTTCATAATTTAGTATAGTCAATTCATAGTTGTTATAGATAAATAATAAATAGAGAAATAAACAATTATTTTCTTTGGTTCCTACCTGTGTAACTGGATTGCATTGTTTTGAGTATTGCCCATTGAAATGGGTTTGGTGATTCTGGCTCCCGCCTTTTGAGGAAAGGCTGCCCTGTTTTGTTTATTGCGTAGTGAGAGGTTAAATTCAAATAACACTGTGTTCATTTTAGAGCTAATTATATAGCCATTATTTTCATATAGACCAAATTAGGGCACACCGAGCCTTACTGAAATTAGGTTAGACCTAAGTCAGTGTGGTTAATACTGACTGAGACAGCGTGGTTAATACTGAACTAGGTTTAGCCAACCTCTTCAAGGTTAGTTAATAGCTAGGCCAGTGTTGATAATACTGAACTGGGTGCAATTAGCAATCCCATAATCAAGTGCAAGCTAGACAGCGTTGACAATACTGAGCTAGGTAATTCTTGGCCGTGTTGCTGATCACGGACAGTGGATTGCGATTGCATTTAAGTCAGCGCAGGTGATACTGAACGGGTAAGGGGGTACACGGACCTCCTAGGTAGGCAATTTTAAATTGCTAGGCGAATAACTTAGTGGCTCCAGTTCACGATTCAGTTTGAAATGGCTTCCGGTGGAGACCAGCAGGCATCCACTTCCGCCAATCAGCTGGCACCCCCCGCAGGCAATGGGGGCGCTCAAGTGCCGGCCATGCCTTGCGACCCTCAAGCCTTCGCCCAATTTTTCATGGCGTTTGAAACATTTTACAGACAGTGTAGGCCTAGGGGGGCTTTGGCGCTTCCAGCCCCGGAACTGTCACAGGAGGTGATACCCGACACTCCTTCTAGCTACCAAGTTCAACAGGACATCCCCGTCATTGCAGGGGGCAGCAACCAGTCAGAAACGGCGAATACAGGTCGCCCAAATACCCGTGCACAGGCAGCCATGGCTAAGAAAACAAACCAAAGCATAGGCAAAGGAAGGGCGCCGGCTAAGGGTCCCGGCAAGGGGAAGGCCACCGCCAAGGGTGCCAGCGGTAACGCCGTCTCACAAATTGTAGACATTCCTAGTGTGTTTCAGGAACAGCAGCCCCAGCACAGCTCTACCGAGGACAGCGCGGGTTCCGCCCTGGAGGATGAGCACATTGAACCTCCCACCCCTCAGCCAGCGGCAAGTGCGACCCCAGCCAACGTTGAGGTCCAAGGTGGGAAGAGGAAGTCCAAGAGGAAGCACACGTCCTCTAAGAAGAAGAGAAGTAAGCAGTCAGAGACCGAGGATGAGTCAGGTACGCCATCCTCTGATTCGGATAGCGAGGGCCCCATGGATAGCTACTGGGGCTTGGGGGAAGATAATCCCACTTTGGGCGCATGAAAGGAGGGCCAATTCCCATCGTAAGACCTTCAATGGTGTACTGGCATGGAAGGATGGGGCATTGGTGGAGGATGTAAAAGTTGCTACCAATCAATCCACTGATTTTATATTGGGGAACCATTTGTCCCAGAAGAAGAGGAATAAGATCCTCAATGGGGATTACGTGGACATGTTTACCCTTCTCCCTCCAACCAAATTGACAGGAAAACTAACTAATGTGGGGGAGGGAGACAGTGCTCCTGAAGGTAGGAGTCTATCAATTGATGAAGATGATCATCCAAATGTCATAGACCAAATGGAGCAAACAGCACGCAGACCTAGTGGTGGGAGGAAAAAATCCTTAAATAAGAGACACGGGGGAATAATTAATGGACTTCAGTGTCTGTACACTAATGCGCAAAGCATGGGAAATAAACAAGATGAGCTTGAGCTCTTGGTACAGCAAACTAAATATGACATAATAGGCATCACTGAAACCTGGTGGGATAAGTCCCACGATTGGAATGTAAAAATGGGGGGATACAATCTATTTCAGAGAAACAGACCAAACAAGAAAGGAGGAGGAGTGGCGTTATATGTCAGGGATGTGTATACCTGTGAAGAGATCCAAGATTTAGAACCTCAAAGCCAAAGTGAGAGCATTTGGGTCAAAATTAAGGGAGAGAAGAATAAGAGAGATCTCATTGTGGGAGTTTACTATAGATCCCCAAGCCAAACGGAGGACATAGATGATGCCTTCCTGGAACAGATGGCCAAGCATGCAAAAGGAAGGGAGATAGTAGTAATGGGGGACTTCAATTACCCGGATATTTGTTGGATGTCAAACTCAGCCAAGAGCATAAGGTCAAACAGATTCCTCACTGGCCTTGCAGACAACTTCATTGTCCAGAAAGTGGGAGAAGCAACAAGAGGAACAGCCATTTTAGATCTGGTCCTAACCAATGTTGATGACCTGGTTAGTGGGGTAGAAGTGGAAGGATCATTAGGCGCGAGTGATCATGCTCTTCTGAAGTTTACTATACAGCGGAAAGGAGCAGCCAAGCATACTAGGACTCAATTTCTTGACTTTAAGAAAGCCGACTTCATAAAACTTAGGGAAGTGCTGGGTGAGATCCCATGGACAGTAATACTAAAAGGAAAGGGAGTTCATGATGGCTGGGAGTTTGTTAAGAGGGAGATAGTAAAAGCACAACGTCAGGCAATACCAATGAGACAGAAACATGGAAGGTGCTTAAAGAAGCCAGGGTGGCTATCTAAAGAACTTTTAACTGAGTTAAGATTAAAAAAGGATGTGTACAAAAAATGAAAAAGGGGGGAAACCACCAAAGAGGAATTCAAACAAATAGCCAGCACGTGTAGACACAAAGTCAGAAAAGCTAAAGCACAGAATGAACTCAGGCTTGCTAGAGAGGTTAAAAGCAAGAACAAAGGCTTTTATGGGTATGTTCGTAGCAAAAGGAAGAACAAAGAAACAGTGGGGTCACTCAGAGGAGAAGATGGTGAAATGCAAACAGGGGACACAGAAAGGGCTGAACTCCTCAATGCCTTCTTTGCCTCAGTCTTCTCCGATAAAGAAAACAATGCCCGACCTGAAGAATTTGGAGCAAATGATTCAGCAAAGGAAACACAGCCCAGAATAACTAAGGAGATAGTACAAGAATACTTGGCTAGTTTAGATGTATTCAAGTCTCCAGGGCCAGATGAACTGCATCCAAGAGTATTAAAAGAACTGGCAGATGCGATCTCAGAACCACTGGCAGTCATCTTTGAGAATTCCTGGAGAACAGGCGAAGTCCCGGCAGACTGGAGGAGGGCAAATGTTGTCCCTATTTTCAAAAAGGGGAAAAGAGAGGACCCAAATAATTACCGCCCAGTCAGTCTGACATCAATACCAGGGAAGATTCTGGAGCAGATCATTAAGCAAACAGTCTGTGAGCACCTAGAAAAGAATGCTGTGATCACCAATAGTCAGCATGGATTTCTGAAAAATAAGTCATGTCAGACTAACCTGATCTCATTTTTTGACAGAATTACAAGCCTGGTAGATGAAGGGAACGCAGTGGATGTAGCCTACCTTGATTTCAGCAAGGCATTTGACAAGGTGCCCCATGATATTCTTGTAAAGAAACTGGTAAAATGCGGTCTTGACTATGCTACCACTCAGTGGATTTGTAACTGGCTGACTGACCGAACCCAAAGGGTGCTCATCAATGGTTCCTCTTCATCCTGGAGAAGAGTGACTAGTGGGGTGCCACAGGGTTCTGTCTTGGGCCCGGTCTTATTCAACATCTTTATCAACGACTTGGATGATGGACTCAAGGGCATCCTGATCAAATTTGCAGATGACACCAAACTGGGAGGGGTGGCTAACACCCCAGAGGACAGGATCATACTTCAAAACGACCTTGACAGATTAGAGAACTGGGCAAAAACAAACAAGATGAATTTTAACAGGGAGAAATGTAAAGTATTGCACTTGGGCAAAAAAAAAAAAATGAGAGGCACAAATACAAGATGGGTGACACCTGGCTTGAGAGCAGTACATGTGAAAAGGATCTAGGAGTCTTGGTTGACCATAAACTTGACATGAGCCAACAGTGTGACGCGGCAGCTAAAAAAGCCAATGCAATTCTGGGCTGCATCAATAGGAGTATAGCATCTAGATCAAGGGAAGTAATAGTGCCACTGTATTCTGCTCTGGTCAGACCTCACCTAGAGTACTGTGTCCAGTTCTGGGCACCACAATTCAAGAAGGACACTGACAAACTGGAACGTGTCCAGAGGAGGGCAACCAAAATGGTCAAAGGCCTGGAAACGATGCCTTATGAGGAACAGCTAAGGGAGCTGGGCATGTTTAGCCTGGAGAAGAGGAGGTTAAGGGGTGATATGATAGCCATGTTCAAATATATAAAAGGATGTCACATAGAGGAGGGAGAAAGGTTGTTTACTGCTGCTCCAGAGAAGCGGACACGGAGCAATGGATCCAAACTACAAGAAAGAAGATTCCACCTAAACATTAGGAAGAACTTCCTGACAGTAAGAGCTGTTCGACAGTGGAATTTGCTGCCAAGGAGTGTGGTGGAGTCTCCTTCTTTGGAGGTCTTTAAGCAGAGGCTTGACAACCATATGTCAGGAGTGCTCTGATGGTGTTTCCTGCTTGGCAGGGGGTTGGACTCGATGGCCCTTGTGGTCTCTTCCAACTCTATGATTCTATGATTCTATGAGTCTATGATTCTAAAAGGGGAAAAGAGGCGGTCCTATGGTAAGCGGAGGTACAGGACGCCTAGGGCAGAGCGCACCTTTGAGAATTGGTTGGATGGGTACCAGGTTTTCATGGGAGTTGTGTGTGCAGCTTATCCTCGGCGCTCCATGGATTTGGTTGCTTCTCTGGCTCACGTGAGGAGGGCACATGCTCTCGAGGGAGAAAATGCCGCTTTAACGTACGATGAGAATTTCCGTAGAAACGCTTCTCTCCTGCCTTCCACCCGCTGGGATCTAACGGATCCTAATTACTGGGGTGAGGACGTCAATCCCTACATCGAAAAGAAAAATCAGGACTCATCCAAGGCGGGTAAGACAGAGGTGAAGCGGCGCCGTCAGTGCTGGGAGTACAACAGGGGTGTATGCTCGCGACCCTCCTGTAAGTATCTGCATGAATGTGAGCGGTGCTGGGGTAACCACCCCGCCTCTGCCTGCTTCAAGAACAAACAGTAGCCCTTTCGGGGGGCGGGGGTTCTTCCACAACAATAACAGGGGTGCCCCCGGATCCACCCGCCAGGGGCCTGGTAACCGCCAGTAACTTGCACCTGGGTTTAGCCTCCTCCCCCATCAAACTTCAGCCCCTCAAAACCTTACTGGACCAGTATCCCGATCGAACAGCTGCACAATACCTTTGGGAGGGGTTCTCCAAGGGGTTCAGAATCCCCGTGGCTTCCCCCCCAACACCGGGAACCCACAAAATCAAAAGTCTGTTAAGGAAAGACCAGAGATAGTTAGAAAAAAGATAGAGAAGGAAATCAAGACAGGGAGGGTGGCAGGCCCCTTTGCCGAACCCCCCTTTGAAGGACTTCACCTATCCCCTCTGGGCATTGTACTAAAGAAGACCCCAGGGGAATTCCGCATGATACACAACCTTTCCTACCCAAGGGGAGGCTCTGTCAATGATGCGATCCCCCAGGAGCTTTGTACAGTAAAATACGCCTCCTTTGACCAAGCAGTGAAAATGATTCGGCGATTTGGGCAGGGGGCACTTCTAGCCAAATGCATCATCGAGTCGGCATTCCGCCTCCTTCCCGTCCACCCGGCTGATTTCCGTTGGTTGGGCTTTAGATTTGACGGAGCGTATTTCATTGACAAAGCAATGCCGATGGGTTGTCCTGTGGCTTGCTCAGCCTTTGAGTCGTTTAGTACGTTTTTGGACTGGGCCCTACGCTTCAGGACAGGGTCGTTGGGCGTGTCACATTGTCTTGATGATTTTATTTTGGTGGCAGATAACAGGCAGCGATGCTCCGCCCTCTTGGAGGCCTTCACGGCTTTAGCTGGTGAGCTAGGGGTGCCGCTAGCCGCCGAAAAGACGGAGGGTCCAGCCACCTCTATTGTCTACTTGGGCATCGAGTTAGATACCGTGGCCCAGACCTCTAGACTGCCCGAGAATAAATTGATCGCTCTTAAAGCACTGATACAGCAGCTGCTACCCCTGAGGAAGGTTACCTTAAGGCAAGTTCAGTCCCTGCTAGGCCACCTAAATTTCGCCTGTAGGGTAGTGGCGCCGGGCCGCCCCTTTTGTGGCCGCCTGGCCGGATTGGCCACTGGTCTCAGGGCACCACAGCATGGGGTGCGCCTCTCCAAAGAAGTTAAGGCAGATCTGGGAGTTTGGTTACAGTTCCTCGACAAGTACAACGGTATATCCTTGTGGCAAGACTCCATGGCGCTCAACGCTGATTTCCAAGTTCAGTCAGATGCAGCAGGTTCCTTGGGTTTCGGGGTTTACTTCAGGGGCCAGTGGTGTGCCAAAAAGTGGCCTGCAGACTGGCAGGGCCAGCCCATTACTCGGGACCTTACATTCTTGGAATTTTTCCCTATCGTGGTGGCAGTACATCTTTGGTCGGAGCAGTTCCGCAACCATAGGGTTTGTTTCAACACAGATAACCAGGCAGTGGTAGCGGTTCTTTCTCAGCAGTCCGCGCGCTCCACCAGGGTGGGTAACTTGTTACGGTCCTTCGTCCTCCTGTGTTTGGAGCAGAATATATATTTTTCAGCCAAATTCGTACCTGGCATTAATAATGACATCATGGATGCTCTGTCTCGTTTTCAGATGGAGCGCTTTCGCTCATTAGCACCGGAAGCGGAACAATCATCAATGCCTTTCCCGGAGCATCTCTGGAGCCTTGGGAGCAGGAAATGATGAAGGGAGTATTCGGTGCAGTTGCCCCTTCCACAATGAGATCATACAAGAAGGCTTGGGCTGACTTTTTAAAGTTCCGCAGCAGTATACCCAGCGCAAAGCAGAATTCCATTCCCTCAACAAGGGAGGTCCTCCACTACTTAACCCATCTGAAGGAGCTGGGCAGGGCACCAAAGACTCTCAATATTCAGTCCGCGGGGATTTCCTATTTTTGTAAAGCCTTTTTCGCCATCGACCCGTGCGCACAATTTATCGTGCGTAAGACCTTAGAGGGCTGGCGCCAGCTACAGCCCCCCAGCTCTGACAAGAGGAGGCCCATAACGTATGATATTTTGACTCAGATACACAAAAAATTACGAGAAATATGCTGGTCAAAATATGAAGCGCGCCTATTCTCTGCCGCTTATTCCGTAGCCTTCTTTGGTGCCCTGCGCATAGGTGAGGTAGTCTGCGAGGGAGGGGTTGCCCACGGCCAGAGGGGCATCCTGTTAAGTGATCTGACCCTATCAGAGACTGACCTGATGGTTCAAGTACGGAGCTCTAAGACGGACCAACAGGGCAGAGGGGCCCTTCTTCGGCTACCAGCTGCACAGGCTAGTGGTCCCTGCCCGGTGAGGGATACGAGGCGTTTCCTCTACTTAAGACCCAGTAGCCCCGGCCCCCTATTTATTCACGCGGATGGATCGCTCTTGGCCAGGCATCAGTTTACGTGGGTGATGCGCTTGGCATTGTCAGCTTGCGGTCTGTCCGCGGCCGAATTTGCGGCTCACTCCTTTCTGATAGGGGCAGCAACCACTGCAGTGCACCTTGGGCTCTCAGCAGACAGGATAAAGGACTTGGGGCGGTGGAGATCTAATGCATACAGAGCTTATGTGAGAAAGAATTTATGACTAGCTGTGGGGTTTCCTGACCGTGGTTTTCTGCCTGTTTGCTTTTCAGAATACAAGAGGGTGCGCATTTGGCTGGTGGGCCACAGCATCGTGCATTGGGCCAAGAATCGTGCCATGAACACCGGTTTGGGTATAAATCTGAGCTTGCCTGCAAATGTAGAGCTGGCGTGGATAGCGCATAGAGGGATGTGCTGGAGCGAATTCAAGCCAGCCGTGATGGCGAGAGCTGCCTCGGAGGGCCCACCTGATGCCCTGGTTGTCCAGTTGGGGGGAAACGACTTAGCGTATCGCAAAGCTATTGACTTGAGATGGAACATTTTTGACGATTTTGCTGATCTGATGGCGACTTACCCAAACATTACGATCTTGTGGTCCTCGCTGCTTGAGAGGAGGACGTGGAGGGATTGTGTGAGCCCGGTTGGAATCAACAAGGCAAGAAAGGTCTTGGAACGGGCTGTGGAACGTAGAGTGGTGGCTCTGGACGGGTGCGTCATTAGGCACCCAGGCATCCAGTACAGCAACAAGGCCCTCTACAGACGGGATGGCGTGCATCTGTCAGATGCTGGAAATGATATTTGGTTGGAGGACATCATAGCAGGGATTACGGATTGGTTACAGGCTTGAAGGTATTGGCGGCGAGCTTTGCTCGATTGGCGGTTAGGCATTGGCAGGGGTAATTGTTATGCAAATGAGGGGGGAAGGAAGCGCCATCACCTTCCCCCAATGAAAATGGGTATTCCGGTAGAGGACTCCGGGGGGCATTGCCTTGTCCGAAACCTAGGGAGGTAAGGGCCTCCGGCACGCCCCCGAGCGGTGACACCCGTGGGATCCTAGTTGGCGTACTTCAACAGGACTCCCACGGCTTGTGGACAACCCTTCCCGGTCTCCATGCCGGTTAGTCGATAGGAGCCAATGCCTAAGGCCAATACCTTCCAATTCTGTAATCAATACAGTTGTGGCCTTTTTATGCCCATTAACCTTAAATAATGTGTCCCGTGTCTTTATTTCACATGGGGGAGGGGACTTGCCATGCAAAGCCATTTCCGAGCTAGAGAGGAGAGGGGGTTGCGGGCTAACCCCTCCCACACACTCCACTCGCGGGGGCTGGCCTTTTGCCCCCGCGAGAACAGGGGAATCCCCGGGCATGCCGGCAACCCTGCCCGCCAATTGGTGGGGCCGGGGCGGCGGGGCCTAGCCCATTTAAGGCCAGGCACGTCCGGGGACCGCCCTCTTTGCCCCGTTCCAGCTCACCGGTTATCCCATCCCAACCACCCTTTAGGCTTAGCTAGATATGACCTTGCTATGGACTTCGGTTGGTCGCCGCAAGGGGCCTGGTAGGAATTTTTCCAACTTGGCGCACTTCCAGCCTTTTGGTTTTTTCGCCTACCTCGTAGCAAACGTCACAACTTCTCGGTATTGGCAGTTAGGCATTGGCAGGGGTAATTGTTATGCAAATGAGGGGGGAAGGAAGCGCCATCACCTTCCCCCAATGAAAATGGGTAGTCCGGTAGAGGACTCCGGGGGGCGTTGCCTTGTCCGAAACCTAGGAAGGTAAGGGCCTCCGGCACGCCCCCGAGCAGTGACACCCGTGGGATCTTAGTTGGTGTACTTCAACAGGACTCCCACGGCTGGTGGTTAACCCTTCCCGGTCTCCATGCCGCGTAGTCGATAGGAGCCAATGCCTAAGGCCAATACCTTTCAATTCTGTAATCAATAAAGTTGTGGCCTTTTTTATGCTCATTAACCCAGTGTTTCCCAACCTTTTTTGGGCAAAGGCACACTTGTTTCATGAAAAAAATCTCGAGGCACACCACCATTACAGCCCCGTGACGTCAGCGCGCAGCGTCACGCCGGGAGGGACATGAATTGCTAGCAAATTACATAATCACCTCCTTGAGGGCTGGCTCATCTTCTCCGAAGGCAGAACCCCATTAATTAACAGCACAGACTCACACCATAGCCAAGACGAGGGGGAAAAACCTCAGTCATGCACAGTCATGCACATGTGGGGGCTAAATGAGGACGAAGACCGGGCAGAGAGCAGGGTTCAAATCACCCCACCTGGCCAGGACAATCCCTGGGTGCTCCCTTGGGCCACTCGCCTGACCCACCTCGCAGGGCTGTTGTTGCGAGGATAACACGGGGAGAACCACGCGCGCCCCCGGGAGCTCCTTGGAGGAGAAAGCGGGCGATGAATGCAATGCACGAAATATATGAGAGGCGACCAGGTTTTGCAGGTGAGGGGCCCCCGCCAGCCTCCGCTTCCAACACCCGGCGCAACGACGCCGAAGTTTCTCCCCGGGCTCGGCTCGGGGAGCAGCGCTGCTCCCCCCGGCTCCCCTTCGCCCTCCCGGCTCTCTCTGCCGCCCACTGGGGACCCCCCTCACCTGCCAAGTCCGGAGCGCCGGTGGAAGTTGCATGCATGCATGCAGGGCGCCGCGTTGCCATTGCATTGTACTGCACTCCATGCAACGCCTGCACACATGCATTGCCTTGCACGCACGCCAAGGGGTCTCCCCGTGGTCCGATGCGTCCCCTCCGGCGCGGATTCAGCATTGCAAAAAATAACCCCTCCCCGACGCAGCCCTAGCTGGGGGGCAGCCTCCGCCTCTGCCGCTCCGCCTCCGCGGGGATCCCCGGGCTCCATCCTGCCGCCCGATCGCCGCGGGGGCGCAGGCAGGCTGCGCGGGGTCCGCACGGAAGAGCCCCTGCCCGCCCGGCCGCCGCCGCCGCGCTCATTCCATGGCCGGGAGAAGAGCGCTTCAAACAAAACGCCCGGCCCGCCAGGCCACGCTGGGAAACGTAGTTTGTGCACCCCGCGCGGGCGCGGAGCCCAAGGGCGAGGAGACTACGGATCCCGGCAGCCCCCGCGCCGGGGACGGAGGGGGAGAGGCCGGGTGCAGGGATGGAGGGACGGGTGGGCGAGCGAGTGAGTGAGTGGCAGCCGCCAAGCCTTGGCCGAGAGCCAGGAAGGGCCTCCCCGGAGGAGGAGGAGGAGGAGGGAGGCGCAGAGTGGGAGGGAGGGAGGGAACCCCAGGGGTCATCTAGTGAGGGCGCCCCAATCGAAAATTTGACTTAAAAAAAAAAATCTTTCGAATTTTTTAATTTTTCCCACGGCACACCAGACGACATCTCGCGGCACACTAGTGTGCCGCGAAACAGTGGTTGGGAAACACTGCATTAACCTTAAATATTGTGTCTCGTGTCTTTATTTCACAAGGGGGAGGGGACTTGCCACGCAATCCAAGATTCTTCTTTCTATGTAGTTGGAAACCAAAATAACCTGTTTGGCTTTCTTTAGGCTTATTACACTTCGCTTTGCTATTTGTGGGTGAATGAACACCGAAAGAGCAATCGAAGCTTATTCGTCCTTTTTCTATTGAGATGGAACCAAAACACCGATGCTTGATTTGGGCTTATAACAAACATGTCATCTGCGATTTTTGGTTGAATGTGCATTCTAACCCCAAAAACACCAATTTGAAATAAGCCCAATCAGAGCTTTATCATCTTCTTTTTATGTAGATGGAACCCAAAACACCTTTTTGCTTTCGTTTGGGGTGATTCTGGCGCACACCCAAATAACACCATGCGAATTGAAAAAAGCCCAATCAAAGCATTCGTCTTCTTTCTACGCATATGGAAGCGAAAAGAAGGTGTTGTGTTATTTTGGTCTCATTACACACACTTTGCGATGTCTGTGTCAATGTGCATTAAAAGCAAAGAACACGACATGAAGTAAGCGCAATCCAAGATTCTTCTTTCTATGTACCAATTCGCATGTTCCTCTTCATCCTGGAGAAGAGTGACTAGTGGGGTGCCACAGGGTTCTGTCTTGGGCCCGGTCTTATTCAACATCTTTATCAACGACTTGGATGATGGACTCAAGGGCATCCTGATCAAATTTGCAGATGACACCAAACTGGGAGGGGTGGCTAACACCCCAGAGGACAGGATCACACTTCAAAATGACCTTGACAGATTAGAGAACTGGGCCAAAACAAACAAGATGAATTTTAACAGGGAGAAATGTAAAGTATTGCACTTGGGCAAAAAAAATGAGAGGCACAAATACAAGATGGGGGACACCTGGCTTGAGAGCAGTACATGTGAAAAGGATCTAGGAGTCTTGGTTGACCACAAACTTGACATGAGCCAACAGTGTGACGTGGCAGCTAAAAAAGCCAATGCAATTCTGGGCTGCATCAATAGGAGTATAGCATCTAGATCAAGGGAAGTAATAGTGCCACTGTATTCTGCTCTGGTCAGACCTCACCTGGAGTACTGTGTCCAGTTCTGGGCACCACAGTTCAAGAAGGACACTGACAAACTGGAACGTGTCCAGAGGAGGGCAACCAAAATGGTCAAAGGCCTGGAAACGATGCCTTATGAGGAACGGCTAAGGGAGCTGGGCATGTTTAGCCTGGAGAAGAGGAGGTTAAGGGGTGATATGATAGCCATGTTCAAATATAGAAAAGGATGTCACATAGAGGAGGGAGAAAGGTTGTTTTCTGCTGCTCAAGAGAAGCGGACACGGAGCAATGGATTCAAACTACAAGAAAGAAGATTCCACCTAAACATTCGGAAGAACTTCCTGACAGTAAGAGCTGTTCGACAGTGGAATTTGCTGCCAAGGAGTGTGGTGGAGTCTCCTACTTTGGAGGTCTTTAAGCAGAGGCTTGACAACCATATGTCAGGAGTGCTCTGATGGTGTTTCCTGCTTGGCAGGGGGTTGGACTCGATGACCCTTGTGGTCTCTTCCAACTCTATGATTCTATGATTCTATGATTCTATGTAGTTGGAAACCAAAACAACCTGTTTGGCTTTGTTTAGGCTTATTACACCGCTTTGCTATTTGTGAGTGAAGGAACACCGAAAGAGCAATCGAAACTTATTCGTCCTTTTTCTATTGAGAGGGAACCAAAACACCTGGGCTTTATTTGGGCTGGTAACAAACATTTCTGCGATTTTGGGTTGAATGTGCATTCTAACCCCAAAAATACCAATTTGAAATAAGCCCAATCAGAGCTTTATCATCTTCTTTTTATGTAGATGGAACCCAAAACACCTTTTTGCTTTCGTTTGGGGTGATTCTGGCGCACACCCAAATAACACCATGCGAATTGAAAAAAGCCCAATCAAAGTGTCAGGGAACTGACATCGGAGCAGAGGGGAGAGGCGGTGCTTCCCGATTCTGCAGAAGAAGGAACGAGTAAGGGTAGAGAGAGAAGGTCATCTGGGGAAGAATGTCCCGGTGACACCAGGAAGAAGGAAGAGGGAGGAAGCACCTCGGAGGATAGGCTCCGAGATGCTGGCACTGAAGGTAGTGAAGAGAGTGGAGGGGCACC
Organism: Podarcis bocagei; assembly: GCF_964188305.1. Lineage (NCBI taxonomy): Eukaryota > Metazoa > Chordata > Lepidosauria > Squamata > Lacertidae > Podarcis > Podarcis bocagei. Next base: position 36,914,469 of record NC_138131.1, read on the forward strand.
TCTGGGCATGCCCACTCTGCGCAGAAGGGTTACGCGCAGAGAGGCGAGGCGAAGGGTGTCTGTCAAGGAGCTTTTATGTTGGAGGAAATTTAGGATACGTCCAGCGACTGAGCAGCAGCAGCACCTAGGCTGCTCAGTCAGGGAAAGACACCACCAACTTCTAAGCAGTTTGGAACAGCTGGAGGTTTACACACAAGCAACCCCATTTCCCGTGACAGCAATCCGTGAGTCCCTTACCTTGCTTGTGTGTAAGAGCACTGGGGAACAGTCATGAGTCAAACAGAAGGAGCAGGCGCAGGAGAGGGAGCCAGAGGCGGACAGAGTCTTGAGGAGAGAAACCGAGATCTGGAGAGGCAACTGGCTCTACTAGGGGCACGGCTGGATGAAAGGAGGACGCATGACGCCCAGGGCAAGATTACCCCCATCGCAAGAAAGGTACCGGGACTTGTGCAGAAGTTTGGGGGCAACCCCAGAGATTACAACGCTTTTAAAACAGAAGTGCAGTATGCGTTGGACCTCCAGTACGATGACTTTGCCGACGATGGGGGAAGAGTTGCTTTCGTGGTGGGGCACCTGGAGGGGCGAGCTAGAGATTGGGTTCGACCCTTAATGGCAGCGGAGAACGCTGCCTTAAAGGACCTGAGAAAGTTCTTCTCCGCAATGGATCACATGTTTTCGAGCGATGTGGAATTGAGTGTGACGCGCAAAGAACTGATGGGGTGCAAACAGGGGAACCAGTCAGTGAGAGAGTACTGGTCGAGATTTGCTATGCTGATCCATAAACTTGGGTGGGATCTGAGTTCGGAACCTATTCAAATGTTGTTTGAGGAGGGCTTATCCCCTTGGGTTTGAGGAGGGCTTATCCCCTTGGGTGAGAGACGAACTTTCCCGCTCGCCCCGCCCTCAATCGATGGACCAGCTGACCAAGTTGGCGCTCACTGTGGGAGTCAGACAAGAGACACGCGCGCTGGAAAGGCGGGAAGGGAGAGCTGAGCGTTGGCAGGAGAACCGGATTCCAGACATGCCAGCGTCGGCAGTGCCGCCCAAGGAGCCAATGGAGATTGGAGGAGTGAGCGCGCGCGGATTTTCAAACTCCAGCGAGGTGCGTAAGAAGGAGGGGAAAACTAATAAGAGGTGTTTCCTATGCCAGCAGCCGGGACATTTTGCCAGAGCATGCCCTCAGAAGAAGGCGTGGCAAGGAATGGTGGGGGCAGTGGGGAGTGAGGAGGAAAAGAAGGAGGCGCCGGGAAACGGCAAGGCTTGGCTGCAGGAAAAAGGGCACAGCAGCCAGGCGAGCAACCAGTAGTAGTGCCCAAACCAGACCCCCCCCCCGAGCAGCCATCGCAATAGAGGTGGTGCTAGAACTCCCAAACGGACACCCCATCAAAGTGAAGGCGCTGCTGGATTCAGGCAGCTCTTGCAACTTCTTTAGCAAGGATTTTGCGCTAGAACACCAGCTCCAGGTGGTGCCTTTAGAACATCCCCTGCAAGTAACCACGATAGATGGGAGAGAACTTTTGGGAGGGGATGTAACCCACCAGACCCCTCCCATGAAAATGACGGTTTCCAGACACACTGAGACCATTGCCTTCCACGTAGCCACCCTGGCAGGACCACCCATCATACTGGGAATGAGTTGGCTGGCACTGCACAACCCAGTAGTAGGGTGGCACCAGCGGACAGTCACCTTTGGGTCAGCTCACTGCGTAGAGCATTGCCACAGAGGGGAAACCTCGAGGATGGCAGTAGCCAGGGTGGCAGGGATGGTGGTGGGGGGAAAAGGGAGAGTACCACCTCAGTATGCGGACTTGGAAGAAGTCTTCAGCGAGAAGGAGGCGGATCGGCTACCCCCCCACAGGCCCTTTGACTGCCAGATCAACTTGCTCCCAGACGCTCAGCTGCCAGTGGGCAAGCTGTACGCCATGTCAGATAGGGAGATGCAGGAATTGCGGAAGTTTATTGACAAGAACCTGAAGCGAGGGTTCATAAGGGAATCGAGGGCGGTGGGGGGTAGTCCAGTGTTCTTTGTGGACAAGAGAGACTCTCATGAGCCCAGGCTCGTAGTGGACTACCGTGGATTGAACAGGGTGTCGGAACCAGTGACCTTCCCAATGCCCAGAATTGATGACATTTTGGCCAGGGTAAGGAAGGGGAAGATTTTTACCAAGTTGGACCTTCGGGGGGCGTACAACTTGATAAGGATGAAGGAGGGGGATGAATGGAAAACCACCATGTTCACCCCTCTGGGAGCCTTTGAGTACTTAGTTATGCCCTTCGGATTACAATCGGGATCGAGCACCTTTGAGGCTTTCATGCACCACGTGCTGGGGTCCCTGCTGTACAAGAATTGTGTGGCTTTTCTGGACGACGTACTCATCTACTCAGAGAATGAGGAGCAGCATGTGAAAGACGTCAGAGAAGTGCTGAAAAGGCTGCAGGAGCATCAGCTGTGGGTCAAACTGGAGAAATGCCAATTCTAGGCACGAGAGGTGGAGTTCCTGGGCTACAGGTTGTCAGCGAAGGGTCTGGCCATGGACCCAGGCAAGGTGCAGGCCGTGCTAGAATGGAAGCCTCCCAAGAACCGGAAGGATGTACAGAGGTTTTTGGGGTTTGAAAATTTTTACCGGAAGTTTATCCAGAACTTCGCTCATTTAACAGCACCCATAACAGATTGTCTCAGCAGCAAGAAGAAGTTCGTATGGACGGAGGAGGCCCAAAGTTCCTTTGAAAAGCTCAAGAAGGCGTTTGCGTCGGAAGAGCAGCTCCTGCACGTGGATCTGCGGAAGCCGATAAGGCTAGAGACGGACGCATCAGACAGAGCTGTAGGGGGGATATTGCTTCAGCAGGCAAATGGGGAGTGGAAACCGTGTGCCTTCTTTTCCAGGAAGCTTAACAAGTCGGAGCAAAACTACACAGTGTACGATCGAGAACTGCTGGCAATTCACGAGGCTTTTCGACGGTGGCGACATTTTCTCATAGGCGCACAGCACAAGGTCCAGGTGTGTACTGACCACAAGAACCTGGAATATTGGAGAACGGCAAGAGTGCTCAACCAACGACAGGTGCGGGGGGCTCAAGAGTTTTCCAAGTTTAATTTTGAAATTAGGTACGTGCCCGGGAAGGAAAATGTCAGAGCAGATGCCCTCTCTCGCAAGCCTGAATACGAGGAAGGGGAGGGAGGACCAGAAGCACGACATGTCAGTCCCGAGGACAAATGGGTGTGTGGGGGAGTGTTCGTCGGGAGGCAAGAGCTAGCCAGGTTGACGAGGGATGATCAATATGCACAAACCAAAATGCGAGAAGTTGATATCACTGGGGAAACTCGGGGGGGTTGAAGTTAAGGACGGAGCATTGTACTATAGAGGGGCCTTGTACATACCTGAGGGGGAATTGAGAAACAGAATACTCAAACAGATGCATGACAACCCCACGGCAGGACATTTTGGACAACATAAAACTATGTTACTAGTCACCAGGCAGTTTTGGTGGCCACGGGTGAGAGAGGATGTGAAGCAGTATGTACGAGGGTGCCAGGTTTGCCAGAGAGCGAAGGGGGAGAGGTCGGCACCTGCGGGGTTACTGGAACCCTTACCTACACCAGAGAGACCATGGGAGGTGGTATCAATTGACTTTATGACTGATCTACCCAAAGCCAGGGGGAAAACGGCAGTTATGGTGGTAGTTGATTTGATGACAAAAATGTGCCATTTTATTGCGTGCTCGCATGCGGTGACTGCAGAAGAAATGGCCAAGTTGTTTGTAGAGCATGTTTTCAGGTTGCATGGCGCCCCCTTGAGGATTTTATCCGACAGAGGCCAGCAATTCACGTCCCGATTCTGGAGAAAGCTTATGAGTCTGCTGGACGTGGAGGTGGTGTTCTCAACGGCCAGGCATCCGGAGACCAATGGACAGGCAGAGAGAGCGAACAGCGTGCTGCAACAATATCTACGCTGCTACGTCAACGAGAGGGAGAATGATTGGGTGGACAAATTAGCGTTGGCTGAGTTTGCATACAATAACGCAGAACATGTGTCTACAGGGATGAGTCCGTTTATGGCAAATTACGGGTGCCACCCCAGGGCTTTCCCAGGGGAAGGGGAGGGAAGTTGGAGTGTTCCCGCAGCGGAGGAGTTTGTGGAAGAGATGCAGGCTTTACACCAACAGCTTAAGTTAAACCTGGAGAGAGCCAAAGAAGTGTATAAGCGGCAGGCAGACCGGCACCGCAGGGAGGGGGAAAACATAGGAGTGGGGGACCAGGTGTGGTTGTCCACCAAAGGGTTACCGTTCAAAGGAGGGTGCAAGAAGCCAAAGAGGCTGGGACCATTCCAAGTAGTTCAGCAAGTTAATCCGGTGACCTTTAGGCTCAAATTGCCATCTCACATGAAACTGCACCCTGTGTTTCACAGGTCCTTACTTTCACCTTTCAGGGAAGGGAGGGAGTGTCTGGGTCAGCAAAATGAAGCACCCTTGCATCCACAGATGGAGGAAAGGGAACTCAGTGGACATTCAGCTGAGATTCTCGATTCCAGGTGGAAAGGGGGGAGGGGGGAGTATTTGGTGGCATGGGAGGGGGAGCCAGATGAGGAAAACGCATGGGTCCCAGCAGAAGAAATGAGGGATGAGTACCTGCAGGAGGAGTTTCATAGCAGGTACCCGAGAAAGCCCAAACCACCAGAGAGATTTTGGAGGGAGCAATTTGGCACCACCGATGAGGAGGAAGAGTTTGAGGGTTTTCCCACCTCCGAAGAGGAGGTAGGGGGTTGGCCAGAAGAAGAATCCGATTGGGAAGAGGGGAGAGACAGCAGCAAATGGAGAGGGGTGTTTGAATCGTCAGATGGAGAGGACAGTTCTTTCCGCGGGTTTCCTGCGTCACCGTCAGAGGGAAGGACGGGGGGAGGGGAGGGCCCTGGGAGGGAGGTGGATGTCAGGGAACTGACATCGGAGCAGAGGGGAGAGGCGGTGCTTCTCGATTCTGCGGAAGAAAGAACGAGTAAGGGTAGAGAGAGAAGGTCATCTGGGGAAGAATGTCCCGGTGACACCAGGAAGAAGGAAGAGGGAGGAAGCATCTCGGAGGAGAGGCTCCGAGATGCTGGCACTGAAGGTAGTGAAGAGAGTGGAGGGGCACCTCTGGGCACACCCACTCTGCGCAGAAGGGTTACGCGCAGAGAGGCGAGGCGAAGGGTGTCTGTCAAGGAGCTTTTATGTTGGAGGAAATTTAGGAAACACCCACTCACGGATACGTCCAGCGACTGAGCAGCAGCAGCACCCAGGCTGCTCAGTCAGGGAAAGACACCACCAACTTCTAAGCAGTTTGGAACAGCTGCAGGTTTACACACAAGCAACCCCATTTCCCGTGACACAAAGCTTATTCGTCTTCTTTCTACGCATATGGAAGCGAAAAGATGGTGTTGTGTTATTTTGGTCTCATTGCACACACTTTGTGATTTCTGTGTCAATGTGCATTAACAGCAAAGAACATGACATGAAGTAAGCGCAATCCAAGATTCTTCTTTCTATGTAGTTGGAAACCAAAACAACCTGTTTGGCTTTGTTTAGGCTTATTGCACTTCGCTTTGCTATTTGTGGGTGAATGAACACCGAAAGAGCAATCAAAACTTATTCGTCCTTTTTCTATTGAGAGGGAACCAAAACACCTGGGCTTGATTTGGGCTGGTAACAAACATTTTTGCGATTTTTGGTTGAATGTGCATTCTAACCCCAAAAACTGTTGTAATTGCAGAGTCCTGTGCACAACGGAATGATGAGCAGTACGTGCCACATGCTTAATGTTGCTTTATTTTCAGTTCAATGTAGAGAAATTACAAACATGCATCTTGCCTCTGCGGGAGCAGAGAAGCAACCGTCCTTCTCCTCGGAATGAAGAACACCGAGAGAGTCAGTGAAAAACAGGAAACCAGTGTACGTCACATCCAGTTTCCCATTCCCGTGGGAAAACCCGACAGTACTCTGACTGTGGAATGTAAACATTGTCTTGTGACAAGCACTTCGCTGCACAGTGAAGAGAGCAGAAACCAACATCCTCCCCCTTTCTGTGAACATCACTGGGCAGCGTGTTCGTACAACATCAGTACAAACCCAACTTCTGTACATAGGTACAGTGTTGATCCCTTGATACAATCTTGGACAATACATCAGCAGGAATTTCATTACCTGGCATATAGGACACCGTTACGAGTCCCTTCTGAATATGTTCCCTAGCATGTTGCACCTTCAATTGCAAGTGCTTCGTGCTTTGCTTACAACCTTCTGAATTCAGCAAAGCCAAACATGCTTTGTTGTCCTGGTAAACCTGGATTGGACATTTGACAGGAATTTTCATGTCTTTGCACAATTGTAACAACCATTCACAATCCTTAAGTGAATAAGACAGTGCATTCAGTTCAGCTTCACAAGTACTTAAGCTAATTGTTGTTTGCTTCTTGCATGACCAATCAAATAGACCCTGATTGTACATGTAGCAAACTCCAGACGTACTTTTCCTGTCTGCAGTGTCACTTCCAAAACTTGCATCTGCAAAAATCTCAAGACCACCAGACTTCTGATTGTTAAATCTCAGTCTGTAATGCATAGTGCCTTTTAAATAGCGTGCTATGCGTTTCAGAGCTTTCCAATCCTTAACAGTAGGATTGTTAACTTGTCTGCTTAGCAAATTACAGCTAACAGCAATGTCAGGTCTTGAACATCTGGCAATGAAGTTTAGCTTGCCTAGCACACTTCTGTACAGTGTAGTGTCAGAAAATGCTTCTTCAGTGTCTTCTACCTGATAACCTGTTGTCATGGGTGTGTCTACAGGGTTAGCATCCATCAGGTTCAGTTTGCTTAACACATCAGCAATTTTTCGTGACTGGTGTACTAGAATGTTACCACTTTGATCTCTTTCTATTTCCAGAGATAGGTAGTTGTTTACCTCACCGAGATCTTTCATGTCAAAGTGCTCTTTGAGCTGAGCTAGGGCGTTAATGTACATTGTGACATCTTTCCAAAAGAATAAAATATCATCAACATAAAACAAACAATACAGCTTCTTTTGCCCCTCCTCTTTGACAAATACACATGGATCAGCTTTCCCTTGCTGAAAACCTAGAGAAAACAATGCTTCAGTGAGTTTTGTGTGCCAACACCGTGCACTTTGTTTGAGACCATAAAGGGACTTCTTTAGAGCACAAACAAATCCCTGTTTTACCTGTACGCCATCAGGTGGAAGCATATAAAGTGATTCACCTAGAGATCCGTACAAAAACGCTGTATTCACATCGTGGTGACTAATGTGTAGATTTTCCTCTGCAGCTAGCTTGAGCATAAGCCTAATGCTCTCATATCTCACAGTGGGTGAGTAGGTCTCGTGATAGTCTTCACCTGGTACCTGTGCAAAACCTCTGGCTACCAATCTGGCTTTGTGTCTGACTATCTTGCCATTTTGATCAGTCTTCGCTTTGAAGACCCATTTGCTTCCAAGCAGTTTCATTCCTGGAACTACTGGAACTAGCTCCCATGTTTTGTTCCTTTCTAAGGAATCAAGCTCAGCCTTCATGGCATTTAACCATGGCTCAGCTTCCTTAGAATCCAAATCCTGGATTTCTTGGAAACTTGAAGGTTCAAATACCTTCTTGGAGCTTTTAACAGCTGCTACTGCTGTCTTAGCAAATTCATCAGCAAATCTCTTTGGAGGTCTGCCTTTTGTGGCTCTTTGTGACCTGCGAATTAGCCTTTGGTCTTCAACACTTTCCTCTTCCTTCTTAGGAGAAAAGTGGCCTATTGTGAACAATGGTTCTTCCAATTCCTGATCAGAGCTTTCAGAGGGTCGCATAGAGGCTTTCGCACTCTTGAAATCCTCTGAAGTATCCGATTCAGATTCAGACTCAGAATCAGAACCTTCATCAGTGGGTGTGGGTTGCTGTCGCTGCTTTTGCTGTTGCTTATCCTCAGTCTCATCACTGTCATCAGGATAACATTGAAAAATTCCCACATTCTCCCCCCACTTGGCATTGTACTCAACACTTCTTGTGAGCTTAATTGTCTTAGAGTCAGTCATCATTATTCTGTAAGAACCTTTCTGATAACCTAGAAAGATACCATGCAAACCACGCTTGCCTAATTTGGAGCCTTGTGGTGAGTGAACCCACATGTCAGAACCAAAAATTTTCATGTGCTTGATGTATGGTTTCTTGCCAAACATCTTCTCATAGGGGGTACAACCAATCGCTGAAGATAATCTGCGATTGTAACTGTAAACAAAACACGAGAGAGATTCGGCCCAATAACTCTCTGGAAGATTGGCATCATGCAGCAAGGTTTTTAACCCTTGAAGCAATGTCTGATTTGCCCTTTCGCAAAGTCCATTCTGCCATGGCGAGCGAGGACTGGACAAATCGTGTTGAATTCCTTTCTCAGTCAGAAAAGCTTCAAACTGCTGAGAAGTGAATTCTCCCCCGCGATCAGTGAAAAGAGTTTTTATCTTCTTACCATGCACATTTTCCAACCAAGCACAGAATTCCTTAAACCTTTGAAAAGCCTCTGATTTCTGCTTGAGATTGTACACATAAATATACCTGGAAAATGCATCAATGAGAACCATGAAGAACCTATTTCCACCCAAAGAGGGAGATAGTGGACCAACTAAATCAGCATGAACAACCTGGTATGGTTCTGTAGCTTGCCTACTAGACACCTTACCTTTCGCAGCCATTTTCACCTTGTTTGCTGCGCATGCTTTGCACTTCATGTGGTACCTGCAGGGTTTAATAGTCATACCTTCAACCAAGGCAGGAATTTTAGATACTGCCTCAAAATGCAAATGACCAAATTTTCGGTGAAAATCATGAATACATCCTGCATGCAAACTTTTGTTAGAACCTGCAATGCAACAAGTATCATTCTGCACAACATCATCATAATACAATACAAACAAACGATCAACATTTTCAGCATGCAATACATAATCGTCTTTCTTTGTGATGGTGCATTTCTTGTTCTTGAAGGAAACGTCAATGTTCCGTTCATTCAGCTGCATCACACTTAGAAGATTGTGTGTGGCATCTGGAACGTACAGTACATCCTGTATCGATAAGTCCAAACTGTGAAGTACAACAGTTCTGTAGCCTTGACTGGGGATCGTGTGGTCATCCGCCTGGTGAATCGCACCTTCCTGCGGTGTAAAAGACACGAACAGTCGCTTATCGTTGCACAGGTGGTGGGTAGCTGCTGAATCAACAACGAAGAAAGATCTAGACGTCTTCTGGACCTTTGCAACGTTTGGAGTGAAGCGTGAGACCATTGCCTTGTGCTGCGTTGTCCTGGACACCGGACCTTTGCCTTTCCTTTGGCCTTTTCCACGCGATGAACTTCCGCTGCGCTGCTCTGTCTTGGCCCTGGGATATTTGCATTCCCTCTTCATATGGCCTAGACGTCCACACGAGTAGCATTTCACTGCCCTCAAAGCTTTGGCGCCCTCTGGTGGTTCCACTGCACTCTGGGATGACGTCTGTGAAGACTCCCCCATACCCATGCAGCTAGCACCCCGGCGATCTGCTTCATTCTGGATCACGGCAGTAACATAGGCTACTGTGAGCTGAGCAGTTGGCTGAACAGCAATCTGAGTGGCAACGGACTCCCAACTTGGACCCAAAGAATGTAGTATCATAAAGGAATACACAGCCTCTGGAAAGTTGAGTCCTCTCTGTTGCAACTCATGTCTCAGATTTTGCATCTCCATCAGGTGTGTACTCACATCTCCACCTTCAGCAAGAGCCATACCATGCAGCTTGGCATAGTAGTACATTGAGGAACCAGCCTCTGTCCTCAAGTGAGCTTCTCTTAAAGTGTCCCAAATTTCTCTGGCTGTGGTCTTTCCACGCAACAGACAGAGCTCTTCTGGGGATACTATCAACGTAAGCGTTCCCCTTGCTTTGGAATCCTTTGTAGCCCATTCATCTGTAATTGGAGCTGGGGGGTTGTCTGTAATAACATTAAACAGACCTTCCTTCCGCAGAACAGCCTCTGCATAAAGTACCCAGTCCGTATAATTTTTCTTACTGAGCTTAGGAATCCCAAAAGCATCAGCCAGCTTTGCATTAGCCATCATTGCTACTTTAATCAAGCTGCGTCACAGTACAGCTGCTTCCAAAAGCACTTGTGAAAAGTACTTTCGCTTTCCCAGCCACCAAGCCTGTAAGCCTGTGACTTAGTGCCTTTGCCTGTATCGCGGCAAAAACGGCTTCAAAAGTTCAAAATCCAGCCATAAAACCATAAACTAGAAGCTGGCAGGCTGCCCGCAGCATGAGCACATACCTCCATCAATCAAACTTGACGCGCAGAGCAGATAACGCCGATCCGTTTGTCTGTTCCTCTGCCGGCATTCCGACTCGACTTCTGGAGTCTCCATTCTTCAGTTTGATTGCGTCTTTCTGGGCCCGGAACCAAAAATGTTGTAATTGCAGAGTCCTGTGCACAACGGAATGATGAGCCGTACGTGCCACATGCTTAATGTTGCTTTATTTTCAGTTCAATGTAGAGAAATTACAAACATGCATCTTGCCTCTGCGGGAGCAGAGAAGCAACCGTCCTTCTCCTCGGAATGAAGAACACCGAGAGAGTCAGTGAAAAACAGGAAACCAGTGTACGTCACATCCAGTTTCCCATTCCCGTGGGAAAACCCGACAGTACTCTGACTGTGGAATGTAAACATTGTCTTGTGACAAGCACTTCGCTGCACAGTGAAGAGAGCAGAAACCAACAAAAACACCAATTTGAAATAAGCCCAATCAGAGCTTTATCATCTTCTTTTTATGTAGATGGAACCCAAAAAACCTTTTTGCTTTCGTTTGGGGTGATTCTGGTGCACACCCAAATAACACCATGCGAATTGAAAAAAGCCCAATCAAAGCTTATTCGTCTTCTTTCTACGCATATGGAAGCGAAAAAATGGTGCTGTGTTATTTTGGTCTCATTACACACACTTTGCAATTTCTGTGTCAATGTGCATTAACAGCAAAGAACATGAAATGAAGTAAGCGCAACCCAAGATTCTTCTTTCTATGTAGTTGGAAACCCAAACAACCTGTTTGGCTTTCTTTAGGCTTACTACACTTCGCTTTGCTATTTCTGGGTGAATGAACACCTGTAATGGTTGGGAGTTACTCGTGCGTAATCCTGCTCTGTTTGAGCATCGGATTGCCTGGTTAAACCCTCCGGGCTACGCAGCCCATATTAGCGTGGCTGCTCTTAGTCACTTGTAGAATCTGACTGTGGGCGTTTCTTAAAGCGTTGCCGACATAAGAGTTGTTTGACGCCCAATCGTTTCCGCCTCTCACTGCGCGGGAGTCTCCTGTGCAGGGTGGGCGTGGGCAGCGGGGTGCTTGGGCTCTCCTTGCTAACTTCCAATGAAGAGTCTTGGAGCCCCTGCACCTCCCTGTCCTGTTGCTCTCCTGGATCCCTGGTGTTACACTCATTCTCTTCCCCTTCTTCCCGGCTAAGTCTCCCTCTAGTGCTAGGACCTTCCCCTGCAGAATCCGAGACCCTCTCCTTCTCCCGTGCCTCTGATGGCAGTTCCCTGACAACACCGAAAGAGCAAACGAAGCTTATTCGTCCTTTTTCTATTGAGAGGGAACCAAAACACCTATGCTTGATTTGGGCTGGTAACAAACATTTCTGCGATTTTTGGGTGAATGTGCATTCTAACCCCCAAAACACCAATTTGAAATAAGCCCAATCAGAGCTTTATCATCTCCTTTTTATGTAGATGGAAACAAAAGGCATTTTTGCTTTGGTTGCGGGTAATTCTGGTGCACAACCAAATAACACCATGCGAATTGAAAAAAGCCCAATCAAAGCATTCGTCTTCTTTCTACGCATATGGAAGCAAAAAGATGATGTTGTGTTATTTTGGTCTCATTGCACACACTTTGCGATTTCTGTGTCAATGTGCATTAACAGCAAAGAACACGACATGAAGTAAGCGCAATCCAAAATTCTTCTTTCTATGTAGTTGGAAACCAAAACAACCAGTTTGGCTTTGCTTAGGCTTATTACACCGCTTGGCTGTGGGTGAATGAACACCGAAAGAGCAATCGAAGCTTATTCGTCCTTTTTCTATTGAGATGGAACCAAAACACCTATGCTTGATTTGGGCTTATAACAAACAGGTCATCTGCGATATTTGGTTGAATGTGCATTCTAACCCCAAAAACACCAATTTGAAATAAGCCCAATCAGAGCTTTATCATCTTCTTTTTATGTAAATGGAACCCAAAACACCTTTTTCCTTTCGTTTGGGGTGATTCTGGCGCATACCCAAATAACACCATGCGAATTGAAAAAAGCCCAATCAAAGCTTATTCGTCTTCTTTCTACGCATATGGAAGCGAAAAAATGGTGTTGTGTTATTTTGGTCTCATTACACACACTTTGCGATTTCTGTGTCAATGTGCATTAACAGCAAAGAACACGACATGAAGTAAGCGCAATCCAAGATTCTTCTTTCTATGTAGTTGGAAACCAAAACAACCTGTTTGGCTTTGTTTAGGCTTATTACACTTCGCTTTGCTATTTCTGGGTGAATGAACACCGAAAGAGCAAACGAAGCTTATTCGTCCTTTTTCTATTGAGATGTTACCATATGTTTACGTATGCATGATTTTGTCAGTATCTCAGCTCACAGTCAGAGGTAAACTGGCCTTCACGGGCAAACTGAGTGAGATACTTGTTTACCTTCCGTCTGCTACTCCCGGCAGGCTAGGTCGTAAACCGGCGATTCTCCTCGTTAGATGTGAGGAGAACACACCCTCTGCTTCTCTCTCCTTGCTTCCCCCCCCCCAGGGAGGGGAAATGAGACAGACAGGAGTCCTATTTACATGTCTTTTATTCCTGTCATTCAGCAGTACAAAGAAACGTGACTGCACCCTTCAGACTCCATCAGAAGAGTCATAACTCCTCCCCTGTGCTTCCAGCACAGGTCAGATGACACTCTGAGCTAACATCCGGTGCTCAGTACAGAGAATAGACTCCCCCTTTTCCCCAACAGTACAGTTTGAAACAACAACATCCTGTTTTGCATTCCAGCCACCTGCAGCTGGCTTTTGCCTTGGTGCTTTTTCCCAACATCCTCCCCCAAAAGCATCAATAGGCAAAACATGATCCAGATTAGAAAACAAACAGTTGTTATACATATAACAGTCCCCTGTTGTTTCAGTTCCACCCTTGGAACTCCCCACCACTGGTTTCACCAGTGTACCTCTTGTCAGGAAAAAGCACCAACGCAAAAGCCAGCTCCAGATGGCTGGAATGCAAAACAGGATGTTATGTTTTGCAGATGTACTGTTGGGGAAAAGGTGGAGCCTATTCTCTGTACTGAGCACCGGATGTTAGCTCAGAGTGTCATGTGACCTGTGCTGGAAGTACAGGGGAGGAGTGTGTGTCTCTTCTGATGGGGTCTGAAGGGAACAGTCGCATTTCTATGTATTGCTGAGTGACAGGAATAAAACATGTAAAAGGGCTCCTGTCTGTCTCATTTCCCCTCCCTGGGGAGAATGCAGGGAGGGAGGGAGAAGCAGAGAAGCAGAGGGTGTGTTCTTCACGTCTGATTGATGAGAAGAATCGCCGGGTTTGTTTACCTAGCCTGTCGGGGTCGCAGACGGAAGGTAAACACAGTATCTCGCTCAATTGCCACGGGGGAGGCCAGGTACCTCTGACTGTGAGCGAAGATACTAACATATGGTAGCAGAGGATGGTTGTGATTCATCGGACATCTGCATGAGAGGCTGGTGGATTGTCCTCCTCTGCTCCAAGGCAGAAGGCAAGCGTCTGAGAGAAGACAGAGGCTCAACAGACAGCTGGTGGAAAGAAGAGGTGTTTTCCACAGCAACAAAACTCAAGGTGTGCTGCATATCGGGCTAAAAGTGTGAACGCAGGTTGATTAATTCCCTGGTTCACGGGGGAGCTGCGTTGGAAAAATACAGCTCCGGGAGAAAGGCCTGCAGCTTGGAAGCTGAAGCCTGCATTCCACAAATTCCTGTGGTTAAGATAAGAAGTCCTGAATGCACTCTTGAGTGGAAAGTTACTGGCTACGCAGCTGCACTGTGAGGCTGGGAAAGCGAAACTAAGCCATGGAGTGTTTGGGCTACAAGCTTTACGTGCTCTTGGAAAGGGACTTTCCGTAGCAGCCAGCGTTTTGCTGCCAGGTGCTAAAAGCATAAACAACCTGCAGTTTCCCTGCTTGAGAAAGAAAAAAACAACTGTTGGATTTTACAGCTTGCTTGACAGTGTGAGCTAAAGACTTGGCTTCAAGATGGATGCCAAGAAGGGAGCGCTGCCTTGCCCACCTCCCTTAATCAATGACAATTATTCATCTTGGTCTGTAAAGATGAAGGCCCTGCTGCAGAATCAGAGGCTTTTTGATGTAATTGAAAACCCCATCCCTGCAGCACCAACCAGAGGTTGGGAATCACAGAACATGAGGGCCAGGACTGCTATAATTCTGTGTGTCTCAGATCAGCAGCTTGTGCATATCCAGCATTTAGAAAATGTGAAAGAGGTTTGGGACACGCTGCGTACAACGCATCAGAGAGATGCTGGTTCTTCAGCGTTGCTGTGTTTTGAGAAGTTGACCAATCTGAGACTTGCGCCTGATGGAGATGTTCAAGCGCACCTGACAGAAATGAAGTTTCTGCGTCAACAGATGGTGGAACGCAATTTCCGTCTACAGGAGAAAGTGTTTTGCTTCATGATGATAAACAGCCTTAATCGCACCTACAAGGTTGTTGCCAGTCAGCTTGGTTCCCTACCGGCTCAAGACCTAACCGCGGAAAGAGTGTGTGCCGTGGTCCTGAATGAACACGACAGACTTGCTGCACTGGAAGTGAAGGACAGGGGGAGGGAAGAACAGAGTTCTAATTCCCCCACTGTTGAATCTACTGGAGAGCATGGTGTAGCATTGAGTGCTGTCCGATGCTACAATTGTGGACAGACTGGGCATCTACAGCGAAACTGTAGGCAGCCGCGCCAGTCAAAAGGAGCGAAGAACAGCTCTACGAAGCCTGAGGCGTCAGGCAAAAGCCGTACCAAGTGTCAGGTGAAACCTGCAAAGGCTATGATGGCGAAAGGAACCACGCCAGTTGTTGGGAACGCCTTTATAATCGACACTGGATGTACAAAACATTTATGCCCACACAGACAACTGTTTTCGACGTTGAAGAAGCAAAGCTTCACTGTGAAACAGGCCAACGGTCAAGAGTTGGAAGCGACCGGAATTGGAACTGTGTATCTTGAGAGTCTGAACTTGACTATAAGCGATGTTTACCTGGTTCCAGAACTGAAATTTAATCTGCTGAGCATGTCGCAGATTGCAAAGAAAGGACTGAAACTGTCCTATGATGCTAAAAGCTGCAAGATCTACAAAGATGGAGAACTGTTTCTTACTGCCAAAGAGAAAGATGGACTGTATTTGTTGTCTTTTGATCAAAGTGATTACATGAAATGTAATTCTTCTGATTCTAACGAAATCTCTCTTGCAGGTGTGACCAGTGTGAGCACCAGGAAGGTGACCAAGAAGGTCGACAGAGCATTTCAGCGGATGTATGCTGATGTGATTGGTCCTCTAGAACCATCTAGGGGCAATGCAAAATATTACCTTTTGTGTGTGGATTGTTTTACTAATTATTCTTGGGTTTATATGATGGAGAAACCGCAGGAAACTTTAGAAAAGTTTCAGGAGTTTTGTGACAAGGTTAAAAATATGCATGATGCTAACATTGATTGTCTTTTCACAGATGAGCAGCAAATTTTTCTGTTACAGAAGTTTCAGAAGTTCCTGGATGGAAAAGGGATAGACCACAAAATTGCTGTTTCAGCCGAAGCATGGAACAGAGGGGTCTGTGTTAGAGTGAACAAAGAATTGCAAAAGGGGATGCATGCGCAATTGCTTAGTTCACATTTGCCACATGAATATTGGGCCGAATCTCTAGCGTCCTATCTTCATGTGTGGTTGAGAAAAGTCTCAACAGAGTTGGGATGTTCTCCTTTTGAGAAGCTGTTCAATAGAAAACCTTCTGTTGCCTATTTTAAGGTTTTTGGGTCTCATGTGAGAACAGAAGCTCCAGGTGGAGTAAAGAGTGCCAGAGGCATTTTTGTGGGATATGAAAAGGGTCTCTACAGAGTAATTTTGTCTGAATCTGGTCAGGTGATTCTCACAAAGTTTCTAGAAAGTGCTCCTGAACAAGAGCGGGTTGTACAACACACATTTCCCACAGGAAACGATTCAGATGATGATGATTTTTCTGATGTCACAGATTACAGTGGTACTGATGATGACACTGATAGCTCAGAGAGTTCAGTTGTAACAGTCATTGAGAGAAAATCTCACACAATGGATAGACCTTCACAGGTGAAGGAAGAACCACTGAATGCTACTGGTTCTCAACAAAGTCCAGAGGTTGAACCAGTAAGCACAGAGGATCAGAACCTCGTACGCAGGTCTGAGAGAGTTACAAAGGGTGTACCACCAAAGAGGTACTCAAAAGAGTTTGCTAACTTAGCTGTTGCATGTGTTGCTATTGTTAACAACTCAAAGCAGGTTAAAGCAGTGTCTAAGTCAGAGACAAAGACACAACAGAGAGTAGCTAGCCAAGGTAATGCAGAAGCACTCATTCCTTGGAAGCCAGACAACCAGAGAGGTACACTGGTGAAACCAGTGGTGGGGAGTTCCAAGGGTGGAACTGAAACAACAGGGGACTGTTATATGTATAACAACTGTTTGTTCTCTTCTCTGGATCATGTTTTGCCTATTGATGCTTTTGGGGGAGGATGTCAGGAAAAAGCACCAAGGCAAAAGCCAGCTCCAGATGGCTGGAATGCAAAACAGGATGTTATGTTTTGCAGATGTACTGTTGGGGAAAAGGTGGAGCCTATTCTCTGTACTGAGCACCGGATGTTAGCTCAGAGTGTCATGTGACCTGTGCTGGAAGTACAGGGGAGGAGTGTGTGTCTCTTCTGATGGGGTCTGAAGGGAACAGTCGCATTTCTATGTATTGCTGAGTGACAGGAATAAAACATGTAAAAGGGCTCCTGTCTGTCTCATTTCCCCTCCCTGGGGAGAATGCAGGGAGGGAGAGAGAAGCAGAGAAGCAGAGAAGCAGAGGGTGTGTTCTTCACATCTGATTGATGAGAAGAATCGCCGGGTTTGTTTACCTAGCCTGTCGGGGTCGCAGACGGAAGGTAAACACAGTATCTCGCTCAATTGCCACGGGGGAGGCCAGGTACCTCTGACTGTGAGCGAAGATACTAACACCTCTCTGGTTGTCTGGCTTCCAAGGAATGAGTGCTTCTGCATTACCTTGGTTAGCTACTCTCTCTTGTGTCTTTGTCTCTGATTTAGACACTGCTTTAACCTGCTTTGAGTTGTTAACAATAGCAACACATGCAACAGCTAAGTTAGCAAACTCTTTTGAGTACCTCTTTGGTGGTACACCCTTTGTGACTCTCTCAGACCTGCGTATGAGGTTCTGATCCTCTGTGCTCACTGGTTCAACCTCTGGACTTTGTTGAGAACCAGTAGCAATGGCAAACAGTGGTTCCTCCTTCACCTGTGAAGGTCTATCCATTGTGTGAGATTTTCTCTCAATGACTGTTACAACTGAACTCTCTGAGCTATCACTGTCATCATCAGTACCACTGTAATCTGTGTAATCAGAAAAATCATCATCTGAATTGTCACCTGTGGGAAATGTGTGCACAACTACCCGCTCTTGTACTGGAGCACTCTCAAGAAACTTTGTGAGAATCACCTGACCACATTCAGACAAAATTACTCTGTAGAGACCCTTTTCATTACCCACAAAAATGCCTCTGGCATTCTTTACTCCACCTGGAGCTTCTGTTCTCACATGAGACCCGAAAACCTTAAAATAGTCAACAGAAGGTTTTCTATGGAACAGCTTCTCAAAAGGAGAACATCCCAACTCTGTTGAGACCTTTCTCACCCACATGTGAACATAGGACGCTAGCGACTCGGCCCAATATTCATGTGGCAAATGTGAACTCAGCAATTGCGCATGCATCCCCTTTTGCAATTCTTTGTTCACCCTCACACAGACCCCCCTGTTCCATGCTTCGGTTGAAACAGCAACTTTGTGGTCTATCCCCTTTCCATCCAGGAACTTCTGAAACTTCTGTAACAGAAAAACTTGTTTCTCATCTGTGAAGAGACAATCAATGTTAGCATCATGCATATTTTTAACCTTGTCACAAAACTCCTGAAACCTTTCTAAGGTCTCTTGCGGTTTTTCCATCACAAAAACCCAAGAATAATTAGTAAAACAATCCACACACACAAGGTAATATTTTGCACCGCCTCTAGCTGGTTCTAGAGGACCAATCACATCAGCATACACCCGCTGAAATGCTCTGTCGACCTTCTTGGTCACCTTCCTGGTGCTCACACTGGTCACACCTGCAAGAGAGATTTCGTTAGAACCAGAAAAATTACATTTCATGTAATCACTTTGATCAAAAGTCAACAAATACAGTCCATCCTTCTCTCTGGCAGTAAGAAACAGTTCTCCATCTTTGTAGATCTTGCAGCTTTTAGCATCATAGGACAGTTTCAGTCCTTTCTTTGCAATCTGCGACACACTCAGCAGATTAAATCTCAGTTCTGGAACCAGGTAAACATTGTTTATAGTCAAGTTCAGACTCTCAAGATACACAGTCCCAATCCCGGTCGCTTTCAGCTCCTGACCGTTGGCCTGTTTCACAGTGAAGCTTTGCTTCTTCAACGTTGAAAACAGTTCTCTGTGCGGGCACATGTGTTTTGTACAGCCAGTGTCGATTATGAACGCGTTCCCAACATCTGGCGTGGTTCCTTTCGCCATCATAGCCTTTGCAGGTTTCACCTGGCACTTGGTACGGCTTTTGCCTGACGCCTCAGGCTTCGTAGAGCTGCTCTTCGCTCCTCTTGACTGGCGCGGCTTCCTACAGTTTCGCTGTAGATGCCCAGTCTGTCCACAATTGTAACATCGGACAGCGCTCAATGCTACAACTCGCTCCTCAGTAGCTTCAGCAGCGGGGAGATTTGAACTCTGTTCTTCCCTCCCCGTCCTTCACTTCCAGTGCAGCTGGAACAGTTCCTTCGCTCCCCCATCTAGGGTCAAAGCTCTCCTCAGTTTTCGATGAGCTCTTAGGAACTTGGCCAGCATCATCCTTGCTCACCCCTTCTGGGGTAGTCGTCTTTCCACCCCATGATGAATAACTGCCACTGGTCAGGGGAGATGAATAAGGCAGGGCTCCCCCCTTCTTGGCATCCATCTTGAAGCCAAGCCTCTGTCTCACTTTCCAGCCTTGCTAAAACTCCAATAGCCTCTGCTGGACTTGTTTACTGCCTTTCCAGGCAAGCTGCAAGCTGTTTCTCAGACCTTGCACAGCATCGAAGTCATAGTCAAAACAAAACTTTCGCTTCCCAGGCCCTCTCTCAGAGCCATCTGCGCAGCCAGTAAATTTCCACGTCTCTGACGAGCGTCGCTTAGCAACTGTGCATACTTGAAAGCTTATCTCTAACTTTTAGCCCGAAATGCAGCATACCTTGAGCTCCGTTGCTTGGAAAACACTTTCCTCTGGGTCCAGCCGTCTGTTCAGCTTCTGGCTGCTCTCAGACGCTATTTTCTCCCTTGGAGCAGAGGAGGACAATCCACCAGCCTCTCATGCAGATGTTCGATGAATCGCAACCACCGAAAGCTGCCATATGTCAGTATCTCAGCTCACAGTCAGAGGTAAACTGGCCTTCACGGGCAAACTGAGCGAGATACTTGTTTACCTTCCATCTGCTACTCCCGGCAGGCTAGGTCGTAAACCGGTGATTCTCCTCGTTAGATGTGAGGAGAACACACCCTCTGCTTCTCTCTCCTTGCTTTCCCCCCCAGGGAGGGGAAATGAGACAGACAGGAGTCCTATTTACATGTCTTTTATTCCTGTCATTCAGCAGTACAAAGAAACGTGACTGCACCCTTCAGACTCCATCAGAAGAGTCATAACTCCTCCCCTGTGCTTCTAGCACAGGTCAGATGACACTCTGAGCTAACATCCGGTGCTCAGTACAGAGAATAGACTCCCCCTTTTCCCAACAGTACAGTTTGAAACAACAACATCCTGTTTTGCATTCCAGCCACCTGCAGCTGGCTTTATCATTGGTGCTTTTTCCCAGCAGATTTGAGCTGGTAACAAACATTTCTGCGATTTTTGGGTGAATGTGCATTCTAACCCGCAAAACACCAATTTGAAATGAGCCCAATCAGAGCTTTATCATCTTCTTTTTATGTAGATGGAACCCAAAAAAATTTTTTGCTTTCGTTTGGGGTGATGCTGGCGCACACCCAAATAACACCATGCGAATTGAAAAAAGCCCAATCAAAGCCTATTCGTCTTCTTTCTACGCATATGGAAGCGAAAAGATGGTGTTGTGTTATTTTGGTCTCATTACACACACTTTACGATTTCTGTGTCAATGTGCATTAACAGCAAAGAACACGACTTGAAGTAAGCGAAATCCAAGATTCTTCTCTCTATGTAGTTGGAAACCAAAACAACTTGTTTGGCTTTGTTTAGGCTTATTACACCGTGTCAGGGAACTGCCATCAGAGGCACGGGAGAAGGAGAGGGTCTCGGATTCTGCAGGGGAAGGTCCTAGCACTAGAGGGAGACTTAGCCGGGAACAAGGGGAAGAGAATGAGTGTAACACCAGGGATCCAGGAGAGCAACGGGACAGGGAGGTGCAGGGGCTCCAGGACTCTTCGTTGGAAGTTAGCGAGGAGAGCCCAAGCACCCCGCTGCCCACGCCCACCCTGCGCAGGAAACTCCTGCGCAGTGAGAGGCGGAAACGATTGGGCGTCAAACAAATCTTATGTTGGCAACGCTTTAAGAAACGCCCACAGTCAGATTCTACAAGTGACTAAGAGCAGCCACGCTACCATGGGCTGCGTAGTCCGGAGGGTTTAACCAGGCAATCCGATGCTCAAACGGAGCAGGATTACGCACGAGTAACTCCCAACCATTACAGCATTCTGACTCACCCTGAAAGTTGCTCGTGCGCAACAAGCAGAAGGGGGCATCATGAGTAAGACCGGAGGAGCTGGAGCCAGGGGAGGGGCAGCTGGAGGCCAATCGCTGGAGGAGAGAAACCGCGATTTGGAAGAGCACATAGCCATCCTGACAGCGAGGCTGGAAGAACGACGGTCGCTGGATGCTCAGGGGAAACCCACCCCCATAGTGATGAAGGAGTTACGGGACTTTATCGACAAGAACCTAAAGAGAGGGTTTATAAGAGAGTCAAAAGCAGTGGGGGGCAGTCCAGTATTTTTTGTGGACAAAAAGGACACTGATAAACCGAGGCTGGTCGTGGACTTCAGGGGGGTAAATTTGGTGTCAGAACCTGTGACTTTCCCGATGCCCAGAATCGATGACATTCTGACAAGAGTGAGGAAGGGAAAGAATTTCACCAAGCTAGATCTGAGGGGGGCTTACAACTTAATCCGGATGAGAGAGGGGGATGAATTGAAGACCACCATGTTCACACCCCTGGGGGCCTTTGAATATCTCGTTATGCCTTTCGGATTACAGTCAGGCTCCGCCTGTTTTCAAGCGTTCATGCACCACGTGTTGGGGTCTCTGCTTTACAAGAACTGTGTAGCATTCCTGGACGACGTCTTGATTTATTCGGAAAATGAGGAGCAACATGTGAGAGATGTCAGGGAAGTGCTACAACATTTGCAGAAACACCAGTTGTGGGTCAAGCTAGAGAAATGTCAGTTTCATGCCCGAGAGGTGGAGTTCCTGGGGTACATGCTATCTGACAAAGGCTTAGCGATGGACCCAAGCAAGGTGCAAGCAGTATTGGAGTGGAAGACCCCAAAGACACGAAAGGATGTGCAGAGATTCCTAGGTTTTGGCAATTTCTACCGGACGTTCATCAAGAACTTCGCACACTTGACGGCCCCAATCACGGACTGTCTCAGTAGTAAGAGAAAGTTTGTGTGGACGGAGGAAGCCCAGCAATCCTTTGAAAGATTGAAGAAGGCATTCGCGTTGGAGGAACAATTACTACATGTGGATTTGGAGAAACCTATGAGGTTGGAGACGGACGCGTCAGAAAGAGCCATCGGGGCGGTTCTGTTGCAGCCAGGACTGAGCCAGCAAGAATGGAAACCGTGCGCCTTCTTCTCGAGGAAGCTGAGCAAGTCGGAACAAAACTACACTGTGTACGACCGAGAACTGCTAGCAATTTACGCCGCCTTTCGTCGGTGGCGCCATCTGCTGATAGGGGCGCAGCATAAGATCCAGGTCTGCACAGATCACAAGAACTTGGAATATTGGCGGACAGCACAGGTGCTCAACCAGAGACAGATTCGCTGGGCGCAGGAGTTTTCCAAGTTTTCTTTCGAAATCCAGTATGTGCCCGGCCAGCAAAACGTGAGAGCAAACGCTCTTTTGCGGAAACCAGAGTACTTCGAAGGAGAAGGGCCGCCGGAGACCCGCCACGTCATACCTGAGGACCGATGGGTGTGTGGGGGTACTCTAGTGGGCACGAGAGAACTGGCAGGACTCACTAGGGACGATGAATTCGCCCGGACTAAAATCAGGGAACTCCAAGAGGGGAGGGGAGCACCAGAGGGGTTTGAGGAGAAGGAAGGGGTGTTGTACTACAGGGGGGTGATGTACGTACCGGGGGAGGCTCTAAGAAGAAGGGTACTCAAACAACTACATGACACCCCCACAGCGGGACATTTTGGGCAACACAAAACCATGATGCTGGTGACCCGACAATTTTGGTGGCCACGGGTGAGGGAAGGTGTACGTGAATATGTAAGAGGGTGTGACCGCTGCCAAAGGGCCAAAGGGGAACGCACGATGCCAGCAGGTTTGCTGGAACCCTTACCCACGCCAAACAAACCCTGGGAGGTGGTGTCAATTGATTTCATGACGGATTTGCCCAAATCAAGGGGAAAAACAGCAGTGATGGTAGTAGTAGACTTGCTAACCAAAATGTGCCACTTTATCGCCTGCTCCCATGCGGTGACGGCGGAAGAAACGGCACGGTTGTTTGTAGAACACATTTTTAGGCTGCATGGCGCCCCCTTGAGGGTTTTATCTGACCGCAGAAAACAATTTACTTCCCGGTTCTGGAGGAAGCTCATGAGCCTACTGCAAGTCGAGGTAAGCTTCTCGACAGCGAGACACCCAGAAACCAATGGGCAGGCGGAAAGGGCAAACAGTGTACTCCAGCAATACTTACGCTGCTTCGTTAGCGAAAGGCAGAATGATTGGGTAGAGAAACTAGCGCTAGCAGAATTTGCGTACAATAATGCTGAACATGTGTCCACCAGTATGAGCCCCTTCTTGGCCAATTATGGGTGTCATCCCAGGGCGTTCCCGGGCAATGAGGAACAGAGCTGGAGTGTACCTGCTGCTGAACAGTTTGTGGAAGAAATGGAAGCGTTACATCAACAGCTCAAGATGAACCTAGAAAGGGCTAAAGCCAGTTACAAGAAGCAAGCAGATAAACACCGGAGGGAAGGGGAAACCATTAGGGTGGGGGATCGCGTGTGGTTGTCCACTCAAGGGTTACCCTTTAAGGGAGGGTGCAAGAAGTTGCAGCCCAGAAGACTGGGCCCGTTTGAAGTTATACAACAGATAAACCCAGTGGCGTTCAAGCTCAGGTTGCCCAACAACATGAAAATACATCCCGTGTTCCACAGGTCCTTGCTCTCACCGCACAGAGAGGGGCAGGAATTAGAGGGGCGGGAGGTAGAAGTCTTGCCACAACCACAGGTAGAAGAGAGGGAACACCAGAGCTCGGCCGCAGAGATAGTGGATTCAAGGTGGCGAGGGCGGCAGGTGCAGTACTTGGTGGCGTGGGAAGGAGAGCCCTGGTCGGAAAACACGTGGGTGCCGGCAGAGGCAGTTGGCGACGAGCATATGGTGGAAGTGTTCCACCGACGGTTCCCAGATAAACCCAAGCCCTTAGAGCGATTCTGGGAAGAACAGTTCGGCACGACGGAGGAGGAAGAGAGTTTCGAAGGGTTTTCAGAATCCGAAGAAGAATCGGATTGGGAGAGTCATTCCTTGGGTGGGAACCTTAGCAGGTGGGAAGAGGTGTTCACACCCACAGATGAGGAGGACAGCTCTTTCAGGGGTTTCCTTGGCTCGCCGACCAGAGAAGAGGCTGCAACAGAGCCCCCGGGTCGGAGGGGGAGTGAAGGGGGCCCTGGGAGGGAGGTGGATGTCAGGGAACTGCCATCAGAGGCACGGGAGAAGGAGAGGGTCTCTGATTCTGCAGGGGAAGGTCCAAGCGCTAGAGGGAGACTTAGCCAGGAAGAAGGGGAAGAGAATGAGTGTAACACCAGGGATCCAGGAGAGCAACGGGACAGGGAGGTGCAGGGGCTCCAGGACTCTTCGTTGGAAGTTAGTGAGGAGAGCCCAAGCACCCCGCTGCCCACGCCCACCCTGCGCAGGAGACTCCCGCGCAGTGAGAGGCGGAAACGATTGGGCGTCAAACAACTCTTATGTTGGCAACGCTTTAAGAAACGCCCACAGTCAGATTCTACAAGTGACTAAGAGCAGCCACGCTACCATGGGCTGCGTAGTCCGGAGGGTTTAACCAGGCAACCCGATGCTCAAACAGAGCAGGATTACGCACGAGTAACTCCCAACCATTACACACCGCTTTGCTATTTGTGGGTGAATGAACACCGAAAGAGCAATCAAAGCTTATTCGTCCTTTTTCTATTGACACGTTACCATATGTTTACCTATGGTTGATTTGGGCTGGTAACAAACATTTCTGCGATTTTGGGGTGAATGTGCATTCTAACCCCAAAAACACCAATTTGAGGACCACTGGTGTGAAATTTACGGCATGTAATGCCCTGAAAGAAAATATTATGAAAATGATTTACAGGTGGTACATGACCCTAATCAAGCTTGCAAAAATATATCATTTGCCAGACAATAAGTGTTGGAATTGTAAAGAAACTGAAGGAAAATTCTTTCACCTATGGTGGACGTGCCCAAGGGTTAAGGCTTTCTGGGAAATGAAATATAATTGTCAGGGGCTCAGGAGCAGAGGTACAGGGGAGAGAGGTGATGGAGAGCGAACGGGAGACTTTAGAGATGAGGAGGAGAAAGTAGGCTTCATAATAACTCATCTGCATGGGGAAGCTAAATCGTGGCTGCGCAATTTATGGCGCTGTCAGGGGTTCAGGAGCAGAGGCACATGGGAGGCAGGAGAGGGAGGACTATTGGGAAGAGTCCGAGGACAGCGAGGAAGAGGAGGACGGTGGCCCGAGGGATTCCATGAGCCTTTCCAGCGAATCGGGGGATTCCCAGGAGGGGGCGCCTGTAGCCAAGACAAGAGGAGCCCCAGGGGGGACTCATCAGGGGGAAGGAGCAAATAGGGAATCCCGAAGCAGCAGCAGGAGATCGGGACCGGCTTCCCCTCCAGAGCGTAGCGGAGGGGGGGGGAGGTTCCAGTGTGTCAGGGGAAGCAGCTCCACCAGCAACAGCAGCTCCACCAGCAACAACACCAGCAACAGCAACAAAAGAAAAGAGGCTCAATTACAGGCGTAACTCCTACAGGAATAACAGGACAAGAAAAAGTGACAGCTGCCTCTATGGAGTCAGTGACACAAGCGTTACTCAAGATAAATCAATCTTTGGAGACCTTGACAAAGCAGAGTACAGAAAATACACAGAAATTAACAGAACTAACAGCAAGATTGGACTTGAATACAGAATCTATAAACAGGCTGGTTCAAGAAAATTCTGCAACACGTAAAATTGCAGAGGAAGCTAGAACTATTGCTGGAGAGACTCAAGAGAACTTAGAACCGATTGCTAAAAAGGTTCATGAACATGATGTAACTCTGGCTTTGTGGGAATTACAGAGAAAGGAAAGAAATCTGAAATTAAGACTGATTCCCGAGAGCGAAGGAGACAACCTGGTGGAGTTTTTAACACAAGAGTTTGCTGGTTTCTGGGAAGACTTGGAGGAGGAAGAATTTAAGATTACAACAGCATTTAGACTGGGCAGAAGACAGAACAGAAAGACCCCGAGGGACTGTTTGATTACCCTTAGATCTAAGGAAGAAAGAGATAAAATATTAAAATTACACTACCAAAAGGCCTTGCAAATTGAAAATTCATCCATACAGATTTTTAAAGACATCCCTAAACATATCTTGGAGTTGAGAACATTCTATAAGGATTTGGTTTACCTGCTGAAGAAGAACATCATCCCTTTCAGGTGGGAGTTCCCACAAGGACTGTCTTTTGACTATAAGGGAAAGAAGGTGAAAATAAAGACAATACAAGACAAAGAGAGATTCTTGGAAAGAAACCAAGAGGACTTACAGAAGGGAACTGTGGATCCAATTGCAGAACAAAGGAGAGCACTAGACATTCTGAACCTATCGTTTGGACTTAACCCATCACCATCAGAGGAAGAGCAACAACTTGGAACGGTTGGAGGAGTAACAGAAAAATAACAAGACGGCTCTGCAATTCCTTAGCTGGACTTGTAATGGGCTGAACATGCCTTTGAAGAGACGTCAAGTGTTTCATATTTTGAAAAGAGAACAATTGGACTTGATTTGTTTACAAGAAACCCATGTAACCAGAGCACACAGGAAACTACTCATAAATAAAAGATTAGGACAAGAATTCATTTCATCGGATAAAGTTAAGAAAAGAGGAGTCGTGATCTATGTAAAAGAGAAATGGGTTCCAAAAATGATGTTTAAAGATGAACAAGGAAGATATCTGGCAGTTGAAATACAAGTACAAGGAGAAAAATTCTTAATAGTTGGAATTTATGCACCAAATGAAGGCAAGGCGGAATTCTTCAAGAAACTTCATGAAACTCTGATGGACTATTTGGATTACAATATGATAATTATGGGAGACATGAACGGTGTAGTTTCTACAAATATGGACAAGGCACAAAGACTGACAATCTCCAAGGAAGGGAGACTTCCGAAGACCTTCTTTGAAATGACGGAAAATATGGACCTAATAGACATATGGAGAACAAGGAACCCTCTTGAGAGAGAGGGAACTTTTTTCTCTCAAGCAATGATGACCTGGACCAGAATTGATCAAATTTGGATCACTAGTGGGATGGCTCCAAAGATTAGGAGGCTAGAAATCTGCCCAAAAACTTGCTCCGACCATAACGCCGTGAAGATGGAAATGAAACTTACAACAACTGGTCAATTTAGATGGAGGATGAATGACACCCTGTTTCGAGATAAGGAGATCCACATGAAGGCCCAAAAAACTTTAAAGGACTATTTTGAAATAAATCTAAAGGCCGATGTGGAAAAAAGAGTGATCTGGGACGCAAGTAAAGCTGTGATGCGAGGATTCTTGATTCAACAAAATTCAATAAAAAAGAGAAAGCAGAATGAGAAGAAGGAAAAGATTTTGGAAAAGATAAAAGAAGGAGAGAAAAAATTAAGATCAAAACCAAAGTCCCAGGAGATTTTGAGAGAGATTAAGTTATATCAAACACAATATATGGAATTGATGAATCAAGAGATTGAATGGAAGATAAAGCAAATGAAACAAAAAACATTCGAATCGGCAGATAAATGTGGCAAACTTCTGGCATGGCAATTGAAGAAAAGGCAGAAACTAAATACAGTTACAAGCCTAGAAGTGGATGGAAAGAACATATCTAAACCCAATGAGATTAGAAACTGTTTTCTGAGTTATTTCAAAAAACTTTATTCTCAAGGACCACAAAATGAAGAGGACATAGATAAATTCCTTAAAAAATATGGATTACAAAAAATCTCTCATCAAAGCAAGGTGGATTTAAACCAGAGAATAACAGAACAAGAGATAGAGGGTGCCATTCAAGACATGCAATTGGGCAAGTCTCCAGGGCCAGATGGACTGACTTCCAGATACTATAAATCTTTGAAGGAGTGGTTGGTTCAACCGTTAAAGGAAGTCTGCAATGAGATTTCAGAGGGGGGAAAGGCACCAGAATCGTGGAAAGAAGCGTATATTTCACTCATACCAAAGACAGAGACTGAAAAGACTCAACTTAAGAACTACCGCCCAATATCATTACTTAATGTGGATTATAAATTTTTTGCAGACATTTTGGCAAAAAGACTTAAAAGAGTGTTGATGGAGAAGATTCATAAGGACCAAGCAGGCTTTCTCCCAAAAAGGCACTTATCGGACAATGTAAGGAATATAATAGACATTCTGGAATTGCTAGAGGTGAACATAAACACTAAAGCAGTGCTGATTTTTGTGGACGCGGAGAAAGCCTTTGACAATATTTCTTGGAGTTTTATGAAAAAGAATCTTCATGGGATGGGGGTAGGCCAAGGTTTTGAGAATGGTATGGGTGCAATATATTCTGAACAAAAAGCTAAGCTGATTGTAAATAATGTGATAACGGAGGAACTTAAGATAGAAAAAGGAACACGACAGGGGTGCCCAATTTCTCCATTGCTTTTCATTTCTGTTCTGGAGGTGTTGCTGAATATGATTAGAAATGACCAGCAGGTTAAAGGTGTACAGGTCGGAGCTAAACATTACAAGTTAAGGGCATTCGCAAATGACTTAGTATTGACCATACAAGAGCCAAACACTAGTACGAAAAGAGTGTTGGAGATAATTCAACAATTTGGCCAGGTAGCCAGACTTAAACTGAACAAACAAAAAACTAAAGTCTTAGAAAAAAATTTGACAGTCATGGAGAAGGAGAAATTTCAAGAAGAGACAGGTTTGACAGTGGTTAAGAAGGTGACATACCTAGGGGTTCATTTGACATCTAAAAATTTGAACTTGTATAAGGACAACTATGAAAAATGTTGGTCAGAAATTAAAAAAGATCTAGAAATATGGTCAAATCTAAAATTGTCAATGTTAGGCCGAATTGCAGTTATTAAGATGAATGTATTGCCTAGAATGCTATTTTTGTTTCAAACTTTGCAGATTCTTGACAAGATGGACTGTTTCAAGAGGTGGCAGAAAGACATTGCGAGATTTGTCTGGCAGGGCAAAAAGCCCAGAATAAAATTTAAAATACTTACAGATGCAAAAGAAAGAGGGGGATTTGCCCTGCCGGACTTAAAACTGTACTGTGATGGGATGATGAGCTGCTTGTGCATAAAATCGTAGTCCCTCAGAGTTTGTGCAACTCCACAAACCTCTGTGTGTGACAGAGCTCCTCAGACATGTCTGCTCTAGTCACTTGCAGATTCCGACAGTGGTTGTTTTCGGAAGCGCTTCCAGCATAAAAGCTCCTTAACGGAAACACGTCTTCGGGACTCACGGCGTGACAGCTTCCGGCGAGGAATAGGTCTCCCTATGGGAGCTTCTGACACCTCCCCACTGTTCTCGCTGGACGTGTCCCTGAGCCCTCCCTCTTGCTCGCTTTCCCTCAGAGATCCTCCCCTTTCCCTGCTAGTTCCTGCTTTAGCTGCTGCGTCTCTCTCAGCCTTTGTGAGACTCTCCTCCAGAGACCCATCTCTCCCCCTGCTGGTCCCTGCTTCAACTGTTGAGTCCCTCCCAGCCTCCGTGAGCCCTTTCCCCACCTGTTCCTCCGATGGCAGTTCCCTGACATCCACCTCCCCTCCAGGACCCCCTTCACCCCCGCCCGTTCCCTCTCCTCTGGGCGGTGAGGAGGTAAAACCCCGAAAAGAATCCTCTTCATCTTCAGACGTCTCGAACATTTCCCTCCATCGGTCGCTGTTCCGGCTCGCTGAATCCTCCTCCTCCTCGGAATCTGTGAACCCCTCCAACTCCTCTTCCTCATCTGTGGTGGCAAAGTATTCCCTCCGGAACCTCGCCACTGGCTGAGGTTTACGTGGGAACCTCTGATGAAAAGTTTCTATTAAAACCTCGTCCTTGACATCCTCTGCCATGACCCAGGTGTTTTTGTTATTGGTTTCAGAACTCACAGGGTTAAAGAGTTCTGTGTGATGTCTCTTCCCTGAGGCGTGGTTAGAAACACATACGGGGAGTGGTTTGACGCCGAGTGTTTCAGTCTGCTTTTGGGACGCTACGCGAAAGGGAGAATGGGCGAGCTTTCGCCAGGTTTAATTTACGATGTTATTCTACTTGATTAAAGGCTAGAGAAGATAAGGAACGCTTTGTGTCTGTTCTGAATTATTCACCCACACGCTGCAATTGCTTCTATCTGCTGTGATCGCTCTGCTGACAGCCAGGGAGCCAGAGGACTTTTGGATCGGCACAAACAGTCTGCAAGCCGCGCAAGGGAAGCGCGCTGGACTCCATGTTTGTTTTTCTTGGCACTCATGGCAACTTTGGCTTATCGGTTGCCATAGGTTATGGGTGCTTGCCAACGCTTTGAAGCATTGCAGGAACGTCCCACGTGTGGGGAGGCCAGCAAGCTAGCTGAAAAGTTGCTGGGGCCAGCTGGAGCTCTGGAGCTGTTTCTCTGAGGCTGGAAGGAGCTCGCTGGGGAGAAGCGATCTGCCGGTGCCGGGAGGCGGAGGAAGCTACTGCCGAGACGTGAGTAAGCTTAGCCCCCAAGGGAGGAGATGGCAGACGATCGTGAATCATTCTCAGTTCCCTTCGAAAAATTAAACAGACAAAATTGGGCCGAATGGAGCCGGAAGCTAAAGGCCTGGCTGGTAGCCAAGGGGTTGTGGGAGGCGACCCAGGGACCCCCTCTACCACCACCTGCAGCAGGAGCAGCAGCGGCGGACATAGCAGCTGCTCACGCGTCGCAGAGGAAGAACCAGAAAGCCCTGGGAGCTATAGTGCTCAGTTTGGAGGGCTCCCAACTTCCTCTGGTTGAAGGGCTTGAAACTGCCCAGGAGGCCTACCAAGCCCTTGAGAGGGTGCACCACAGAACCACGGCTGGTGCAAAGATCCACACCACCAGACGCTTGTTTGAGATGAAGCTGCGTCCCGGTGGGAACATCAGACAGCATGTTACTGAGATGCTATCTGTTTTCAATGAGTTGCGGCTGTTGCAAGTCAACTTCTCAGAGGAACTGAAGGTTTATATTTTGCTCAGCTCTCTGGACAAAAGCTATGACAATTTGTGTCTGTCTATGGAATCCATGAGTCCACAGGATTTGACTCTATCGTACGTGACAGGGCGTCTTTCGGACGAACAGGAGAGGCGTGTCCGAGAGGGCAGGTCTGGCGCAGGCAGCTCCACCGGTTGCAGAGGTGGGGGGGGCAAGCCAGATGAGAGCTGTGTTCAGGCTTTTTCCACTCGTCGATGTTATGTCTGTGGATCGAACAGCCACCTAAAACGGGCTTGTCCGCAGAGAAGCAGAGAGACCGGGCAGGATGTCTCCAAGGTCGCTTCCCATGGGAACCAGTCTCGGAGAGGAGGCCAGCGTGGGAACGCGAAGGAAGGACGTGACTCAGAGAAGGGAGACTGTTATCATCTCACGGCTTCTCTGGCAACTTTGAAAAACAATTCCAGCAGGGACACAGCTGTGAAGTTTATAATCGACAGTGGATCGAGTCATCACCTAATTGGAGAGACACCTACTGGGGGGCTGCGGGACTGCAGGGCTGTTTTAGATGGGAAAATTGTGCAGTTTGCAAACGGTTCCCAAAAGCAAGTTTCTGACATTGTTGACGTGTATGTTCCTTTTTTGCAGGCGCAGCTGGAGATCTACGTTGTGCCGGGAGTGCATTGTTGTCTGTTATCTGTGCCAGCTCTTGTAAAAGAAGGGTACAAAATTTGTTTTGAAAATAACACCTGTTCTATTTCCAGAGGGGGGAAGCTGCTTGTCAACGTGGAGGGCAAGGACAATCTCTTTGTTCTGGAAACACCTCTGGAGGGTGGTGGGAATGCAGGAAAAGCAAAGGCGCAGTGTGCTAGTGTTCCCAGCCATGATTCATGTGTTCACATATGGCACAAGAGAATGTCTCATGCTTGTTTGGAAGATGTTAAGAGGCTGCCAGGCTGCACCAAAGGTTGTAAAATCACACCATGTGAGGGATCCCTAGAGTGCAGGGCATGCAACAAGGTTCAAAGGGGCAGGTTTCCCGGGGTAAAGAGGGTAACCACAAAACCTTTTGAGTTGGTTCACACAGACCTTACAGGACCCATGAAGTGTGAGAGTCTGGGTGGGGCCAGGTTTCTGCTAACGCTGGCAGATGATTTTTCTCAGAATTTATGGTGTTTCTCTCTCAGGTCGCAGAGGGAGGCAGCGCAACTGATCCAGGATTGGGTTGCGGAGGTGGAACTGAGGTTCTCCACCAAGGTGCAAGGGTTCAGGAGCGACCGTGGGTCACAGTTCACTGGGTCTGCTCTGAAGGAGTTTTTCAAGGAAAAGGGAATTCGTCACCAGGTGACGGGTGCAAAGTCTCCTCAAGAGAGAGGCGTGGCAGAGCACAGGAGTGAAACACTGGCTGAAGCTGTCAGGGTTTTACTGTGTGACTCTGGGCTGCCTCAGAGCTTTTGGAGTGAGGCTTGGAAGTTTGCCAGTTTTGTTTTTAACAGGTCCTACAATCACGATGTAGGTGACACACCGTATTGTCTGTTGCACAAGCAAAAGCCACAGGTGCATTTCTTCCGTTCGTTCGGTTCTAAGGCTTCAGTGCCAATACCAACAGCGCAACGGAAGGAGGGTGGTCCTAGGTGCCAGGACATGATCTTCTGTGGGTATGATCCTGCAACAAATGGGTGGAAGTTTGCATACCCAGAGGGTGATCAGACCAAGCTGCTGGTCAGCAAGCATGCTGAGTTATTTGAGCAGGGTGGTTGGTCACAGCCTGGGTATGGTTCTGATTTTCTCTCAGAATGCTTGTCCGATTCTGAGGGGGAGGAAAGGGAGGAAGAAAGGGAGGAAGGAGAGGCAGAGGCGGAGCCTGTTGCTGAAGACCAGGTTGCTGATGATGGTCAAGCACAGGGGTGGGTTTCTCCACAGGTTAAGAGAGAACCCAAGAGCGAGCCTTCATCTCCTGTTAGCCAAGTGCAGAAAGCCCGAAGACGCAGCAAGTCAGAGGGGGAGTCTTCTGAGCTTGCTGGAGACACATTTGCTGACCCCAGTGGGTCAGGAGGAGCGCCCGAAGTTGTGCTCCGGCGGTCCACTCGGACCACAAAGGGGGTTCCACCGGAGAGGTTTCAGGTCACCAGTGCGTGGGTTGGTTTCGCACAGTGTGATTCTGGGAGTGTGGAAGGGATTCAACAATTGCCTGGGATAAATGCCAGTGGGAGGCAAAAGGCAATGGGAGGTGAGTTGAACTCAAAGAGGTCTGTAAACAGGGGTTCACAGTTTCCCTCAGGGTTCGAGACGAGAGGGGGTGTTATTGGTTTCAGAACTCACAGGGTTAAAGAGTTCTGTGTGACGTCTCTTCCCTGAGGCGTGGTTAGAAACACATACGGGGAGTGGTTTGATGCCGAGTGTTTCAGTCTGCTTTTGGGACGCTACGCGAAAGGGAGAATGGGCGAGCTTTCGCCAGGTTTAATTTACGATGTTATTCTACTTGATTAAAGGCTAGAGAAGATAAGGAACGCTTTGTGTCTGTTCTGAATTATTCACCCACACGCTGCAATTGCTTCTATCTGCTGCGATCACTCTGCTGACAGCCAGGGAGCCAGAGGACTTTTGGATCGGCACAAACAGTCTGCAAGCCGCGCAAGGGAAGCGCGCTGGACTCCATGTTTGTTTTTCTTGGCACTCATGGCAACTTTGGCTTATCGGTTGCCATAGTTTTCCGACTCCGGTTCCCCTTCCCACGTTACCAAATACTCTACTTGATCTCCCTTCCACCTGGAATCGAGGATCTCCGCTACATGGTAGCTGTGTTCCCTTTCCTCCATTGCTGGTCCCCGAGTGACCCTCCCTTCTCTGTCCCCTTTATACGGTGACAGCAACGACCTGTGGAAAACTGGGTGCAGCTTCATGTGGTTCGGTAACCGGAGTCTGAAAGCCACTGGGTTGACCTGTTGCGTGACTTCAAATGGGCCCAGTCTTTTGGGTCTTAACTTCTTACAACCTCCTTTGAATGGTAACCCTTGGGTTGACAGCCATACCTGATCCCCCACCCTAATTGTTTCACCTTCTCTTCTGTTTTTGTCTGCCTGCCTCTTATATTCCTCCTTGGCCCTGTCTAAGTTAAGTTGGAGCTGGCGATGGATCGCTTCCATTTCTTCTATGAACTGTTCGGCAGCTGGAACGCACCAGTTCTCCCCTCCCCCCCCCTGGGAAAGCCCGGGGATGGCACCCGTAATTAGCCAAAAAGGGGCTCATCCTCGTGGACACGTTCTCCGCATTGTTGTAGGCAAATTCCGCCAACGCCAGCTTCTCCACCCAATCATTCTCTCTGTCATTGACATAACACCTCAAATATTGCTGGAGGATGCCATTGGCTCTTTCCGCCTGCCCGTTGGTTTCAGGATGCCGGGCAGTCGAAAAATTGACCTCTACATGCAGTAAGCTCATGAGCTTCCTCCAGAACCTGGAAGTAAATTGTTTCCCTCAGTCTGAAACCACCCTCAAGGGGGCGCCATGCAACCTAAACACATTTTCTACAAACAATTTAGCAGTTTCTTCTGCCGTGACAGCATGTGAGCATGCTATAAAGTGGGCCATTTTGGTTAACAGGTCTACCACAACCATGATGGCTGTTTTCCCTCTGGACTTTGGCAGATCAGTCATGAAATCTATTGCCACTGCTTCCCATGGTCTTTCAGGTGTGGGTAGCGGTTCTAATAACCCTGCCGGTGCCCGCCTCTCCCCCTTGGCTCGCTGGCATTGGTCACACCCTCTCACATACTCCCGCACATCTTCCCTGACCTTGGGCCACCAAAATTCCCTGGTAACCAGCCACATGGTTTTGTGTTGCCCAAAATGCCCTGCTGTGGGGCTATCGTGCAGTTGCTTGAGTACCTTCTCCCTCAAATCACCTTCAGGTATATATAACACTCCCTTGTAATACAACGCCCCGTTTCTCTCCTCAAAACCCCCGGGTTTATCTCCCTCCCTCCTGAGACCCCTGAGTTTCTCCTGGGCGTATTCATCATGCACCGTTCCCTCTACCAGTTCCCTTTGCCCCACCAATGCCGCCCCACACACCCAGCGGTCCTCTGGAATGACATGTCTTTCTTCGGGTGCTCTCTCCCCCTCCAAATATTCAGGTTTGCGTGAGAGAGCGTCCGCCCTAACGTTCTCTGGGCCTGGCACGTAACAAATCTCAAAGTTAAATTTGGAGAACTCCTGGGCCCATCTCAACTGCCGTTGGTTGAGCACTCGTGCCGTTCTCCAATACTCTAGGTTCTTGTGGTCAGTGCACACTTGCACCTTATGTTGTGCGCCAATTAGCAGATGCCTCCATCTCCGGAAAGCCTCATGAATAGCAAGAAGTTCTCGGTCGTACACCGTGTAGTTCCTCTCAGATTTGTTCAGCTTTCGCGAAAAAAAGGCACACGGTCTCCACTCTGACTCCTCTTTCCCTGGCTGCAGAAGAAGCACCGCCCCTATGGCTCTGTCTGATGCGTCTGTTTCGACTCTCATCTTTTTTTGTAAATCCACATGCAGAAGTTGTCCTTCAGAGGCGAAGGCCCTTTTCAGTTCCTCAAAAGCTCGCTCCGCCTCCTCAGTCCAAACAAATTTCTTCTTACTGCTGTGACAGTCCGTAATGGGCGCCGTCAGGTGTGCAAAGTTTCGGATGAACTTACGATAAAAGTTCCCAAACCCTAGGAACCTCTGCACATCCTTCTTGGTTTTGGGTGCTTTCCATTCCAGCACTGCCTGGACCTTGCCGGGATCCATGGCCAATCCCTTGTCTGACAGGCGGTACCCCAGGAATTCCACCTCCTTGGTATGAAACTGACACTTCTCCAGTTTCACCCACAGCCGGTTGGCTTGCAGCCTGCTCAACACTTCTCTGACGTCTCTCACATGCTGCTCCTCATTCTCAGAATACACCAACACGTCATCTAGGAAGGCCACACAATTCTTGTAAAGCAAAGGCCCCAGTACGTGGTTCATAAACGATTGGAAGCACGCCGAGCCTGCTTGTAAGCCAAATGGCATAACGAGATATTCAAATGCCCCCAAAGGGGTGAACATGGTGGTTTTCCATTCATCCCCTTTCCTTATACGTATCAGGTTGTACGACCCCCTTAGGTCCAGCTTTGTAAAAATCTTTCCCTTCCGCACCCTGGTCAAAATGTCGTCAATCCGGGGCATAGGGAAAGCCACGGGTTCTGACACTGCGTTTAACGCCCTGAAGTCACACACCAGTCTCGGCTTGTCCGTCTGTTTTTTATCCACAAAAAACACTGGGCTACCTCCCACTGCTTTGGACTCTCTGATGAAGCCTCTCTTCAGGTTCTTGTCAATGAACTCTCTTAGCTCCTGCATTTCTCTGTCTGACATGGCATACAACTTGCTTACAGGAAGCTGTGCCCCAGGGAGTAAATTGATTTGACAATCAAAGGGTCTATGCGGGGGTAGTTGGTCAGCTTCCTTCTCGCTGAACACGTCGCTGAGATCTGCGTATTGTGGTGGTACCTTCACTTTCTCCATTACTTCCGTCCCTGCTAGGGTGGCTTGGGCCCCTGCTGAACCCTTTCCCCCTTTGCAGTGTTCTAAGCAATGTGCTGAACCAAAGGAAACCACTCTCTGATGCCAGCCCACCAGCGGATCATGTAACGCTAGCCAGCTCATCTCCAAAATAATAGGAGCTCCTCCCAAGGTGGCCACATTAAACACTATCAGTTCTGTGTGCCTTGCCACCTTCATTATCATTGGGACGGTCTGCAAGCTGACTTCTCCTCCCAACAACTCCCTGCCATCGATCGTGGTCACCTGCAGGGGGTTGCTTAAAGGGATAGTCTGTATTTGGTGTTCAGCTGCAAACTCTTTGCTCATGAAATTGCAGGAGCTGCCTGAGTCCAACAGCGCCTTTATCTTTAGGGGGTGTCCATTTTGCAGCTCTAGCGACACTTCTATCACTAGGGCAGGTTGAGGAGCTTCTGGCATGGGCACTTTCACTGCTCTTTGGCCTGGCTGCTGTGCCCCGACTGTGGCAACCAGGCGTTGGCTTTTACCTGCTCCGGTTTTTCCTCCTCTCTTCCCTCAACAGCTCCCATCATCCCTTGCTATTCCTTCCTCTAGGGGCAGACTCTGGCAAAGTGACCTGGCTGTTGGCAGAGATAGCATTTCCGGGCGCCTTTTCCCTCCTTCTTTCCCCCCTCACTGGGCTTTGAAACTGCGTGCGCGCGCGCTGTTCCGATTTCCATCGGCTCTGCCGGCGGGAAAGTTGTCTCTGGAATGTCTGGAATGCGGAACTCCTTCCAACGTTCCCCCTTCCCTTCCCGCCTCTCCAAAGCTCTCGCCTCCTGGCGCGCTCCTATGGTCAGCGCAGATTTAGTCAGCTGATCCATAGAATCCGCCCTAGGACCCCGGGAAAGTTCGTCTTTCACAGCCGAAGCAAGGCCTTCTTCAAATAGCATTTGAATGGGTGCCGCCGATAAGTCCCACCCCAATCTGTGAACCAGCATGGTGAACTCAGTCCAGTACTCACGGACAGATCGGCTTCCCTGCTTGCAAGCCATTAGCTGTCTGCGCACCACTCCCTGCTCAATATCGCTGGAAAACATGAGATCCATTGCACGAAAGAACTTCATGGTGTCCTTTAGGACGTCATTATGCGTTGCCATCAGGGGTCTAACCCAGTCCCTCGCCCCCCTTTCAAGATGCCCAATCACGAAAGCCACTCGCGATTCCTCGTCAGGGAATTCATCAAACTGCACATTGAGGGCATATTGCATCTCTGTTCTAAAGGCATGGTAGTCCTTGGGGTCCCCCCCAAACTTCTGCACCAATCCTGGTACCTTTCTGGTGAACTGGGTGGCTCTCCCCTTCTTGTCTGCATCCTGAGCTCTTCTCTCCTCAAGCCTCGCCGTCTGCAGAGCCAGTTGGATTTCCAACACTCGGTACCTTTCTTCCAAGCTTGGACCCGCTCCAACTCCTGCTTCTCCGGTTCCGGCTGGGTCACTCATGATGCCTTCTCCTGCACAAACAGCTTACAAAGACTGTCGGAATGCTGTGATGGGATGATGAGCTGCTTGTGCGTAAAATCGTAGTCCCTCAGAGTTTGTGCAACTCCACAAACCTCTGTGTGTGACAGAGCTCCTCAGACATGTCTGCTCTAGTCACTTGCAGATTCCGACAGTGGTTGTTTTCGGAAGCGCTTCCAGCATAAAAGCTCCTTAACGGAAACACGTCTTCGGGATTCGCGGCGTGACAGCTTCCGGCGAGGAATAGGTCTCCCTATGGGAGCTTCTGACACCTCCCCACTGTTCTCGCTGGACGTGTCCCTGAGCCCTCCCTCTTGCTCGCTTTCCCTCAGAGATCCTCCCCTTTCCCTGCTAGTTCCTGCTTTAGCTGCTGCGTCTCTCTCAGCCTTTGTGAGACTCTCCTCCAGAGACCCATCTCTCCCCCTGCTGGTCCCTGCTTCAACTGTTGAGTCCCTCCCAGCCTCCGTGAGCCCTTTCCCCACCTGTTCCTCCGATGGCAGTTCCCTGACATGTACTATGAAGCAGCAGCGTTTTGCTGGCTGAAAGAGTGGATGCTCCTCGAGAATACAGATATCTTGGATTTAGAAGGCTTTAATAATACATTTGGTTGGCATGCATATCTATGGTATGATAAAATCAAAGTGCATAAGGCCTTTAAAAATCACATTGTCAGAAAAGCGTTGTTTAATGTTTGGATAAGATATAAAGATTTGTTGGAAAACAAAACCCCTAGATGGTTGTCACCCTTGGAGGCTAAGGCACTGAAGAAACTTAATATGGAGGTCGGATGGCCAAAGTATTGGGAAATTTTGGAACAGGATGGAGATAAATTGAAATTACAAAGTCATGAGAAATTGAAACCTAAAGTACGAGATTGGCTCCAATATTACCAAATAATGGAGGTTTACAAACAGGACAGGAAAATTGGCTTCCAGGTGGAAAAATCAAAATTAGAGACTGAACTGTTAGAACCCAATACCAAGAATTTGTCAAGAATGCATAATTTGCTGCTGAAATGGAATACACAAGATGAAACAGTTAAATCAGCTATGATTAAGTGGGCACAGGACATTGGTCATAACATTATGTTTGCTGACTGGGAATGGTTGTGGAACACCGGTATTAAATTTACGGCATGTAATGCCTTAAAGGAAAACATTATGAAAATGATCTATAGGTGGTACATGACCCCAGTCAAGCTAGCAAAAATCTACCATTTGCCTGATAACAAGTGTTGGAAATGTAAAGAAACTGAAGGTACTTTCTATCACCTTTGGTGGACATGCCCGAAGATTAAGGCTTTCTGGGAAATGATATATAATGAAATGAAAAAGGTACTTAAATGTACTTTCCCTAAGAAACCAGAGGCCTTTCTCTTGGGCATTGTCGGCCAATTGGTGTCAAAGAAAGATAGAACTTTCTTTATGTATGCTACAACAGCAGCAAGAATACTTATCGCAAAGTATTGGAAGACACAAGATCTACCCACCCTGGAAGAATGGCAGATGAAAGTGATGGACTACATGATATTGGCTGAGATGACTGGCAGAATCCGTGACCAGGGAAAGGAGACGGCGGAAGAAGAATGGAAGAAATTTAAAATCTATCTTAAGGACTATTATAAACTTGATGAATGTTAGAATGTCGAGGTTTTGAGAAAGAAAGGGTTACAGTGATATAAGATTAGACTGAAGGAAAGATTAAGAGGACAGAGGCTTGAGAGAAATAATTAGAAGTTGCTAAAAATTTTGGACATCGGGATGCAGAAAGGGGAGGTATGGGGGAGTCTGAGAAACAAGGTTTATGAAAAAAAGATTATGAAACTATACGTGTTTGTATGTCTTTTTATATGTTTGTATTGTTTTTTAAAAAATTGTAAAACCAATAAAAAAAATTATAATAAAAAAAAGGGGGAAGCAGCTCCGTCGGCAGGAACGGAGGGGAGGTCAGAACAAGCTATCCTCCCGGAAGGGGAGGGGAGCAGTGAGAGGAGTGATGTAACGATCAGGAGAAAGGTTGGAAGCTGGGCGCGCGCGCCAAGTTCAAATGTGCAAGCGCGTGGGGAAACGGAGAGCCCGGGGGAGGAGCCAGGTCCCAAAGCCCGCAGGAGAGCCATCTGTGGATTCAGCGTCAGAGGAATCCAGGAGGGGTGAAACTCCAGCGGGCAGAAAGACCCTGCGGAAAAGGAAAGACAGGAGGAGGTGGAGCAAAGCAAGCATCTTAAACTGGTGCAGGGGAGGGACTGATTCAGAGGGGACTTCAGCGGTCTAGCGTTACGGACGTGGGGCTGCGTGCCTCGGCTGTGAAACGAAAAATGAACTGCAATAAAATTTCTGTATATAAAGAGAGACTGGCGTTGGTCCTTTGTGAGCTGGGACCTGAGGCAGCCCTGACAGTAAGTCCCCTCTCTGTACGCAAAAAAATTTTTTTTGCAAGCTCACGAAGGTTGGCAGAGATGACTGCGGAGGAGCAACTAACAGAACTGCGAAACGCAGTAGCGGAGCTTTCCACGGCAGTACTGATCTCCAAAAAGACAGGAGAGGAAGCAGAAGCGCGATGCCAGGATCTGCAAGCCAGGTGGGAGCGTGCATGCAAAGAAGGGTTCCCGGGGCCCAGGTCAGAGGGAATTGGACTCGGCTGGCAGGGGGGCAGTTTAGTAGCCCACTTCGATGGGAACCTGAAGCATTATCCCAGTTTCAGAGCTGACGTCGTATATGCGCTGCATTTGCTTCGGAAGGATTTTAGAGATGAGGAGGAGAGAGTAGGCTTCATTGTATCCCACTTGCATGGGGAAGCTAAAGCCTGGCTACGCAATTTATGGCGCGAAGATGGTCCTGCCCGCAGGGATTCTGACGCATTTATCGCGGCCATGGACGCTTGTTTCCAATCTACCGTGGACATTGATGTGGCAAGGCGCGAGATGCATGGATTGAGGCAAGGCAAGGCTACAGTACGACAGTACCATTCCCGCTTTTTTGCATTGCTGAATGTGCTGGGCTGGGAAAAGGACTCCGTGGCAGTGAGAGATTTGTTCTGGGAGGGACTCAATGGCTCCGTAAAGGATGAGTTGGCAAGGGGGGACAGACCTCAAACCCTCGCAGACGTCGTGCAGAGAGCGCTCACGATAGGAGTGCGCCACGAAGAACGCCCTTGGCACAGTGATGAGGGTCGCCAGGTGCGTGCACCGGCTAGAGCGTCTCCTTTTCTTCCCAGGGACCTGGGACGTACGCATCCCTCGCCTCCGCTGAGGGAGGGGGAGGAACCGATGGAGCTTGGTGGTGCCAAGGCTCAGACAGCAGCCGGAGCCCCAGCGCCCGGAGCAGTCAAGACTAAGCCTCCTAGAGGGAGCAGGAAGTGCTACATCTGTGACAGTGCGCAACACATGGCCAAAGAGTGTCCCCAGAGGCTCCAGAAGCACACTGCAGCCTTAGCAACAGTAACAGAGGCAGCTCACCACGGAGAGCAGTTTCAGGGAAATGACAGTGCCTGGCTGGAAGCAGAGATGCTGGGGCTCAGACAGGCAAGTCAGTAAAGCAGTCCCCAGCGATTTTGCAGCCTACAGACCCCCTACCACCCAAGCCAGTGGTGCAACTCACTGCAACTCTCCAGTTACCTAATGGACTCACCCTGGAAGTCCCTGTTAGCATTGACTCCGGTAGCAACGCAGACTTCATGGGGGTGCAGTTCATCAAGGAACATCGCATAGCGCTTCTACCAGCCACGCTGCCCTTAAACGTTGTCACAGTCGATGGCAGGAAGCTGCTGGGCGGGCAGGTGGTACAACAGACACCACCCATGGTGATGCAGATTGGGAATCACCGCGAGGTCATCAGTTTCAACGTCACCCGCCTGTCAGACACGCCTATAGTGTTGGGCATGAGTTGGCTGGATAGACACAGCCCGTCATTAGCGTGGTACCAGCGACAACTCACCTTTGGTTCATCCTACTGCGCACAGCACTGCATCCAGCCCGGCCAGGAAGCGGAGGGCCAGGAGGAAGGGCAGCAGCTGCACCTGGGCATGGTGCAGTCGGTGCCCCACAAGTACAGGGGGTTTTTGGAGGTCTTCTGCGAAAAGGAAGCTGACCAGTTGCCCCCCCACCGGCCCTACGACTGCGCAATTTACCTCTTGCCAGGAGCGACGCTGCCGACTGCGAAGCTGTATTCCATGTCCGAGGACGAGATGCAGGAGCTCAGGGAGTTCATAGAGCACAATTTGAAGCGGGGATTCATCCAAGAATCCAAGGCAGTGGGGGGCAGTCCTGTGTTTTTCGTGAAGAAGAAGGACACGCCCCCAAAAAGGCTCATCGTAGACTTTAGGGCCATAAACTCGATGACAAAGCCCAAGGCATTTCCCAAGCCTAAGATTGACGACTTGCTCGCGACGGTGCGAAAGGGGAAGATCTTCACCAAGCTGGATCTGCGCGGCGCGTACAATCTCATACGCATGAGGGAGGGTGATGAGTGGAAGACGGCCATGTTTACGCCGTTGGGCACCTATGAATACAAAGTTATGCCGTTTGGCCTCCAAAATGGCTCCCACTGTTTCCAAGCATTCATGCACCACGTGCTAGCGGGACTCCTTTACAAGAAGTGCGTATGCTTCCTCGACGACATCCTGATCTTCTCGGAATCGCCGGAGGCTCACGAGAGTGACGTAAAGGAGGTCCTGCAGAGGCTAAGGGAGCACAGACTCTACGCCAAACTGGAGAAGTGCCAGTTCGACGTGACGGAGGTGGATTTTCTGGGCTACAGGCTGTCCGACAAGGGACTCGCCATGGACAGCGCCAAGGTCCGCGCGGTGTTGGACTGGAAGAGCCCACACAATCGGAAGGAAGTCCAGAGGTTCGTCGGCTTCGCCAACTTTTACCGCAAGTTCATCAAAGGTTTCGCGAAAGAGACGGCGGCTATCACGGACACCCTCAGTTCCAAGAAGAAAAAGTTCATTTGGACGGACCAGGCGGAGCAGTCCTTTCGGAGACTTAAGAGCCTCTTCGTGTCCGAAGAACAGCTGCTACACGTGAATCCCAGCAGGCCCATGCGGGTTGAGACTGTCGCATTGGACAGAGCGGTGGGAGCGGTCCTCTTGCAGCAAGATCCGCAAGGGAACTGGAGGCCTTGCGCGTTCTACTCCAGAAAGCTCAGCAAGTCGGAGCAGAACTACACCATCTGGGACAGGGAGTTGCTGGCCATTCATGCAGCATTCAAGGCGTGGAGGCACTTCCTCTTCGGAGCCAGACACACTGTGCAGGTCCGCACGGACCATAAGAACCTAGAGTATTGGCGCACGGCGAAGCTCCAGACCCAGAGGCACA
The DNA here is from genome assembly GCF_964188305.1 of Podarcis bocagei. Taxonomy (NCBI): domain Eukaryota; kingdom Metazoa; phylum Chordata; class Lepidosauria; order Squamata; family Lacertidae; genus Podarcis; species Podarcis bocagei. The sequence continues at coordinate 36,957,824 of NC_138131.1, forward strand.
TACGCTGGGCGGAGTTCTTTGCGGATTTCGACTTCAGGATAGAGTACATCCCAGGGGACAACAATGTCATAGCAGATGCGCTCTCCAGGAAACCCCAGTATCTCGAGGAAGCGGCACCAGTGGCGGCCAAGCACATTTTCGCACCGCAGGCATGGGCATGTGCTTCAGCCGCCGTGGACCTGGACGTGGTGCGTCGCACGCTGCAGACGGATCCGTTCGCGCAATCCAAGATGGAGGAACTGTGGAGGGGCACAGCAAAGGACGGCGATTTCCAGATACGCGACGGCCTGCTAACCCGCAAAGGTGCTCTCTACGTGCCGGGGGACGATCTCCGCGCGAAGGTCCTGCAGCAGTTGCACGACGCACCCAGCGCGGGTCACTTCGGCAAGGAGAAGACGGCGGACTTAGTAGCCAGGGACTTTTGGTGGCCCCAGATGCGAGGAGAGGTCGCGGATTACGTCGCCAGGTGTGACACTTGCCAGAGATCCAAACCAGTGCACAAGAAGCCAGCGGGACTACTGGAACCGCTGGAGACGCCACTACAGCCGTGGGAGAGGGTGGCGCTGGACTTTGTTACTGATCTACCCAGTTCGCGAGGCAAGACGGCGGTACTTGTGGTTGTAGACCTGTTCACCAAGATGGCGCATTTCATTCCTTGCGCGAAGGTGGCCACAGCGGAACAGACCGCCAAGCTGTTCATAGACCACGTGTTCAGGGTTCACGGCTTGCCACGGTCCATCCTGTCAGACCGGGGCCGCCAATTCATTTCCAGTTTCTGGCAGAAGTTCCTGGGTATCCTGAACGTCAAGATCAACTTAGCGTCGGCGAGGCATCCGCAGACCAACGGCCAAGCGGAGAGGGTCAACGCCATCATGCAGCAGTACCTGCGATGTTACGGCAATCAACAGCCTGCGACTTGGGTGGACTACCTACCGCTGGCCGAGTTTGCCTACAACAACATGAAGCACGCGTCAACGGGGGTGACACCGTTCTGCGCCAACAATGGGCGACATCCCAGAACCTTCCCGGGGTTGGAGACGACGGCACAGGGGGAGCCGCAGGGAGCTGAGCACTTAGCAGCAGAATTGCAGGAGGTCCACGAGGAACTCCGACGGCACTTGGAGCTAGCTAAACACGCCTACAAGGAGCAGGCAGACAGGCACAGGAGGGCAGGGGAAGACATCCAGGTGGGGGACTGGGTATGGTTAGCGGCCCAGGCAGTGCCGGCCAAGTCGTTAGCTAAGAAGAAGCTAGGACACAAACAGCTAGGGCCATACCAAGTTGAGGCCAGGATCAATCCTGTAGCTTTTTGGTTGACTCTCCCAGAAGGTTCCAGAATGCACCCGGTCTTTCATAGGTCGGTGCTCACACCCTACAAGGCCCCACACAGGTTTCAGGAGCCAGGGACAGCACCAGACCCACGCAGAAAGTCACCAGAGGGGGGGAAGTCACTGAGGGCCACGACATTCAACGAGGTCACGGAGATTCTGGACTCGAGATGGGGAGGAGGAGGGAGTAGAATATCTCCTCGCCAGGGAGGGTACCCCGGCCAGCGCCAACAGTTGGGTGCCGGATTATGCTCTGGAGGAACCGCTTCTCAAAGACGAGTTCCATGCACTCTTCCCACACAGGCCCATGCCAGCGGATTATTTCGACAGCTGGCTTTTTACGCCCACACTTTCCGCCAGCACGTTCCAGGGGTTCTCCTCCGCAGAGGAGACGACGCCGGAATCGAGCCCTCCAAGGGGATTGTGCTCTTTATATATATATATATAAATTTTTTATTGGTTTTACAGCATTTTTTAAACAATACAAACAAATAAAAGGACAAACAAACATGTATAATTTCCTAACCTTTTTTTCATTACCCTCATTTCTCAGACTCCCCCATACCTCCCCTTTCTGCATCCCAATTTCCAAGATTATTTCAGCAGCTTCTAAATAATTTTATCAAATATGTGTCCTCATAGTCTTTTCTTCAACTTATTCTTATGTCACTGTAATCCCTTTTTCTTTCTCAACACCTCGACATTTTAGCATTCATCAATTTTATAATAGTTCTTAAGATAAATTTTAAATTTCTTCCAATCCTCTTCCGCCGTCTCTTTCCTCTGATCACGGATTCTGCCAGTCATCTCAGCCAATGTCATATAGTCCATCACTTTCATCTGCCATTCTTCCAAGGTGGGTAGATCTTGTGTCTTCCAATACTTTGCGATAAGTATTCTTGCTGCTGTTGTAGCATACATAAAGAAAATTCTATCTTTCTTTAACACCAATTGGCCGACAATGCCCAAGAGAAAGGCCTCTGGTTTCTTAGGGAATGTACATTTAAGTACTTTTTTCATTTCATTATATATCATTTCCCAGAAGGCCTTAATCTTTGGGCACGTCCACCAAAGGTGGTAGAAAGTACCTTCAGATTCTTTACATTTCCAACACTTGTTATCAGGCAAATGATAAATCTTTGCTAGCTTGACTGGGGTCATGTACCACCTATAGATCATTTTCATAATATTTTCCTTTAAAGCATTACATGCCGTAAATTTTATCCCGGTGTTCCACAACCATTCCCAGTCAGCAAACATAATATTATGGCCAATGTCCTGTGCCCACTTAATCATAGCTGATTTAACTGTTTCATCTTGTGTATTCCATTTCAGCAGCAAATTATACATTCTTGATAAGTTCTTAGTATTGGGTTCTAACAATTCAGTTTCTAATTTTGATTTCTCCACCTGGAAGCCAATTTTCCTATCTTGTTTGTACACCTCCATTATTTGATAATAATGGAGCCAATCTCGTACTTTGGGTTTCAATTTCTCATGACTCTGTAACTTCAATTTATCTCCGTCTTGTTCCAAGATTTCCCAATACTTTGGCCATTCGGCCTCCATATTGAGCTTTTTCAATGCCTTAGCCTCCAAGGGTGACAACCATCTAGGGGGTTTGTTTTCCAGCAAGTTTTTATATCTTATCCAGACATTATATAATGCTTTTCTGACAATCTGGTTTTTAAAGGCCCTATGCACTTTAATTTTATCATACCATAAGTATGCATGCCAACCAAATGCATTATTGAAACCTTCTAAATCCAAGATATCTGTATTCTCGAGGAGCATCCACTCTTTCAGCCAGCAAAACGCTGCTGCTTCATAATACAATTTTAAATCCGGCAGGGCAAATCCCCCTCTTTCTTTTGCATCTGTCAATATTTTAAATTTTATTCTGGGCTTTTTGCCCTGCCAGACAAATTTTGAAATGTCTTTCTGCCACCTCTTGAAACAGTCCATCTTGTCAAGAACCTGCAAAGTTTGAAACAAGAATAACATTCTAGGCAATACATTCATCTTAATAACTGCAATTCGGCCTAACATTGACAGTTTCAAATTTGACCATATTTCTAGATCTTTTTTGATTTCTGACCAACATTTTTCATAATTGTCTTTATACAAATTCAGATTTTTAGATGTCAGATGAACTCCTAGGTATTTCACCTTCTTAACCACTGTCAAACCTGTTTCATTCTGGAATTTCTCCCTCTCCATACCTGTTAAATTTTTCTCCAAAACTTTAGTCTTTTGTTTGTTCAGTTTGAATCCGGCCACCTGACCAAATTCTTGAATTATCTCCAACACCCTCTTTGTACTAGTATCTGGCTCTTGTAAAGTAAGTACCAAATCATCTGCAAAGACTCTTAACTTATAATGTTTTGCTCCGACCTGTACATCTTTAACCTGCTGGTCATCTCTAATCATATTTAGCAAAACCTCCAGGACTGATATAAAAAGCAATGGGGAAATTGGGCACCCTTGTCGTGTCCCTTTTTCTATCTTAAATTCTTCAGTTATCACATTATTTACAATCAACTTAGCTTTTTGTTCAGAATATATCGCACCCATACCATTCTCAAATCCTTGGCCTACCCCCATCCCATGAAGATTCTTTTTCATAAAACTCCAAGAAATATTGTCGAAGGCTTTCTCCGCATCCACAAATATCAGCACTGCTTTAGTGTTTATATTCACCTCCAATAGTTCCAAAATGTCTATTATGTTCCTCACGTTGTCTGATAAGTGCCTTTTTGGGAGAAAGCCTGCTTGGTCCTTGTGAATCTTCTCCATCAACACTCTTTTCAGTCTTTTTGCCAAAATGTCTGCAAAGATTTTGTAATCCACATTGAGTAATGATATTGGGCGGTAGTTCTTAAGCTGAGTCTTTTCAGTCTCTGTCTTTGGTATGAGTGTAATATAAGCTTCTTTCCACGATTCTGGCGCCTTTTTCCCCTCTAGAATCTCGTTACAGACTTCCTTTAACGGTTGTACCAACCACTCCTTCAAAGCTTTATAGTATCTGGAAGTCAGTCCATCTGGTCCTGGAGATTTGCCCAGTTGCATGTTCTGAATGGCACCCTCTATCTCTTGTTCTGTTATTCTCTGGTTTAGATCCACCTTGCTTTGATGAGAGATTTTTTGTAGTCCATATTTTTTAAGGAATTCATCTATATCCTCTTCCTTCTGCGGTCCTTGTGAATATAATTTTTTAAAGTAGCTCAAAAAACAGTTTCTAATCTCATTGGGTTTGGATATATTCTTTCCATCCACTTCTAGGTTTGTAACTGTATTTAGTTTCTGTCTTTTCTTCAATTGCCAAGCCAGAAGCTTACCACATTTATCTGCAGATTCGAATGTCTTTTGTCTCATTTGCTTTATCTTCCATTCAATCTCTTGGTTCATCAGTTCCATATATTGTGTCTGGTATAACTTGATCTCTCTCAAAATCTCCTGGGACTTTGGTTTTGATCTCAATTTCTTCTCTCCTTCTTTTATCTTTTCCAGGATCTTTTCCTTCTTCTCATTTTGCTTTCTCTTTTTTACTGAATTTTGTTGGATTAGGAATCCTCGCATCACAGCTTTACTTGCGTCCCAGATCACTCTTTTTTCTACATCAGTTTTTAGGTTTAATTCAAAATAGTCCTTTAAGGTTTTTTGGGCCTTTCTGTGGATCTCCTCATCTCGAAACAGGGTGTCATTCATCCTCCATCTAAATTGACCAGTTGTTATAAATTTCATTTCCATCTTCACGGCGTTATGGTCAGAGCAAGTCTTGGGGCAGATTTCTATATTCTTGATCTTTGGAGCCAGCCCACTAGTAATCCAGATTTGATCGATTCTGGTCCAGGTCATCATTGCTTGAGAAAAGAAAGTTCCCTCTCTTTCGAGTGGGTTCCTTGTTCTCCAAATATCTATCAAGTCCATATTTTCAGTCATTTCAAAGAAGGTCTTCGGAAGTCTCCCTTCCTTAGAGATTGTCTGTCTTTGTGCCTTGTCCATATTTGTAGAAACCACACCATTCATATCTCCCATGATTACTACATTATAGTCCAAATAGTCCATCAGAGTTCCATGCAGCTTCTTAAAAAATTCCGCCTTCCCTTCATTTGGTGCATAAATTCCAACAATTAACAGTTTTTCTCCTTGTATTTGTATTTCAATTGCCAAATATCTTCCTTGTTTGTCTTTAAACATCATTCTTGGGGCCAATTTCTCTTTTGCATAAATCACCACTCCTCTTTTCTTAACTTTATCCGATGAGATGAATTCTTGTCCTAGTCTTTTATTTATAAGTAATTTCCTGTGTACCCTTGTCACATGGGTTTCTTGTAAGCAAATCAAATCCAATTTTTCTCTTTTCAGAATATGAAAAACTTGACGTCTTTTCCTGGGCATGTTCACCCCATTACAATTCCAGCTAAGGAATTGCAGGGCCATCTTGTTATTTGTCATTTACTCCTCCTACCGCTCCAAGTTGCTGCTCTTCCTCTGATGGTGGTTTAAGTCCAAACGATAGATTCAAGATATCTACCGCCCCTTTTACCTCTGGAATTGGGTCTACCGTTCCCTTCTGCAAATCCTCGTGGTTTTTCTCCAAAAACTTCTCTTTGTCTTGAATTGTTTTTATTTTCACCTTCTTTCCCTTGTAGTTAAAGGACAGTCCTTGTGGGAACTCCCACCTAAAAAGTATGTTGTTCCTTTTCAGCAGGTAGACCAGATCTTTATAGAAGGTTCTCACCTCAAGAATATATTTAGGGATGTCCTTGAAGATTTGTATATGAGAGTTTTCAATTTCCAAGGCCTTTTGGCAATGTAGTTTTAATATTTTGTCCCTTTCTTCCTTGGATCTAAAAGTAATCAGGCAATCCCTCGGAGTCTTTCTGTTCTGTCTCCTGCCCAATCTGAATGCTGTTGTTATCTTAAATTCTTCCTCCTGCAATTCTTCCTGCCAAAAGTCAGAAAACTCTTGTGTGAGGAACTCCACAAGGCTGTCCCCTTCACTTTCGGGAACTAGTCTTAATTTCAGGTTTCTCTCCTTTCTCTGTAATTCCAGCAAAGACAAGGTCGCATCATGTTCATACACTTTTCTGGAGATTGGTTCTAGTTTTTCCTGTGTCTCTTCAGCAATATGTCTGGCGTCCTCTGCGATTTTACGTGTTGCAGAGTTTTCTTCAATCAGCTTATTTATAGATTCTATGTTAGATGTCACACTTTTCGTATTCAAGTCCAACCTTGCTGTTAATTTTTGTGAATTTTCTGTACTCTGCTTTGTCAAAGCTTCTAAAGATTGATTTAACTTGAGTAACGCCTGTGTCATTGAATCCATTGAAACAGCTGTCACTTTTTCTTGCCCAGCTGCTCCTGTCGGTGTTAGGCTTGATATTGAGCCTCTTTTCTTTTGTTGTTGTTGTTTTGCTTTAGCTCTGGTAGTTATCTCATCTGCTGGGCCGCTCATGTCCCAAGGACGTTCTCACAGGAGCAGTTTCCTGATGGAAAATCCCACTGTCTTAATCCGTTGCTCTGCAACTGTTACTTCTCAACCCTCTAGAGGGAGCAAACCAAAATGTCCAAGTGAAGGAAACAAAGAACAAAGAGACCAGGATTCCTCAATATAAGTGCTGCAACACTTTTTCTATATAATTACTCTGTCCACACTATCCAAAGAGTTGTTGCAGCAAAGTCCCAACACTGTAACAAGCAGAGCTTCCACAGTATAACTTTGTAACAAGTTGTATCAGGTTCTAAATACAGTTCCTGGTATCTTATTTTGACAGTCCGTCTCAGGGGATTAAGGCAGCGGAAAACTTTTCTCTTTTAAAAAGTCATGCAGGTTATAAAGTCACTTTTTCTCCCCTCTGCACATGCCTGCTAGAGAGGAGATCATGTCCAATGCCAAGGTTAAGCAGTCATAAGATTATTTTCCTTCAGATGCAGCTTTGTGTTTTCGTTGCTTAGTCTGTCATGCAGTTGGGGGAAGGCAGACTTCCTTATTTTTTGCCTTTCCCGTTTCCGGCTGAATTTTAAATTTTAGTTTTAAAGTCCCAAATAATCTTTCAGTCCTACTCACGGGTTTTTCAGTCGAATTTCAATTTACAGGAAGGAATCGGCGCTCTCCGTTCATGGCAACGCGGCTTCACTCCGCGGGCTGGGTTGCAACTCTCAGCACCATGCTCACTCCCGATGCCGTTCCGGAGCCTTTAAAAAGGCTCTTTCGCAGTAAAGGGGGGCGCTTCTGGTTCCCACCGAGTCTCCTTGTTCACAGGCTTCTGCGCCTGTGATTTTAGGGGTCCCCCGCTTGCCGTAGCGGGTCAGACCCGAACTCACGGAGCAGTCCTTCTCCGGAGCTCGGAGAAAGGACAGCCATTAAACGCTGGCGCCGACTGGAAGTCTCCAAGGGGGGGATCATGCTCGGGGGTGGACACGGACCGCTCTTACTGGTGGGACGATCAGCCAGAAGTGGGGTGGAGCAGGAGGTGGCTAAGGTGGCCTTGGCAAACAGCATCGCCCGAGGTAACAGGGGGAGAGGCGGACATGGACGTGTTGGGGGAGGAGCCCGGGTTCGAGCACACATACACTGAATTGGAAGCAGAGGAGATCGACGTAGACGAGGTCGTCAAGGACTGGCCGGATCCAGTTGGGGGGCGGCAGACCGGGGGAAATGAACTGTTTCCAGCATTACCCCCCACGGCAATGGAGCACCCGGAACCAGCACCCAAGCAGCGGGAGGGGGGAAGGGGGGCTTCGAGGGGGGATGGATGTCAGGGGTTCAGGAGCAGAGGCACATGGGAGGCAGGAGAGGGAGGACTATTGGGAAGAGTCCGAGGACAGCGAGGAAGAGGAGGACGGTGGCCCGAGGGATTCCATGAGCCTTTCCAGCGAATCGGGGGATTCCCAGGAGGGGGCGCCTGTAGCCAAGACAAGAGGAGCCCCAGGGGGGACTCATCAGGGGGAAGGAGCAAATAGGGAATCCCGAAGCAGCAGCTGGAGATCGGGACCGGCTTCCCCTCCAGAGCATAGCGAAGGGGGGGAGGTTCCAGTGTGTCAGGGGAAGCAGCTCCGTTGGCAGGAACGGAGGGGAGGTCAGAACAAGCTATCCTCCCGGAAGGGGAGGGGAGCAGTGAGAGGAGTGATGTAACGATCAGGAGAAAGGTTGGAAGCTGGGCGCGCGCGCCAAGTTCAAATGTGCAAGCGCGAGGGGAAACGGAGAGCCCGGGGGAGGAGCCAAGTCCCAAAGCCCGCAGGAGGGAGGGAGAGCCATCTGGGGATTCAGTGTCAGAGGAATCCAGGAGGGGCGAAACTCCAGCGGGCAGAAAGACCCTGCGGAAAAGGAAAGACAGGAGGAGGTGGAGCAAAGCAAGCATCTTAAACTGGTGCAGGGGAGGGACTGATTCAGAGGGGACTTCAGCGGTCTAGCGTTACGGACGTGGGGCTGCGCGCCTCGGCTGTGAAACGAAAAATGAACTGCAATAAACGTTTCTGTATATAAAGAGAGACTGGCGTTGGTCCTTTGTGAGCTGGGACCTGAGGCAGCCCTGACAGGCGCGAAAATGATCCCGCCCTCCAGGATTCAAACGCATTTATCGAGGCTATGGACGCTTGTTTTAAATCAATGGTAGATGTGGATGTGGCCAGGAGGGAAACGCACGGGCTGCAGCAGGGCAAAGCCATGGTGAGACAATATCACTCCCGCTTTTTTGCATTGGTAAATGTGCTGGGCTGGGAGAAGGACTCTGATGCCGTGAGGGATCTGTTCTGGGAGGGGCTAAATGGACCCGTGAAAGATGAGCTGGCGAGGGGGGAGAGACCTACCACTACCACAGAAGTCGTCCAGAGAGCGCTGACGATAGGGGTACGCCTGGAAGAACGCCCTTGGGGCAGGGATGAGGGTCGTCTGGCACGCACACCGGCCAAAACACCTCCCTTCATACCCAGAGAAACAGGGCACGCGCACTCCACGCCTCCACTGGGGGAGGGAGAAGAGCCGATGGAGATCGGTGGTGCCAAGGCTCAGACAGCGACCAGAGCCCAAACACCAGGAGCAGTCAAGACGAAGGCTCCTAGAGGGAGCAGGAAGTGTTACATCTGCGACAGTGCACAGCACATGGCCAAAGAGTGTCCCCAGAGGATCCAGAAGCACACTGCAGCCTCAGCAACAGTAAGAGGAGCAGTTCAGCAGGGGGAACAGCTGCAGGGAAACGACGAAGCCTGGCTGCAGGCAGAGGCACTGGGGCCCAGCCAGGCGAGTCAGTGAAGCAGTCCCCAGAGATTTTGCAGCCCACAGACCCCCTCCCACCCAAACCAGTGGTGCAACTCACCGCATCACTCCAGCTGCCAAATGGATTCACCCTGGAAGTCCCTATTACCATTGACTCTGGTAGTAATGCAGACTTTGTGGGGGTGGACTTCATCAGGCGACATCGCATAGCGCTCCTACCAGCCACGATGCCCCTAAACGTTGTCACGGTCGATGGCAGGGAGCTACTGGGTGGACAGGTGGTACAGCAAACACCGCCTATGGTACTGCAAATTGGAAATCACTGCGAAGCCATCAGCTTCAATGTCACCCACCTGTCGGACACGCCCATAGTGTTGGGCATGAGTTGGCTGGATAGGCACAGCCCGGCATTAGCATGGTACCAGCGGCAATTGACCTTCTGCTCCTTCTACTGCGCAGAACACTGCATCCGAACCGGCCAGGAAGAGGAGGGACAGGAAGATGAACAGCAGCTACACCTAGGCATGGTGCAGGCGGTGCCCAACAAGTACAAGGCAATTTTGGAGGTCTTCTGCAAGAAGGAAGCGGACAAGCTGCCTCCCCACCTGCCCTACGACTGCACGATTGACCTCCTACCGGGGGCGACACTGCCGACTGGAAAACTATATTCCATGTCTGAGGACGAACTGCAAGAACTCAGGGAGTTCATAGATCACAACTTGAATCCAAAGCAGTGGGGGGCAGTCCCCTGTTTTTCGTGAAGAAGAAAGACACGCCCCAACGGAGAATCGTAGTTGATTCCAGGAATCGCAGGAGGCTCACGAGGGAGACGTCAAGGAGGTCCTGCAGAGACTATGGGAGCACAGACTTTACGCCAAACTGGAGAAGTGCCAGTTCGACGTGACGGAGGTGGATTTCCTGGGCTACAAGCTGTCCGACAAGGGACTCGCCATGGACAGCGCCAAGGTCCGCTCGGTGTTGGACTGGAAGAGCCCGCGCAATCGGAAGGAGGTCCAGAAGTTCGTCGGCTTCGCCAACTTTTACCGCAAGTTCATCAAGGGGTTCGCGAAGGAGACGGCGGCTATCACGGACACCCTCAGCTCCAAGAAGAAGAAGTTCACCTGGACGGACCAGGCGGAACAGTCTTTTCGGAGACTCAAGCATCTCTTCGCGTCCGAAGAACAGCTGCTACATGTAAACCCCGGCAAACCAATGAGGGTTGAGACTGATGCATCAGACAGAGCGGTGGGGGCGGTCCTGTTGCAGCAAGATCCGCAAGGGAACTGGAGGCCCTGCGCATTCTACTCCAGGAAACTCAGGAAGTCGGAACAGAACTACACCATCTGGGACAGGGAGTTGCTGGCCATTCATGCAGCCTTCAAGGCGTGGCGGCACTTCCTCATCGGAGCCAGACACACTGTGCAGGTCCGCACGGACCATAAGAACCTGGAGTACTGGCGCACGGCGCGGTTCCTGAACCAGAGACACATCCGCTGGGCGGAGTTCTTTGCGGATTTCGACTTCCGGATAGAATACATCCCGGGAGACAACAACGTCATGGCAGATGCACTATCCAGGAAATCGCAGTATCTCGAGGAAGTGGCACTGGTGGCGGCCAAACACATTTTTGCACCGAAAGCGTGGGCATGCGCTTCAGCCACCGTGGACCTGGACGCAGTGCGTCGCGCACTGCAGACGGATGCCTTCGCACAATCCAAGATGGAGGAGGTGCAAAGAGGCACAGCGAAGGACGACGAGTTCCAGATACGCGACGGACTGCTCACCCACAAAGGAGCTCTCTACGTGCCTGGGGACGACCTCCGAGCTAAAGTCCTGCAGCAGTTACACGACGCGCCCAGTGCTGGGCACTTCGGCAAGGACAAGACGGCGGAATTGGTGGCCAGAGACTTTTGGTGGCCCCAGATGAGGGGAGAAGTCGCGGATTACGTCTCTAGGTGTGACACATGCCAAAGGGCCAAACCAGTGCACAAGAAGCTGGCGGGAGTGCTGGAACCGCTACAGACGCCGCTCGAACCGTGGGAGAAAGTGGCCCTGGACTTTGTCACAGATCTGCCCAGCTCGCGAGGCAAAACAGTGGTACTCGTGGTCGTAGACCTGTTCACCAAGATGGCGCACTTCATTCCTTGCGCGAAGGTGGCCACAGTGGAACAGACTGCCAAACTGTTCATAGACCAGGTGTTCAAAGTTCACGGCTTACCACGGTCCATCCTGTCTGACCGGGGTCGCCAATTCGTCTCGAGCTTCTGGCAGAAGCTGCTGGGCATCCTGAACGTCAAGATCAACTTAGCGTCGGCACGACACCCGCAGACCAACGGACAAGCGGAGTGGGTCAACGCCATCATGCAGCAGTACCTGCGATGCTACGCGAATCAACAGCCCTCGACCTGGGTGGACTACCTACCGCTGGCCGAGTTTGCCTACAACAACATGAAGCATGGGTCTACAGGGGTGACACCGTTCTTCGCCAACAATGGGCGGCATCCCAGAACCTTCCCGGGGTTAGAGACGAAGGGGGAGGGGGAGCCACGGGGAGCAGAGCACTTGGCAGCAGAGTTACAGGAGGTCCACGAGCAACTCCGAAGGACCTTGGAACTAGCAAAACACGCCTACAAAGTGCAGGCAGACAGGCACAGGAGAGTCGGGGAAGACATCCAGGTGGGGGACTGGGTCTGGTTAGCGGCCCAGGCAGTGCCGGCCAGAACGTTAGCTAAGAAGAAGGTCAAACACAAGCAGTTAGGGCCTTACCAAGTCGAGGCACAAATCAACCCAGTGGCCTTCCGGTTGACACTCCCGGAGGGCTCCAGAATGCACCCGGTATTTCATAGGTCAGTCCTCACACCCTACAAGGAACCCCACAGGTTTCACGCGCCAGGGACCGCACCTCGCCCACTTAGAAAGTCGCCAACGGGGGAGGGGTCACCGAGGGCGGCACCACTCAACGAGGTCACGGAGATTTTAGACTCAAGATGGGGGAAAGAGGGAGTTGAATATCTCCTCGCCAGGGAAGGTACCCCGGCCAGCGCCAACAGGTGGGTGCCGGACTATGCCTTGGAGGAGCACTACCTCAAAGACGAGTTCCATGCACTCTTCCCGCACAGACCTATGCCGGCAGATTTTCACACCCACACTTTCAACCAGCACGTTCCAGGGGTTCTCATCTGCTGAGGAAACGGCGCCAGACACAAGCTCCCCGGAGGGATCACTCTTGGGGTCTGCCACGGACCGCTCTTATTGGTGGGACACTCAACCGGAGGTGGGGTGGAGCAGGGAACTGCTAAGGGGGCCCTGGCACGCAGCATCACCCGAGGTAACGGGGAGAGACGGACATGGACGTGTTGGGGGAGGACCTTGGGTTCGAACACGAATGCAGAGAGATGGAAGCAGAGGAGATCGACGTCGGCGAGCCCATTACGGGCTGGCCGGATCCAACTGGTCGGCTGCACGCCAGGGGAAGGAACTGTATCCCGCACTCACCCCCACAGCACTGGAGCACCCGGAACCCGCCCCAGAAGAGGGGAAGGGGGGAAGGGGGGCTTCGAGGGCGGGATGGATGTCAGGGGCTCAGGAGCAGAGGTACAGGGGAGAGAGGAGATGGAGAGCGAAGGGGAAGGATCTGAGGGCAGCGTAGGGGGCAAGGGGGGTCCCAGGGGAGACACACCAGAAACAAGGGGCCAGCGGGGACTCCCAAAGCAGCAGCTGGAGATCAGGACCAGCTTCCCCACCAGAGCATAGTGGGGGGGGGAAGAGTCCCAGGTGTCAGGGGCAGCGTCTCCTCCAGCAGGGAGAGAAGAAGAGTCGGGACTGACCACGCCTCTGTCGGAGAGTGGGCGAACAGAGGGGAGGTCAGGTCCAGCTGGCCTCCCCGAAGGGGGAAGCAGTGACAGGAGCAGTGTAACGGTCAGGAGGAGGGTTGCCAGCTGGGCGCGCACGCCAAGTTCGAATGTACAGGCGCGCGGGACAGCAGAAAACCCGGATGGGGAACCAGGTCCTAAAGCCCGCCGGAGGCAGGGGGAAGACTCAGGGGACTCAGCGTCAGAAGAGTCTAGGAAGGGCGAGACCCCAGCTGACAGGCGGACCCAGAGGAGGAAAGAGCAAAGGAAGAGGTGGAGCAAGGCTAGGGTCTTAAACTTGTGTATGGGGGGAGGAGATTCAGACGGAGCTTCGGCGGTCTAGAGTCTCAGACGTAGAGCTGCACGCTCCTGATGTGAAAGACAAACTGAACTTCAATAAAGACTTTTGTATATAACAACGGACTGGCGTTGGTCCTTTGTGAGCTGGGACCCTGGGCAGCTCTGACAATAATGAACTAAAAAAGGTATTTAAATATACCTTCCCTAAGAAACCAGAGGCCTTCCTTTTGGGCATTGTTGGCCAGAGGGTGCTAAAGAAGGACAGAATTTTATTTATGTATGCGACAACAGCAGCAAGAATACTCATCGCAAAGTACTGGAAGACAGAAGATTTGCCCACTCTGGAAGAATGGCAGATGCAACTGATTGACTACGTGGAATTGGCAGAAATGACTGGCAGAATGCGAGACCTGGGAGAAGAGACAGTGGAAGAGGACTGGAAAAAATTTAAGGACTATTTGCAAAAGTACTGTAAAATGTATGAATGTTAGAATGATGCAGGATATAAAGACAACATGGCATTAGTAACCTAGTTGAACGAAATATGAAAATAACTGAACTATAAGAACAAAGATGAAATTTGAATAATATTATGTCAAGTTTAAATATCTAAATATTTGATAACAAAGGGTAAAATTGGAGACATAATAGCTGAAAAGTTTAATTTAAAACAAATTCTGAGAGAAGGTGAAGCATTGCTGAACATGATTTGGTAAATGGGAACACAGGAAAGGGAGAGGCGAGGGGGGTCAAGAAAGAGGGTTATGGAAGTTTGGTTTAACTATGTTGTATGTTTTATGTCTGTATTTTTGTATCGTATTGTTTTTTGTTTTGTGTGATTTCGTACTTTTTTTGTCTTTTACTGTAAAATTTAATAAAATATCTTTAAAAAAAACATAAAAAACAAACAAAAACACCAATTTGAAATAAGCCCAATCAGAGCTTTATCATCTTCTTTTTATGTAGATGGAACCCAAAATACCTTTTTCCATTGGTTTGGGGTGATTCTGGCGCACACCCAAATAACACCATGCGAATTGAAAAAAGCCCAATCAAAGCTTATATGTCTTCTCTCTATGCATATGGAAGCGAAAAGATGGTGTTGTGTTATTTTGGTCTCATTACACACACTTTGCGATTTCTGTGTCAATGTGCATTAAAAGCAAAAAACACGAAATGAAGTAAACGCAATCCAAAATTCTTTTTTCTATGTAGTTGGAAAACAAAACAACCTGTTTGGCTTTGTTTAGGCTTATTGCACCGCTTTGCTATTTGTGGGTGAATGAACACCGAAAGAGCAATCGAAGCTTATTCGTCCTTTTACTATTGAGATGGAACCAAAACACCTATGCTTGATTTGGGCTGGTAACAAACATGTCACCTGCGATTTTTGGTTGAATGTGGATTCTAACCCCAAAAACACCAATTTGAAAAAAGCCCAATCAGAGCTTTATCATCTTTGAATCATAGAATCATAGAATTGGAAGAGACCACAAGGGCCATCGAGTCCAACCCCCTGCCAAGCAGGAAACACCATCAGAGCACTCCTGACATATGGTTGTCAAGCCTCTGCTTAAAGACCTCCAAAGTAGGAGACTCCACCACACTCCTTGGCAGCAAATTCCACTGTCGAACAGCTCTCACGGTCAGGAAGTTCTTCCTAATGTTTAGGTGGAATCTTCTTTCTTGTAGTTTGGATCCATTGCTCCGTGTCCGCTTCTCTGGAGCAGCAGAAAACAACCTTTCTCTCTCCTCTATATGACATCCTTTTCTATATTTGAACATGGCTATCATATCACCCCTTAACCTCCTCTTCTCCAGGCTAAACATGCCCAGCTCCCTTAGCCGTTCCTCATAAGGCATCGTTTCCAGGCCTTTGACCATTTTGGTTGCCCTCCTCTGGACACGTTCCAGTTTGTCAGTGTCCTTCTTGAACTGTGGTGCCCAGAACTGGACACAGTACTCCAGGTGTGGTCTGACCAGAGCAGAATACAGTGGCACTATTACTTCCCTTGATCTAGATGCTATACTCCTATTGATGCAGCCCAGAATTGCATTGGCTTTTTTAGCTGCCGCGTCACACTGTTGGCTCATGTCAAGTTTGTGGTCAACCAAGACTCCTAGATCCTTTTCACATGTACTGCTCTCAAGCCAGGTGTCACCCATCTTGTATTTGTGCCTCTCATTTTTTTTGCCCAAGTGCAATACTTTACATTTCTCCCTGTTAAAATTCATCTTGTTTGTTTTGGCCCAGTTCTCTAATCTGTCAAGGTCGTTTTGAAGTGTGATCCTGTCCTCTGGGGTGTTAGCCACCCCTCCCACTTTGGTGTCATCTGCAAATTTGATCAGGATGCCCTTGAATCCATCATCCAAGTCGTTGATAAAGATGTTGAATAAGACCGGGCCCAAGACAGAACCCTGTGGCACCCCACTAGTCACTCTTCTCCAGGATGAAGAGGAAGCATTGATGAGCACCCTTTGGGTTCGGTCAGTCAGCCAGTTAAAAATCCACTGAGTGGTAGCATAGTCAAGACCGCATTTTACCAGCTTCTTTATAAGAATATCATGGGGCACCTTGTCAAATGCCTTGCTGAAATCAAGGTAGGCTACATCCACTGCGTTCCCTTCATCTACCAGGTTTGTAATTCTGTCAAAAAACGAGATCAGGTTAGTCTGACATGACTTATTTTTCAGAAATCCATGCTGACTATTGGTGATCACAGCTTTCCTTTCTAGGTGCTCACAGACTGTTTGCTTAATGATCTGCTCCATAATCTTCCCTGGTATTGATGTCAGACTGACTGGGCTGTAATTATTTGGGTCCTCTCGTTTCCCCTTTTTGAAAATAGGGTCAACATTTGCCCTCCTCCAGTCTGCCGGGACTTCGCCTGTTCTCCAGGAATTCTCAAAGATGACTGCCAGTGGTTCTGAGATCGCATCTGCCAGTTCTTTTAATACTCTTGGATGAAGTTCATCTGGCCCTGGAGACTTGAATACATCTAAACTAGCCAAGTATTCTTGTACTATCTCCTTAGTTATTCTGGGCTGTGTTTCCTTTGCTGAATCATTTGCTCCAAATTCTTCAGGTCGGGCATTGTTTTCTTTATCGGAGAAGACTGAGGCAAAGAAGGCATTGAGGAGTTCAGCCCTTTCTGTGTCACCATCTTCTCCTCTGAGTGACCCCACTGTTTCTTTGTTCTTCCTTTTGCTACGAACATACCCGTAAAAGCCTTTTTTGTTGCTTTTAACCTCTCTAGCAAGCCTGAGTTCATTCTGTGCTTTAGCTTTTCTGACTTTGTGTCTACACGTGCTGGCTATTTGTTTGAATTCCTCTTTGGTGGTTCCCCCCCTTTTCCATTTTTTGTACACATCCTTTTTTAATCTTAACTCAGTTAAAAGTTCTTTAGATAGCCACCCTGGCTTCTTTAGGTCACCTTCCATGTTTCCATCTCATTGGTATTGCCTGACGTTGTGCTTTTACTATCTCCCTCTTAACAAACTCCCAGCCATCATGAACTCCCTTTCCTTTTAGTATTACTGTCCATGGGATCTCACCCAGCACTTCCCTAAGTTTTATGAAGTCGGCTTTCTTAAAGTCAAGAAATTGAGTCCTAGTATGCTTGGCTGCTCCTTTCCGCTGTATAGTAAACTTCAGAAGAGCATGATCACTCGCGCCTAATGATCCTTCCACTTCTACCCCACTAACCAGGTCATCAACCTTGGTTAGGACCAGATCTAAAATGGCTGTTCCTCTTGTTGCTTCTCCCACTTTCTGGACAATGAAGTTGTCTGCAAGGCCAGTGAGGAATCTGTTTGACCTTATGCTCTTGGCCGGGTTTGAAATCCAACAAATATCCGGGTAACTGAAGTCCCCCATTACTACTATCTCCCTTCCTTTTGCATGCTTGGCCATCTGTTCCAGGAAGGCATCATCTATGTCCTCCGTTTGGCTTGGGGATCTATACTAAACTCCCACAATGAGGTCTCTGTTATGTTTCTCTCCCTTAATTTTGACCCAAATGCTCTCACTTTGGCTTTGAGGTTCTAAATCTTGGATCTCTTCACAGGTATACACATCCCTGACATATAACGCTTCCAGTGAAATCAGCGGAGAGAGCACAGGACCTCCGCTTGGCACGCCCACGCTGCGCAGAAGGCTTCCACGCAGAGAATCTAGGAGGAGACTTGGAGTCAAGCAACTTTTATGTTGGAAGAAATTTAGGTCACACCCACTGACGGATTCTGCCAGTGACTAAGACAGTCGCGTTTCAAGGGCTGTCAAACCAGGGAAAGTTTTAGCTATACGACTAGCTTGCAGCAGTTTGCAGTTTACGCACAAGCAACCCCAATTCCCATTACAGCAATCCGTCAGTCCCTTGTTGCTTGTGCGGAGAGCAGCAGAGGCAGTGTCATGAGTCAAGCTGGAGGAGCAGGCGCCGGAGAGGGGCCAGGAAGGAACCAACGCTCGAAGAGAGAAACAGAGAGTTGGAGCAGCAACTGGCTATAGTAGCGGCGCGGCTGGATGAAAGGCGGACTCAGGATGCCCAGGGGAAGCCCAACCCCATCGCAAGGAAGGTACCGGGACTAGTGCAGAAGTTTTCAGGCAACCCCAAAGACTATAATGCTTTTAAGACAGATGTGCAATATGCGCTGGACCTGCAGTATGAGGACTTTGCAGACGATGGGGGGAGGGTCGCTTTTGTGATAGGGCACCTGGAAGGTGGGGCCAGAGAATGGATTAGGCCCTTAATGGCATCGGAGAATGCCGCCTTAAAGAACTTGAGGAAATTTTTTAGCGCCATGGACCATATGTTCTCAAGTGATGTGGAGCAAAGCGTGACACGCCAGCAGCTGATGGGGTGCAAACAAGGGAACCAATCAGTGAGAGAGTACTGGTCACGATTTGCAATGCTAATCCACAAACTCGGGTGGGAACTGGGTTCAGAACCAGTGCAAATGCTATTTGAGGAAGGCTTAGCCTCTTGGGTAAAAGATGAACTTTCCCGCTCGCCCCGCCCGCAATCGATGGACCAGCTGACTAAAATGGCGCTTGCTGTGGGAGTACGCCAAGAGGCGCGCGCTCTGGAAAGGCGGGAAGGGAGAGTGGAGCGTTGGCATGACAATCGCATTCCAGACGTGCCTGGGCCACCTGCACCGCCCGTGCTGCCCGCGGAACCAATGGAAATTGGAGGAGCGCGCGTGCGCGGGGTTTCAAACTCCGGCGAGGTTCGCAAGAAAGAGGGGAAAACGACCAGGAAGTGTTTTCTCTGCCTACAGCCGGGACATTTTGCCAGAGTCTGCCCTCAGAGAAAAGCGTGGTAAGGAATGGTGGGGGCCGCGGGGGGAGAGCAGGAGCAGGGAAACGGCAAGGCTTGGCTGCAGGAGAGCGGGCACAGCAGCCAGGCGAGCAACCAGTGAAGGTGCCCAAACCAGACCCCCCCCCCCGGGCAGCAATAGCCATAGAGGTGGTGTTAGAACTCCCCAACGGACACCCTATTAAGGTGAAGGCATTGCTGGATTCTGGCAGCTCTTGCAACTTCTTTAGCAGGGATTTTGCACTAGAACACCAACTCCAGGTGGTGCCTCTCGAACACCCCCTGCAAGTAACAACCATTGATGGGAGAGAACTCTTGGGGGGGAGTGACCCACTAGACCCCTCCCATGAAAACGAGGGTCTCCAGACACACTGAGACAATTGCCTTTCACGTTGCCACATTAGCAGGGCCACCAATCATACTGGGAATGAGCTGGCTGGCACTGCACGATCCAGTAGTGGGGTGGCACCAGCGGACAGTCACCTTTGGGTCAGCTCACTGCGTAGAGCACTGTCACGAAGGGGAAGCCCCGAGGATGGCAGTAGCCAGGGTGGCAGGGATAGCGGTGGGAGAAAAGGTGAGAGTACTGTTATTGGTTTCAGAACTCACAGGGTTAAGGAGTTCTGTGTGACGTCTCTTACCTGAGGCGTGGTTAGAAACTCTTATGGGAGTGGATTGACTCTGAGAGTTTCAGTCTGGTTTCGCTTTTGCGGAGAGAGGACGCAAGATGGGTGAGCTTTCACCAGGTTTGAAGTTATGCTGTTAAACTTCATGATTAAAGGCTAAGAAGATAAGGAACGCCTTTGTGTCTGAATTTATTACTGCAATTGCTTCACCGCTGTGTTTATCTCTGCTACCGGCAAGAGGGAGAGGCAGGAAGGATTTTTGGATCAGCACGGACAGACAGCAGAGCTGTGCAAAGGGAAGCGTGCTGGACTCCATGTTTGTTTTTCTTGGAACTCATGGCAACTTTGGCCTCTCCGTTGCCATAAGTACCACCTCAGTATGCAGACCTGGAAGAAGTTTTCAGTGAGAAAGAGGCGGATAGACTACCCCCTCACAGGCCCTTTGACTGTCAGATCAACCTACTCCCAGGGGCTCAGTTACCAGTGGGTAAGCTGTACGCCATGTCAGACAGGGAGATGCAGGAGTTGAGGAAGTTCATTGACAAGAACCTGAAGAGGGGCTTTATACGAGAATCAAGGGCGGTGGGGGGCAGTCCAGTGTTCTTTGTGGACAAAAGAGACTCCAAGGAGCCCCGCTTGGTCGTAGATTATAGGTCGGTCAACCGGGTATCGGAACCAGTGACCTTCCCTATGCCCAGAATTGATGACATTTTGGCCAGGGTAAGGAAAGGGAAGGTTTTTACCAAGTTGGACCTTCAAGGGGCGTACAATTTGATAAGGATGAGGGAGGGGGATGAATGGAAAACCACGATGTTCACCCCTCTGGGGGCCTTTGAGTACCTCGTGATGCCCTTCGGATTACAATCGGGTTCCAGCACATTTCAAGCTTTCATGAACCACGTGTTGGGGTCCCTGCTGTACAAGAATTGTGTGGCCTTCCTGGACGACGTACTTATCTACTCAGAGAACGAGGAGCAGCATCTGAAAGATGTCAAGAAAGTGCTGAAAAGGCTGCAGGAGCATCAGCTGTGGGTCAAACTGGAGAAATGCCAATTCCACGCCCGAGAGGTGGGGGGAGAGCTTCCAAGATGGCGCCGGCAAGGGCAGCCCTGCTCTAAGCTCCATGCTAGTCGTGCAGTTTTTTATTAGTTTTTAACAGTTTTATTAATTTCTTTTTACCTGTTTTAATTGCTAGCTAAGGCATTTAAACCTACAAGTGACACAGCAATTTGTCTCCCTTGTTGGAAGGACACTGAATCACCGGCTACACAAGGAACTAGAAGGCAAGCGTTGGTTAAAATTACTCCCGGGCACTGGATCACCGCTGCTGTAGCTGTAGCCTGGAGACAGGGTCTGAGCGGAGTCTCAATACTTGGGGAAGGGAAAGAAGCCAAGCCGAAGTTTTGAAGCCAGGCCAGGGGAGGACCAGAGGAGACCATAGGAGTCCTCAGGTGCCTGGACAAGCAGCTGAACCCGACGGGCTTGAGGACCCAGCCTCCCTCACGAGCCGCTTTCTCCAGCTGCACTTCGTCATCCTACCAGCTAGTGTGGAAAGCTGTGAGGCTGTGAGGCTTCGGGTTGCTGAAATTACACTTTGAGAGGCGAAGAAGAAGTCTACGGCAGAGAGAGGTGAGAAGAAAGGAGACGGAAGTTCCAGTTAAACAAAACAAAAGCCTGGAAGTTCGCAAAGCGGTGAGACCCTTCTGTTTTAAGTAAAGCCTGCCTTCACTTACCCCAGAGACCGAATAGGGGAGGGACGGGGGACCGGATAAAGATTTAAATTGAGAGCCCTTGACTTGTATAATTAACCGTGAAGAGGGCTGAGCTGGAGAAGATTTACTAGAGCCCTCAACAGGAGTAAATCTCTATCGGAATTTTACTCTTATTATAGCTCTTCAACGAACTGTGGAGAAATCCCTGGAGTTAAATACTCAGCTGCACAGCTAAATCACTGACTGTGGTAGGAAGTTCCCTTCTTCTCTCCTGTATTATTTATATTATTTAGTTCATATCTACTGTGGCTATGGGCAAGAGGAAACGCCTCAGAGAAGCAGAGGAATTACTGCTTCTCCCTAGCCCCAAGCTACAAGCTAAGGGAAGAAGAGTCCAGTCAAATCCTCAAGCAGCAGTTACTACACACAATAGATTTCTTCCACTAAGTGACTTGGATGTAGTCATTCCCAAGCCCCAAAATACCATCTTACACACTTGTAATCTAACGAGCACTCCCATTAAAGGTGGGTCTGACGTGGATGGAAAAAAGATCCAGGATAAAGAGAACCAGCTGGGAAATGAGTCCTCCCATTTACAATTAGTCATTAGGACACTGGACTGTATATTTAAAAAGATAGACTTTCTGACGTGCTCAATTTCCAAGCTAACTGAAAAAGTGATGGATATGGATGCCAATATTGCCCTCAAAAATAACTACCAGAGGGGACCTCCACGGATAGCCCCACCAAAATCTGGGGCAAAGGGGATGAGAAAATACAAACTAAACAATCTCATGTGTAAGCAAAATCTAACACTGCAACCAAAGAAGGTGTGCCTAACGATAAGGTCAGAGATATGGGACTGGTCAAGCTTAGAAGGAGCTAAAATTGCCCTAAGTAAAATCCTGAGAATAAGCACAGTTCATATCGATCTTCGTGCTTTACTTCCGCTAACTCAATCAAATGGCCCTTACAAAGTTATTTTAGCCTTCCATTCGCTGAGATTACCCTTATTAATAATAAGAGAAAAATGGAAATTCATAAAAACAAAAATCATACCCACAAGGGTTTTTGCGGACAGCATAGTAAATCCACTACTTGTGGAAAAAGGGAAAGAGACATTAGATTCAGAAACAAGCTCTATAAAATCGCCAGACAAAGAGATCTTGCTCTCCCCACAGAGAACGGAGGAGATCGTCTGCAGCCCACAACTAGGAATGAATTTGGGTAGTTCCAGAATATCCAGTGGTGAAAGCGCCCTTATGAATTCATTTGATGAATTACAATCACAAGAAAAAGAAAAAATAATAAATAAATTGGACAAATTAAGAGAGAAGATGTTTCAGGCCAAAAGTAAAATAGGAAACAAAGAAATTCAAACAAACAGGGCCATTGAAGGCTCAGTGGACCTTCTCCAATTTAGCCCACAGCCCCAAAATAGGTCTATAAAATCCAAGGCAACGATACAGACAATCGTCCCGCCACCTTCATTAGTTAATTTGGAACCAGCTCATCCTGTACCAACCGGAATGGATATATCTACTAAAGAACAGCAAAATGTAAACAAAATTTCGACACATTCCTCAATGCCTGACCTGGAGTCATCATTATCGGACGGAGAATCCCTAGCTGATGATCTAGAAGTTCAATCTGTTATCGATACGGACTGGACAGAAGACCCCTTGGGCCATATAAATAAGATGATATACCCATGGAAGGAAAATCTAATAATAGCTAAAACTTGTACCGACCTAATCTCTGCCCCCCTAGGTGATAAGCTCTCTGATAAAACAAGGGATTTCAGAGAGGAGATCAGACCAAACCAGGACACTACCCCTATAGGACCGAGCGAGCAGAGCATAATTATAAACAGCTCAAGAGGCACACCTGCGTCAAAAGGAGAGAAGTCATCTACTATTAGTCAAAGGAAAATTACTGACTTCTTTAAATCTGACAACCCAAGATCAGCGTTCCCCCCTTCTCCATTGTGACTACCCAAACCCCAGTCAAATCTCTCCCCCCCCCCCCCCCCGTTCTCCTTTTTAAGCTGGAACATAGCAGGTTGGAAGGGGAAAAAATCTGACCCGGACCTTGTAAAACTAATAAACTTACACCAAGTAATTCTTTTACAAGAAACATGGGAAGAGGGGAGAGTAGATATTAATGGTTTTGATGTTACATCATTACCGGCATGCCCGTCTACTAAAGGAGGCCGGCCTAGTGGAGGATTAGTTATAGCAATTTCCTTGAAAATACAGGCAAAACTCACGCTTGTAAATGCTTCCACCTTTGCAATTACAGCCCTGATTACGGGGAAAAATTTTGAACTTGTTATAACAAATGTCTATCTTCCTCCTGGAGGCAACACTGCAGACTTATACAATAAATGGGGAATTTTGGAGGAACATCTTACTCTTTGTCTCTCCAAATACCCCAATATACCCAATGTTATAGCAGGGGACTTCAATGCTCGCATTGCAACAAACTGGGAGTCTTTAATCAAAGCCAAATGGTGGATAACTCCAGAATTCATTAATGACCTCGCCCTCCATACTCAAAGACTTTCCAAAGACAAAAGGGTAAATGAAGCAGGAACCCTTCTTTACCAATTGTTACTACGTCTAAACTTAGTGATTCTAAACGGGAACTGCCCGCCAGACGTACCGGGTGATTTTACACACATAAGCTCCTCTGCAAACAGTGTCCTGGATTATATGTTAGTATCTCATGACATTTTCCCCAAATTTTCCCATTTTAAAGTTGAAAATATTCAACTGAGCGACCACCTACCGTTGGTCGCCACAATGACTATAGACTGGACCCCAGATGGAGACAGGCACCCAACACATCTGATTACGAACTCAGTATTGCAAATCAAAAGTGTTAAATGGTCCGAATTACAGGCCCAAAAATACTCAGCATATTTCCAACAAGGGCTAAAACAAGCATATTCAGGCTTAATTGAGGACTACTACGATTATGACCAAACTCTAAGACTATTCTCGAATCTGTCAGAAGATCTATCGTCCTTTTTCTCTGTTCCGACGCATAAAATAAATCGAACACAAAGGAAGATAGGTGCATTGTGGTTCAATAGTGCTTGTAAACAGGCTAGACAACTTCTTGGTAACATCTACAAAGAATATAAAGCAACGGTCCTGCCAAAAGAATATTTCCAAGCAAAATCGGCCTACAAGCAAATTCAAAAGGGAGCTAGACAGGAATGGCAAGTGAATCAATGGCGGGCAATCATAGAAGCCTCATCATTACGGAACTCCAGACAATTTTGGCTCCTGGTAAATCAAAGAACTAAAAGATACCCTTTAACTATTATTCCTGCCCCGGTTTGGGAATCATACTTAAAAAATTATTTTGCCACAGCTGACTGTACTGCTAACACAAGAGATGAATTTCAAGAACAGCTTCCCCTCTGGCCCCCCACTGATCCGGAGGACATCCATGATTTGATCGTTAAACTCAAAACAGGGAAAGCGCCTGGGCCAGACCTGATCCCGGCAGAAGCTATAAAATACCATGCGGACTGGTGGGCTTAAGTCCTGGCGACCATTTTTGATGCCGTTAACAACTCTGGAATGATCCCGGAAGTATGGAAGGACGCTATTATCGTTCCAATCCACAAAAAGGGCTCACCAGATGACCCAGGAAATTATAGAAATATCAGTCTGCTCTCAATAGTGGGGAAACTGTATGCCCGCTTCCTGTTGAACAGACTTACCCAATGGGCCGAAGAGAAAAAATTAATTGGGCCCGAACAAGCTGGATTTCGCCCAAAACAGTCAACAATTAATCATATTCTAATTTTACAGCATCTTGCCTGGAAATATTCCACCCCAAAGGGTGGCCAACTCTGTGTGGCATTCATTGATCTAAAGGCAGCTGTCAGGGAACTGCCATCGGAGCATCAGGTGGCGGAGGG
This sequence comes from Podarcis bocagei, assembly GCF_964188305.1. NCBI lineage: Eukaryota > Metazoa > Chordata > Lepidosauria > Squamata > Lacertidae > Podarcis > Podarcis bocagei. The sequence continues at coordinate 36,983,114 of NC_138131.1, forward strand.
GCTCAGGGAGGAAGAAAGAGACTCAACAGCTGAAGAAGGAACCAGCAGGGGGAGGAGTGGTTCTCTGAGGGAAGGCGAGCAGGAGGGAGGGCTCAGAGACGCTTCCAGCGAGAACAGTGGGGAGGTATCTGAGTCTCCCATAGGGAGACCCACACCTCGCCGGAAACTGTCACGCCGTGAGTCCAGGAGACGCGTTTCCATGAAGGAGCTTCTTTGCTGGAAGCGCTTCCGCAGACAGCCACTGTCAGACTCAACGAGTGACTAGAGCAGACATGTTTGAGGCGCTCTGTCACGCCCAGAGGTTTGTGGAGCCGCACAAACTCTGAGGGAGCTCGATTTTACGCACAAGCAGCTAATCATCCCATTACAGCAGTCTGACAGTCTCTGTACGCTGCCTGTGCAGGAGAAAGCATCATGAGCGAACCAGCCGGAACCGGAGGAGCAGGGGTTGGAGCTGGTCCAAGCTTGGAAGAAAGATACCGAGCGTTGGAAGTCCAACTTGCGCTGCAGACGGCGAGGCTTGAGGAGAGAAGGGCTCAGGATGCAGACAAGAAGGGGAGAGCCACCCAATTCCCCAGAAAGGTACCAGGATTGGTGCAGAAGTTTGGGGGGGACCCCAAGGATTACCATGCCTTTAGGACAGAGATGCAATATGCCATTAATGTGCAGTTTGATGAGTTCCCTGATGAGGAATCGCGAGTTGCTTTCGTAATTGGGCATCTTGAGAAAGGGGCACGAGACTGGGTTCGACCCCTAATGGCAACGCACAATGACGTCCTAAAGGACACGATGAAGTTCTTTCGTGCAATGGATATCATGTTTTCCAGCGATATTGAGGAAGGGGTGGTGCGCAGACAGCTAATGGCTTGCAAGCAGGGAAGCCGATCTGTCCGTGAGTACTGGACTGAGTTTACCATGCTGGTTCACAGATTGGGTTGGGATTTATCGGCGGCACCCATTCAGATGCTATTTGAAGAAGGTCTTTCTTCGGCTGTGAAAGACGAGCTGTCCCGGAGCCCCAGGGCGGTGTCTATGGATCAGCTGACCAAATCTGCGCTGACCATAGGAGCGCGTCAGGAGGCAAGAGCCTTGGAGAGGCGGGAAGGGAGAGGGGAACGTTGGAAGGAGTTCCGCATTCCAGACATTCCTGAGCCAGCTTTCCCGCCGGCAGAGCCGATGGAAATCGGAACAGCGCGCGCGCGCGCATTTTCAAAACCCAGTGAGGGGGCTAAGAAGGAGGGAAAGGGCGCCCGGAAATGCTATCTCTGCCAACAGCCAGGACACTTTGCCAGAGTCTGTCCCCAGAGGAAGGAATGGCAAGGGATGGTGGGAGCTGTTGAGGGAGGAGAGCAGGGAGAAACGGAGCAGGTAAAAGCCAACGCCTGGTTGCCACAGTCGGGGCACTGCAGCCAGGCCAAAGAGCAGTGAAAGTGCCCGTGCCAGAAGCTCCTCAACCTGCTCTAGTGATTGAAGTGTCGCTAGAGCTGCAAAATGGACACCCCCTAAAAATAAAGGCGCTGTTGGACTCAGGCAGCTCCTGCAATTTTATGAGCAAGGAGTTTGCTGCTGAACACCAGATACAGACGATCCCTTTAAGCAACCCCCTGCAGGTGACCACGATCGATGGCAGGGAGCTGTTGGGAGGAGGAGTCAGCTTGCAGACCGTCCCAATGATAATGAGGGTGGCAAGGCACACAGAACTGATAGCGTTTAATGTGGCCACCTTGGGAGGCGCTCCCATTATTTTGGGAATGAGCTGGCTAGCGCTACATGATCCGCTGGTGGGCTGGCATCAAAGAGTGGTTTCCTTTGGTTCAGCACATTGCTTAGAACACTGCAAAGGGGAAAAGGGTTCAGCAGGGGCCCAAGCCACCCTAGCAGGGACTGAAGTAATGGAGAAGGTGAAGGTACCACCACAGTATGCAGATCTCAGCGACGTGTTCAGCGAGAAGGAAGCTGACCAACTACCCCCGCATAGGCCCTTTGATTGCCAGATCAATTTACTCCCTGGAGCACAGCTTCCTGTGGGCAAGTTGTATGCCATGTCAGACAGAGAAATGCAGGAGTTGCGAGAGTTTATTGACAAGAACCTGAAGAGAGGCTTCATCAGAGAGTCCAAAGCAGCGGGGGGTAGCCCAGTGTTTTTTGTGGATAAAAAGCACACGGACAAGCCGAGACTTGTATGTGATTTCAGGCGGTTAAATGCAGTGACAGAACCAGTGGCTTTCCCTATGCCCAGGATTGATGATATTTTGACCAGGGTGAGGAAGGGAAAGATTTTTACAAAGCTGGATCTAAGGGGGGCGTACAACCTGATACGTATAAGGAAAGGGGATGAATGGAAAACCACCATGTTTACCCCTTTGGGGGCATTTGAATATCTCGTTATGCCTTTTGGATTAAAAGCAGGCTCAGCGTGCTTTCAATCTTTTATGAACCACGTACTGGGTCCTTTGCTCTACAAGAATTGCGTTGCCTTCCTAGATGATGTGTTGGTGTATTCGGAGAATGAGGAGCAACATGTGAGAGACGTCAGAGAAGTGTTGAGCAGGCTGCAAGCCAACAGGCTGTGGGTGAAACTGGAGAAGTGTCAGTTTCATACCAAGGAGGTGGAATTCCTGGGGTACCGCCTGTCAGACAAGGGATTGGCCATGGATCCCGGCAAGGTGCAGGCAGTGCTGGACTGGAAAACACCCAAAACCAAGAAGGATGTGCAGAGGTTCCTAGGGTTTGGAAACTTTTATCGTAAGTTCATCCGAAACTTCGCCCACCTGACGGCGCCCATTACGGACTGTCTCAGCAGTAAAAAGAAGTTTGTATGGACGGCGGAGGCGGAGCGAGCGTTTGAGGAACTGAAAAGGGCCTTCGCCTCTGAAGAACAACTTCTGCATGTGGACTTACAAAGGAAGCTGAGGGTCGAAACAGACGCATCTGACAGAGCCATAGGGGCGGTGCTTCTTCTGCAGCCGGGGAAGGAGGAGTCAGAGTGGCGACCGTGTGCCTTCTTTTCGCGAAAGCTGAACAAATCCGAGAGGAACTACACGGTGTACGACCGGGAACTTCTTGCTATTCATGAGGCTTTCCGGAAATGGAGGCACCTGCTAATTGGTGCACAACATAAGGTGCAAGTGTGCACGGACCATAAGAATCTAGAGTATTGGAGAACTGCGCGAGTGCTCAACCAACGGCAGTTGAGATGGGCCCAGGAGTTCTCCAAATTTAACTTTGAGATTTGTTACGTGCCAGGCCCAGAGAACGTTAGGGCGGACGCTCTCTCACGCAAACCTGAATATTTGGAGGGGGAGGGAGCACCCGAAGAGACCCATGTCATTCCAGAGGACCGCTGGGTGTGTGGGGCGGCATTGGTGGGGCAAAGGGAATTGGTAGAGGGAACGGTGCATGATGAATACGCCCAGGACAAACTCAGGGGTCTCAGGAGGGAGGGAGACAAACCCGGGGGTTTTGAGGAGAGAAACGGGGCATTGTACTACAAGGGAGCGTTATATATACCCGAAGGGGAATTGAGGGAGAAGGTACTCAAGCAACTGCACGATAGCCCCACAGCAGGGCATTTTGGGCAACACAAAACCATGTGGCTGGTTACCAGGGAATTCTGGTGGCCCAAGGTCAGGGAAGATGTGCGGGAGTATGTGAGAGGGTGTGAACAATGCCAACGAGCCAAGGGGGAGAGGCGGGCACCGGCAGGTTTATTAGAACCACTACCCACACCTGAAAGACCGTGGGAAGCAGTGGCAATAGATTTCATGACTGATCTGCCAAGGTCTAGAGGGAAAACAGCCATCATGGTTGTGGTAGACCTGTTAACTAAAATGGCCCACTTTATAGCCTGCTCACATGCGGTCACAGCAGAAGAAACAGCTAAATTGTTTGTAGAAACTGTGTTTAGGTTGCATGGCGCCCCCTTGAGGGTGGTTTCAGACCGAGGGAAACAATTTACTTCCAGGTTCTGGAGGAAGCTCATGAGCTTACTGCATGTAGAGGTTAATTTCTCAACGGCCCGTCATCCAGAAACCAACGGGCAGGCGGAAAGAGCTAATGGTGTTCTCCAGCAATATTTGAGGTGTTATGTGAATGACAGAGAGAATGATTGGGTGGAGAAGCTGGCGTTGGCAGAATTTGCCTACAACAATGCAGAGAACGTGTCCACGGGGATGAGCCCCTTTTTGGCTAATTACGGGTGCCATCCCAGAGCCTTCCCAGGGGGGGAAGGGGTGAACTGGAGCGTTCCAGCTGCAGAACAGTTCGTTGAAGAAATGGAAGCGATCCATCGCCAGCTCCAACTCAACTTAAACAGGGCTAAGGAGGAATATAAGAGGCAGGCAGACAAAAGCAGAAGGGAAGGTGAAAGCATTAGTGTGGGGAACCAGGTGTGGCTGTCAACCCAAGGGTTGCCATTCAAAGGGGGTTGTAAGAAGTTAAGACCAAAAAGGCTGGGCCCATTTGAAGTCATGCAGCAGGTCAACCCAGTGGCTTTCAGACTCCGGTTACCGAACCACATGAAGCTGCACCCAGTTTTCCACAGGTCGTTGCTGTCACCATATAAAGGGGACAGAGAAGGGAGGGTCACTAGGGGGCCAGCAATGGAGGAGAAGGAACACAGCTACCATGTAGCGGAGATCCTCGATTCCAGGTGGAAGGGAGATCAAGTAGAGTATTTGGTAATGTGGGAAGGGGAACCGGAGTCGGAAAACACCTGGGTTAGGGCAGAGGATGTCAATGACGAAGTTTTAATAGAAACTTTTCATCAGAGGTTCCCACGTAAACCTCAGCCTGTAGCGAGGTTCCGGAGGGAATACTTTGCCACCACCGACGAAGAAGAGGAGTTGGAGGGGTTCACAGATTCCGAAGAGGAGGAGGATTCAGCGAGCCAGGACGGCGATCGATGGAGGGAATTGTTCGAGACGTCTGAAGATGAAGAAGATTCTTTTCGGGGTTTTAACCCTTCACCTCCCAGGGGAGAGGAAATGGGAGGGGGCGAGGGGGGCCCTGGAGGGGAGGTGGATGTCAGGGAACTGCCATCGGAGCATCAGGTGGCGGAGGGGCTCAGGGAGGAAGAAAGAGACTCAACAGCTGAAGAAGGAACCAGCAGGGGGAGGAGTGGTTCTCTGAGGGAAGGCGAGCAGGAGGGAGGGCTCAGAGACGCTTCCAGCGAGAACAGTGGGGAGGTATCTGAGTCTCCCATAGGGAGACCCACACCTCGCCGGAAACTGTCACGCCGTGAGTCCAGGAGACGCGTTTCCGTGAAGGAGCTTCTTTGCTGGAAGCGCTTCCGCAGACAGCCACTGTCAGACTCAACGAGTGACTAGAGCAGACATGTTTGAGGCGCTCTGTCACGCCCAGAGGTTTGTGGAGCCGCACAAACTCTGAGGGAGCTCGATTTTACGCACAAGCAGCTAATCATCCCATTACAGCAGCATTCGATAGTATCCCCAGGAACATCCTCTGGGAAAAACTCACCCGCTGGGGCATCGACAGAAGGCTTCTCTGGCTAATAATTAAACTCCATGAGAACTCAGTGGCCAGAGTGAGACTCACTCCGGAGGGCGATCTCACCAATTCAATTCCCATTAACAGAGGTGTCCGACAGGGCTGTATATTGGCTCCATTCCTGTTTAATTTATTCATAAGCGACATGAGGACTCCCCTAACAGAGGCTCAAGAAAGGATTCACGCACCCCGCCTAGCACTTTATCGTTGCCCTCTGTTACTATATGCGGATGACGCAGTCATCCTCTCCTTTTCTAGAGTAGGTCTCAGGAGGGCCTTAAAATTTTTTGGATCATATTGTAACACAAATTCCCTTACAATTAATTATGGAAAATCTAAGATCCTAGTTTTCTCAAAGAGCCGGAAACTCCATAATTGGAGAATTGATGGGAGAGTCATCGAACCAGTTTATAGATTCCAATACTTGGGAGTTTGGTTACAACATAACCTTAGATGGAAGGCCCATGTAGCTTATGTTACAAACAGAGCCAAAGCTATCTCCTTGGCGATCTTGCGATTCTTCTTCACCGATGGAGCCCTCCACATCCCATCGGCGTTGAAAGTGTTCAAGGCCAAGGTGATCCCGACAATTGCTTATGCCATCTCAACTTGGGGGACTTTTGTCAACCTATCTCACCTACAGGTTATTCAAAATCAGTTTTTAAGAGGGATATTGAAACTGCCCAACTGTGTAAGTAATACAGCGTTACACATGGAACTTAATATTGTATCCCTGGAAAACGCCCTGTGGAAGCACATACTCTGTCACTGGTTATCTCTATGGCACAATCTCCCAAACTTGTATTTGATACAATGTATGTGGAGAGATGATTTCCAGAGCCCATGGGTAAAAAATTTACAACTGAAAATTACGGCAATGGGAATCTCCCCATCTAAATTACTAGAGCAGGACATAGTTCCAGCTAAAAGAACAGTAACCTGTAAACTAGAGGAGATGGACTTGCAGCAGAAAATGGTGTTGGGCAATGGTACCTGCTCACCTCAAAACCTTGGTTTATTACCCCTCTTAAGGCTCCCAAACTATTTGAATTCCTTAACTTCTTCGACTCATAGATATGCCTTTATAAAGGCAAGATTCAACGCCTTCCCATCAAACGTGCTGAGAAATAGATTTTCCAATGGACAGATATCGCTCTTATGTGATTGTAATTGTGGGGCACCGGAATCGTTGCATCACATAATCTTTGATTGTGCTTCTCACTCATCGGCCAGGAGCAAGTTTCTTGATCCATATCTAAAGGGAATCGCCGATGATTGGAATGAAGCCAAACTGAGATATCTACTAAATGATGAAGATCCCCTAAGATCACTCACGGTTGCCAGATTCTTGATCAGCGTCCTATCCCTAAAGAAGAAAAACGGACTCCTGTGCGGCTCGGATGACCCTTTTAAACCATGATATATGTTTTAGGATGTAACTAGGTGATATCACCACTGATGTCTTTTATTAATTTATGAGCAGAAGACGATGTCTATGTTGCAAATTTAGTGTAATGTATGTTGTTGGGTCTTTTGCTTATTTTGCTTTGGTTCTTGTCTGTTCTTGTAAGTTTTTAGCTGTTTTAAATTTGGAGGTTTAAGTATATATATGTTGGTGGGAAACTGTCGTGTGACGGGCCAATGGCCGTAATAAATATCAATCAAGAATGGAAATAAAAAGTCCATTGTATAAAATACATTTGAGGGTCACTTGAGCAGGAAGCACGTGAGGCGCAGCAAAACACAGGCCGATAAACAGTAGACAAAGCCCATCTTTCCCAAACATCGCAGGAAAAGGCCAGAATTTACGAAGCGCATGAACCATCACAGCTTTCCTCAATGATGAAGCAATTGCTAATATATAATCATAGAACTAGGGAGTTTGAAAGGGCCACGAGGCTCATCTAGGCTTACCCCCTGCAATGTGGGAATCTTTGCCAAAGAGCTTCCCTCTTGTGGCTTATCCCCACAACAGATACTGACTTTGGATTTTGGTCAAGCAAACAGTCTAATCCAGGCATTCCCAACCTGCGGCCCTCCAGATGTTTTTGTCCTACAACTCCCATGATCCCTACCTCACAGGACCAGTGGTCAGGGATGATGGGAATTGTAGTCCAAAACATCTGAAGGGCCGACGGCTGGGGATGCCTGGTCTAATCTGTCAGTGCCTAAATGATCTCAAGTGTCAGAACAACTTGACTGCTATCAGGAAATTTCCCACCGTCCCATTTCGACTCTCCAGCACCTGATCTGCATCACCAAGCAATCCCAAAATGCCGACAGCTTTGAACCTTGCAAGATCAAATGTCTCGCCCTGGACTGGACTCGAGGGACGATTCCGACAGATTCCACATGGGAAACGCTCATGTCCCATGTAGCACCAAATCAGTAGTGCATGTGCTTTATAAAAAGCCTTGAGGAGATGATTGTGTTGTTGTTTAGTCGTGTCCAACTCTTCGTGACCCCCTGGACCAGAGCATGCCAGGCACTTCTGTCTTCCACTGCCTCCCGCAGTTTGGTCCAACTCATGCTGGTAGCTTCGAGAACACTGTCCCACCATCTCGTCCTCCGTTGTCCCCTTCTCCTTGTGCCCTCCATCTTTCCCAACACCAGGGTCTTTTCCAGGAAATCCAGGAAATGCTGGGTGAGATCCCATGGACAGTAATACTAAAAGGAAAGGGAGTTCATGATGGCTGGGAGTTTGTTAAGAGGGAGATAGTAAAAGCACAACGTCAGGCAATACCAATGAGACTGAAACATGGAAGGTGCCTAAAGAAGCCAGGGTGGCTATCTAAAGAACTTTTAACTGAGTTAAGATTAAAAAAGGATGTGTACAAAAACTGGAAAAGGGGGGAAACCACCAAAGAGGAATTCAAACAAATAGCCAGCACGTGTAGACACAAAGTCAGAAAAGCTAAAGCACAGAATGAACTCAGGCTGGCTAGAGAGGTTAAAAGCAACAAAAAAGGCTTTTATGGGTATGTTCGTAGCAAAAGGAAGAACAAAGAAACAGTGGGGTCACTCAGAGGAGAAGATGGTGAAATGCAAACAGGGGACACAGAAAGGGCTGAACTCCTCAATGCCTTCTTTGCCTCAGTCTTCTCCGATAAAGAAAACAATGCCCGACCTGAAGAATTTGGAGCAAATGATTCAGCAAAGGAAACACAGCCCAGAATAACTAAGGAGATAGTACAAGAATACTTGGCTAGTTTAGATGTATTCAAGTCTCCAGGGCCAGATGAACTGCATCCAAGAGTATTAAAAGAACTGGCAGATGTGATCTCAGAACCACTGGCAGTCATCTTTGAGAATTCCTGGAGAACAGGCAAAGTCCCGGCAGACTGGAGGAGGGCAAATGTTGTCCCCATTTTCAAAAAGGGGAAAAGAGAGGACCCAAATAATTATCGCCCAGTCAGTCTGACATCAATACCAGGGAAGATTCTGGAGCAGATCATTAAGCAAACAGTCTGTGAGCACCTAGAAAGGAATGCTGTGATACCAATAGTCAGCATGGATTTCTGAAAAATAAGTCATGTCAGACTAACCTGATCTCCTTTTTTGACAGAATTACAACCCTGGTAGATGAAGGGAACGCAGTGGATGTAGCCTACCTTGATTTCAGCAAGGCATTTGACAAGGTGCCCCATGATATTCTTGTAAAGAAGCTGGTAAAATGCGGTCTTGACTATGCTACCACTCAGTGGATTTGTAACTGGCTGACTGACCGAACCCAAAGGATTCTCATCAATGGTTCCTCTTCATCCTGGAGAAGAGCGACTAGTGGGGTGCCACAGGGTTCTGTCTTGGGCCCGGTCTTATTCAACATCTTTATCAACGACTTGGATGATGGATTCAAGGGCATCCTGATCAAATTTGCAGATGACACCAAACTGGGAGGGGTGGCTAACACCCCAGAGGACAGGATCACACTTCAAAACGACCTTGACAGATTAGAGAACTGGGCAAAAACAAACAAGATGAATTTTAACAGGGAGAAATGTAAAGTATTACACTTGGGCAAAAAAAATGAGAGGCACAAAAACAAGATGGGGGACACCTGGCTTGAGAGCAGTACATGTGAAAAGGATCTAGGAGTCTTGGTTGACCATAAACTTGACATGAGCCAACAGTGTAACGCAGCAGCTAAAAAAGCCAATGCAATTCTGGGCTGCATCAATAGGAGTATAGCATCTAGATCAAGGGAAGTAATAGTGCCACTGTATTCTGCTCTGGTCAGACCTCACCTAGAGTATTGTGTCCAGTTCTGGGCACCACAATTCAAGAAGGACACTGACAAACTGGAACGTGTCCAGAGGAGGGCAACCAAAATGGTCAAAGGCCTGGAAACGATGCCTTATGAGGAACGGCTAAGGGAGCTGGGCATGTTTAGCCTGGAGAAGAGGAGGTTAAGGGGTGATATGATAGCCATGTTCAAATATATAAAAGGATGTCACATAGAGGAGGGAGAAAGGTTGTTTTCTGCTGCTCCAGAGAAGCGGACACGGAGCAATGGATCCAAACTACAAGAAAGAAGATTCCACCTAAACATTAGGAAGAACTTCCTGACAGTAAGAGCTGTTTGACAGTGGAATTTGCTGCCAAGGAGTGTGGTGGAGTCTCCTACTTTGGAGGTCTTTAAGCAGAGGCTTGACAACCATATGTCAGGAGTGCTCTGATGGTGTTTCCTGCTTGGCAGGGGGTTGGACTCGATGGCCCTTGTGGTCTATTCCAACTCTATGATTCTATGATTCTCTTCTCATGAGGTGGCCAAAGTCTTGGAGCCTCAGCTTCAGGATGTGTCCTTCCAGTGAGCACTCTGGGCTGATTTCCTTCAGAATGGATAGGTTTGATCTTCTTGCAGTCCATGGGACTCTCAAGAGTCTCCTCCAGCATCATAATTCAAAAGCATCAATTCTTCGGCGATCAGCCTTCTTTATGGTCCAGCTCTCACTTCCATACATCACTACTGGGAAAACATAGCTTTTACTATACTGACCTTGTTGGCAAGGTGGTGTCTCTGCTTTTTAAGATGCTGTCTAGGTTTGTCGTGAGATGATTACCCCTCCTTTATTGCCTGTTCCGGGTTGCCCAACCACTACCCCAGAGTCCTCTCTTGGCAGATCAAGAGGAGCAGGTGACGGCAAAGGCGGCCGGGTTTTGAGCTGGGGCAGTCAGAATAAGGTCCACTCTTGATTCAAAACCCTCAAATGTATTTGATATCATTGATTTTTCATTTCTATTCCTTGCAGATCATCTCGTTGTTTTATTGCTACAACCAAGGGCTGATGCAAATTAAGAGGATAATGATAATGATGATGATGATGATAATAATAATAATAATAATAATAATAATAATAATAATAATAATAATAATAATAATAAAAAAAAATAAAAAAAACTTTTATTTGTATCCTGCCCTCCCCGTCCGAAACCGGGCTCAGGGAGGCTAACACCAAATATGTAACACTGGTATAAAATCAAGCAATAACGAAATTACCTCCTGAAAACAAGCCAGGATCAAATTCAAATCCAATTAGATGGCTTTCCGCAGGATTAGGGTTGGGAACAGTAAACGCTCATCAGGCCCAACTCTTATATGGGCCTGTGAGAACACTGGGAGGCCTCTTTCATACTAGTCCTTACACAAAAAGAGAAGGGGAGTCAGGCTGAACCAAAGGCCCGGCGGAACAACTCCATCTTACAGGCCCTGCAGAAAGATGTCAGATCCCACAGGGTCCTGATCTCTTGTGGCAGAGAGTTCCACCAGGCCGGGGCCAAGGCTGAAAAGGCCCTGGCCCTGGTCGAGGCCAGCCTAATCTCCCTGAAGCCCAGGACCTCTAACATTTTTTTATTTGCAGACTGTTAGATCCTCCGTGGAGAGGCGGTCCTAGGCTGTATTCATTCGTTTGGCCCAACGTGGGGCTCATACCCATGACCCCAAGATTCAGAATCTCAGCGCTCTGCCGCCTGAGCTACTCACACAGCTGCCCTCTTGTGCACCTCACCTCAAATTTGTCCGAATTGTGCATGCCTGGGATGCACTGCATGAGATGGGAGGTGGGGTGGTTCCCAAAGTCAGAGCTCAGGTAGCCAACGCGGAGCCGGCCCTCACTGCCTTTCAGGTCCTTGGGGTGCTCATAAGGCGGCTTGTGGAGCACGTTGATCTAGCAAGGGGATTCAAGAAAGCCGGGTTACGGAAATGACATGGGGGTGGGGGACATGAGGCCACATCTTTGAAGTTGTTCCAATGTTACAAATATACATACCTTTGACTTGACAGCCCAAGAAAGACACGCAGAAAATCTATGCTTTAACCGACTCTCCTCATTCCGCCATTTGAACGAATTTGGGCTCCACCTCCCTCCATGAGCCAAGAAGCAGGAAGTCATGTAGGCAGCAGGAACAGGGCATCCCGCCAGAATTCCCCAAGCCTGAGAGCACATACACGGCACCCCACCAAGGGAGGGACCAAGGGGGCAACCATAGACATCTGCCAAGGCAGTTTAGCAAGGCAGGTGTTCTGAATGCCCATCTCCAGACAAGTCCAGTGGGAAAGGACGTGTCAAGAGTTTTATTGTTCTTTCAGTGATGGAGATTTAAGGGGTCTGATAAAGGGACCTCATAGTGAATGCATAACCCTTGTATACCCCTCCTCATTTGTGATGTGCTAGTGATGTAGTGATGATGTATCAACGATGCTGCTTGAAGTGTATTCTGGGGGGAAGAAGGAAGTTTTAAAAGTTGACATTGCCCCATGCTCGGGGTTCTTACTCCTGGGCAGACCTGTGGTGCAACAGTAAGAATCATGGTCTACTGACCACTGTTTTGCTCCAAATTACCGGGCTGGGACTTCCTCCTTTTACTGACAGCATGGACCCATGGGGGACAAGTGCCCCGGTGAGCTAGGCTGTCAAGGAGTCACTCACCCTGGAATTTTTTCGCTTAACAGCCATTGGCGCCAATACAGAGCAGGCTTCCTAAACCTTGGCCCTCCAGCTGTTTTCAAACTACAGTGCCCATCATCCCTGACCACTAGACCTGCTAGCTAGGGACCATGGAGCTGTAGGCCAAAAGCATCAGGAGGGCCAAGGTTGAGGAAGCCTGATAGAGAGCTCTACCTCTCTTTCAAATCAGAGCCGGCAAAGGCGGTGGAGTTCCTGCGCGGGTGCCTCGAGGCGGTTGGAGGATGGATGGCAGCTAACTGGTTGAGGTTGAATCCTGACAAGACTGAAGTTCTGTGGTGTGTGGGCGGGTGGGGGGGACTCCCTGGTCCTGAACGGGGCAACTGTGCCCCTGAAGGACCAGCTGCACAGTCTGGGGGTCATTTTGGACCCATGGAGGCACAGGTCTGTTCTGTGTCCAGGGCAGCTCTATCTGGGATGCAGGATAAGACCCTCCCTGCCCACGGACTCTCTTGCCAGAGTGGCGCATGCTCTTGTTATCTCCAGCTTGGACGACTGCAATGCGCTCTATGTGGGGCTACCTTACTGCAATTAATCCAGAATGTGGTAGCCAGACTGGGGGCCGTGAACAGCCGCAGAGACCACATAACACCAGTCTTGAAAGACCTGCATTGACTCCCAGTACGTTTCCGGGCACAATTCAAAGTGTTGGTGCTGACCTTGAAAGCCCTAAACAGCCCAGCAGATGAAACTTTCCTCTGGTTGTCAATATTAAGAGGATGCCAGCAAGATCAAACCTTTCTGTAAAATAAAGGATTTAAATCCAGTCTGACTGAGACCACATACCACCGGTCCCAAGAGATCTGCTTTGGCTCCCAGTACGTTTCCAAGCACAATTCATAGTGTCGGTGCTGACCTTGAAAGCCCTCAATGGCCTCGGCCCAGTAGACCTGAAGGAGCATCTCCACCCCGGACACCGGGGTCCCTCTCCCGAGGGCCTTCTGGCGCTTCCCTCCCTGCAAGAAGCCAAGTTACAGGGAAGCAGGCAGAGGGCCTTCTCGTGGTGACGGCCGCCCTGTGGAACGCCCTTCCATCAGATGTCAAAGAAATAAGCAATTATCTCACTTTTAAAAGACATCTGAAGGCAGCCCTGTTTAGGGAAGTTTTTAAATATTTAATGCTGTCTTGTGTTTTTAATATTTGGTTGGCAGCCACCCAGAGTGGCTGAGGATACCCAGACAGATGGGCAGGGTAGAAATAATAAATTATTATATATTATTATATATCCAAAGCCAACATGAAAGCATTCAAACTCTGACGGAACGGAGCGGCGCACACCTCTTCACAGCATAGACCCACCTTGTCCAGGCAAAGGTTCCCATGTCTCTCGGCAATAGCCTTTCGGAAGCCGTGAGACAGTGGATACAGCATGCTGTGATGGGGGTGCACCGAAGGGAGCCGGTTCTTCTCCAGCTGGTCAGCCACAATACTGACAAGCTTCTTCATTCTCTCGTCGTAATCGGTCCAATCACAGACGATCTGAAAGGGGGCAAAGAAAACCAGGGTTCTAGATTCAGGTAGGTAGCCGTATTGGTCTGATGAAGTCAAAATATATATAAAAATTGTCCAGTAGTGCCTTAGAGACCAACAAAGTTTGTTCTTGGTATAAGCCAGGCACCCCAAGCCTTCGGCCCTCCAGATGTTTTAGACTACAATTCCCATCATCCCCGACCACTGGTCCTGTTAGCTAGGGATCATGGGAGTTGTAGGCCAAAACATCGGGGGGGGGGCGCAGGTTGGGGATGCCTGATATAAGCTTTTGTGTGCATGCACACTTCTTCAGATACACTGAAGCGGAAGTCCCCAGACCCTGATATACAGAGGGAGAAGTCCCCAGACCCTGCTATATAAGAGTAAGGAGAAGCCCCCAGACCCTGATATATAGTGGGAGGGTGAGTTGGGGTTTTTCTCCGAAGGGTAGTAGGAGTCAATGGGTATGGTCCACCTGCTGGCAACTGTGAATGACTGAAAAAACAAGGGATGGTACGCAGATGACCTGAAATAGTTTTAGGATATTTAGGATAGCAATGGATCCAAACTACAAGAAATAGTTTTAGGATATTTAGGATAGCAATGGATCCAAACTACAAGAAAGAAGATTCCACCTAAACATTAGGAAGAACTTCCTGACAGTAAGAGCTGTTCGACAGTGGAATTTGCTGCCAAGGAGTGTGGTGGAGTCTCCTACTTTGGAGGTCTTTAAGCAGAGGCTTGACAACCATATGTCAGGAGTGCTCTGATGGTGTTTCCTGCTTGGCAGGGGGTTGGACTCGATGGCCCTTGTGGTCTCTTCCAACTCTATGATTCTATGATTCTATGATTCTATGATTCTATGATTCTAGGATATGTAATGAGACACAGTCGTCCTCAGGTTGACCATACTGATTGAGTCCTACTACCGTTCAGAGAAATACCCCGCCCCACCCTCCCTCTAAATATCAGGGTGTGGGGACTTCCGCTTCAGTGTATCTGAATAAGTCTGCCTGCACATGAAAGCTTAGACACAGAACAAACTGAGTTGGTCTCTAAAGTGACATTGGACAATTCCTGAATTAGGTGACGCTTTTACCATTACCGTGGTACCTTGGGACTCAAACGCCTCGGTTCCCAAATGCCGGAAACCCTGGGAGTGTTGGCCCTTAAAACTCTGCCTCACCTGCAAACAGTGCGCCAGGTTGCAGTAAGCGTCAGGAAAATCCGGCTTCAGTTTCAAGGCGGTGCGATACGAAGCAATTGCCTCTGGGATGTTTCCGGAATCCTAGAAAGGGAGGGATATTTCAGCAATTGCCACTAGCTTTTTTTCTCAACCATCAAAACCAAAGATGAAGAACAGACAGAAGGCACGATGATCCACACCTGGTAGACTTATAAAGTAACATTCAACAATCATTGGAATAGAACAGGGGTCGGCAAACTTTTTCAGCAGGGGGCCGTCCACTGTCCCTTAGACCTTGTGGGGGCCAGACTAGATTTTGGGGAGGGGGAAAAAGGAACGCATTCCTATGTCCCACAAATAACCCAGAGGTGCATTTTAAATAAAAGGACACATTATACTCGTGTCAAAACATGCCGACTCCCGGCTAGATTGAGAAGGCCATGGGGCCGTAGTTTGCCTCCCCATGCTATAGAATAATATTGAGTATCAGCATGTAAAAATTCAATAGAAACCTACTCTTAACAATTACAATAAATTGTAATTAATCGTACAATAAATGAATATTACAATGAATGATTATTGTAATTGATCATAGAATAAATGTTACAATAAATGGTTATAAAACAATGGCAAGTCACAGTGTCTACAATAGCCGCAGCGAGAATCTTAACAGACAAAGGATGGAAAGGAGAATCCCATCCCTACTAAGTTGGCGTAGCTAGCAAAAAGGCTAAAATACGCAGAATTAGCAAGATTATAATACAGGCAGAATTACGAGAGGTTTTGGAAGAAACATTTCATAGAGAACAGGACACTTGCAGAGTACAGTGGTACCTCTGGATGTGAATGGGATCCGTTCCGGAGCCCCGTTCGCATCCTGAAGCGAATGCAACCCGCATCTGCACGTCGCAATTCGCCGCTTCTGCGCATGACATCATTTTGAGGGTCTGTGCATGCGGCGAAACCCGCAAGTAACGTGCTCCGTTACTTCTGGGTCACTGCGGAGCGCAACCCAAAAATATTCATCCTGAAGCATATTTAACCCGAGATAGGACTGTATTGTCTAAATTTACAGGGGTGCCCAAATTTTCCCAAAGAGGGCCAGATTTGACATGAGGGCGGGGCAAATTTGTTGAGCTGTTTTAGGATTTAACCCCAAGGTTGTTGAGCTCTTTTTAGGATTGAAGTTGTTGAGCATTTGGGGGGGGGGTTGCCCCAGTAAGTAAACCAGGTTACGCTCCCCGGCCACACGCTGGACATGTGTGGTCTAAAAAAAAATGTTGGGAAAATTTAAATTCTTTGGCAGGTGTGGATTGACAAAGGACAGCAGGAAATATGACAAAACCAATGCATTTTGAGATCTAGGAGAGACGAGCAAAAGGGCGCCATCGGAAATGTGACGTAGGGGTGATTGGAAGTCACAATGAGATTTTTGGGTGTGGAACTCCACCATACTTTCCGTCTATATAAGCCACCCTCTATTTGGGGAGGCTCAAATTTAAGAAAATGAGCCATTCACCCACCCAATCACCCGTATAAGACCTCCCCCCCCATTTTTATTTCAAAGTAAAAATAGCAATTTTTTCATTTTCCTTTTTAAAAAATTATTTACAAACAAACACATAGACACAAAACAAAATTCGTATTACCCTACCACCCAAAATTTCAGACATTAAAACCACCCTTGTGGCTTCCCTCCACCGCCCCTCACCCTCCTATATAATATTTCACATTGCCATTTTTATTTCCCCCTATTTATTTATTTATTTATTTATTTATTTATTTTTGATTTCATTTTACATGCTAGTTGCCGTACATTTTCAACACTATACATTACATATATGGATTCCCCACATCTAACCCTATACACAACTCAGCATTTACCCAAATACCCACGTGACTTCCTTCACTCACATTCACATTGCAATTTTTATCTAAATTTATATTTCTTAACTCTTTTAACTTACTATTTATTATTATTATAAACCAGATTTACAAACATTAAACCAAACATATCAACATGTTAGTTTTTGAGCAGTACTTGAACACATAATCTTCAAACCATTTCCATTATATTTTTATTTTCCAGTTTGATTGGTACCTTATTACTGCACTTGACCTTGCCAGTTCTATAAATTCAATTAGTTTCTTTATCCAGTCATCCTTTGTGGGTATATATTTCCTGTTCTAGTTTTGTGCAAGGAGTAGCCTTGCTGCAGCTGTCACGTATAAGAATAATATCTTCCCATCTTGTGGTATTTCTTTACCTCTTATACTCAGTAAATATGCCTCTGGTTTTCCCCTCTAAATTAATTCTGATCATCTTTTTTATTTCCTCATGAATTTTTTAACGTTTCTGTAGCCCCACCATAAACGTATCGGCGTGCCCTCTGCCTCCTCAGACTTCCAGCATAAATTCCAATTCTCCCCTTTTTCTTTTTGTGCCCCATCTCGGTTTGGGACGGCTTTTGCCAGTTGTTTTCCTTTTGTAAAAACTAAGATTCCCCTGCTGCCCCCCCCCCCCAGTTTTTGTTTTTTTTTTAAATAGATTTAGCAGAGACACAAAGCTTACCTTATGGATGGAAGTGAGGTTGCTGTGGGCATCGGCAAACGCAGGATTTATCTGGATTGCTCTTGTGTAGCATTGCAGAGCTCCCTGGACGTCTTGCATTTCCTTCAAGGTGTTCCCCATGTTGGAATAGGCGTCTGCAAAAGTGGGACTGATTCTGACATGGAGGGGGAGAGAAAAAGTGCCATTTTGGTACAAAAATACTCTGAAGTTACGCTGGAAATGTAAGGGTCAAGAAGGCTCTTTCTATCCTATACGGTGGTCTTTAGGGCAGTTCATTAAAAAAACTTTTTTTTAAAAATGCCTTCTCCAAAGCCTTCACAAAATAGGAAAACGTCCAAGAAAACAGCTATTTTCATGGAGGGTTGAGATATTAACTGATATGCACAAAATTTCAGATATAGCTATATAATCCCTAGTGTAGTAAGATAAGACCTTGGGAGCAGGCATCTTCAAAAAAGTGTTTTTTATGAACCACCCTAGTGGTCATGTGAGACAGTGAGACCTTGGTTCTCAAATGTTTTTTATACAGGTTTCTTTATACAGAAGGTTTTTTATACAGCATTGTGGCATCCTCTTCATACGGACAAGCAGCACTTTCCTTTTGGGAAATTCCATGCTCCTCAATTCTGGCAATTATTAATCACTCTCAATTCCACCCTAATAATTGCCACCTGCCCGGATTTTAACTTGTCTGAATTAATTTTTATTTGAATTACTTGATGTCTGCTTTTAGGCTCGTTGTGTTGTTTTTATGATGTTAGCTGCTCTGAGCCCAGCCTTGGCCGGCGAGGGTGGGATACAAACAAAAACAAATTATTATTATTATTATTACTACTACTCAAACGCTTTGGTTCCCAAATGCCGAAAACCCAGAAAAAGTGTTCCAGTTTCCAGGCGTTTTTCGGAAGCCAAACATCAAATTTGGCTGTCAGCTATTCTTTCTGGGGCGCCTGCACCAATCAAACAGACTTCGGGAACAGATTAAGTTTGGTGCTTTGGTTTTTGCAATTTATGTGGTGTTTTTGTTTCGGAGGCTTTTTTGGTTCATTTGTTTTTGCGACTGTGCGGATCCCAGTTTAGTTACTGATTGATTGATTGATTGATTGATTGATTGTGTGATTGCAGAAACGGATAGAAGCCCCGGTCCCCATCCGAACAATGACTATCATCAGTGCAGGTGAGGAAAAAAAATAATTTTCATTTTTATCATTTACAAGACTGTTGTATTTATTTTAGAGTACAGTACATGGATGACTGCTTTCATTTTAGGGATCAGTGGTCTCGTTAGATAGTAAAATTCATGTTAAATGGCTGTTTTAGGGATTGTTTTTCAAAGTCTGGTACGGATTAATCCGTTTTGCATGACTTTCTATGGGAAAGTGCACCTTGGTTTTGGAACACATTCAGTTTGAGAACCAAGGTACCACTGTATAATTAACTGGGGGGGGGGGGAGAGAACATTTGTGTAAAAACCAGAAGCCTTTCTAATAGGTTTAACGGGTGAAGAAATACCAAGAGACCTAAAAAGACAGTGTATTCTATTTATGCCAGAATGTTCTTAGCCCGGATGTGGAAGGAAGAGAAGGTCCCAACAAAAGAAGAGTGGATTATCAAAATGACTGTGAAGATCAGACATCAAGATGATAGGAAATTTAAGCAAAGAAAAAAGTTAAAAGGACAAAATGGGGAAAATAATGAAGATGAAATGTGAAAAAGCATGGTGCAAAAACCTTAAGGATATAACCATCGTTAGTTCAAAGATGGCAAAATTAAGGGAGAATGAGATAGGCAGGAGAAGTAAATATTTAAAAAACCAGAAGAGGGAAGCTGGGGGAGATTGGGATTCATCTATGCTGTCTGCAAGAATGATGTTTGTGTTGAATATAAAATGCTAAAACTTAATAAAAACTATTTATATATATAAAAAAATTAAACAAGAATGGGAAAAATTTATTGAATACCTTAAAGATACATATTTAGAAATAATAATAATAATAATAATAATAATAATAATAATAATAATAATAATAATAATAATTGTATCCCGCCCTCCCTGGCCGAAACCGGTCTTAGGGCAGCTAACATCAAATATATAACATTAGTATAAAATCAAACAATAATTAAATTACCTCCTAAAAACAAATCGGGATCAAATTAAAATCGAATTAGATGGTTTTCCACAGGCAGGATTGATATAACATTGATGAAGCCAAAGTAGCAAATAAGGAAATGGAATAGAACGAATCATTGTAATTACATGCAAGAAAAGATGGCAAAATATGGAAACGGGGGGTGGGGGGTGGGGGAGAGTCCAAGGGGTTTGTATAATCCCAGTATTGTATATATTGAAAATGTTTGGAGTGTATGGAAATAAAATGATAAAATAAAAAAACTGAATAATAATAATAATAATAATAATAATAATAATAATAATAATAATAATAATAATAATAATAATAATAATAATAATAATATTTATATCCTGCCCTCCCCAGCCGAAGCCGGGCTCAGGGCGGCTAACAACAATCAAAATAGTCCAACATTTTAAAACATTCATTATAAAATTAATTAAATCAAATTAAAATCAAATTAATGGCAACCATCAAGCAAAATTCTGTGCAGGTTGCCAGAGGAGGGAGTCAGTCTGCGCCCTGACCAAAGGCCTGGTGGAACAGCTCTGTCTTGCAGGCCCTACGGAAGGATGTCAGGTCCCACAGGGCCCTAGTCTCTTGTGACAGAGCGTTCCACCAGATTGGAGCCGCAGCCGAGAAGGCCCTGGCTCTAGTTGAGGCCAACCTAACCTCTCTGTGACCTGGGATCTTTAGGGTGTTTTTATTTGCAGACCGTAAATTTCTCTGTGGGACATACCAGGAGAGGCAGTCCCATAGGTACGAGGGTCCTAGGCCGTATAGGGCTTTAAAGGTTAAAACCAGCACCTTAAACCTGATCCTGTACTCCACCGGGAGCCAGTGCAGCTGGTACAGCACCGGATGGATATGATCTCGCAGCAAAGACCCCGTAAGGAGTCTCGCCGCGGCATTCTGCACCCGCTGGAGTTTCTGGGTCAGTCTCAAGGGCAGCCCCACGTAGAGCGAGTTACAATAATCCAGTCTGGAGGTGACCGTCGCGTGGATCACAGTGGCTAGGTCAGGGTGAGAGAGATAAGGAGCCAACTGCTTAGCTTGGCGGAGATGAAAAAATGCCGCCTTTGTTATAGCTGTAATCTGCGCCTCCATGGAAAGGGAGGTGTCGAAGATTACACCCAAACTCTTAACGGACGATGCTGGCACTAATTGCACCCATGCAAGAGATGGGAGTTGCCCCCTCAATCCCATATCGCTCCGTCCCAGCCAGAGGACCTCTGTCTTCGAAGGATTTAACTTCAACCGGCTCCCACGTAACCATCCAGCCACAGCTTCCAGACATCTGGTCAGTGTATCTGGGGCCGAGTAAGGATGGCCATCCATCAACAGATAGAGTTGGGTGTCATCGGCATACTGATGGCAACCCAGCCCAAAACTCCGGACAAGCTGGGCGAGGGGGCGCATAAAGATGTTAAAAAGCATCGGGGAGAGTATCGCACTCTGAGGCACTCCACACACCAAGGAGTGGCGCGATGACAATTCCCCCCCAAGCGCCACCCTCTGTCCCCGACCGGAGAGAAACGAGCGCAGCCATTGAAGGACTGTGCCCTGGATCCCCACGTCGGCAAGGCGGTGGTCCAGAAGTTCGTGATCGACCATGTCGAAGGCTGCTGACAGGTCTAGAAGAATCAGCAGCCCCGACCCGCCTCGATCCAGCTGCCTGCGGAGATCATCTGTTAGGGCGACCAGAGCCGTCTCGGTCCCATGACCAGCGCGGAAGCCGGACTGGAATGGATCGAGAGCAGATGTTTCATCCAGAAACCTACCAAGCTGTTCAGCAACCGCTCTCTCAATCACCTTACCCAGGAATGGAAGATTCGAAACCGGGCGGTAATTGGATAGATCTAAAGGATCTAATGATGTTTTCTTTAAGAGCAGACACACCACTGCCTCCTTCAGTTCCCCTGGGAATATCCCAGTGCCAAGGGACAAATTGATGATATCCCCCAGGGGGGCCCGCACCTCGTCTGGGCACGCTCTAATCAGCCAGGACGGGCACGGGTCAAGAGGACAGGTGGTGGGCTTTCCAGCTCGGAGGAGTCTGTCCACATCGGCTGGGGATATCCGGTCAAAGTGGTCCAATACTGGACACGAGGACAGTCGAGGGGCCTCCAGTTCCTTTATTGTATCCAAATTGGCAGGGAGGTCATGGCAGAGCAACAGGACCTTCTCCGCAAAAAAGCTCGCAAATGCCTCGCAGCTGTGTGTCGAATTGTTATTTAAATTTGGCTGTCCTTCAAGGGACAAAAAATAAAATAAAAATTAAAAAAAAAATAAAAAACCTAAAAGAAAAAGAGAAAGTGCATTATCCACAAGAGGAGAGCTTTCCCACAGGCACCAGACCAGCGCATGAGGAGTAATAATAATTATTAACAACAGCAACAATAATTTATTATTTATACCCAGCCACTCTGGGCGGCTTCCAGCAAAAGATTAAAATACAGTAAGGAGGAGCTCTTTCAATCTATTTTCCCCATGGCTTTGGAAGCTCACCTGATGGCCTCCTTGTAGTGCATGAGGGCCTCCTGGAGCTTCCCCTGCTGTTGCAAAACACTGGCTAAATTTGAATGCGCAGCTGCAAACTCCGGGAAGACCTGCGGGGAAGAAGCTCACTCTTAGTTTCCCTGAGAAGCATTCTAAAGAGACGGAGGCTGCTCTTTGAGGCTCAAAGGTTGTGGGCGTGAAATAAATCCTCATTTGGATTGACTTGCAAAAATTAAGGAGGAGGAGGAACCTATGGACTGCCTTTTTAGCATGCATAGGAAATACTGTTGGGAGATCAGACTGTCAAATGACCAATGCCGTATTTTAAAGAGCCCCTCTTTGATGCTCAAATGTGGCAGGGGCTGGCTGCAAAATAAATCACCGTTTGGAATGATGATGATAATAATAATAATAATAATAATAATAATAATAATAATAATAATAATAATAATGGGCCTATGAACTGCCTTTTTCGTACGCATAGGAAATACTGTTAGAAAATAAGACTGTCAGGGGATCAAGCTCAGCCGACACAGAGAACAGCATGTGCCCAGCTTTTATTTCAATTTCTGTACCGTTCCTTAACACCTTGCATTGTTCTTCTGATGAAAAAGCAGATTTTTGGTCATTCCAGGAGGCCTAGGAATATAAAAAGGGGGACAGACCCTCTTCCTTCCAAAAGGGACTTATCGGACCATGCTTTGTCGAGCCTCAAAATGCTACTTCACTTTCACTTCTTCACCATTATTTCCGTTATTGATCAAGAAAAATTTGATCGGCGATTTTTAAAAAGACCCAGACTAGGAGTCCAGGGTACGCATGCCTAACCCTTATATGTCAATTTAATTGTTGTAATTCTCCACGCACGTACCTCAAGAGCTTTCCGGTAGAGGCGGACAGCCTCCTCGATATTCCCTTGTTCTCGCTTGATGTTCGCCAGGTTATTAAGAGAATCCGCGTGAGTCAGACATAAACGGAGAGCTGTATTGTAGCATTCCTCGGCTTCGGCAACCTTCGAAACACAAAACAGAGTTTTTACACAAATATTAGTATGTCTTTCACAGGAGCCCAAAAGGCTGCTCTGTGATGTGATGGCTGGATTGAGGTTTGATACGGCCCCTCAGCTCCTGACGGTAACTTGGTATTAGAGCGGTTCATAAAAAACTCTTTTTTTGAAAATGCCTGCTCCAAAGTTCTTCTCTTACCAACAGTAGAGATTATATAGCTATATCTGGAATGGCATGCATATCAGTTAATATCTTATATATATATATGCCAGCTGTCCTTTGTCAACAACCAATTGTTGCTGTTTTTTATATTGAATATATGCTATATGGTAACTGTTGCACCTCATAGGTAACTCAAGCCTTCTGCACGTCACAAAAGATGTATTTTATCAAAGTCATTGTTGAACTGAAATACAATTAAGAAGTATATTAATAGTGAAATGCAATTAAGAAGAAGCATATTAACAGTAAAACCCCACAATTGTTGAGCCTTTTTTAAGGATTTGACCCCAGAGGTGCTGACCTTTTTTTAGGATTAAAGTTCTTGAGCTTTTTGGGGGGAAGTTTTGCCCTAGTAAATAAACCGCCACGAGGGCCGGATTAAATCGACCAGAGGGCCAGATTAGGCCCCTGAACTGGACTTTGGACATGCCTGGTCTAAAAGAACATTGGGAAAATTTAAATTCTTTGGCAGGATAGCAGGAAATATGACAAAACCAATGCATTTTGAGATCTAGGAGAGATGGGTGGAAGGCCCCCAAAGTGGACTTTGGACATGCTTGGTTTAGGGGAACATAAATACAAGAGCAGACTAATCAGATTCAAACTCTCTTTCCCGCACACTTACCGTCTTTTGCAAGATGTATTTAAGGAAGACAGTAAGGGAAATGGTTTTGGTCATACTAAATCAAAATTAAGAGACAGAGTTGCTAGATAGTAAAAGAAAATCATTGCCAAAAACGTATAAGAATGGCATACAAAGGATGAAGAAGTTAAGTCGGTTATGATTAAATGGGCTCAAGATTTTGGTCATAACATTGAATTAGATAAGTGGGAAAGATTATGGGCAAAAACAATTTATTGAATGTACAGCACTAATTAAAAATTTAATGAAGGTGACGTATAGGTGGTATTTGACGCCGACTAAACTTGCTAAAATATATATAACTCAAGATAAGGCACGCTAGAAATGCAAGGAGAAGGAAGGGAATTTCGTCCATAGGTGGTGGATGTGCACTAAAGTCAAAGTCTACTGGGATATGATTTACAAAGAATTGAAAAAGATCTTTAAATATACTGTTATTAAAAAAACCAGAGGCTATTCTATTGGGTATTGTGGGAGAAGAAATTCCAAAAGTAGACTTATGTATGCTACCATAGCTGTAAGGACATTTTTAGCCCAGAAATGCAAGCGGCAGGAACTTCCAATTTTGGAAGAATGGCAGACAAAAACAATTGAATATGCAGAACTGGCAAAGCTGGCAGTGAAAATCCGAAATCGGCGCGACAAACTGTTTGAAAAGGACTGGAGTAAATTTATAAAAGATGTGAAAGAACATCTGATAATAATAATAATAATAATTTATTATTTGTACCCCGCCCATCTGGCTGGGTTTCCCCAGCCACTCTGGGCGGCTTCCACAGAAACCAAAAAACACTAAAATATCATACATTAAAAGCTTCCCTGAATAGGGCCGCCTTAAGATGTTTTCTGAATGTCAGGTAGTTGTCCATCACCTTGACATCCGATGGGAGGGCATTCCACAGGGCGGGCGCCACCACCGAAAAGGCCCTCTGCCTGGTTCCCTGTAGCTTCGCTTCTCGCAATGAGGGAACCGCCAGAAGGCCCTCGGCGCTGGACCTCAGTGTCCGGGCAGAACGATGGGGGTGGAGACGCTCCTTCAGGTATACTGGGCCGAAGCCGTTTAGGGCTTTAAAGGTCAACACCAACACTTTGAATTGTGCTCGGAAACGTACTGGGAGCCAATGTAGGTCTTTCAAGACCGGTGTTATGTGGTCTCGGCGGCCGCCCCCAGTCACCAGTCTAGCTGCCGCATTCTGGATTAGTTGTAGTTTCCGAGTCACCTTCAAAGGTAGCCCCACGTAGAGCGCATTGCAGTAGTCCAAGCGGGAGATAACTAGAGCATGCACCACTCTGGCCAGACAGTCAGCGGGCAGGTAGGGTCTCAGCCTGCGTACCAGGTGGAGTTGGTAGACAGCTGCCTTGGATACAGAATTGACCTGCGCCTCCATGGACAGCTGTGAGTCCAAAATGACTCCCAGGCTACGCACCTGGTCCTTCAGGGGCACAGTTACCCCATTCAGGACCAGGGAGTTCTCCACACCAGCCCGCCCCCTGTCCCCCAAAAACAGTACTTCTGTCTTGTCAGGATTCAACTTCAATCCATTAGCCGCCATCCATCCTCCAACCGCCTCCAGGCACTCACACAGGACCTTCACCGCCTTCACTGGTTCTGATTTGAAAGAAAGGTAGAGCTGGGTATCATCTGCATATTGATGGACACCCAGTCCAAACCCCCTGATGATCTCTCCCAGCGGCTTCATATAGATGTTAAAAAGCATGGGGGAGAGGACGGAACCCTGAGGCACCCCACAAGTGAGGGCCCAAGGGTCTGAACACTTATCCCCCACCACCACTTTCTGAACACGGCCCAGGAGAAAGGAGCGAAACCACTGTATAACAGTGCCCCCAGCTCCCAACCCCTCTAGACGGTCCAGAAGGATGTTATGGTCGATTGTATCAAAGGCCGCTGAGAGATCCAGCAGAACTAGGAAACAACTCTCACCTTTGTCCCTAGCTCGCCGGAGATCATCAACCAGTGCGACCAAGGCAGTTTCAGTCCCATGATGAGGCCTGAACCCTGATTGGAAGGGATCCAAATGGTCCGCATCCTCCAGGCGTGCCTGGAGTTGTTCAGCAACCACACGCTCAATCACCTTGCCCAAGAATGGAAGATTTGAAACTGGGCGATAGTTGGCCATACTGGCCGGGTCTAAAGATGGTTTTTTAAGAAGCGGTTTAATGACCGCCTCTTTCAGCGGATCTGGGAATGTTCCCTCACAGAGGGAAGCATTCACCACCCCGCAGAGCCCATCGCCCAGCCCTTCCCGGCTAGCTTTTATAAGCCAGGATGGGCAAGGATCAAGGAGACAGGTGGTTGGTTTCACTCGTCCAAGCAGCCTGTCCACATCCTCGGGGGTAACGGATTGAAATTGATTCCATGCAACTTGACCAGACAGGGCTCTAGCACTCTCCCGCCCCAGCCCTGCTCCCACGGTGGTGTCTAGCTCCTTCCGAATATGAGTGATTTTATCTGCAAAAAACTTTGCAAAATCGTTGCAGGAGATCTTGGGGTCTTTACAAGGCCCCGATGGTAAAGGTGGTTCCGTTAAATTGCGGACCACCTGAAAGAGTCTCCTGCTACTATTTTCTGCAGATGCAATAGAGGCGGCGAAGAAAGTCTTCTTTGCCGTCGCTATCGCCACTTGGTAGGCTCGACGTTGAGCTCTAACCTGTGTCCGGTCAGATTCGGAGTGAGTTTTCTGCCACCGACGCTCTAGCCGTCTCAGCGATTGTTTCATCGCCCTCAGCTCCGAAGAAAACCACGGGGCTGTCCGGGCTCCATGCAATCGGAGAGGGCGCTTCGGAGCCAGACAGTCGATAGCCCTGGTTAACTCCGCATTCCAGCGGGCCACCAGGGAATCAGCTGAAAGGCCATCAACACGGGATAAAGCATCCCCTACCACTCTCTGGAAACCATTTGGATCCATTAAGTGGCGGGGGCGGACCATCCGAATTGGTCCCACCTCCCTGCAGAGGGGAAGGGTCGCGGAGAAGTCCAGTTGCACCAGGAAGTGATCTGACCATGGCACTTCTTTGGTTTCATTTTTACTTAGTGTCAGATCACCCACGTCGCTAGAGGTGAATACCAGGTCTAAGGCATGTCCATGACTATGAGTTGGGCCCAACTTATTCAGGGACAGCCCCATGGAGGCCATGCTTTCCACGAAGTCCCGAGCGGCCCCTTGTAAGGTCGTGTCGGCGTGGATGTTAAAATCCCCTAGGACAACCAAACTAGGTGTCTCCAGGAGAACATCCGCCACGACCTGAAGCAGCTCGGACAGGGAATCCTTGGTGCAGCGGGGAGGTCGGTACACCAAAAGGAATCCTGTACTGCCCCTATTGCCCAACTTCCAGAACATGCACTCAGAAAACTGGGTCTTCCCAGTAGGACACCTGGTGCAGACTAATGACTTCCTAAAAATCACTGCAACCCCCCCTCCCCGCCCACATGACCTGGGTTGCTGTGCGTAAGAGAAACCTGGTGGGCAAGCGGCAGCAAGGACGGGCCCATCTGTCTCATTCAACCAGGTCTCTGTCACACAAGCCAGGTCAAATCCTCCATCCACAATCAGGTCGTGGATGGCAGTGGTTTTATTCACTATTGACCTGGCATTACACAGCAACACCTTCAGGTTATGTGGGTTTCCCCTGTTGATTCCAGTATCCATCTGGTCAAGGCCAGACCCGGAGGCAGGGATAGTCTTCAAACAACGACTAAACCTGCCTCCTCGGTAATGACATGGTCTGGTCTTAGCGTAACTCCGCCTCCTGCCCATGATCACCGAGATCGGATGTCCCAGTGCTTCCCCCCCTGTGGAACTTGTCCCAGCCATCGTGTTGGCTGGGGCCTCACTCCCAGGCAGCCCTGATCCCACCCCTTAAAAACAAAACACAAACTATACAGAACCAATAAAACAACAGAAAACAAAAACAGAACAATTACACTAAAATTAATCCCCAACCAAATATCCATTACACCCACCCACCCCCAGCAAGAGAAAAAAGGAAAAAAAGAAATACAAATTTAAATTGCCACCGACTGCTTGAGGACATTTTAAAACACATTGGAACAGGGAAGCAATTGCAGAACACTTCCCAGCTTCCCCAAAAGTTTGTTCCAAATAAGGGCCTGGGCCACGCCCCCTGGGCCAGTTGGAGAAGGCCCTGGAAGGGAGCAGGCCCTGCAGTCCTCACCCAGCCGATGGTCCGAGGCTTCCCTGCAGCAGGAGTCCCTTTATAGCCGGGAGAAAGGGCCTGGGCCACGCCCCCTGGGCCAGTTGGAGAAGGCCCTGGAAGGGAGCAGGCCCTGCAGTCCTCACCCAGCCGATGAGAATGTTTGCTGTTTGATTTAAAATATTTTGTCATGATAATTTTTGAAAGTGATTTACAAATGCTAAAGTAAATTGTTTTAAGTAGAGTAAGAAGGTAAATAGGGCGATATATGTTCAGGTAGGCAGCTGTGATGGTCTAACACAGTTGAAATATATAAAAAATATATAAATTGTCCAGTAGCACATTGCAGACCAACTCAGTTTGGTCTTGGTAGAAGCTTTTGTATCTGAAGAAGTGGACCTGCATACAAAAAATTATACCAAGAAGAAGCCAAGTTTAGCAAGCCCTGTTTAGGGAAGCTTTTAATGTTTGACGGACTATTGTATTTTAATATTTTGTCGCCAAGAGTGGCTGGGGAAACCCAGCCAGATAGGCGGGGTATAAATTATTATTATTATTATTATTATTATTATTATTATTATTATTATTATTATTATTATCATCAGGTGCTACTGGACAATTTTTAAAGGGTGATATAGAAATGCTAAGAGGATCGTGACTGCTTAAGAAAGCCAGGGAGTGGGAGCGGGGGAGGGGGGAGGGGAGTCGACGCTTGGTATGAGCAAAGTTGTATGTGACGATATGACAAAGGAAAAAATAAAAGAGGACTTCTTCTAGGTTCTGTACCCCAAATCCCCCCCCCCCCCAAAGAGCCCAATTTCGAGGTCACCATCATCCGGAAGGCTTTTTTCAGCAAACCCTCTGACATACAGAAAGCAAAAGGGACCGGTTTCATTTTCTTTTTTTAATTTTTATTTTATTTATAACATAGTCCACAACAACTCATACATACAAACAGACCCACCACCATTGACTAATTATCAAAATTAAACTCCTATCCTCTTACACAAAGAAAACATAACATTGTAGCACCCTGCTTGTGGTTAACGCTTAGCTGGAATGAAATATTCAACGCAGCAACAGAGAAATTAAAATAATAATTTATTTGTCAGACAAATAAATGAGAGGCACAGTGGTATATAGTTACCAAGCTCTGGCCTGCCTCCTGCCATTATGGCCAGCACTTATATTCCCTTAATCCAGCCCCCTTTGCTCCTCCTGTGGCTGCCTCTGTTCAATCAGCCTGGTTGAAATTTCTATTGGTTGTTTGCTATAACCAATTCTAAGATACACCCATATCCTCCTGTCCTTATATGGAACACAAAGAGCTATATATTGTTACATCTATAAATGACAAATAAGTAGTAATATATCTTACATGTGTCTCAACAAGGAATCTTAATTACCAGCTCACCTCTTGCCCTCCTTGCCCTCCAAAACAGATGGTTAATAATTTTAAATTTTTATCTTGAACATATGTCAAGGATCTTGAGTTTCACATCAACATTGAAAGATCTCCTTCATTTGAAGGTTTCTAAACAAATGTCTGACAACTAATATATCAGGACAGCTTGGATGGCGTCTCTTAGACTGGTGGCTGACTTAATTTCAAGATAAATACAACTCTTACAACTATATGAAATAAGAATCTAGCATTTGTTCCTTTGCATAATTACATTTAAGACAATATATTTAATACATAACACAGGTAGCCTTTTAAGAAGAATAAGCCTTCTCAAAGGAAAGGATGGACCAGTTTACAGCCTCAAAATAAAATAGGGAAAAAAAGCCTCTTCCCCTGTTTACACTTCCCCCCCTTCTCCAGCCAGTTGCTTTGTTTCCATGTGCTCTTGGCCTTTTGACCTTAGGCTCAAGTTTAATGGAGGCACATGGTTTTATTTTACTATTTACTATTTACCAAACTCTTAATTATGTAGGGTCTGTGTAACCTTGGTCTTCAGCCTGTAATTCCAGCTTTTACGACTTTGAGAATTGTTTTCTGCTATATATCAGGGGGGCCCTTGTCTAGGAGGAAAACACTGTCAAGGTTCTCTAAGCAGCTGGTCTTGTGCCTGGCATGAAACTTTTGAAAATCTTAGCCCATTTAATTTAGGAACCTGATCAAGATATAAGCCAATATATGCCTTGATTAAAAATGCAGTCTATATTCAGATGCCACAACATAAAAATAAAAGACTTTATTCTGTTAAATGGCCGCCTTATTTACCTCTTGTATACTATTTCTTTTGTATGGGATTATTACAATTTTTCCTAATTATGACTTAAACCACAAAGTCTCCTGTAGAAATTAATTGAAACAAGTCCAAGTGTATATTTTGGGGCACTGTTTGGTAAAGTATTCTCTGCATTTTCCCCATTCCTTTTGGAATTCTTGTCTGGGTTGTGCCCTAATTGTCTCTGTTAATCTGGCCAATTCAGCATGGGGTAAAAGCCTAAGAAAAAGCTAAACAACTTCAATCCTAAAAAAAGTTCAACAATTTAAACCCTAAGAAAAGAGCTCAACAACTTCAATCCTTAAAAAAAGTAAACAACTTTGGTCGGCCCTTATGGCCCTTCACTTCATCAAATCTGGCCCTCTTTGAAAAAAGTTTGGACACCACTGCCTAATAGGAAAGTTTCTGTATTTTTTTTTCACAGGCCCACCAGAAATGTATAAGTGTCCCTTCTTCTTTACTGCACCTCCAGCACAGTTTTTTTGTTTTATACATTTTAGCTATTTTGGCAGGTGTTAAGTACCATCTATAAAACATCTTTTATATAGATGTTCCCCCCACCCCAAGGCAAAAGGGACCAGTTTCTTACGCTGCCTTTCTCTTTCAGCGCGTTGGCCAGGTTGCAGTAGGCGTCAGGGAAGTGGGGCTGGAGCTCAATGGCCCTCTTGCAGTGGCGTAGCGTGGGTTGTCAGCACCCGGGGCGAGGCAAGTAATTTGCGCTCCCTAACCCGTGGATTTGCGCCCCCTAACCCTAACCCCCAGATGTTGCGCCCGGTGCGGCCGGCCCCCCCTGCACCCCCCACGCTACGCCACTGCCCTCTTGTAGGTATCGATTGCCAGATCGATCAGCCCCTGTTCGTAATACACACATGCCAGGTTGCCGTGGACAACAGCGTGGTTGGGACTCAGGCTCAGGGCCCGTAGGTAGGCTGCAACGGCTCTGAAATGAGATCAAGGACTGGTTCAGTTTCATTGTCACCAGGGTGGATAAAAATCTGTTTTTTAAAAAATAAAATGCTTTGGGAGGACGATTAAGAGGATCGAGGCGGGCCGGGACTGCTGATTCTTTTAGATTTGTTAGCGGCCTTCGACATGGTCGATCACAAACTTTTGGACCACCGCCTTGCCAACGTGGGGATTCAGGGCACAGTCAGACAATGGCTGTGCTCCTTTATCTCAGGTCGGGGACAGAGGGTGGCGCTAGGGAGGGAGTTGTCGCTGCGGCACTCCTTGTTGTGTGGAGTGCCGCAGGGCACAATCCTTTCCCAGATGCTTTTCAATATCTTTATGCGCCCCCTTGCCCAGATTGTCCGGAGTTTAGGGCTGAGTTGTCGTCAATATGCTGATGACACCCAACTTTATCTGTCAATGGACTCGGCCCCAGACACACTGACCAGATGCTTGGAAGCCGTGGCTGGGTGGCTGCGTGGGAGCCAGTTGAAGTTAAATCCTTCGAAGACAGAGGTCCTCTGGCTGGGTCAGGACAAAATGGGGTTGGGGGGCCAACTCCCATCTCTTGTGGGGGCGCAATTAGTGCCAGAGCCTTCTGTCAAGAGCTTGGGTGTAACCTTCGATGCCTCTCTTTCCATGGAGGCACAGGTTGCAGCCACAGCAAAGGTGGCATTTTTCCACCTCCGCCGTATTAAGGAATTGGTTCCTTACCTTTCTCGCCCTGATCTGGCCAGTGATCCATGCGATGGTCACCTCCAGGCTTGATTATTTTAACTCGCTCTATGCTTAGACTCACTCTGACACCCTATATGGGATTTGGTATATAAATTTTCCCGTGGCTTTTTTTGCTGGCCCATGTAGCACCAGCATGGATAGCTGGCTTGGGTGAATAGCTGATGTTTCCTCCCTTTGTAGTCTTGATGAGGCTGCATTTTAAGCTGTATTTTAATTAACTGGGGTTTTTTTCTATTCTATTTTATTGTAATTTATATTTGGTGTTAGCCGCCCTGAGCCCAGCCCTGGCCAGTGAGAGCGGGGTAGAAATAAATAAATAAATAAATAATTCGGGGAAGAATTATTTGTTTTAAGTTTTTCATGTGTGCGAAAACTCAGTCCAAGTTTTTCTTGGGGAAAAAATGTTTCAGCACATCAGTTAAGCAACATGGATACATATGCTACCATGTTACTGTTTTAGTGAAATAAATTGCTTAAATTGTTATGAAGGAAATGTTTCTTTTCTCCTTCCAATCAAGTACAGCAGAAAAGTTGTTCAAATAAAAAGTGTTCACTTATTAAAACTCACCATCATTTCGTCACAATCGGGCTGTATATAGCAGAACCAAATCATTTTGATATAACTGTAGAAAAGACTCTGAAGTTAGGATTCCAAAAAGGAAACCTGCCTCCGTTTGTCAATATTAAGAGGATGCCAGCAAGGCTGAACCTTCCGGTAAAAGGGGGATTTAAATCAAGTCTTATGGATTTGGGATTTAAATCAATTTGCTTTAAATAAAATCAACCCTCTAGGCAACAATGGGAGTTAGTTTGGGTATGGGTGCAACCACTAAACTGAGAATATAAGACGTAATGTGATTATACGCAAAACCAATAAAAAACATTTATATAAAAAAGAGAATATAAGCTCTATGCCTATTTGCTTACCTGTCAAATATACGCGCCTCCTTCAAGACGTTCCCCAGATTAATGTAAGCATCCAGGAAGTTGGGGTCCAGGGTCACCGCCTGAAAATATTTAAGATAATAGATTTTTGTTACTAATACAGTCATACCTCAGGTTGAAGTAGCTGCGGGTTAAGCATTTTCGGGTTGTGCTCCGTGGCGACCTAGAAGTAACAGAGCGCGTTACTTCCGGGTTCTGCAGCTTGCGCACGTGCAGACACTCAAAATGATGCCACACGCATCTACGGAAGCAGCAAATTGTGACCCGAGCATGTTCGCTTCAGGATGCGAACGGGGCCCCGGAACGGATCCCGTTCGCATCCAGAGGTACCACTGTATAACAGCATGGTTACTTTTAAATAAGTGGGTCAACTTTGACCTAGGCTGCCTCCTACCTACCTTCCTACCTTATCGATCTACCGACTTTATCTTATTATCTATCTACTTGCCTACCTATCTTATCTATCTATCTATCTATCTATCTATCTATCTATCTATCTACCTACCCTATCTATCAAATCTATCTACCTACCTACCATCTAATCCAGGTGTGGCCCAACTTGGCCCTCCAACCCCCATCATCCCTACCTAACAGGACCAGTGGTCAGGGACAATGTGAGTTGTAGTCCCAAAACAGCTGGAGGGCCAGGTTTGGCCATGCCTGAATCTATCTACCTACTCAATCAATCAATCTAACTAATCTATCTATCCATCTACCAACCTTTCTTATATATGTATCTATCTAATCTACCTACCTAATCTATCTATCTAATCTAATCTAATCTAATCTAACTATCTATCATCTATCTAATCTATCTATGCAAGGAATATCAACTGTACGAGAAATGGTACCAACTAATGGTACTAACAGGACACCGGAGGCCCATTGCAGCTGAAAAAATGCCTCCAGTTTTAATATAAAAAAGAATGGGAAACGTTTATTGCATATTGACAAAAGCAGTGCACACAGGTTAATACATTAGCAGGATTATTTTTTTTAAAAAAACCCACCTGTAATGGTTAAATTTAAAGTAGAATCATAGAATCATACAGCTGGAATAGACCACAAGGGCCATCGAGTCCAACCCTCTGCCAAGCAGGAAACACCATCAGAGCACTCCTGACATATGGTTGTCAAGCCTCTGCTTAAAGACCTCCAAAGTAGGAGACTCCACCACACTCCTTGGCAGCAAATTCCACTGTCAAACAGCTCTTACTGTCAGGAAGTTCTTCCTAATGTTTAGGTGGAATCTTCTTTCTTGTAGTTTGGATCCATTGCTCCGTGTCCGCTTCTCTGGAGCAGCAGAAAACAACCTTTCTCCCTCCTCTATGTGACATACTTTTCTATATTTGAACATGGCTATCATATCACCCCTTAACCTCCTCTTCTCCAGGCTAAACATGCCCAGCTCCCTTAGCCGTTCCTCATAAGGCATCGTTTCCAGGCCTTTGACCATTTTGGTTGCCCTCCTCTGGAGTAAGGACAGTCCCCGGATTTACAAATCAGTCCCCATACAAAATCCATTTAAGTTGAAAAGTATCCCCGGACTCATTGAAAAAAAATCTGATAACCTTAAATTAGTGATGATGATTTTATTGAAGAAGAAGAGTTTGGATTTGATATCCCGCCTTTCACTCCCTTTAAGGAATCTCAAAGCAGCTAACATTCTCCTTTCCCTTCCTTCCCCACAACAAACACTCTGTGAGGTGAGTGGGGCTGAGAGACGTCAGAGAAGTGTGACTGGCCCAAGGTCACCCAGCAGCTGCATGTGGAGGAGTGGAGACGCGAACCCGGTTCCCCAGATTATGAGTCTACCGCTCTTAACCACTACACCACACTGGCTCTCCAGTGATGATAATGAATGATGATAATACAAAGGAACCAGGGGAGGCAAGTCAAATAATCCCATAATGTGGGATTAACATTGATTGTGTATACAGTTGTTTTTTAAAAAAATATTATTTAATTTAATGATTTGGTTTTTTGTGAAAACTAAAAAAATATTATACAGTGGTAGCTTGGGTTAAGTACTTAATTCGTTCCGGAGGTCTGTTCTTAACCTGAAATTGTTCTTTTTTAAAATAATAATAATAATTTTTATTAAATTTTCCTATTTACAAATTCACCATCCCAAACAGTATTCACAAATTTCAACTTTTTGGACTTCCACGAGCTTTTCCACCAATCCATATTTTCTATTTTTATGCATTCTCTAAATTTATATTGCCATTTAATATTATCCTTTCAGTTCTATTTCTTTTTTACAATACATCTTTAACTTTCACAAAGCCTCTTTAAATCCCACTAGCGTTGTCTGTTCGTCACATATGCTTTTCCGATAATCTGTAAACTTTCCCGAGTCCTCGATGAACTTGTGATCCCATTGATATCTAATCTTCCCAGTCAGTTTATCCAGTTCTGCATAGTCCATAAGTTTCATTCTCCACTCTTCAAGGGTCGGTAGCTCCTCTTGTTTCCATTTTTGGGCCATTAATATTCTTGCCGCTGTTACTGCGTATTGGAAAAGTTTGTAATCCTTTCTATTTATCTCTCTTCCAGTTATTCCTAACAAAAAGGCTTCTGGTTTCCTTACAAATGTGTATTTAAGCATCTTCTTCAACTCATTATATATCATTTCCCAGAAACCCTTTACCTTCTTACATTCCCACCACATATGGAAAAAAGATCCTTCTTTTTCTTTACATTTCCAACACTTATTACATGTTTTGAACATTTTTGCTAACTTAACCGGTGTTATGTACCATCTATATACCATTTTCATAATATTTTCCTTTTTCCATTTTCATAATATTTTTCCCAGTCAGCCAATTGTATATTATAACCAAAGTCTCTGGCCCAATGTATCATAACCGACTTTACCTCCTCGTCCATCTTTTGCCAATCCAACAACATTTTATACATTTTTGACAATATCTTATAATCATTGTTTATCATCTCTATTTGAAATTTCGATTCTTTTTCCGTATATCCACTCTTTTAAATCCTTTTTAAACATTTCATTTACCTGAAAATAATGCAACCAATCAAACACATGTTCTTTTACTTGTTCATATGGCTTCATTTTCCATTTCCCCCCTTCTTTAATTATTAGCTCTCCGTAAGTGATCCAATTCCCTCTCATATTGATTTTCTTTACACTCATAACCTCTAATGGAGACAACCAGTGTGGAACTTTGGGTTCTAATATATTTTTATACCTATCCCATATTTCTATTATGGAGCTCCTGAAAATGTGATTCTCAAAACCCTTGTGACTTTTCTTCTTCTCCAACCACAAATACACGTGCCACCCAAATCTATTATCAAATCCTTCTAACTCTAACAGTTTATTGTTTTTTAATTTTATCCATTCCCTTAACCAGCAGAGACAAGACGCTTCATAATATAATTTCAAATCTGGCAGCGCAAAGCCTCCTCTTTCCTTTGCATCTGTCAATAACTTACATTGTATTCTTGGCTTTTTGCCCTGCCAGATATATCTTGAATTTGCCACTCTTTGAAAGTCGTTGTCCCCCTAATTATAGGAATCATTTGGAACAAAAATAACATCTTTGGAAGCACACTCATTTTGATCGTTGAGATTCTACCCCAAAAAGAAAGTTTCATCCTTCCCCAAACTTACAAAACTTTTTTGATTCTGTTCCACACCGGTATATAGTTGTTTTGAAATAAATCAATATTTCTTGGAGTTAACCATATTCCCAGATATTTTACCTTCTTCGCCACTTCAATCCCTGATTCTCGTTGCATTACTTCTATTGCACTTTGGTCCATATTCTTAATCATTACTTTGGTTTTTTTCTTATTTAATTGTGGGAGCCAGGAAGTCATGGAAAAGGCTTGTAGTGCCACCTGGTGCCTTGCTGACCTCGGTGACCAGCACTCTGAGCTTACAATGTATTAGAATGTATTGACCCTATAAGGAGTTAGGTTCCCCCCTCTGGGCACTGTAACCCTATATGGTTTGTGGGTGGGTTAAAGCTTGACCGGATGAGGTAACGTGAGACATTGGAATGCAGCCATGCGGCTGGAGAGAACAAAGGATAATAAAATCGGAGGAGAGAGAGGAAGGAGCTTTTTTGCCCTCCGTCCATGGAGACATTTGCCTTTGTGTGTGTTTTTTCTTTGCCTTGCACCCCAAAATGACGGCTGGTTTCCGTCAACTGGTTCCCACAAGTGGTGCCCTCTCTGAGGCAGAATAAAAGGATACGGCTGAGGTTTTTAAAAGGGAAAAAAGAAGCAACTGGAAGCAAACAGTCTGAGGCAGACTAAGAGGATTTTAAAAGAAACTGAGAGGATTTTTGATCCAAGCAGTGGTTATCATCGACTCACTACGTCCGGCAAGGATTGCAAAGCGCTCTACATCTTTAAAAAAGATCCCGGTGAGTTCGATCCCTTCTATTATATTGATTTTTGAAAAATGGGCAGCTCTTTGACTACTCCCCAACAGAAATTTTTAAAAGACTTAAAATTTCTCCTCTCCTCCAACAAACTGGAAGTTCCCGAGGGTGATTTGATACAGCTCATTCTGGCCATTGATGAACATTCTCCCTGGGACTTGGGTGTAATTGCAAATGGGACTTGGGAACTGAAACTTTGGGACAAGATTGGTGAACATTTTCATGAGCTCCCCAGCATCAGTACTCGGATTTTAAATGCATGGTGCAAGGTTCATTACGCTATGGGCTCTTTATCACCAAAAAATATCTCCCTGGCTGCATTGCCATCACAACCTCCAGCTTCTTTAATCCAGTCTGCTGTGTTAGAGTTTGTTCCAATCCTTGCCCTGCCAGCAGCTCCAGAACCCAAGCCTCCAGATTATAGTTCCTCACTAGAGGACCCAATCCTGCAAAAATATCGTGGTCTGGCTGGAAATGACCCTGCTCTTTCAGCAGCAGAACCAGCTACCCCCTTTCAACGTGCAGCCCTTGCCTGTTCCTTATCTCAGGATACCATGGCATTCCCTGTTATTGTGCCCCCTGCTGGTGCTCCAGCAGGAACTCAAGCCCAGCACCAACCTTTTGACTTTAAAATCTTGAAAGAGCTCCAATTGTCAGTCAGGACAAATGGACTGCAAGCACCATTCACACAGGCTCTTTTGGAAGCCACATTAGCCCAGCTGTTGGTTCCAGATGACATCAAGCTTTTGGCACGTACAGTTTTACCTCCATCAGCTGGTGTATTATTTGCTCATGAATGGGAAATCGCCTGTCGTGGTTATGCTCCTGCCTTACTGCAACAAGCAAGAGGGAATAATCCTAATATTACCCTCGCAGATGTGATGGATGCTATGATGGGGCGTGGGCCCTTTGCTCAGGCTTCAGTACAAGCCACACTGCTGCAGATTTTATTGAGGGATACTGCTCTTGCTGCTCAACAAGCAATGAGAAAAATCCCAGAACCCACCAGTATTCAATCAAGGTGGGGTTCAATCAGGCAAGAGGCAAGAGAATCATATTCTTCCTTTATGGACAGGCTGATTACAGCAGTGAGTAGACAAATTGAAAATCCTGAAGCCAAACAAATAATTATCAAACAATTGGCCTTTGAATATGCCAAAGAGGATTGTAAGGTTGCGTTAAGACCGATAATACACAATCCTGCCACAGACACAGCAGCCATGCTTCGCATTTGTCAGTCTGGTGATACAGCCACCCACAAGATTCATCTGCTAGCAGCAGCGCTCAATGAAAACCAGCCTGTAGCCACCGATACAACGTTTCCAGCGTGGCAAACCAGGATCACCGATACCTCAGTGTGGGTAGAACGGTGGCCTCCACCAAAAGAAAAATCCGCAGCAATGGCACCATCCTGTTTCTGAACAGCTTATCTCTGAACAATTGACTTTCGGCCACATTGAACCATCTTCATCCCACTGGCTCCAGCAGACAAGGAACAGTTTGCTTTTACATTGCCAGTATATCACGATTCGCAACGTTATCAGTGGATTGTCCTCAAGGCATGCGGAACTCCCCTACACTTTGTCAGCATTTTGTGGGTGAAGCATTGAAACCTTTCCACATGCGCCACCTAGAGGTGCTGCACACGAGCTGCACCTGGCCGTATT
This sequence comes from Podarcis bocagei, assembly GCF_964188305.1. NCBI lineage: Eukaryota > Metazoa > Chordata > Lepidosauria > Squamata > Lacertidae > Podarcis > Podarcis bocagei. Next base: position 37,022,438 of record NC_138131.1, read on the forward strand.
TGCTACATCGTTGCCAACAGGAATTTTATATGCTCAGGCGGAACAAGAAGAAGACTATCTGCATTATAGAATGGTTACATCTACCACATACCCCACCGAAGAACATTTATTCAGTAATTGAATCCACATCAGACATTGTTATCAAAGGACGTTCACGTGCAAATTGCTTTAGCTGATTTTATAGGTGTCATCATTTTTAACCCTCCAAAGGATGACCGTTTGACATTTCTGACACAGGTCACCTATGTTTGGCTACCCCCTTGTCTCTCACACCTCTCCCCTCTGCACTAACCCTCTTCATGGATAGAACAAGAAGTAGGGGGGTGGTGACATGGGAGGAGGGAGGAAAATGGAAATGTTTATATACCCCTCCACAGTCTTCTGCCCAGTGAGCTGAGCTAGCAGCTGTGATTCTTGCCTTTCAATCCTTTCCTACTCAACCTTTCAATCTTATTGTGGATACTCAGTATGTATATCGCCTTTTTGCTAGTTTACCAATATCTTATATAACTCCTTCCTTGGATTCTGACTTGTTTTCCTTGTTTCTTGGCCTGCAGGCCTTACTTCAGCACAGAGAGTTATCTTATTATGTTGCACATCTTCGCTCCCACACATCACACCCAGGGTATTTAGCAGAGGGCAATGCAAGAGCAGATGTGGCTCTGAGGGACATTTCTACATTTTCTCTCTTTTCTGACCCTATACTAGGTCATAACACCTTTCACCTTCCTGCGAAAGCATTGGCAAAGCATTTTTCTATTCCTTTGGCCCAAGCAAGGGATATAGTTTCCCAATGTGCTTCTTGTTCTAAATCTCAGCTGACCATTCCTTTTGATGCTGTCAATCCTAGGGGCACGTCTGCATTGGCGTGTTGGCAGATGGATGTCACACACACACCTGTGTTGGCTCCACTCTCCAAGGTTCACCTCACGGTGGACACCCACTCTGGATTCATATGGGCTACGCCCATGAGGGGGGAAACAGCTCGGCATGTCATTCAGCACACTATCCGCTGTTTCTCAGTCATGGGTAAACCTGCGCGTATCAAAACTGATAATGGTCCAGCATATATTTCTAAAACATTTTCGGAATTTTGTATGTTGTGGAATGTGAAATTAACTCATGGCATACCCTTTAACTCCACAGGTCAAGCTATAGTGGAAAGAGCACACCTGACGTTCAAAACACTATTGCTTAAACAGCTTGGCGGCCGAAGCATACCAACGGCAGATATCCCTTCGGCTGTTCACCAAGTTCTTTTTGTACTTAACCATCTTTTATATCCACATAATAGGACCCATACTCCCGCGGAATTGCATTTTAGGAAGGAGGAGGCACTCCCCCGCCCCTTGGTGGTGTACCGACGCTTGCCTGATCCCGCGTGGCATGGACCTGATCCGCTGATCACGTGGGGACGAGGGTACGCGGCAGTGGACGTCGAGGACAAGCCTTTGTGGGTTCCAGCTCGATGCGTGCGGCCATGGCGAGTCCCTTCAACTACAGAAGTGCCTTCCTAACCATTTGCCTTGCCATCTTTTGCTGCATCATTATACAAGGATGAGAAGCAGACGACACAATCCAGTTGCAGCCACCATATTTCACCTTATCGGCTGGCAAGCAGCTGTCGCCTGAATCCTACTCTGGCTGGCAGTATCCACGGCTCAGCCACTCTCGAACTATAAGAACAGCATTGTTGAATAAGACTTTTAGGGGAGAAAATTATCATAAGATATGGAGGAATAATATTTTTGTACAAGATATGATTAAGTTTACCAGTTTATTGCATGCTTCTAAATGTTGGTTATGTATGCACATGCCGCCCTTTGCCAGTCATTCAGGCATAATGCTTCATGGCGTGCCTGTCAATGGATCTTTTCAATTTACTGATATTATATCCCCTAAGCAAACTTTTTGGCCTCCAGTACAATTGACCCTCCATGAGCCTGCCCCCATTTGTTTTCAAATTAAAGAGGGGAAAGAATCATGGGGCATATATCCAAACTGTCAATATACATTGAAATTCATGTTTAATAGCTCTTGTTCTCTTACAGGAACATACAGTGACCAATCTCAGTGCTTTAGAAGCGATACCAGTGCATGGCTAAAAACTAGGAAAGAAACCTACCATGCAAATTGGAGTCTGAATTCTTCTATCCCTGGCTTAGCAAATGCCACAGATGAGCAATTTCATATCAGTTCCTTATTTACTGAAGCCTTTAATTGGTCCCAACAGAGTAGTAATATCAGCTATTTACTCCAAAGAGAGTTATGGTTGCTTTGTGGCGAAAAAGCATACAAAGCCATTCCTCGAAACCTCACAGGCACATGTACATTGGGTCTCGTGGTTCCGTTGTTGTATAAGGTTGATAAGTTACCATCTTCTCTTAGACTACGAAATCGTCGGGAGGTAAATTCACCCATAAATCAATATATCGGTACCCAGGTCTCTCGGGCCTTGCTGCCCTCGGTGGGTGCAGCAATGAACTATAGGGACCTCCATCGGCTAGCAAATTGGACTGAAGGATTATTCAATGATACCATAAAAGCTTTGAAGGAACTCAACCAGGAGGTGTCTGCAATGAGAGAAGTGGTTTTACAGAATCGTTATACTTTGAATGTGATTTTAGCTTCAAAAGGAGGAGTTTGTGCGCTTGTTCATTCTCACTGTTGCATGTTTATTCCTGATAATAATGTCAGCATATCTGCGACAATCGACCATATGGAAACCATGGTAGCCCACAATCCGTTTGCCCCCCCTCCTTCCGTTGATCCATGGGCATGGTTATATTCTTGGCTTCCGGATGGAAGTTGGCTTCGACATTTATTGATTTTAGTGATCATTATAGTAGTTATTTGCATTATTTTGTGTTGCTGTATACAATGTATTCCTTCTTTAATTTCTGTATGTACTGCATGGTTCTCCAGTCCGCGGCCCGCTTCCGGTCTCACAAGAGTCGCCTATCGCGCTCGATATAACCGTATTGGTACTGACATATATGACTCTGATTAAATAAATAAAGAAAGAGGGCATGTGGGAGCCAGGAAGTCATGGAAAAGGCTTGTAGTGCCACCTGGTGCCTTGCTGACCTCGGTGACCAGCACTCTGAGCTTACAATGTATTAGAATGTATTGACCCTATAAGGAGTTAGGTTCCCCCCTCTGGGCACTGTAACCCTATATGGTTTGTGGGTGGGTTAAAGCTTGACCGGATGAGGTAACGTGAGACATTGGAATGCTGCCATGCGGCTGGAGAGAACAAAGGATAATAAAATCGGAGGAGAGAGAGGAAGGAGCTTTTTTGCCCTCCGTCCATGGAGACATTTGCCTTTGTGTGTGTTTTTTCTTTGCCTTGCACCCCAAAATGACGGCTGGTTTCCGTCAACTGGTTCCCACATTTAATATAAACCCGGCCACCTTGCCAAATTCCATCTCCACATTTAAACTCTTTAAAGGATCTTCTATCGTTATTACCAGGTCATCAGCAAAGGCTTTAACTTTATATTCGTTTTGACCTACTGTCACCCCTTTTATTAATTCATTTCGTCTAATTGCACTCAAGAGGACTTCCAGAACCATTATGAATAACAGTGGCGAGAGAGGACAACCCTGTCTTATACCCTTCCATATCTTCACTTCTTCTGTTATTACATTATTCACAATCAATTTAGCTCTTTGCTCTGTATAAATCGCCCTTATTCCATTATAGAAATCGTTCCCCACCTCCATAAATTCTAAATTTTTTAACACAAATTCCCATGATATACAGTGGTGCCTCGCAAGACGAATGCCTCGCAAGACGGAAAACCCGCTAGACGAAAGGGTTTTCCGTTTTGGAGGCGCTTCGCAAAACGAATTTCCCTATGGGCTTCCTTCGCAAGACGAAAGCCCATAGGGAAATCTCCGGGACAGCGGGGAAGCGCAGCGCGTCTTCCCCACTGTCCTCGGACCTCCTCCGAAGGCTGGCGGTGGTGTGGAGACCTCCTCCCGCCGCCAGCCTTTGGAAGGCTGCTCTGAAGCCTGGCGGTGGGGTGGAGAAACCTCCTCCCGCCGCCAGCCTTTGGAAGGATGCTCCGAAGCCTGGCGGCGGGAGGAGGTCTCTCCGCCCCACCGCCAGCCTTCAGAAGGCTGCTCCGAAGCCTGGCGGCGGGAGGAGGTCTCTCCGCCCCACCGCCAGCCTTCGGAAGGCTGCTCCGAAGCCTGGCGGTGGGGCGGAGAGACCTCCTCCCGCCGCCAGCCTTCGGAAGGCTCTCCGAAGGCTGGCGGTGGGGCGGAGAGACCTTCTCCCCGCGCCAGCCTTCGGGTGGCTGTCCTGAAGACTTGCGGTGGGAGGAGGGTTTTCCTTCCCACCGCCAACATTCAGAATGCTGTTCTGAATGTTGGCGGTGGGGAGGAAAAACCCTCCTCCCACCGCAAGCCCCGGGAATAGAGGAGAAGCGCTGCGCCCCTTCCCCTCTGTTCCCGTATCTGTCCTGAAGGCTTGCGGTGGGGAGAAAAGCCCTTCTCCGCACTGCCAGCCTTGAAAGCGGTTTCCATAGGAACGCATTAATTGATTTTCAATGCATTCCTATGGGAAACGGTGCTTCGCAAGACGAAAAACTCGCAAGGAGAAAAAACTTGCGGAATGAATTAATTTCGTCTTGCGAGGCACCACTGTATTATCAAATGCCTTCTCCGCATCTACAAACATTAGTATAGCTTGTTTCTCATTCCTAGCAGACAGATATTCCAAAACATTTATTATATTTCTCACATTATGTTTCATCTGCCTGCCTGGAAAAAACCCTGCTTGATCATCGTGAATAAATTCTCTCAATACCTTTTTTAATCTTTTTGCTAATATTCCAGCAAAAATCTTATAGTCTGTGTTTAACAATGAGATCGTGTGTTAAATCAGAATCTTGCTTGGGAATAAGTATGATGAAGGCTTCTTTCCAAGTTTCCAGAATATCTTTTTCCTTCAAAATATTATTCATAACTTCTTTCAGTGGTACCGTCAGGGTGTGCCTCAATTCTTTGTAATAACTGGCTGTAAATCCATCTGGTCCTGGAGCCTTTCCTTTTTTCAATTCTTTTATGACCTCTATTATTTCCTCATTCTCAATTGGGGCATTCAGTCTGTCTTTCTTTTCTGTCGGGATCTTTTGCACCTTTTTTTCTTTTAAATATCTTTCTATTCTCTTCAAATTGTTCTTTTCTCTGTTGCTGTACAAATGATTATAAAAGTCCAAGAATCCTTTTCTAATGCCTTTCGGGTTCTCAATCTCTTCTCCATCCACAATAATTTTGTTGATTATGTTTTGTTCCTTTCTTTTCTTAATTTGCCACGCGAGCCATTTACCTGACTTATTGGCATTGTCCATAAAATATTCCATCAACTTCTTTTGCGCCTCTTGTATGATTTTTTGATCACCCAAGAGGTAATCGTTAATTCTCCATCTAAATGATCTTTCTTCATAACCTTTAATTTCCAATTTTATTGGACTGTGGTCTGAAATTACTCTTGGCTGAATTTCAATTTGCCGAATTCTTGGAGTTAGTTCATTCGAGACCCAAATTTGATCTATTCTTGACATTGACTGATTTGGTTCCGAATAAAATGTAAACTGTTTCTCCAGTGGATGTCTAAGTCTCCAAACATCAATTAGATTACAGTTTTTCGTCATTGAAAAGAAAGTCTTGGGTAGTTTTCCTTCTTTGCTAACCTGAAATTGTTCTTAACCTGAACTTTAGCTAATGGGGCCTCCTGCTGCCATTGAGCCGCCAGAGCACGATTTCTGTTCTCATCCTGAAGCAAAGTTCTTAACCTGAAGCACGATTTCTGGGTTAGCGGAGTGTATAACCTGAAGTCTATGTAAAACGAGGTACCACTGTATATATTTAAAAATTGCATCCAATTTTGACAGTGTTATTACAAACCACTTCATTCAGCCCTGCAACATCTTGCGAAGCAGCGATATACTAATATGCATCTGTTATTATGTGACATTGGTCAAGGCTTTCTGGGAAATAATATATGATGAGTTTAAAGAAAATGTTTGAAAATACATTTGTCAAAAAAGCCAGAAGCCTTCTCACTAGGTATAAGACTTCTTATGTCTGCAACGACGGCAGCAAGAATGCAACTAGCCCAATGGGGCTTAAATTGGATTGTTATGAATGAAAAAAATTAGTAAAAAAATATTTCAAAAGAGAATGCTACTTGCCCAATTAATGGGGCTTAGATCAGGTTATTCATGAAAGAAATGATAAAAAAATATTTTAAAGAAGAGAGAATGCTACTAGCCCAATTAATGTGGCTTATATTTGATTGTTATTAATGAAAAAATTAATAAAAAATAATTTAAAAAGAGAATGCCACTAGCCCAATTAATGGGGCTCATATGGGATTGTTATTAATGAAAAAATTAATGAAAAAATAATTTACAAAGAGAATGCCACTTGCCCAATTAATAGGGCTTAAATCAGATTGCTATGAATGAAAATAATAAATTCTTTAAAAGAAGAAGTGAGAACGCTACTAACCCAATTAATGGGGCTTCTATTGGATTGTGATTAATGAAAAATTAATAAAACATTATTTAACAGAAGAAGAGAGAACGCTACTAGCCCAATTAATGGGGCTTATATTGGATTGTTATCATTATCATTATTTTTCCAGGCCTTCCCATCTAGAGCCCAGAAACTCTGTAACAGTTACCTTCTCAAAGTGATGAATCGCCAGCCAGATTTCCCCTTGCGCATTGAACACACAGCCGAGGTTACTCCATGCCACAGCAAAGTTGGGTTGGGTCTCGATGGCTTTCAGGTAGCAGGCCTTGGGAGGGTCGAGAGGTAGGTAGGTACAGGGGGAAGGGGGTATTTGCACAAAAGAAAAGCAAGAGAAAAGTCCCAGTTAGCAGAGGCTTGACAACCATATGTCAGGAGTGCTCTGATGGTGTTTCCTGCTTGGCAGAGGGTTGGACTCGATGGCCCTTGTGGTCTATTCCAGCTGTATGATTCTATGATTCTACTTTAAATTTAACCATTACAGGTGGGTTTTTTTAAAAAAAATAATCCTGCTAATGTATTAACCTGTGTGCACTGCTTTTGTCAATATGCAATAAACGTTTCCCATTCTTTTTTATATTAAAACTGGAGGCATTTTTTCAGCTGCAATGGGCCTCCGGTGTCCTGTTAGTACCATTAGTTGGTACCATTTCTCGTACAGTTGATATTCCTTGCATAGATAGATTAGATAGATGATAGATAGTTAGATTAGATTAGATTAGATTAGATAGATAGATTAGGTAGGTAGATTAGATAGATACATATATAAGAAAGGTTGGTAGATGGATAGATAGATTAGTTAGATTGATTGATTGAGTAGGTAGATAGATTCAGGCATGGCCAAACCTGGCCCTCCAGCTGTTTTGGGACTACAACTCACATTGTCCCTGACCACTGGTCCTGTTAGGTAGGGATGATGGGGGTTGGAGGGCCAAGTTGGGCCACACCTGGATTAGATGGTAGGTAGGTAGATAGATTTGATAGATAGGGTAGGTAGATAGATAGATAGATAGATAAGATAGGTAGGCAAGTAGATAGATAATAAGATAAAGTCGGTAGATTGATAAGGTAGGAAGGTAGGTAGGAGGCAGCCTAGGTCAAAGTTGACCCACTTATTTAAAAGTAACCATGCTGTTATACAGTGGTACCTCTGGATGCGAACGGGATCTGTTCCGGGTCACAATTTGCTGCTTCCGTAGATGCGTGTGGCATCATTTTGAGTGTCTGCACGTGCGCAAGCTGCAGAACCCGGAAGTAACGCGCTCTGTTACTTCTAGGTCGCCACGGAGCACAACCCGAAAATGCTTAACCCGCAGCTACTTCAACCTGAGGTATGACTGTATTAGTAACAAAAATCTATTATCTTAAATATTTTCAGGCGGTGACCCTGGACCCCAACTTCCTGGATGCTTACATTAATCTGGGGAACGTCTTGAAGGAGGCGCGTATATTTGACAGGTAAGCAAATAGGCATAGAGCTTATATTCTCTTTTTTATATAAATGTTTTTTATTGGTTTTGCGTATAATCACATTACGTCTTATATTCTCAGTTTAGTGGTTGCACCCATACCCAAACTAACTCCCATTGTTGCCTAGAGGGTTGATTTTATTTAAAGCAAATTGATTTAAATCCCAAATCCATAAGACTTGATTTAAATCCCCCTTTTACCGGAAGGTTCAGCCTTGCTGGCATCCTCTTAATATTGACAATCGGAGGCAGGTTTCCTTTTGGGAATCCTAACTTCAGAGTCTTTTCTACAGTTATATCAAAATGATTTGGTTCTGCTATATACAGCCCGATTGTGACGAAATGATGGTGAGTTTTAATAAGTGAACACTTTTTATTTGAACAACTTTTCTGCTGCACTTGATTGGAAGGAGAAAAGAAACATTTCCTTCATAACAATTTAAGCAATTTATTTCACTAAAACAGTAACATGGTAGCATATGTATCCATGTTGCTTAACTGATGTGCTGAAACATTTTTTCCCCAAGAAAAACTTGGACTGAGTTTTCGCACACATGAAAAACTTAAAACAAATAATTCTTCCCCGAATTATTTATTTATTTATTTATTTCTACCCCGCTCTCACTGGTCAGGGCCGGGCTCAGGGCGTCTAACACCAAATATAAATTACAATAAAATAGAATAGAAAAAAACCCCAGTTAATTAAAATACAGCTTAAAATGCAGCCTCATCAAGACTACAAAGGGAGGAAACATCAGCTATTCACCCAAGCCAGCTATCCATGCTGGTGCTACATGGGCCAGCAAAAAAAGCCACGGGAAAATTTATATACCAAATCCCATATAGGGTGTCAGAGTGAGTCTAAGCATAGAGCGAGTTAAAATAATCAAGCCTGGAGGTGACTATCGCATGGATCACTGGCCAGATCAGGGCGAGAAAGGTAAGGAACCAATTCCTTAATACGGCGGAGGTGGAAAAATGCCACCTTTGCTGTGGCTGCAACCTGTGCCTCCATGGAAAGAGAGGCATCGAAGGTTACACCCAAGCTCTTGACAGAAGGCTCTGGCACTAATTGCGCCCCCACAAGAGATGGGAGTTGGCCCCCCAACCCCATGTTGTCCTGACCCAGCCAGAGGACCTCTGTCTTCGAAGGATTGTTTGTATGTATGAGTTGTTGTGGACTATGTTATAAATAAAATAAAAATTAAAAAAAGAAAATGAAACCGGTCCCTTTTGCTTTCTGTATGTCAGAGGGTTTGCTGAAAAAAGCCTTCCGGATGATGGTGACCTCGAAATTGGGCTCTTTGGGGGGGGGGATTTGGGGTACAGAACCTAGAAGAAGTCCTCTTTTATTTTTTCCTTTGTCATATCGTCACATACAACTTTGCTCATACCAAGCGTCGACTCCCCTCCCCCCTCCCCCGCTCCCACTCCCTGGCTTTCTTAAGCAGTCACGATCCTCTTAGCATTTCTATATCACCCTTTAAAAATTGTCCAGTAGCACCTGATGATGATGATGATGATAATAATAATAATAATAATAATAATAATAATAATAATAATAATAATAATAATAATAATAATAATATTTATACCCCGCCTATCTGGCTGGGTTTCCCCAGCCACTCTTGGCGACAAAATATTAAAATACAATAGTCCGTCAAACATTAAAAGCTTCCCTAAACAGGGCTTGCTAAACTTGGCTTCTTCTTGGTATAATTTTTTGTATGCAGGTCCACTTCTTCAGATACAAAAGCTTCTACCAAGACCAAACTGAGTTGGTCTGCAATGTGCTACTGGACAATTTATATATTTTTTATATATTTCAACTGCGTTAGACCACCACAGCTGCCTACCTGAACATATATCGCCCTATTTACCTTCTTACTCTACTTAAAACAATTTACTTTAGCATTTGTAAATCACTTTCAAAAATTAGCCTCTGGTTTTTTTAATAACAGTATATTTAAAGATCTTTTTCAATTCTTTGTAAATCATATCCCAGTAGACTTTGACTTTAGTGCACATCCACCACCTATGGACGAAATTCCCTTCCTTCTCCTTGCATTTCTAGCGTGCCTTATCTTGAGTTATATATATTTTAGCAAGTTTAGTCGGCGTCAAATACCACCTATACGTCACCTTCATTAAATTTTTAATTAGTGCTGTACATTCAATAAATTGTTTTTGCCCATAATCTTTCCCACTTATCTAATTCAATGTTATGACCAAAATCTTGAGCCCATTTAATCATAACCGACTTAACTTCTTCATCCTTTGTATGCCATTCTTATACGTTTTTGGCAATGATTTTCTTTTACTATCTAGCAACTCTGTCTCTTAATTTTGATTTAGTATGACCAAAACCATTTCCCTTACTGTCTTCCTTAAATACATCTTGCAAAAGACGGTAAGTGTGCGGGAAAGAGAGTTTGAATCGGATTAGTCTGCTCTTGTATTTATGTTCCCCTAAACCAAGCATGTCCAAAGTCCACTTTGGGGGCCTTCCACCCATCTCTCCTAGATCTCAAAATGCATTGGTTTTGTCATATTTCCTGCTATCCTGCCAAAGAATTTAAATTTTCCCAATGTTCTTTTAGACCAGGCATGTCCAAAGTCCAGTTCAGGGGCCTAATCTGGCCCTCTGGTCGATTTAATCCGGCCCTCGTGGCGGTTTATTTACTAGGGCAAAACTTCCCCCCAAAAAGCTCAAGAACTTTAATCCTAAAAAAAGGTCAGCACCTCTGAGGTCAAATCCTTAAAAAAGGCTCAACAATTGTGGGGTTTTACTGTTAATATGCTTCTTCTTAATTGCATTTCACTATTAATATACTTCTTAATTGTATTTCAGTTCAACAATGACTTTGATAAAATACATCTTTTGTGACGTGCAGAAGGCTTGAGTTACCTATGAGGTGCAACAGTTACCATATAGCATATATTCAATATAAAAAACAGCAACAATTGGTTGTTGACAAAGGACAGCTGGCATATATATATAAAAGATATTAACTGATATGCATGCCATTCCAGATATAGCTATATAATCTCTACTGTTGGTAAGAGAAGAACTTTGGAGCAGGCATTTTCAAAAAAAGAGTTTTTTATGAACCGCTCTAATACCAAGTTACCGTCAGGAGCTGAGGGGCCGTATCAAACCTCAATCCAGCCATCACATCACAGAGCAGCCTTTTGGGCTCCTGTGAAAGACATACTAATATTCGTGTAAAAACTCTGTTTTGTGTTTCGAAGGTTGCCGAAGCCGAGGAATGCTACAATACAGCTCTCCGTTTATGTCCGACTCACGCGGATTCTCTTAATAACCTGGCGAACATCAAGCGAGAACAAGGGAATATCGAGGAGGCTGTCCGCCTCTACCGGAAAGCTCTTGAGGTACGTGCGTGGAGAATTACAACAATTAAATTGACATATAAGGGTTAGGCATGCGTACCCTGGACTCCTAGTCTGGGTCTTTTTAAAAATCGCCAATCAAATTTTTCTTGATCAATAACGGAAATAATGGTGAAGAAGTGAAAGTGAAGTAGCATTTTGAGGCTCGACAAAGCATGGTCCGATAAGTCCCTTTTGGAAGGAAGAGGGTCTGTCCCCCTTTTTATATTCCTAGGCCTCCTGGAATGACCAAAAATCTGCTTTTTCATCAGAAGAACAATGCAAGGTGTTAAGGAACGGTACAGAAATTGAAATAAAAGCTGGGCACATGCTGTTCTCTGTGTCGGCTGAGCTTGATCCCCTGACAGTCTTATTTTCTAACAGTATTTCCTATGCGTACGAAAAAGGCAGTTCATAGGCCCATTATTATTATTATTATTATTATTATTATTATTATTATTATTATTATTACCACAAATCATTCCAAACGGTGATTTATTTTGCAGCCAGCCCCTGCCACATTTGAGCATCAAAGAGGGGCTCTTTAAAATACGGCATTGGTCATTTGACAGTCTGATCTCCCAACAGTATTTCCTATGCATGCTAAAAAGGCAGTCCATAGGTTCCTCCTCCTCCTTAATTTTTGCAAGTCAATCCAAATGAGGATTTATTTCACGCCCACAACCTTTGAGCCTCAAAGAGCAGCCTCCGTCTCTTTAGAATGCTTCTCAGGGAAACTAAGAGTGAGCTTCTTCCCCGCAGGTCTTCCCGGAGTTTGCAGCTGCGCATTCAAATTTAGCCAGTGTTTTGCAACAGCAGGGGAAGCTCCAGGAGGCCCTCATGCACTACAAGGAGGCCATCAGGTGAGCTTCCAAAGCCATGGGGAAAATAGATTGAAAGAGCTCCTCCTTACTGTATTTTAATCTTTTGCTGGAAGCCGCCCAGAGTGGCTGGGTATAAATAATAAATTATTGTTGCTGTTGTTAATAATTATTATTACTCCTCATGCGCTGGTCTGGTGCCTGTGGGAAAGCTCTCCTCTTGTGGATAAAGCACTTTCTCTTTTTCTTTTAGGTTTTTTTATTTTTTATTTTTATTTTTATTTTATTTTTTGTCCCTTGAAGGACAGCCAAATTTAAATAACAATTCGACACACAGCTGCGAGGCATTTGCGAGCTTTTTTGCGGAGAAGGTCCTGTTGCTCTGCCATGACCTCCCTGCCAATTTGGATACAATAAAGGAACTGGAGGCCCCTCGACTGTCCTCGGGTCCAGTATTGGACCACTTTGACCGGATATCCCCAGCCGATGTGGACAGACTCCTCCGAGCTGGAAAGCCCACCACCTGTCCTCTTGACCCGTGCCCGTCCTGGCTGATTAGAGCGTGTCCAGACGAGGTGCGGGCCCCCCTGGGGGATATCATCAATTTGTCCCTTGGCACTGGGATATTCCCAGGGGAACTGAAGGAGGCAGTGGTGTGTCTGCTCTTAAAGAAAACATCATTAGATCCTTTAGATCTATCCAATTACCGCCCGGTTTCGAATCTTCCATTCCTGGGTAAGGTGATTGAGAGAGCGGTTGCTGAACAGCTTGGTAGGTTTCTGGATGAAACATCTGCTCTCGATCCATTCCAGTCCGGCTTCCGCGCTGGTCATGGGACCGAGACGGCTCTGGTTGCCCTAACAGATGATCTCCGCAGGCAGCTGGATCGAGGCGGGTCGGGGCTGCTGATTCTTCTAGACCTGTCAGCAGCCTTCGACATGGTCGATCACGAACTTCTGGACCACCGCCTTGCCGACGTGGGGATCCAGGGCACAGTCCTTCAATGGCTGCGCTCGTTTCTCTCCGGTCGGGGACAGAGGGTGGCGCTTGGGGGGGGAATTGTCATCGCGCCACTCCTTGGTGTGTGGAGTGCCTCAGAGTGCGATACTCTCCCCGATGCTTTTTAACATCTTTATGCGCCCCCTCGCCCAGCTTGTCCGGAGTTTTTGGCTGGGTTGCCATCAGTATGCCGATGACACCCAACTCTATCTGTTGATGGATGGCCATCCTTACTCGGCCCCAGATACACTGACCAGATGTCTGGAAGCTGTGGCTGGATGGTTACGTGGGAGCCGGTTGAAGTTAAATCCTTCGAAGACAGAGGTCCTCTGGCTGGGACGGAGCGATATGGGATTGAGGGGGCAACTCCCATCTCTTGCATGGGTGCAATTAGTGCCAGCATCGTCCGTTAAGAGTTTGGGTGTAATCTTCGACACCTCCCTTTCCATGGAGGCGCAGATTACAGCTATAACAAAGGCGGCATTTTTTCATCTCCGCCAAGCTAAGCAGTTGGCTCCTTATCTCTCTCACCCTGACCTAGCCACTGTGATCCACGCGACGGTCACCTCCAGACTGGATTATTGTAACTCGCTCTACGTGGGGCTGCCCTTGAGACTGACCCAGAAACTCCAGCGGGTGCAGAATGCCGCGGCGAGACTCCTTACGGGGTCTTTGCTGCGAGATCATATCCATCTGGTGCTGTACCAGCTGCACTGGCTCCCGGTGGAGTACAGGATCAGGTTTAAGGTGCTGGTTTTAACCTTTAAAGCCCTATACGGCCTAGGACCCTCGTACCTATGGGACTGCCTCTCCTGGTATGTCCCACAGAGAAATTTACGGTCTGCAAATAAAAACACCCTAAAGATCCCAGGTCACAGAGAGGTTAGGTTGGCCTCAACTAGAGCCAGGGCCTTCTCGGCTGCGGCTCCAATCTGGTGGAACGCTCTGTCACAAGAGACTAGGGCCCTGTGGGACCTGACATCCTTCCGTAGGGCCTGCAAGACAGAGCTGTTCCACCAGGCCTTTGGTCAGGGCGCAGACTGACTCCCTCCTCTGGCAACCTGCACAGAATTTTGCTTGATGGTTGCCATTAATTTGATTTTAATTTGATTTAATTAATTTTATAATGAATGTTTTAAAATGTTGGACTATTTTGATTGTTGTTAGCCGCCCTGAGCCCGGCTTCGGCTGGGGAGGGCAGGATATAAATATTATTATTATTATTATTATTATTATTATTATTATTATTATTATTATTATTATTCAGTTTTTTTATTTTATCATTTTATTTCCATACACTCCAAACATTTTCAATATATACAATACTGGGATTATACAAACCCCTTGGACTCTCCCCCACCCCCCACCCCCCGTTTCCATATTTTGCCATCTTTTCTTGCATGTAATTACAATGATTCGTTCTATTCCATTTCCTTATTTGCTACTTTGGCTTCATCAATGTTATATCAATCCTGCCTGTGGAAAACCATCTAATTCGATTTTAATTTGATCCCGATTTGTTTTTAGGAGGTAATTTAATTATTGTTTGATTTTATACTAATGTTATATATTTGATGTTAGCTGCCCTAAGACCGGTTTCGGCCAGGGAGGGCGGGATACAATTATTATTATTATTATTATTATTATTATTATTATTATTATTATTATTATTATTATTTCTAAATATGTATCTTTAAGGTATTCAATAAATTTTTCCCATTCTTGTTTAATTTTTTTATATATATAAATAGTTTTTATTACGTTTTAGCATTTTATATTCAACACAAACATCATTCTTGCAGACAGCATAGATGAATCCCAATCTCCCCCAGCTTCCCTCTTCTGGTTTTTTAAATATTTACTTCTCCTGCCTATCTCATTCTCCCTTAATTTTGCCATCTTTGAACTAACGATGGTTATATCCTTAAGGTTTTTGCACCATGCTTTTTCACATTTCATCTTCATTATTTTCCCCATTTTGTCCTTTTAACTTTTTTCTTTGCTTAAATTTCCTATCATCTTGATGTCTGATCTTCACAGTCATTTTGATAATCCACTCTTCTTTTGTTGGGACCTTCTCTTCCTTCCACATCCGGGCTAAGAACATTCTGGCATAAATAGAATACACTGTCTTTTTAGGTCTCTTGGTATTTCTTCACCCGTTAAACCTATTAGAAAGGCTTCTGGTTTTTACACAAATGTTCTCTCCCCCCCCCCCCCAGTTAATTATACAGTGGTACCTTGGTTCTCAAACTGAATGTGTTCCAAAACCAAGGTGCACTTTCCCATAGAAAGTCATGCAAAACGGATTAATCCGTACCAGACTTTGAAAAACAATCCCTAAAACAGCCATTTAACATGAATTTTACTATCTAACGAGACCACTGATCCCTAAAATGAAAGCAGTCATCCATGTACTGTACTCTAAAATAAATACAACAGTCTTGTAAATGATAAAAATGAAAATTATTTTTTTTCCTCACCTGCACTGATGATAGTCATTGTTCGGATGGGGACCGGGGCTTCTATCCGTTTCTGCAATCACACAATCAATCAATCAATCAATCAATCAGTAACTAAACTGGGATCCGCACAGTCGCAAAAACAAATGAACCAAAAAAGCCTCCGAAACAAAAACACCACATAAATTGCAAAAACCAAAGCACCAAACTTAATCTGTTCCCGAAGTCTGTTTGATTGGTGCAGGCGCCCCAGAAAGAATAGCTGACAGCCAAATTTGATGTTTGGCTTCCGAAAAACGCCTGGAAACTGGAACACTTTTTCTGGGTTTTCGGCATTTGGGAACCAAAGCGTTTGAGTAGTAGTAATAATAATAATAATAATTTGTTTTTGTTTGTATCCCACCCTCGCCGGCCAAGGCTGGGCTCAGAGCAGCTAACATCATAAAAACAACACAACGAGCCTAAAAGCAGACATCAAGTAATTCAAATAAAAATTAATTCAGACAAGTTAAAATCCGGGCAGGTGGCAATTATTAGGGTGGAATTGAGAGTGATTAATAATTGCCAGAATTGAGGAGCATGGAATTTCCCAAAAGGAAAGTGCTGCTTGTCCGTATGAAGAGGATGCCACAATGCTGTATAAAAAACCTTCTGTATAAAGAAACCTGTATAAAAAACATTTGAGAACCAAGGTCTCACTGTCTCACATGACCACTAGGGTGGTTCATAAAAAACACTTTTTTGAAGATGCCTGCTCCCAAGGTCTTATCTTACTACACTAGGGATTATATAGCTATATCTGAAATTTTGTGCATATCAGTTAATATCTCAACCCTCCATGAAAATAGCTGTTTTCTTGGACGTTTTCCTATTTTGTGAAGGCTTTGGAGAAGGCATTTTTAAAAAAAGTTTTTTTAATGAACTGCCCTAAAGACCACCGTATAGGATAGAAAGAGCCTTCTTGACCCTTACATTTCCAGCGTAACTTCAGAGTATTTTTGTACCAAAATGGCACTTTTTCTCTCCCCCTCCATGTCAGAATCAGTCCCACTTTTGCAGACGCCTATTCCAACATGGGGAACACCTTGAAGGAAATGCAAGACGTCCAGGGAGCTCTGCAATGCTACACAAGAGCAATCCAGATAAATCCTGCGTTTGCCGATGCCCACAGCAACCTCACTTCCATCCATAAGGTAAGCTTTGTGTCTCTGCTAAATCTATTTAAAAAAAAAAAAAAAACTGGGGGGGGGGGCAGCAGGGGAATCTTAGTTTTTACAAAAGGAAAACAACTGGCAAAAGCCGTCCCAAACCGAGATGGGGCACAAAAAGAAAAAGGGGAGAATTGGAATTTATGCTGGAAGTCTGAGGAGGCAGAGGGCACGCCGATACGTTTATGGTGGGGCTACAGAAATGTTAAAAAATTCATGAGGAAATAAAAAAGATGATCAGAATTAATTTAGAGGGGAAAACCAGAGGCATATTTACTGAGTATAAGAGGTAAAGAAATACCACAAGATGGGAAGATATTATTCTTATACGTGACAGCTGCAGCAAGGCTACTCCTTGCACAAAACTAGAACAGGAAATATATACCCACAAAGGATGACTGGATAAAGAAACTAATTGAATTTATAGAACTGGCAAGGTCAAGTGCAGTAATAAGGTACCAATCAAACTGGAAAATAAAAATATAATGGAAATGGTTTGAAGATTATGTGTTCAAGTACTGCTCAAAAACTAACATGTTGATATGTTTGGTTTAATGTTTGTAAATCTGGTTTATAATAATAATAAATAGTAAGTTAAAAGAGTTAAGAAATATAAATTTAGATAAAAATTGCAATGTGAATGTGAGTGAAGGAAGTCACGTGGGTATTTGGGTAAATGCTGAGTTGTGTATAGGGTTAGATGTGGGGAATCCATATATGTAATGTATAGTGTTGAAAATGTACGGCAACTAGCATGTAAAATGAAATCAAAAATAAATAAATAAATAAATAAATAAATAAATAGGGGGAAATAAAAATGGCAATGTGAAATATTATATAGGAGGGTGAGGGGCGGTGGAGGGAAGCCACAAGGGTGGTTTTAATGTCTGAAATTTTGGGTGGTAGGGTAATACGAATTTTGTTTTGTGTCTATGTGTTTGTTTGTAAATAATTTTTTTAAAAGGAAAATGAAAAAATTGCTATTTTTACTTTGAAATAAAAATGGGGGGGGGAGGTCTTATACGGGTGATTGGGTGGGTGAATGGCTCATTTTCTTAAATTTGAGCCTCCCCAAATAGAGGGTGGCTTATATAGACGGAAAGTATGGTGGAGTTCCACACCCAAAAATCTCATTGTGACTTCCAATCACCCCTACGTCACATTTCCGATGGCGCCCTTTTGCTCGTCTCTCCTAGATCTCAAAATGCATTGGTTTTGTCATATTTCCTGCTGTCCTTTGTCAATCCACACCTGCCAAAGAATTTAAATTTTCCCAACATTTTTTTTTAGACCACACATGTCCAGCGTGTGGCCGGGGAGCGTAACCTGGTTTACTTACTGGGGCAACCCCCCCCCCCCAAATGCTCAACAACTTCAATCCTAAAAAGAGCTCAACAACCTTGGGGTTAAATCCTAAAACAGCTCAACAAATTTGCCCCGCCCTCATGTCAAATCTGGCCCTCTTTGGGAAAATTTGGGCACCCCTGTAAATTTAGACAATACAGTCCTATCTCGGGTTAAATATGCTTCAGGATGAATATTTTTGGGTTGCGCTCCGCAGTGACCCAGAAGTAACGGAGCACGTTACTTGCGGGTTTCGCCGCATGCACAGACCCTCAAAATGATGTCATGCGCAGAAGCGGCGAATTGCGACGTGCAGATGCGGGTTGCATTCGCTTCAGGATGCGAACGGGGCTCCGGAACGGATCCCATTCACATCCAGAGGTACCACTGTACTCTGCAAGTGTCCTGTTCTCTATGAAATGTTTCTTCCAAAACCTCTCGTAATTCTGCCTGTATTATAATCTTGCTAATTCTGCGTATTTTAGCCTTTTTGCTAGCTACGCCAACTTAGTAGGGATGGGATTCTCCTTTCCATCCTTTGTCTGTTAAGATTCTCGCTGCGGCTATTGTAGACACTGTGACTTGCCATTGTTTTATAACCATTTATTGTAACATTTATTCTATGATCAATTACAATAATCATTCATTGTAATATTCATTTATTGTACGATTAATTACAATTTATTGTAATTGTTAAGAGTAGGTTTCTATTGAATTTTTACATGCTGATACTCAATATTATTCTATAGCATGGGGAGGCAAACTACGGCCCCATGGCCTTCTCAATCTAGCCGGGAGTCGGCATGTTTTGACACGAGTATAATGTGTCCTTTTATTTAAAATGCACCTCTGGGTTATTTGTGGGACATAGGAATGCGTTCCTTTTTCCCCCTCCCCAAAATCTAGTCTGGCCCCCACAAGGTCTAAGGGACAGTGGACGGCCCCCTGCTGAAAAAGTTTGCCGACCCCTGTTCTATTCCAATGATTGTTGAATGTTACTTTATAAGTCTACCAGGTGTGGATCATCGTGCCTTCTGTCTGTTCTTCATCTTTGGTTTTGATGGTTGAGAAAAAAAGCTAGTGGCAATTGCTGAAATATCCCTCCCTTTCTAGGATTCCGGAAACATCCCAGAGGCAATTGCTTCGTATCGCACCGCCTTGAAACTGAAGCCGGATTTTCCTGACGCTTACTGCAACCTGGCGCACTGTTTGCAGGTGAGGCAGAGTTTTAAGGGCCAACACTCCCAGGGTTTCCGGCATTTGGGAACCGAGGCGTTTGAGTCCCAAGGTACCACGGTAATGGTAAAAGCGTCACCTAATTCAGGAATTGTCCAATGTCACTTTAGAGACCAACTCAGTTTGTTCTGTGTCTAAGCTTTCATGTGCAGGCAGACTTATTCAGATACACTGAAGCGGAAGTCCCCACACCCTGATATTTAGAGGGAGGGTGGGGCGGGGTATTTCTCTGAACGGTAGTAGGACTCAATCGGTATGGTCAACCTGTGGACGACTGTGTCTCATTACATATCCTAAAACTATTTCAGGTCATCTGTGTACCATCCCTTGTTTTTTCAGTCATTCACAGTTGCCAGCAGGTGGACCATACCCATTGACTCCTACTACCCTTCGGAGAAAAACCCCAACTCACCCTCCCACTATATATCAGGGTCTGGGGGCTTCTCCTTACTCTTATATAGCAGGGTCTGGGGACTTCTCCCTCTGTATATCAGGGTCTGGGGACTTCCGCTTCAGTGTATCTGAAGAAGTGTGCATGCACACAAAAGCTTATATCAGGCATCCCCAACCTGTGCCCCCCCCCCGATGTTTTGGCCTACAACTCCCATGATCCCTAGCTAACAGGACCAGTGGTCGGGGATGATGGGAATTGTAGTCTAAAACATCTGGAGGGCCGAAGGCTTGGGGTGCCTGGCTTATACCAAGAACAAACTTTGTTGGTCTCTAAGGCACTACTGGACAATTTTAATATATTTTGACTTCATCAGACCAATACGGCTACCTACCTGAATCTAGAACCCTGGTTTTCTTTGCCCCCTTTCAGATCGTCTGTGATTGGACCGATTATGACGAGAGAATGAAGAAGCTTGTCAGTATTGTGGCTGACCAGCTGGAGAAGAACCGGCTCCCTTCGGTGCACCCGCATCACAGCATGCTGTATCCACTGTCTCACGGCTTCCGAAAGGCTATTGCCGAGAGACATGGGAACCTTTGCCTGGACAAGGTGGGTCTATGCTGTGAAGAGGTGTGCGCCGCTCCGTTCCGTCAGAGTTTGAATGCTTTCATGTTGGCTTTGGATATATAATAATATATAATAATTTATTATTTCTACCCTGCCCATCTGTCTGGGTATCCTCAGCCACTCTGGGTGGCTGCCAACCAAATATTAAAAACACAAGACAGCATTAAATATTTAAAAACTTCCCTAAACAGGGCTGCCTTCAGATGTCTTTTAAAAGTGAGATAATTGCTTATTTCTTTGACATCTGATGGAAGGGCGTTCCACAGGGCGGCCGTCACCACGAGAAGGCCCTCTGCCTGCTTCCCTGTAACTTGGCTTCTTGCAGGGAGGGAAGCGCCAGAAGGCCCTCGGGAGAGGGACCCCGGTGTCCGGGGTGGAGATGCTCCTTCAGGTCTACTGGGCCGAGGCCATTGAGGGCTTTCAAGGTCAGCACCGACACTATGAATTGTGCTTGGAAACGTACTGGGAGCCAAAGCAGATCTCTTGGGACCGGTGGTATGTGGTCTCAGTCAGACTGGATTTAAATCCTTTATTTTACAGAAAGGTTTGATCTTGCTGGCATCCTCTTAATATTGACAACCAGAGGAAAGTTTCATCTGCTGGGCTGTTTAGGGCTTTCAAGGTCAGCACCAACACTTTGAATTGTGCCCGGAAACGTACTGGGAGTCAATGCAGGTCTTTCAAGACTGGTGTTATGTGGTCTCTGCGGCTGTTCACGGCCCCCAGTCTGGCTACCACATTCTGGATTAATTGCAGTAAGGTAGCCCCACATAGAGCGCATTGCAGTCGTCCAAGCTGGAGATAACAAGAGCATGCGCCACTCTGGCAAGAGAGTCCGTGGGCAGGGAGGGTCTTATCCTGCATCCCAGATAGAGCTGCCCTGGACACAGAACAGACCTGTGCCTCCATGGGTCCAAAATGACCCCCAGACTGTGCAGCTGGTCCTTCAGGGGCACAGTTGCCCCGTTCAGGACCAGGGAGTCCCCCCCACCCGCCCACACACCACAAAACTTCAGTCTTGTCAGGATTCAACCTCAACCAGTTAGCTGCCATCCACCCTCCAACCGCCTCGAGGCACCCGCACAGGAACTCCACCGCCTTTGCCGGCTCTGATTTGAAAGAGAGGTAGAGCTCTCTATCAGGCTTCCTCAACCTTGGCCCTCCTGATGCTTTTGGCCTACAGCTCCATGGTCCCTAGCTAGCAGGTCTAGTGGTCAGGGATGATGGGCACTGTAGTTTGAAAACAGCTGGAGGGCCAAGGTTTAGGAAGCCTGCTCTGTATTGGCGCCAATGGCTGTTAAGCGAAAAAATTCCAGGGTGAGTGACTCCTTGACAGCCTAGCTCACCGGGGCACTTGTCCCCCATGGGTCCATGCTGTCAGTAAAAGGAGGAAGTCCCAGCCCGGTAATTTGGAGCAAAACAGTGGTCAGTAGACCATGATTCTTACTGTTGCACCACAGGTCTGCCCAGGAGTAAGAACCCCGAGCATGGGGCAATGTCAACTTTTAAAACTTCCTTCTTCCCCCCAGAATACACTTCAAGCAGCATCGTTGATACATCATCACTACATCACTAGCACATCACAAATGAGGAGGGGTATACAAGGGTTATGCATTCACTATGAGGTCCCTTTATCAGACCCCTTAAATCTCCATCACTGAAAGAACAATAAAACTCTTGACACGTCCTTTCCCACTGGACTTGTCTGGAGATGGGCATTCAGAACACCTGCCTTGCTAAACTGCCTTGGCAGATGTCTATGGTTGCCCCCTTGGTCCCTCCCTTGGTGGGGTGCCGTGTATGTGCTCTCAGGCTTGGGGAATTCTGGCGGGATGCCCTGTTCCTGCTGCCTACATGACTTCCTGCTTCTTGGCTCATGGAGGGAGGTGGAGCCCAAATTCGTTCAAATGGCGGAATGAGGAGAGTCGGTTAAAGCATAGATTTTCTGCGTGTCTTTCTTGGGCTGTCAAGTCAAAGGTATGTATATTTGTAACATTGGAACAACTTCAAAGATGTGGCCTCATGTCCCCCACCCCCATGTCATTTCCGTAACCCGGCTTTCTTGAATCCCCTTGCTAGATCAACGTGCTCCACAAGCCGCCTTATGAGCACCCCAAGGACCTGAAAGGCAGTGAGGGCCGGCTCCGCGTTGGCTACCTGAGCTCTGACTTTGGGAACCACCCCACCTCCCATCTCATGCAGTGCATCCCAGGCATGCACAATTCGGACAAATTTGAGGTGAGGTGCACAAGAGGGCAGCTGTGTGAGTAGCTCAGGCGGCAGAGCGCTGAGACTCTGAATCTTGGGGTCATGGGTACGAGCCCCACGTTGGGCCAAACGAATGAATACAGCCTAGGACCGCCTCTCCACGGAGGATCTAACAGTCTGCAAATAAAAAAATGTTAGAGGTCCTGGGCTTCAGGGAGATTAGGCTGGCCTCGACCAGGGCCAGGGCCTTTTCAGCCTTGGCCCCGGCCTGGTGGAACTCTCTGCCACAAGAGATCAGGACCCTGTGGGATCTGACATCTTTCTGCAGGGCCTGTAAGATGGAGTTGTTCCGCCGGGCCTTTGGTTCAACCTGACTCCCCTTCTCTTTTTTGTGTAAGGACTAGTATGAAAGAGGCCTCCCAGTGTTCTCACAGGCCCATATAAGAGTTGGGCCTGATGAGCGTTTACTGTTCCCAACCCTAATCCTGCGGAAAGCCATCTAATTGGATTTGAATTTGATCCTGGCTTGTTTTCAGGAGGTAATTTCGTTATTGCTTGATTTTATACCAGTGTTACATATTTGGTGTTAGCCTCCCTGAGCCCGGTTTCGGACGGGGAGGGCAGGATACAAATAAAAGTTTATTATTATTATTATTATTATTATTATTATTATTATTATTATTATTATTATTATTATTATTATTATTATCATCATCATCATCATCATTATCCTCTTAATTTGCATCAGCCCTTGGTTGTAGCAATAAAACAACGAGATGATCTGCAAGGAAAAGAAATGAAAAATCAATGATATCAAATACATTTGAGGGTTTTGAATCGAGAGTGGACCTTATTCTGACTGCCCCAGCTCAAAACCCGGCCGCCTTTGCCGTCACCTGCTCCTCTTGATCTGCCAAGAGAGGACTCTGGGGTAGTGGTTGGGCAACCCGGAACAGGCAATAAAGGAGGGGTAATCATCTCACGACAAACCTAGACAGCATCTTAAAAAGCAGAGACACCACCTTGCCAACAAGGTCAGTATAGTAAAAGCTATGTTTTCCCAGTAGTGATGTATGGAAGTGAGAGCTGGACCATAAAGAAGGCTGATCGCCGAAGAATTGATGCTTTTGAATTATGATGCTGGAGGAGACTCTTGAGAGTCCCATCGACTGCAAGAAGATCAAACCTATCCATTCTGAAGGAAATCAGCCCAGAGTGCTCACTGGAAGGACACATCCTGAAGCTGAGGCTCCAAGACTTTGGCCACCTCATGAGAAGAGAATCATAGAATCATAGAGTTGGAATAGACCACAAGGGCCATCGAGTCCAACACCCTGCCAAGCAGGAAACACCATCAGAGCACTCCTGACATATGGTTGTCAAGCCTCTGCTTAAAGACCTCCAAAGTAGGAGACTCCACCACACTCCTTGGCAGCAAATTCCACTGTCAAACAGCTCTTACTGTCAGGAAGTTCTTCCTAATGTTTAGGTGGAATCTTCTTTCTTGTAGTTTGGATCCATTGCTCCGTGTCCGCTTCTCTGGAGCAGCAGAAAACAACCTTTCTCCCTCCTCTATGTGACATCCTTTTATATATTTGAACATGGCTATCATATCACCCCTTAACCTCCTCTTCTCCAGGCTAAACATGCCCAGCTCCCTTAGCCGTTCCTCATAAGGCATCGTTTCCAGGCCTTTGACCATTTTGGTTGCCCTCCTCTGGACACGTTCCAGTTTGTCAGTGTCCTTCTTGAATTGTGGTGCCCAGAACTGGACACAATACTCTAGGTGAGGTCTGACCAGAGCAGAATACAGTGGCACTATTACTTCCCTTGATCTAGATGCTATACTCCTATTGATGCAGCCCAGAATTGCATTGGCTTTTTTAGCTGCTGCGTCACACTGTTGGCTCATGTCAAGTTTATGGTCAACCAAGACTCCTAGATCCTTTTCACATGTACTGCTCTCAAGCCAGGTGTCCCCCATCTTGTTTTTGTGCCTCTCATTTTTTTTGCCCAAGTGTAATACTTTACATTTCTCCCTGTTAAAATTCATCTTGTTTGTTTTTGCCCAGTTCTCTAATCTTTCAAGGTCGTTTTGAAGTGTGATGCTGTCCTCTGGGGTGTTAGCCACCCCTCCCAGTTTGGTGTCATCTGCAAATTTGATCAGGATGCCCTTGAATCCATCATCCAAGTCGTTGATAAAGATGTTGAATAAGACCGGGCCCAAGACAGAACCCTGTGGCACCCCACTAGTCGCTCTTCTCCAGGATGAAGAGGAACCATTGATGAGAACCCTTTGGGTTCGGTCAGTCAGCCAGTTACAAATCCACTGAGTGGTAGCATAGTCAAGACCGCATTTTACCAGCTTCTTTACAAGAATATCATGGGGCACCTTGTCAAATGCCTTGCTGAAATCAAGGTAGGCTACATCCACTGTGTTCCCTTCATCTACCAGGCTTGTAATTCTGTCAAAAAAGGAGATCAGGTTAGTCTGACATGACTTATTTTTCAGAAATCCATGCTGACTATTGGTATCACAGCATTCCTTTCTAGGTGCTCACAGACTGTTTGCTTAATGATCTGCTCCAGAATCTTCCCTGGTATTGATGTCAGACTGACTGGGCGATAATTATTTGGGTCCTCTCTTTTCCCCTTTTTGAAAATGAGGACAACATTTGCCCTCCTCCAGTCTGCCGGGACTTTGCCTGTTCTCCAGGAATTCTCAAAGATGACTGCCAGTGGTTCTGAGATCACATCTGCCAGTTCTTTTAATACTCTTGGATGAAGTTCATCTGGCCCTGGAGACTTGAATACATCTAAACTAGCCAAGTATTCTTGTACTATCTCCTTAGTTATTCTGGGCTGTGTTTCCTCTGCTGAATCATTTGCTCCAAATTCTTCAGGTCGGGCATTGTTTTCTTTATCGGAGAAGACTGAGGCAAAGAAGGCATTGAGGAGTTCAGCCCTTTCTGTGTCCCCTGTTTGCATTTCACCATCTTCTCCTCTGAGTGACCCCACTGTTTCTTTGTTCTTCCTTTTGCTACGAACATACCCATAAAAGCCTTTTTTGTTGCTTTTAACCTCTCTAGCCAGCCTGAGTTCATTCTGTGCTTTAGCTTTTCTGACTTTGTGTCTACACGTGCTGGCTACTTGTTTGAATTCCTCTTTGGTGGTTTCCCCCCTTTTCCAGTTTTTGTACACATCCTTTTTTAATCTTAACTCAGTTAAAAGTTCTTTAGATAGCCACCCTGGCTTCTTTAGGCACCTTCCATGTTTCCGTCTCATTGGTATTGCCTGACGTTGTGCTTTTACTATCTCCCTCTTAACAAACTCCCAGCCATCATGAACTCCCTTTCCTTTTAGTATTACTGTCCAGCATTTCCTGGATTTCCTGGAAAAGACCCTGTTGTTGGGAAAGATGGAGGGCACAAGGAGAAGGGGACAACGGAGGACGAGATGGTGGGACAGTGTTCTCGAAGCTACCAGCATGAGTTGGACCAAACTGCGGGAGGCAGTGGAAGACAGAAGTGCCTGGCATGCTCTGGTCCAGGGGGTCACGAAGAGTTGGACACGACTAAACAACAACACAATCATCTCCTCAAGGCTTTTTATAAAGCACATGCACTACTGATTTGGTGCTACATGGGACATGAGCGTTTCCCATGTGGAATATGTCGGAATCGTCCCTCGAGTCCAGTCCAGGGCGAGACATTTGATCTTGCAAGGTTCAAAGCTGTCGGCATTTTGGGATTGCTTGGTGATGCAGATCAGGTGCTGGAGAGTCGAAATGGGACAGTGGGAAATTTCCTGATGGCAGTCAAGTTGTTCTGACACTTGAGATCATTTAGGCACTGACAGATTAGACCAGGCATCCCCAGCCGTCGGCCCTTCAGATGTTTTGGACTACAATTCCCATGATCCCTGACCACTGGTCCTGTGAGGTAGGGATCATGGGAGTTGTAGGACAAAAACATCTGGAGGGCCGCAGGTTGGGAATGCCTGGATTAGACTGTTTGCTTGACTGAAACCCAAAGTCAGTATCTGTTGTGGGGATAAGCCACAAGAGGGAAGCTCTTTGGCAAAGATTCCCACATTGCAGGGGGTAAGCCTAGATGAGCCTCGTGGCCCTTTCAAACTCCCTAGTTCTATGATTATATATTAGCAATTGCTTCATCATTGAGGAAAGCTGTGATGGTTCATGCGCTTCGTAAATTCTGGCCTTTTCCTGCGATGTTTGGGAAAGATGGGCTTTGTCTACTGTTTATCGGCCTGTGTTTTGCTGCGCCTCACGTGCTTCCTGCTCAAGTGACCCTCAAATGTATTTTATACAATGGACTTTTTATTTCCATTCTTGATTGATATTTATTACGGCCATTGGCCCGTCACACGACAGTTTCCCACCAACATATATATACTTAAACCTCCAAATTTAAAACAGCTAAAAACTTACAAGAACAGACAAGAACCAAAGCAAAATAAGCAAAAGACCCAACAACATACATTACAATAAATTTGCAACATAGACATCATCTTCTGCTCATAAATTAATAAAAGACATCAGTGGTGATATCACCTAGTTACATCCTAAAACATATATCATGGTTTAAAAGGGTCATCCGAGCCACACAGGAGTCCGTTTTTCTTCTTTAGGGATAGGACGCTGATCAAGAATCTGGCAACCGTGAGTGATCTTAGGGGATCTTCATCATTTAGTAGATATCTCAGTTTGGCTTCATTCCAATCATCGGCGATTCCCTTTAGATATGGATCAAGAAACTTGCTCCTGGCCGATGAGTGAGAAGCACAATCAAAGATTATGTGATGCAACGATTCCGGTGCCCCACAATTACAATCACATAAGAGCGATATCTGTCCATTGGAAAATCTATTTCTCAGCACGTTCGATGGGAAGGCGTTGAATCTTGCCTTTATAAAGGCATATCTATGAGTCGAAGAAGTTAAGGAATTCAAATAGTTTGGGAGCCTTAAGAGGGGTAATAAACCAAGGTTTTGAGGTGAGCAGGTACCATTGCCCAACACCATTTTCTGCTGCAAATCCATCTCCTCTAGTTTACAGGTTACTGTTCTTTTAGCTGGAACTATGTCCTGCTCTAGTAATTTAGATGGGGAGATTCCCATTGCCGTAATTTTCAGTTGTAAATTTTTTACCCATGGGCTCTGGAAATCATCTCTCCACATACATTGTATCAAATACAAGTTTGGGAGATTGTGCCATAGAGATAACCAGTGACAGAGTATGTGCTTCCACAGGGCGTTTTCCAGGGATACAATATTAAGTTCCATGTGTAACGCTGTATTACTTACACAGTTGGGCAGTTTCAATATCCCTCTTAAAAACTGATTTTGAATAACCTGTAGGTGAGATAGGTTGACAAAAGTCCCCCAAGTTGAGATGGCATAAGCAATTGTCGGGATCACCTTGGCCTTGAACACTTTCAACGCCGATGGGATGTGGAGGGCTCCATCGGTGAAGAAGAATCGCAAGATCGCCAAGGAGATAGCTTTGGCTCTGTTTGTAACATAAGCTACATGGGCCTTCCATCTAAGGTTATGTTGTAACCAAACTCCCAAGTATTGGAATCTATAAACTGGTTCGATGACTCTCCCATCAATTCTCCAATTATGGAGTTTCCGGCTCTTTGAGAAAACTAGGATCTTAGATTTTCCATAATTAATTGTAAGGGAATTTGTGTTACAATATGATCCAAAAAATTTTAAGGCCCTCCTGAGACCTACTCTAGAAAAGGAGAGGATGACTGCGTCATCCGCATATAGTAACAGAGGGCAACGATAAAGTGCTAGGCGGGGTGCGTGAATCCTTTCTTGAGCCTCTGTTAGGGGAGTCCTCATGTCGCTTATGAATAAATTAAACAGGAATGGAGCCAATATACAGCCCTGTCGGACACCTCTGTTAATGGGAATTGAATTGGTGAGATCGCCCTCCGGAGTGAGTCTCACTCTGGCCACTGAGTTCTCATGGAGTTTAATTATTAGCCAGAGAAGCCTTCTGTCGATGCCCCAGCGGGTGAGTTTTTCCCAGAGGATGTTCCTGGGGATACTATCGAATGCTGCCTTTAGATCAATGAATGCCACACAGAGTTGGCCACCCTTTGGGGTGGAATATTTCCAGGCAAGATGCTGTAAAATTAGAATATGATTAATTGTTGACTGTTTTGGGCGAAATCCAGCTTGTTCGGGCCCAATTAATTTTTTCTCTTCGGCCCATTGGGTAAGTCTGTTCAACAGGAAGCGGGCATACAGTTTCCCCACTATTGAGAGCAGACTGATATGTCTATAATTTCCTGGGTCGTCTGGTGAGCCCTTTTTGTGGATTGGAACGATAATAGCGTCCTTCCATACTTCCGGGATCATTCCAGAGTTGTTAACGGCATCAAAAATGGTCGCCAGGACTTAAGCCCACCAGTCCGCATGGTATTTTATAGCTTCTGCCGGGATCAGGTCTGGCCCAGGCGCTTTCCCTGTTTTGAGTTTAACGATCAAATCATGGATGTCCTCCGGATCAGTGGGGGGCCAGAGGGGAAGCTGTTCTTCAAATTCATCTCTTGTGTTAGCAGTACAGTCAGTTGTGGCAAAATAATTTTTTAAGTATGATTCCCAAACCGGGGCAGGAATAATAGTTAAAGGGTATCTTTTAGTTCTTTGATTTACCAGGAGCCAAAATTGTCTGGAGTTCCGTAATGATGAGGCTTCTATGATTGCCCGCCATTGATTCACTTGCCATTCCTGTCTAGCTCCCTTTTGAATTTGCTTGTAGGCCGATTTTGCTTGGAAATATTCTTTTGGCAGGACCGTTGCTTTATATTCTTTGTAGATGTTACCAAGAAGTTGTCTAGCCTGTTTACAAGCACTATTGAACCACAATGCACCTATCTTCCTTTGTGTTAGATTTATTTTATGCGTCGGAACAGAGAAAAAGGACGATAGATCTTCTGACAGATTCGAGAATAGTCTTAGAGTTTGGTCATAATCATAGTAGTCCTCAATTAAGCCTGAATATGCTTGTTTTAGCCCTTGTTGGAAATATGCTGAGTATTTTTGGGCCTGTAATTCGGACCATTTAACACTTTTGATTTGCAATACTGAGTTCGTAATCAGATGTGTTGGGTGCCTGTCTCCATCTGGGGTCCAGTCTATAGTCATTGTGGCGACCAACGGTAGGTGGTCGCTCAGTTGAATATTTTCAACTTTAAAATGGGAAAATTTGGGGGAAATGTCATGAGATACTAACATATAATCCAGGACACTGTTTGCAGAGGAGCTTATGTGTGTAAAATCACCCGGTACGTCTGGTGGGCAGTTCCCGTTTAGAATCACTAAGTTTAGACGTAGTACCAATTGGAAAAGAAGGGTTCCTGCTTCATTTACCCTTTTGTCTTTGGAAAGTCTTTGAGTATGGAGGGCGAGGTCATTAATGAATTCTGGAGTTATCCACCATTTGGCTTTGATTAAAGACTCCCAGTTTGTTGCAATGCGAGCATTGAAGTCCCCTGCTATAACATTGGGTATATTGGGGTATTTGGAGAGACAAAGAGTAAGATGTTCCTCCAAAATTCCCCATTTATTGTATAAGTCTGCAGTGTTGCCTCCAGGAGGAAGATAGACATTTGTTATAACAAGTTCAAATTTTTTCCCCGTAATCAGGGCTGTAATTGCAAAGGTGGAAGCATTTACAAGCGTGAGTTTTGCCTGTATTTTCAAGGAAATTGCTATAACTAATCCTCCACTAGGCCGGCCTCCTTTAGTAGACGGGCATGCCGGTAATGATGTAACATCAAAACCATTAATATCTACTCTCCCCTCTTCCCATGTTTCTTGTAAAAGAATTACTTGGTGTAAGTTTATTAGTTTTACAAGGTCCGGGTCAGATTTTTTCCCCTTCCAACCTGCTATGTTCCAGCTTAAAAAGGAGAACGGGGGGGGGGGGGAGAGATTTGACTGGGGTTTGGGTAGTCACAATGGAGAAGGGGGGAACGCTGATCTTGGGTTGTCACATTTAAAGAAGTCAGTAATTTTCCTTTGACTAATAGTAGATGACTTCTCTCCTTTTGACGCAGGTGTGCCTCTTGAGCTGTTTATAATTATGCTCTGCTCGCTCGGTCCTATAGGGATAGTGTCCTGGTTTGGTCTGATCTCCTCTCTGAAATCCCTTGTTTTATCAGAGAGCTTATCACCTAGGGGGGCAGAGATTAGGTCGGTACAAGTTTTAGCTATTATTAGATTTTCCTTCCATGGGTATATCATCTTATTTATATGGCCCAAGGGGTTTTCTGTCCAGTCCGTATCGATAACAGATTGAACTTCTAGATCATCAGCTAGGGATTCTCCGTCCGATAATGATGACTCCAGGTCAGGCATTGAGGAATGTGTCGAAATTTTGTTTACATTTTGCTGTTCTTTAGTAGATATATCCATTCCGGTTGGTACAGGATGAGCTGGTTCCAAATTAACTAATGAAGGTGGCGGGACGATTGTCTGTATCGTTGCCTTGGATTTTATAGACCTATTTTGGGGCTGTGGGCTAAATTGGAGAAGGTCCACCGAGCCTTCAATGGCCCTGTTTGTTTGAATTTCTTTGTTTCCTATTTTACTTTTGGCCTGAAACATCTTCTCTCTTAATTTGTCTAATTTATTTATTATTTTTTCTTTTTCTTGTGATTGTAATTCATCAAATGAATTCATAAGGGCGCTTTCACCACTGGATATTCTGGAACTACCCAAATTCATTCCTAGTTGTGGGCTGCAGACGATCTCCTCCGTTCTCTGTGGGGAGAGCAAGATCTCTTTGTCTGGCGATTTTATAGAGCTTGTTTCTGAATCTAATGTCTCTTTCCCTTTTTCCACAAGTAGTGGATTTACTATGCTGTCCGCAAAAACCCTTGTGGGTATGATTTTTGTTTTTATGAATTTCCATTTTTCTCTTATTATTAATAAGGGTAATCTCAGCGAATGGAAGGCTAAAATAACTTTGTAAGGGCCATTTGATTGAGTTAGCGGAAGTAAAGCACGAAGATCGATACGTACTGTGCTTATTCTCAGGATTTTACTTAGGGCAATTTTAGCTCCTTCTAAGCTTGACCAGTCCCATATCTCTGACCTTATCGTTAGGCACACCTTCTTTGGTTGCAGTGTTAGATTTTGCTTACACATGAGATTGTTTAGTTTGTATTTTCTCATCCCCTTTGCCCCAGATTTTGGTGGGGCTATCCGTGGAGGTCCCCTCTGGTAGTTATTTTTGAGGGCAATATTGGCATCCATATCCATCACTTTTTCAGTTAGCTTGGAAATTGAGCACGTCAGAAAGTCTATCTTTTTAAATATACAGTCCAGTGTCCTAATGACTAATTGTAAATGGGAGGACTCATTTCCCAGCTGGTTCTCTTTATCCTGGATCTTTTTTCCATCCACGTCGGACCCACCTTTAATGGGAGTGCTCGTTAGATTACAAGTGTGTAAGATGGTATTTTGGGGCTTGGGAATGGCTACATCCAAGTCACTTAGTGGAAGAAATCTATTGTGTGTAGTAACTGCTGCTTGAGGATTTGACTGGACTCTTCTTCCCTTAGCTTGTAGCTTGGGGCTAGGGAGAAGCAGTAATTCCTCTGCTTCTCTGAGGCGTTTCCTCTTGCCCATAGCCACAGTAGATATGAACTAAATAATATAAATAATACAGGAGAGAAGAAGGGAACTTCCTACCACAGTCAGTGATTTAGCTGTGCAGCTGAGTATTTAACTCCAGGGATTTCTCCACAGTTCGTTGAAGAGCTATAATAAGAGTAAAATTCCGATAGAGATTTACTCCTGTTGAGGGCTCTAGTAAATCTTCTCCAGCTCAGCC
Source organism: Podarcis bocagei (assembly GCF_964188305.1). Classification (NCBI taxonomy): domain Eukaryota; kingdom Metazoa; phylum Chordata; class Lepidosauria; order Squamata; family Lacertidae; genus Podarcis; species Podarcis bocagei. The sequence goes on from NC_138131.1 coordinate 37,055,019, forward strand.
CTCTTCACGGTTAATTATACAAGTCAAGGGCTCTCAATTTAAATCTTTATCCGGTCCCCCGTCCCTCCCCTATTCGGTCTCTGGGGTAAGTGAAGGCAGGCTTTACTTAAAACAGAAGGGTCTCACCGCTTTGCGAACTTCCAGGCTTTTGTTTTGTTTAATTGGAACTTCTGTCTCCTTTCTTCTCACCTCTCTCTGCCGTAGACTTCTTCTTCGCCTCTCAAAGTGTAATTTCAGCAACCCGAAGCCTCACAGCCTCACAGCTTTCCACACTAGCTGGTAGGATGACGAAGTGCAGCTGGAGAAAGCGGCTCGGGAGGGAGGCTGGGTCCTCAAGCCCGTCGGGTTCAGCTGCTTGTCCAGGCACCTGAGGACTCCTATGGTCTCCTCTGGTCCTCCCCTGGCCTGGCTTCAAAACTTCGGCTTGGCTTCTTTCCCTTCCCCAAGTATTGAGACTCCGCTCAGACCCTGTCTCCAGGCTACAGCTACAGCAGCGGTGATCCAGTGCCCGGGAGTAATTTTAACCAACGCTTGCCTTCTAGTTCCTTGTGTAGCCGGTGATTCAGTGTCCTTCCAACAAGGGAGACAAATTGCTGTGTCACTTGTAGGTTTAAATGCCTTAGCTAGCAATTAAAACAGGTAAAAAGAAATTAATAAAACTGTTAAAAACTAATAAAAAACTGCACGACTAGCATGGAGCTTAGAGCAGGGCTGCCCTTGCCGGCGCCATCTTGGAAGCTCTCCCCCCACCTCTCGGGCGTGGAATTGGCATTTCTCCAGTTTGACCCACAGCTGATGCTCCTGCAGCCTTTTCAGCACTTTCTTGACATCTTTCAGATGCTGCTCCTCGTTCTCTGAGTAGATAAGTACGTCGTCCAGGAAGGCCACACAATTCTTGTACAGCAGGGACCCCAACACGTGGTTCATGAAAGCTTGAAATGTGCTGGAACCCGATTGTAATCCGAAGGGCATCACGAGGTACTCAAAGGCCCCCAGAGGGGTGAACATCGTGGTTTTCCATTCATCCCCCTCCCTCATCCTTATCAAATTGTACGCCCCTTGAAGGTCCAACTTGGTAAAAACCTTCCCTTTCCTTACCCTGGCCAAAATGTCATCAATTCTGGGCATAGGGAAGGTCACTGGTTCCGATACCCGGTTGACCGACCTATAATCTACGACCAAGCGGGGCTCCTTGGAGTCTCTTTTGTCCACAAAGAACACTGGACTGCCCCCCACCGCCCTTGATTCTCGTATAAAGCCCCTCTTCAGGTTCTTGTCAATGAACTTCCGCAACTCCTGCATCTCCCTGTCTGACATGGCGTACAGCTTACCCACTGGTAACTGAGCCCCTGGGAGTAGGTTGATCTGACAGTCAAAGGGCCTGTGAGGGGGTAGTCTATCCGCCTCTTTCTCACTGAAAACTTCTTCCAGGTCTGCATACTGAGGTGGTACTTATGGCAACGGAGAGGCCAAAGTTGCCATGAGTTCCAAGAAAAACAAACATGGAGTCCAGCACGCTTCCCTTTGCGCAGCTCTGCTGTCTGTCCGTGCTGATCCAAAAATCCTTCCTGCCTCTCCCTCTTGCCGGTAGCAGAGATAAACACAGCGGTGAAGCAATTGCAGTAATAAATTCAGACACAAAGGCGTTCCTTATCTTCTTAGCCTTTAATCATGAAGTTTAACAGCATAACTTCAAACCTGGTGAAAGCTCACCCATCTTGCGTCCTCTCTCCGCAAAAGCGAAACCAGACTGAAACTCTCAGAGTCAATCCACTCCCATAAGAGTTTCTAACCACGCCTCAGGTAAGAGACGTCACACAGAACTCCTTAACCCTGTGAGTTCTGAAACCAATAACAGTACTCTCACCTTTTCTCCCACCGCTATCCCTGCCACCCTGGCTACTGCCATCCTCGGGGCTTCCCCTTCGTGGCAGTGCTCTACGCAGTGAGCTGACCCAAAGGTGACTGTCCGCTGGTGCCACCCCACTACTGGATCGTGCAGTGCCAGCCAGCTCATTCCCAGTATGATTGGTGGCCCTGCTAATGTGGCAACGTGAAAGGCAATTGTCTCAGTGTGTCTGGAGACCCTCGTTTTCATGGGAGGGGTCTAGTGGGTCACTCCCCCCCAAGAGTTCTCTCCCATCAATGGTTGTTACTTGCAGGGGGTGTTCGAGAGGCACCACCTGGAGTTGGTGTTCTAGTGCAAAATCCCTGCTAAAGAAGTTGCAAGAGCTGCCAGAATCCAGCAATGCCTTCACCTTAATAGGGTGTCCGTTGGGGAGTTCTAACACCACCTCTATGGCTATTGCTGCCCGGGGGGGGGGGTCTGGTTTGGGCACCTTCACTGGTTGCTCGCCTGGCTGCTGTGCCCGCTCTCCTGCAGCCAAGCCTTGCCGTTTCCCTGCTCCTGCTCTCCCCCCGCGGCCCCCACCATTCCTTACCACGCTTTTCTCTGAGGGCAGACTCTGGCAAAATGTCCCGGCTGTAGGCAGAGAAAACACTTCCTGGTCGTTTTCCCCTCTTTCTTGCGAACCTCGCCGGAGTTTGAAACCCCGCGCACGCGCGCTCCTCCAATTTCCATTGGTTCCGCGGGCAGCACGGGCGGTGCAGGTGGCCCAGGCACGTCTGGAATGCGATTGTCATGCCAATGCTCCACTCTCCCTTCCCGCCTTTCCAGAGCACGCGCCTCTTGGCGTACTCCCACAGCAAGCGCCATTTTAGTCAGCTGGTCCATCGATTGCGGGCGGGGCGAGCGGGAAAGTTCATCTTTTACCCAAGAGGCTAAGCCTTCCTCAAATAGCATTTGCACTGGTTCTGAACCCAGTTCCCACCCGAGTTTGTGGATTAGCATTGCAAATCGTGACCAGTACTCTCTCACTGATTGGTTCCCTTGTTTGCACTCCATCAGCTGCTGGCGTGTCACGCTTTGCTCCACATCACTTGAGAACATATGGTCCATGGCGCTAAAAAATTTCCTCAAGTTCTTTAAGGCGGCATTCTCCGATGCCATTAAGGGCCTAATCCATTCTCTGGCCCCGCCTTCCAGGTGCCCTATCACAAAAGCGACCCTCCCCCCATCGTCTGCAAAGTCCTCATACTGCAGGTCCAGCGCATATTGCACATCTGTCTTAAAAGCATTATAGTCTCTGGGGTTGCCTGAAAACTTCTGCACTAGTCCCGGTACCTTCCTTGCGATGGGGTTGGGCTTCCCCTGGGCATCCTGAGTCCGCCTTTCATCCAGCCGCGCCGCTACTATAGCCAGTTGCTGCTCCAACTCTCTGTTTCTCTCTTCGAGCGTTGGTTCCTTCCTGGCCCCTCTCCGGCGCCTGCTCCTCCAGCTTGACTCATGACACTGCCTCTGCTGCTCTCCGCACAAGCAACAAGGGACTGACGGATTGCTGTAATGGGAATTGGGGTTGCTTGTGCGTAAACTGCAAACTGCTGCAAGCTAGTCGTATAGCTAAAACTTTCCCTGGTTTGACAGCCCTTGAAACGCGACTGTCTTAGTCACTGGCAGAATCCGTCAGTGGGTGTGACCTAAATTTCTTCCAACATAAAAGTTGCTTGACTCCAAGTCTCCTCCTAGATTCTCTGCGTGGAAGCCTTCTGCGCAGCGTGGGCGTGCCAAGCGGAGGTCCTGTGCTCTCTCCGCTGATTTCACTGGAAGCGTTATATGTCAGGGATGTGTATACCTGTGAAGAGATCCAAGATTTAGAACCTCAAAGCCAAAGTGAGAGCATTTGGGTCAAAATTAAGGGAGAGAAACATAACAGAGACCTCATTGTGGGAGTTTAGTATAGATCCCCAAGCCAAACGGAGGACATAGATGATGCCTTCCTGGAACAGATGGCCAAGCATGCAAAAGGAAGGGAGATAGTAGTAATGGGGGACTTCAGTTACCCGGATATTTGTTGGATTTCAAACCCGGCCAAGAGCATAAGGTCAAACAGATTCCTCACTGGCCTTGCAGACAACTTCATTGTCCAGAAAGTGGGAGAAGCAACAAGAGGAACAGCCATTTTAGATCTGGTCCTAACCAAGGTTGATGACCTGGTTAGTGGGGTAGAAGTGGAAGGATCATTAGGCGCGAGTGATCATGCTCTTCTGAAGTTTACTATACAGCGGAAAGGAGCAGCCAAGCATACTAGGACTCAATTTCTTGACTTTAAGAAAGCCGACTTCATAAAACTTAGGGAAGTGCTGGGTGAGATCCCATGGACAGTAATACTAAAAGGAAAGGGAGTTCATGATGGCTGGGAGTTTGTTAAGAGGGAGATAGTAAAAGCACAACGTCAGGCAATACCAATGAGATGGAAACATGGAAGGTGACCTAAAGAAGCCAGGGTGGCTATCTAAAGAACTTTTAACTGAGTTAAGATTAAAAAAGGATGTGTACAAAAAATGGAAAAGGGGGGGAACCACCAAAGAGGAATTCAAACAAATAGCCAGCACGTGTAGACACAAAGTCAGAAAAGCTAAAGCACAGAATGAACTCAGGCTTGCTAGAGAGGTTAAAAGCAACAAAAAAGGCTTTTACGGGTATGTTCGTAGCAAAAGGAAGAACAAAGAAACAGTGGGGTCACTCAGAGGAGAAGATGGTGACACAGAAAGGGCTGAACTCCTCAATGCCTTCTTTGCCTCAGTCTTCTCCGATAAAGAAAACAATGCCCGACCTGAAGAATTTGGAGCAAATGATTCAGCAAAGGAAACACAGCCCAGAATAAATAAGGAGATAGTACAAGAATACTTGGCTAGTTTAGATGTATTCAAGTCTCCAGGGCCAGATGAACTTCATCCAAGAGTATTAAAAGAACTGGCAGATGCGATCTCAGAACCACTGGCAGTCATCTTTGAGAATTCCTGGAGAACAGGTGAAGTCCCGGCAGACTGGAGGAGGGCAAATGTTGTCCCTATTTTCAAAAAGGGGAAACGAGAGGACCCAAATAATTACAGCCCAGTCAGTCTGACATCAATACCAGGGAAGATTATGGAGCAGATCATTAAGCAAACAGTCTGTGAGCACCTAGAAAGGAAAGCTGTGATCACCAATAATCAGCATGGATTTCTGAAAAATAAGTCATGTCAGACTAACCTGATCTCGTTTTTTGACAGAATTACAAACCTGGTAGATGAAGGGAACGCAGTGGATGTAGCCTACCTTGATTTCAGCAAGGCATTTGACAAGGTGCCCCATGATATTCTTATAAAGAAGCTGGTAAAATGCGGTCTTGACTATGCTACCACTCAGTGGATTTTTAACTGGCTGACTGACCGAACCCAAAGGGTGCTCATCAATGCTTCCTCTTCATCCTGGAGAAGAGTGACTAGTGGGGTGCCACAGGGTTCTGTCTTGGGCCCGGTCTTATTCAACATCTTTATCAACGACTTGGATGATGGATTCAAGGGCATCCTGATCAAATTTGCAGATGACACCAAAGTGGGAGGGGTGGCTAACACCCCAGAGGACAGGATCACACTTCAAAACGACCTTGACAGATTAGAGAACTGGGCCAAAACAAACAAGATGAATTTTAACAGGGAGAAATGTAAAGTATTGCACTTGGGCAAAAAAAATGAGAGGCACAAATACAAGATGGGTGACACCTGGCTTGAGAGCAGTACATGTGAAAAGGATCTAGGAGTCTTGGTTGACCACAAACTTGACATGAGCCAACAGTGTGACGCGGCAGCTAAAAAAGCCAATGCAATTCTGGGCTGCATCAATAGGAGTATAGCATCTAGATCAAGGGAAGTAATAGTGCCACTGTATTCTGCTCTGGTCAGACCTCACCTGGAGTACTGTGTCCAGTTCTGGGCACCACAGTACAAGAAGGACACTGACAAACTGGAACGTGTCCAGAGGAGGGCAACCAAAATGGTCAAAGGCCTGGAAACGATGCCTTATGAGGAACGGCTAAGGGAGCTGGGCATGTTTAGCTTGGAGAAGAGGAGGTTAAGGGGTTATATGATAGCCATGTTCAAATATAGAAAAGGATGTCATATAGAGGAGAGAGAAAGGTTGTTTTCTGCTGCTCCAGAGAAGCGGACACGGAGCAATGGATCCAAACTACAAGAAAGAAGATTCCACCTAAACATTAGGAAGAACTTCCTGACAGTGAGAGCTGTTCGACAGTGGAATTTGCTGCCAAGGAGTGTGGTGGAGTCTCCTACTTTGGAGGTCTTTAAGCAGAGGCTTGACAACCATATGTCAGGAGTGCTCTGATGGTGTTTCCTGCTTGGCAGGGGGTTGGACTCGATGGCCCTTGTGGTCTCTTCCAATTCTATGATTCTATGATTCTATGATTCAAAGATGATAAAGCTCTGATTGGGCTTTTTTCAAATTGGTGTTTTTGGGGTTAGAATGCACATTCAACCAAAAATCGCAGGTGACATGTTTGTTACCAGCCCAAATCAAGCATAGGTGTTTTGGTTCCATCTCAATAGTAAAAGGACGAATAAGCTTCGATTGCTCTTTCGGTGTTCATTCACCCACAAATAGCAAAGCTGTGCAATAAGCCTAAACAAAGCCAAACAGGTTGTTTTGTTTTCCAACTACATAGAAAAAAGAATTTTGGATTGCGTTTACTTCATTTCGTGCTTTTTGCTTTTAATGCACATTGACACAGAAATCGCAAAGTGTGTGTAATGAGACCAAAATAACACAACACCATCTTTTCGCTTCCATATGCATAGAGAGAAGACATATAAGCTTTGATTGGGCTTTTTTCAATTCACATGGTGTTATTTGGGTGTGCGCCAGAATCACCCCAAACCAATGGAAAAAGGTATTTTGGGTTCCATCTACATAAAAAGAAGATGATAAAGCTCTGATTGGGCTTATTTCAAATTGGTGTTTTTGTTTGTTTTTTATGTTTTTTTTAAAGATATTTTATTAAATTTTACAGTAAAAGACAAAAAAAGTACGAAATCACACAAAACAAAAAACAATACGATACAAAAATACAGACATAAAACATACAACATAGTTAAACCAAACTTCCATAACCCTCTTTCTTGACCCCCCTCGCCTCTCCCTTTCCTGTGTTCCCATTTACCAAATCATGTTCAGCAATGCTTCACCTTCTCTCAGAATTTGTTTTAAATTAAACATTTCAGCTATTATGTCTCCAATTTTACCCTTTGTTATCAAATATTTAGATATTTAAACTTGACATAATATTATTCAAATTTCATCTTTGTTCTTATAGTTCAGTTATTTTCATATTTCGTTCAACTAGGTTACTAATGCCATGTTGTCTTTATATCCTGCATCATTCTAACATTCATACATTTTACAGTACTTTTGCAAATAGTCCTTAAATTTTTTCCAGTCCTCTTCCACTGTCTCTTCTCCCAGGTCTCGCATTCTGCCAGTCATTTCTGCCAATTCCACGTAGTCAATCAGTTGCATCTGCCATTCTTCCAGAGTGGGCAAATCTTCTGTCTTCCAGTACTTTGCGATGAGTATTCTTGCTGCTGTTGTCGCATACATAAATAAAATTCTGTCCTTCTTTAGCACCCTCTGGCCAACAATGCCCAAAAGGAAGGCCTCTGGTTTCTTAGGGAAGGTATATTTAAATACCTTTTTTAGTTCATTATTGTCAGAGCTGCCCAGGGTCCCAGCTCACAAAGGACCAACGCCAGTCCGTTGTTATATACAAAAGTCTTTATTGAAGTTCAGTTTGTCTTTCACATCAGGAGCGTGCAGCTCTACGTCTGAGACTCTAGACCGCCGAAGCTCCGTCTGAGTCTCCTCCCTCCAGACACCAGTTTAAGACCCTAGCCTTGCTCCACCTCTTCCTTTGCTCTTTCCTCCTCTGGCTCCGCCTGTCAGCTGGGGTCTCGCCCTTCCTAGACTCTTCTGACGCTGAGTCCCCTGAGTCTTCCCCCTGCCTCCGGCGGGCTTTAGGACCTGGTTCCCCATCCGGGTTTTCTGCTGTCCCGCGCGCCTGTACATTCGAACTTGGCGTGCGCGCCCAGCCGGCAACCCTCCTCCTGACCGTTACACTGCTCCTGTCACTGCTTCCCCCTTCGGGGAGGCCAGTTGGACCTGACCTCCCCTCTGTTCCCCCACTCTCCGACAGAGGCGTGGTCAGTCCCGACTCTTCTTCTCTCCCTGCTGGAGGAGACGCTGCCCCTGACACCTGGGACTCTTCCCCCCCACTATGCTCTGGTGGGGAAGCTGGTCCTGATCTCCAGCTGCTGCTTTGGGAGTCCCCGCTGGCCCCTTGTTTCTGGTGTATCTCCCCTGGGACCCCCCTTGCCCCCTACGCTGCCCTCAGATCCTTCCCCTTCACTCTCCATCTCCTCTCTCCCCTGTACCTCTGCTCCTGAGCCCCTGACATCCATCCCGCCCTCGAAGCCCCCCTTCCCCCCTTCCCCTCTTCTGGGGCGGGTTCCGGGTGCTCCAGTGCTGTGGGGGTGAGTGCGGGATACAGTTCCTTCCCCCTGGCGTGCAGCCGACCAGTTGGATCCGGCCAGCCCGTAATGGGCTCGCCGACGTCGATCTCCTCTGCTTCCATCTCTCTGCATTCGTGTTCGAACCCAAGGTCCTCCCCCAACACGTCCATGTCCGTCTCTCCCCGTTACCTCGGGTGATGCTGCGTGCCAGGGCCCCCTTAGCAGTTCCCTGCTCCACCCCACCTCCGGTTGAGTGTCCCACCAATAAGAGCGGTCCGTGGCAGACCCCAAGAGTGATCCCTCCGGGGAGCTTGTGTCTGGCGCCGTTTCCTCAGCAGATGAGAACCCCTGGAACGTGCTGGTTGAAAGTGTGGGTGTGAAAATCTGCCGGCATAGGTCTGTGCGGGAAGAGTGCATGGAACTCGTCTTTGAGGTAGTGCTCCTTCAAGACATAGTCCGGCACCCACCTGTTGGCGCTGGCCGGGGTACCTTCCCTGGCGAGGAGATATTCAACTCCCTCTTTCCCCCATCTTGAGTCTAAAATCTCCGTGACCTCGTTGAGTGGTGCCGCCCTCGGTGACCCCTCCCCCGTTGGCGACTTTCTAAGTGGGCGAGGTGCGGTCCCTGGCGCGTGAAACCTGTGGGGTTCCTTGTAGGGTGTGAGGACTGACCTATGAAATACCGGGTGCATTCTGGAGCCCTCCGGGAGTGTCAACCGGAAGGCCACTGGGTTGATTTGTGCCTCGACTTGGTAAGGCCCTAACTGCTTGTGTTTGACCTTCTTCTTAGCTAACGTTCTGGCCGGCACTGCCTGGGCCGCTAACCAGACCCAGTCCCCCACCTGGATGTCTTCCCCGACTCTCCTGTGCCTGTCTGCCTGCACTTTGTAGGCGTGTTTTGCTAGTTCCAAGGTCCTTCGGAGTTGCTCGTGGACCTCCTGTAACTCTGCTGCCAAGTGCTCTGCTCCCCGTGGCTCCCCCTCCCCCTTCGTCTCTAACCCCGGGAAGGTTCTGGGATGCCGCCCATTGTTGGCGAAGAACGGTGTCACCCCTGTAGACCCATGCTTCATGTTGTTGTAGGCAAACTCGGCCAGCGGTAGGTAGTCCACCCAGGTCGAGGGCTGTTGATTCGTGTAGCATCGCAGGTACTGCTGCATGATGGTGTTGACCCACTCCGCTTGTCCGTTGGTCTGCGGGTGTCGTGCCGACGCTAAGTTGATCTTGACGTTCAGGATGCCCAGCAGCTTCTGCCAGAAGCTCGAGACGAATTGGCGACCCCGGTCAGACAGGATGGACCGTGGTAAGCCGTGAACTTTGAACACCTGGTCTATGAACAGTTTGGCAGTCTGTTCCACTGTGGCCACCTTCGCGCAAGGAATGAAGTGCGCCATCTTGGTGAACAGGTCTACGACCACGAGTACCACTGTTTTGCCTCGCGAGCTGGGCAGATCTGTGACAAAGTCCAGGGCCACTTTCTCCCACGGTTCGAGCGGCGTCTGTAGCGGTTCCAGCAGTCCCGCCAGCTTCTTGTGCACTGGTTTGGCCCTTTGGCATGTGTCACACCTAGAGACGTAATCCGCGACTTCTCCCCTCATCTGGGGCCACCAAAAGTCTCTGGCCACCAATTCCGCCGTCTTGTCCTTGCCGAAGTGCCCAGCACTGGGCGCGTCGTGTAACTGCTGCAGGACTTTAGCTCGGAGGTCGTCCCCAGGCACGTAGAGAGCTCCTTTGTGGGTGAGCAGTCCGTCGCGTATCTGGAACTCGTCGTCCTTCGCTGTGCCTCTTCGCACCTCCTCCATCTTGGATTGTGCGAAGGCATCCGTCTGCAGTGCGCGACGCACTGCGTCCAGGTCCACGGTGGCTGAAGCGCATGCCCACGCTTTCGGTGCAAAAATGTGTTTGGCCGCCACCAGTGCCGCTTCCTCGAGATACTGCGATTTCCTGGATAGTGCATCTGCCATGACGTTGTTGTCTCCCGGGATGTATTCTATCCGGAAGTCGAAATCCGCAAAGAACTCCGCCCAGCGGATGTGTCTCTGGTTCAGGAACCGCGCCGTGCGCCAGTACTCCAGGTTCTTATGGTCCGTGCGGACCTGCACAGTGTGTCTGGCTCCGATGAGGAAGTGCCGCCACGCCTTGAAGGCTGCATGAATGGCCAGCAACTCCCTGTCCCAGATGGTGTAGTTCTGTTCCGACTTCCTGAGTTTCCTGGAGTAGAATGCGCAGGGCCTCCAGTTCCCTTGCGGATCTTGCTGCAACAGGACCGCCCCCACCGCTCTGTCTGATGCATCAGTCTCAACCCTCATTGGTTTGCCGGGGTTTACGTGTAGCAGCTGTTCTTCGGACGCGAAGAGATGCTTGAGTCTCCGAAAAGACTGTTCCGCCTGGTCTGTCCAGGTGAACTTCTTCTTCTTGGAGCTGAGGGTGTCCGTGATAGCCGCCGTCTCCTTCGCGAACCCCTTGATGAACTTGCGGTAAAAGTTGGCGAAGCCGACGAACTTCTGGACCTCCTTCCGATTGCGCGGGCTCTTCCAGTCCAACACCGAGCGGACCTTGGCGCTGTCCATGGCGAGTCCCTTGTCGGACAGCTTGTAGCCCAGGAAATCCACCTCCGTCACGTCGAACTGGCACTTCTCCAGTTTGGCGTAAAGTCTGTGCTCCCGTAGTCTCTGCAGGACCTCCTTGACGTCTCCCTCGTGAGCCTCCTGCGATTCCGAGAAGATCAGGATGTCGTCTAGGAAGCATACGCACTTCTTGTAGAGGAGGCCCGCTAACACGTGGTGCATGAAGGCTTGGAAACAATGGGAGCCATTTTGCAGACCAAACGGCATAACTCTATATTCATAGGTGCCTAAAGGCGTAAACATGGCCGTCTTCCACTCATCGCCCTCCCGCATGCGTATAAGGTTGTACGCCCCTCGTAGATCCAACTTGGTGAAGATCCGTCCCTTCCTCACCGTCGCAAGCAGGTCGTCGATCTTGGGCATGGGGAATGCTGTGGGCTTTGTCCTGGAATTTATGATCCTGGAATCAACTACGATACTCCGTTGGGGCGTGTCTTTCTTCTTCACGAAAAACAGGGGACTGCCCCCCACTGCTTTGGATTCAAGTTGTGATCTATGAACTCCCTGAGTTCTTGCAGTTCGTCCTCAGACATGGAATATAGTTTTCCAGTCGGCAGTGTCGCCCCCGGTAGGAGGTCAATCGTGCAGCCGTAGGGCAGGTGGGGAGGCAGCTTGTCCGCTTCCTTCTCGCAGAAGACCTCCAAAATTGCCTTGTACTTGTTGGGCACCGCCTGCACCATGCCTAGGTGTAGCTGCTGTTCATCTTCCTGTCCCTCCTCTTCCTGGCCGGTTCGGATGCAGTGTTCTGCGCAGTAGAAGGAGCAGAAGGTCAATTGCCGCTGGTACCATGCTAATGCCGGGCTGTGCCTATCCAGCCAACTCATGCCCAACACTATGGGCGTGTCCGACAGGTGGGTGACATTGAAGCTGATGGCTTCGCAGTGATTTCCAATTTGCAGTACCATAGGCGGTGTTTGCTGTACCACCTGTCCACCCAGTAGCTCCCTGCCATCGACCGTGACAACGTTTAGGGGCATCGTGGCTGGTAGGAGCACTATGCGATGTCGCCTGATGAAGTCCACCCCCACAAAGTCTGCATTACTACCAGAGTCAATGGTAATAGGGACTTCCAGGGTGAATCCATTTGGCAGCTGGAGTGATGCGGTGAGTTGCACCACTGGTTTGGGTGGGAGGGGGTCTGTGGGCTGCAAAATCTCTGGGGACTGCTTCACTGACTCGCCTGGCTGGGCCCCAGTGCCTCTGCCTGCAGCCAGGCTTCGTCGTTTCCCTGCAGCTGTTCCCCCTGCTGAACTGCTCCTCTTACTGTTGCTGAGGCTGCAGTGTGCTTCTGGATCCTCTGGGGACACTCTTTGGCCATGTGCTGTGCACTGTCGCAGATGTAACACTTCCTGCTCCCTCTAGGAGCCTTCGTCTTGACTGCTCCTGGTGTTTGGGCTCTGGTCGCTGTCTGAGCCTTGGCACCACCGATCTCCATCGGCTCTTCTCCCTCCCCCAGTGGAGGCATGGAGTGCGCGTGCCCTGTTTCTCTGGGTATGAAGGGAGGTGTTTTGGCCGGTGTGCGTGCCAGACGACCCTCATCCCTGCCCCAAGGGCGTTCTTCCAGGCGTACCCCTATCGTCAGCGCTCTCTGGACGACTTCTGTGGTAGTGGTAGGTCTCTCCCCCCTCGCCAGCTCATCTTTCACGGGTCCATTTAGCCCCTCCCAGAACAGATCCCTCACGGCATCAGAGTCCTTCTCCCAGCCCAGCACATTTACCAACGCAAAAAAGCGGGAGTGATATTGTCTCACCATGGCTTTGCCCTGCTGCAGCCCGTGCGTTTCCCTCCTGGCCACATCCACATCTACCGTTGATTTAAAACAAGCGTCCATAGCCTTGATAAATGCGTTTGAATCCTGGAGGGCGGGATCATTTTCGCGCCTGTCAGGGCTGCCTCAGGTCCCAGCTCACAAAGGACCAACGCCAGTCTCTCTTTATATACAGAAACGTTTATTGCAGTTCATTTTTCGTTTCACAGCCGAGGCGCGCAGCCCCACGTCCGTAACGCTAGACCGCTGAAGTCCCCTCTGAATCAGTCCCTCCCCTGCACCAGTTTAAGATGCTTGCTTTGCTCCACCTCCTCCTGTCTTTCCTTTTCCGCAGGGTCTTTCTGCCCGCTGGAGTTTCGCCCCTCCTGGATTCCTCTGACACTGAATCCCCAGATGGCTCTCCCTCCCTCCTGCGGGCTTTGGGACTTGGCTCCTCCCCCGGGCTCTCCGTTTCCCCTCGCGCTTGCACATTTGAACTTGGCGCGCGCGCCCAGCTTCCAACCTTTCTCCTGATCGTTACATCACTCCTCTCACTGCTCCCCTCCCCTTCCGGGAGGATAGCTTGTTCTGACCTCCCCTCCGTTCCTGCCGACGGAGCTGCTTCCCCTGACACACTGGAACCTCCCCCCCTTCGCTATGCTCTGGAGGGGAAGCCGGTCCCGATCTCCAGCTGCTGCTTCGGGATTCCCTATTTGCTCCTTCCCCCTGATGAGTCCCCCCTGGGGCTCCTCTTGTCTTGGCTACAGGCGCCCCCTCCTGGGAATCCCCCGATTCGCTGGAAAGGCTCATGGAATCCCCCGGGCCACCGTCCTCCTCTTCCTCGCTGTCCTCGGACTCTTCCCAATAGTCCTCCCTCTCCTGCCTCCCATGTGCCTCTGCTCCTGAACCCCTGACATCCATCCCCCCTCGAAGCTCCCCCTTCCCCCCTCCCGCTGCTTGGGTGCTGGTTCCGGGTGCTCCATTGCCATGGGGGGTAATGCTGGAAACAGTTCATTTCCCCCGGTCTGCCGCCCCCCAACTGGATCCGGCCAGTCCTTGACGACCTCGTCTACGTCGATCTCCTCTGCTTCCAATTCAGTGTATGTGTGCTCGAACCCGGGCTCCTCCCCCAACACGTCCATGTCCGCCTCTCCCCCTGTTACCTCGGGCGATGCTGTTTGCCAAGGCCACCTTAGCCACCTCCTGCTCCACCCCACTTCTGGCTGATCGTCCCACCAGTAAGAGCGGTCCGTGTCCACCCCCGAGCACGATCCCCCCCTTGGAGACTTCCAGTCGGCGCCAGCGTTTAATGGCTGTCCTTTCTCCGAGCTCCGGAGAAGGACTGCTCCGTGAGTTCGGGTCTGACCCGCTACGGCAAGCGGGGGACCCCTAAAATCACAGGCGCAGAAGCCTGTGAACAAGGAGACTCGGTGGGAACCAGAAGCGCCCCCCTTTACTGCGAAAGAGCCTTTTTAAAGGCTCCGGAACGGCATCGGGAGTGAGCATGGTGCTGAGAGTTGCAACCCAGCCCGCGGAGTGAAGCCGCGTTGCCATGAACGGAGAGCGCCGATTCCTTCCTGTAAATTGAAATTCGACTGAAAAACCCGTGAGTAGGACTGAAAGATTATTTGGGACTTTAAAACTAAAATTTAAAATTCAGCCGGAAACGGGAAAGGCAAAAAATAAGGAAGTCTGCCTTCCCCCAACTGCATGACAGACTAAGCAACGAAAACACAAAGCTGCATCTGAAGGAAAATAATCTTATGACTGCTTAACCTTGGCATTGGACATGATCTCCTCTCTAGCAGGCATGTGCAGAGGGGAGAAAAAGTGACTTTATAACCTGCATGACTTTTTAAAAGAGAAAAGTTTTCCGCTGCCTTAATCCCCTGAGACGGACTGTCAAAATAAGATACCAGGAACTGTATTTAGAACTTGATACAACTTGTTACAAAGTTATACTGTGGAAGCTCTGCTTGTTACAGTGTTGGGACTTTGCTGCAACAACTCTTTGGATAGTGTGGACAGAGTAATTATATAGAAAAAGTGTTGCAGCACTTATATTGAGGAATCCTGGTCTCTTTGTTCTTTGTTTCCTTCACTTGGACATTTTGGTTTGCTCCCTCTAGAGGGTTGAGAAGTAACAGTTGCAGAGCAACGGATTAAGACAGTGGGATTTTCCATCAGGAAACTGCTCCTGTGAGAACGTCCTTGGGACATGAGCGGCCCAGCAGATGAGATAACTACCAGAGCTAAAGCAAAACAACAACAACAAAAGAAAAGAGGCTCAATATCAAGCCTAACACCGACAGGAGCAGCTGGGCAAGAAAAAGTGACAGCTGTTTCAATGGATTCAATGACACAGGCGTTACTCAAGTTAAATCAATCTTTAGAAGCTTTGACAAAGCAGAGTACAGAAAATTCACAAAAATTAACAGCAAGGTTGGACTTGAATACGAAAAGTGTGACATCTAACATAGAATCTATAAATAAGCTGATTGAAGAAAACTCTGCAACACGTAAAATCGCAGAGGACGCCAGACATATTGCTGAAGAGACACAGGAAAAACTAGAACCAATCTCCAGAAAAGTGTATGAACATGATGCGACCTTGTCTTTGCTGGAATTACAGAGAAAGGAGAGAAACCTGAAATTAAGACTAGTTCCCGAAAGTGAAGGGGACAGCCTTGTGGAGTTCCTCACACAAGAGTTTTCTGACTTTTGGCAGGAAGAATTGCAGGAGGAAGAATTTAAGATAACAACAGCATTCAGATTGGGCAGGAGACAGAACAGAAAGACTCCGAGGGATTGCCTGATTACTTTTAGATCCAAGGAAGAAAGGGACAAAATATTAAAACTACATTGCCAAAAGGCCTTGGAAATTGAAAACTCTCATATACAAATCTTCAAGGACATCCCTAAATATATTCTTGAGGTGAGAACCTTCTATAAAGATCTGGTCTACCTGCTGAAAAGGAACAACATACTTTTTAGGTGGGAGTTCCCACAAGGACTGTCCTTTAACTACAAGGGAAAGAAGGTGAAAATAAAAACAATTCAAGACAAAGAGAAGTTTTTGGAGAAAAACCACGAGGATTTGCAGAAGGGAACGGTAGACCCAATTCCAGAGGTAAAAGGGGCGGTAGATATCTTGAATCTATCGTTTGGACTTAAACCACCATCAGAGGAAGAGCAGCAACTTGGAGCGGTAGGAGGAGTAAATGACAAATATCAAGATGGCCCTGCAATTCCTTAGCTGGAATTGTAATGGGCTGAACATGCCCAGGAAAAGACGTCAAGTTTTTCATATTCTGAAAAGAGAAAAATTGGATTTGATTTGCTTACAAGAAACCCATGTGACAAGGGTACACAGGAAATTACTTATAAATAAAAGACTAGGACAAGAATTCATCTCATCGGATAAAGTTAAGAAAAGAGGAGTGGTGATTTATGCAAAAGAGAAATTGGCCCCAAGAATGATGTTTAAAGACGAACAAGGAAGATATTTGGCAATTGAAATACAAATACAAGGAGAAAAACTGTTAATTGTTGGAATTTATGCACCAAATGAAGGGAAGGCGGAATTTTTTAAGAAGCTGCATGGAACTCTGATGGACTATGTCAGGGAACTGCCATCGGAGCATCAGGTGGTGGAGGGGCTCAGGGAGGAAGAGAGAGACTCAACAGCTGAAGCAGGAACCAGCAGGGGGAGGAGTGGATCTCTGAGGGAATGCGAGCAGGAGGGAGGGCTCAGAGACGCTTCCAGCGAGAACAGTGGGGAGGTATCTGAGTCTCCCATAGGGAGACCCACACCTCGCCGGAAACTGTCACGCCGTGAGTCCAGGAGACGCGTTTCCGTTAAGGAGCTTCTTTGCTGGAAGCGCTTCCGCAGACAGCCACTGTCAGACTCTACGAGTGACTAGAGCAGACATGTTTGAGGAGCTCTGTCACACACAGAGGTTTGTGGAGCCGCACAAACTCTGAGGGAGCACGATTTTACGCACAAGCAGCTAATCATCCCATTACAGCAGTCTGACAGTCTCTGTACGCTGCCTGTGCAGGAGAAAGCATCATGAGCGACCCAGCCGGAACCGGAGGAGCAGGGGTTGGAGCTGGTCCAAGCTTGGAAGAAAGATACCGAGCGTTGGAAGTCCAACTTGCGCTGCAGACGGCGAGGCTTGAGGAGAGAAGGGCTCAGGATGCAGACAAGAAGGGGAGAGCCACTCAATTCCCCAGAAAGGTACCAGGATTGGTGCAGAAGTTTGGGGGGGACCCCAAGGATTACCATGCCTTTAGGACAGAGATGCAATATGCCATTAATGTGCAGTTTGATGAGTTCCCTGATGAGGAATCGCGAGTTGCTTTCGTAATTGGGCATCTTGAGACAGGGGCGCGGGACTGGGTTCGACCCCTAATGGCAACGCACAATGACGTCCTAAAGGACACGATGAAGTTCTTTCGTGCAATGGATATCATGTTTTCCAGCGATATTGAGGAAGGGGTGGTGCGCAGACAGCTAATGGCTTGCAAGCAGGGAAGCCGATCTGTCCGTGAGTACTGGACTGAGTTTACCATGCTGGTTCACAGATTGGGTTGGGATTTATCGGCGGCACCCATTCAGATGCTATTTGAAGAAGGTCTTTCTTCGGCTGTGAAAGACGAGCTGTCCCGGAGCCCCAGGGCGGTGTCTATGGATCAGCTGACCAAATCTGCGCTGACCATAGGAGCGCGTCAGGAGGCAAGAGCCTTGGAGAGGCGGGAAGGGAGAGGGGAAAGTTGGAAGGAGTTCCGCATTCCAGACATTCCTGAGCCAGCTTTCCCGCCGGCGGAGCCGATGGAAATCGGAACAGCGCGCGCGCGCGCATTTTCAAAACCCAGTGAGGGGGCTAAGAAGGAGGGAAAGGGCGCCCGGAAATGCTATCTCTGCCAACAGCCAGGCCACTTTGCCAGAGTCTGCCCCCAGAGGAAGGAATGGCAAGGGATGGTGGGAGCTGTTGAGGGAGGAGAGCAGGGAGAAACAGAGCAGGTAAAAGCCAACGCCTGGTTGCCACAGTCGGGGCACTGCAGCCAGGCCAAAGAGCAGTGAAAGTGCCCGTGCCAGAAGCTCCTCAACCTGCTCTAGTGATTGAAGTGTCGCTAGAGCTGCAAAATGGACACCCCCTAAAAATAAAGGCGCTGTTGGACTCAGGCAGCTCCTGCAATTTTATGAGCAAGGAGTTTGCTGCTGAACACCAGATACAGACGATCCCTTTAAGCAACCCCCTGCAGGTGACCACGATCGATGGCAGGGAGTTGTTGGGAGGAGGAGTCAGCTTGCAGACCGTCCCAATGATAATGAGGGTGGCAAGGCACACAGAACTGATAGCGTTTAATGTGGCCACCTTGGGAGGCGCTCCCATTATTTTGGGAATGAGCTGGCTAGCGCTACATGATCCGCTGGTGGGCTGGCATCAAAGAGTGGTTTCCTTTGGGTCAGCACATTGCTTAGAACACTGCAAAGGGGAAAAGGGTTCAGCAGGGGCCCAAGCCACCCTAGCAGGGACTGAAGTAATGGAGAAGGTGAAGGTACCACCACAGTATGCAGATCTCAGCGACGTGTTCAGCGAGAAGGAAGCTGACCAACTACCCCCGCATAGGCCCTTTGATTGCCAGATCAATTTACTTCCTGGAGCACAGCTTCCTGTAAGCAAGTTGTATGCCATGTCAGACAGAGAAATGCAGGAGTTGCGAGAGTTCATTGACAAGAACCTGAAGAGAGGCTTCATCAGAGAGTCCAAAGCAGCGGGGGGTAGCCCAGTGTTTTTTGTGGATAAAAAGCACACGGACAAGCCGAGACTTGTATGTGATTTCAGGCGGTTAAATGCAGTGACAGAACCAGTGGCTTTCCCTATGCCCAGGATTGATGATATTTTGACCAGGGTGAGGAAGGGAAAGATTTTTACAAAGCTGGATCTAAGGGGGGCGTACAACCTGATACGTATAAGGAAAGGGGATGAATGGAAAACCACCATGTTTACCCCTTTGGGGGCATTTGAATATCTCGTTATGCCTTTTGGATTACAAGCAGGCTCAGCGTGCTTTCAATCTTTTATGAACCACGTACTGGGTCCTCTGCTCTACAAGAATTGCGTTGCCTTCCTAGATGATGTGTTGGTGTATTCGGAGAATGAGGAGCAACATGTGAGAGACGTCAGAGAAGTGTTGAGCAGGCTGCAAGCCAACAGGCTGTGGGTGAAACTGGAGAAGTGTCAGTTTCATACCAAGGAGGTGGAATTCCTGGGGTACCGCCTGTCAGACAAGGGATTGGCCATGGATCCCGGCAAGGTGCAGGCAGTGCTGGAATGGAAAACACCCAAAACCAAGAAGGATGTGCAGAGGTTCCTAGGGTTTGGAAACTTTTATCGTAAGTTCATCCGAAACTTCGCCCACCTGACGGCGCCCATTACGGACTGTCTCAGCAGTAAAAAGAAGTTTGTATGGACGGCGGAGGCGGAGCGAGCGTTTGAGGAACTGAAAAGGGCCTTCGCCTCTGAAGAACAACTTCTGCATGTGGACTTACAAAAGAAGCTGAGGGTCGAAACAGACGCATCTGACAGAGCCATAGGGGCGGTGCTTCTTCTGCAGCCGGGGAAGGAGGAGTCAGAGTGGCGACCGTGTGCCTTCTTTTCGCGAAAGCTGAACAAATCCGAGAGGAACTACACGGTGTACGACCGGGAACTTCTTGCTATTCATGAGGCTTTCCGGAAATGGAGGCACCTGCTAATTGGTGCACAACATAAGGTGCAAGTGTGCACGGACCATAAGAATCTAGAGTATTGGAGAACTGCGCGAGTGCTCAACCAACGGCAGTTGAGATGGGCCCAGGAGTTCTCCAAATTTAACTTTGAGATTTGTTACGTGCCAGGCCCAGAGAACGTTAGGGCGGACGCTCTCTCACGCAAACCTGAATATTTGGAGGGGGAGGGAGCACCCGAAGAGACCCATGTCATTCCAGAGGACCGCTGGGTGTGTGGGGCGGCATTGGTGGGGCAAAGGGAATTGGTAGAGGGAACGGTGCATGATGAATACGCCCAGGACAAACTCAGGGGTCTCAGGAGGGAGGGAGACAAACCCGGGGGTTTTGAGGAGAGAAACGGGGCATTGTACTACAAGGGAGCGTTATATATACCCGAAGGGGAATTGAGGGAGAAGGTACTCAAGCAACTGCACGATAGCCCCACAGCAGGGCATTTTGGGCAACACAAAACCATGTGGCTGGTTACCAGGGAATTTTGGTGGCCCAAGGTCAGGGAAGATGTGCGGGAGTATGTGAGAGGGTGTGAACAATGCCAACGAGCCAAGGGGGAGAGGCGGGCACCGGCAGGTTTATTAGAACCACTACCCACACCTGAAAGACCGTGGGAAGCAGTGGCAATAGATTTCATGACTGATCTGCCAAGGTCTAGAGGGAAAACAGCCATCATGGTTGTGGTAGACCTGTTAACTAAAATGGCCCACTTTATAGCATGCTCACATGCGGTCACAGCAGAAGAAACAGCTAAATTGTTTGTAGAAAATGTGTTTAGGTTGCATGGCGCCCCCTTGAGGGTGGTTTCAGACCGAGGGAAACAATTTACTTCCAGGTTCTGGAGGAAGCTCATGAGCTTACTGCATGTAGAGGTTAATTTCTCAACAGCCCGTCATCCAGAAACCAACGGGCAGGCGGAAAGAGCTAATGGTGTTCTCCAGCAATATTTGAGGTGTTATGTGAATGACAGAGAGAATGATTGGGTGGAGAAGCTGGCGTTGGCAGAATTTGCCTACAACAATGCAGAGAACGTGTCCACGGGGATGAGCCCCTTTTTGGCTAATCACGGGTGCCATCCCAGAGCCTTCCCAGGGGGGGAAGGGGAGAACTGGAGCGTTCCAGCTGCAGAACAGTTCGTTGAAGAAATGGAAGCGATCCATCGCCAGCTCCAACTCAACTTAAACAGGGCTAAGGAGGAATATAAGAGGCAGGCAGACAAAAACAGAAGGGAAGGTGAAAGCATTAGGGTGGGGGACCAGGTGTGGCTGTCAACCCAAGGGTTGCCATTCAAAGGGGGTTGTAAGAAGTTAAGACCCAAAAGGCTGGGCCCATTTGAAGTCATGCAGCAGGTCAACCCAGTGGCTTTCAGACTCCGGTTACCGAACCACATGAAGCTGCACCCAGTTTTCCACAGGTCGTTGCTGTCACCGTATAAAGGGGACAGAGAAGGGAGGGTCACTAGGGGGCCAGCAATGGAGGAGAAGGAACACAGCTACCATGTAGCGGAGATCCTCGATTCCAGGTGGAAGGGAGATCAAGTAGAGTATTTGGTAATGTGGGAAGGGGAACCGGAGTCGGAAAACACCTGGGTTAGGGCAGAGGATGTCAATGACGAAGTTTTAATAGAAACTTTTCATCAGAGGTTCCCACGTAAACCTCAGCCTGTAGCGAGGTTCCGGAGGGAATACTTTGCCACCACCGACGAAGAAGAGGAGTTGGAGGGGTTCACAGATTCCGAAGAGGAGGAGGATTCAGCGAGCCAGGACGGCGATCGATGGAGGGAATTGTTCGAGACGTCTGAAGATGAAGAAGATTCTTTTCGGGGTTTTAACCCTTCACCTCCCAGAGGAGAGGAAATGGGAGGGGGTGAGGGGGGCCCTGGAGGGGAGGTGGATGTCAGGGAACTGCCATCGGAGCATCAGGTGGTGGAGGGGCTCAGGGAGGAAGAGAGAGACTCAACAGCTGAAGCAGGAACCAGCAGGGGGAGGAGTGGATCTCTGAGGGAATGCGAGCAGGAGGGAGGGCTCAGAGACGCTTCCAGCGAGAACAGTGGGGAGGTATCTGAGTCTCCCATAGGGAGACCCACACCTCGCCGGAAACTGTCACGCCGTGAGTCCAGGAGACGCGTTTCCGTTAAGGAGCTTCTTTGCTGGAAGCGCTTCTGCAGACAGCCACTGTCAGACTCTACGAGTGACTAGAGCAGACATGTTTGAGGAGCTCTGTCACACACAGAGGTTTGTGGAGCCGCACAAACTCTGAGGGAGCACGATTTTACGCACAAGCAGCTAATCATCCCATTACAGACTATTTGGACTATAATGTAGTAATCATGGGAGATATGAATGGTGTGGTTTCTACAAATATGGACAAGGCACAAAGACAGACAATCTCTAAGGAAGGGAGACTTCCGAAGACCTTCTTTGAAATGACTGAAAATATGGACTTGATAGATATTTGGAGAACAAGGAACCCACTCGAAAGAGAGGGAACTTTCTTTTCTCAAGCAATGATGACCTGGACCAGAATCGATCAAATCTGGATTACTAGTGGGCTGGCTCCAAAGATCAAGAATATAGAAATCTGCTCCAAGACTTGCTCTGACCATAACGCCGTGAAGATGGAAATGAAATTTATAACAACTGGTCAATTTAGA
Source organism: Podarcis bocagei (assembly GCF_964188305.1). Classification (NCBI taxonomy): domain Eukaryota; kingdom Metazoa; phylum Chordata; class Lepidosauria; order Squamata; family Lacertidae; genus Podarcis; species Podarcis bocagei. The sequence goes on from NC_138131.1 coordinate 37,077,229, forward strand.
TGGAGGATGAATGACACCCTGTTTCGAGATGAGGAGATCCACAGAAAGGCCCAAAAAACCTTAAAGGACTATTTTGAATTAAACCTAAAAACTGATGTAGAAAAAAGAGTGATCTGGGACGCAAGTAAAGCTGTGATGCGAGGATTCCTAATCCAACAAAATTCAGTAAAAAAGAGAAAGCAAAATGAGAAGAAGGAAAAGATCCTGGAAAAGATAAAAGAAGGAGAGAAGAAATTGAGATCAAAACCAAAGTCCCAGGAGATTTTGAGAGAGATCAAGTTATACCAGACACAATATATGGAACTGATGAACCAAGAGATTGAATGGAAGATAAAGCAAATGAGACAAAAGACATTCGAATCTGCAGATAAATGTGGTAAGCTTCTGGCTTGGCAATTGAAGAAAAGACAGAAACTAAATACAGTTACAAACCTAGAAGTGGATGGAAAGAATATATCCAAACCCAATGAGATTAGAAACTGTTTTTTGAGCTACTTTAAAAAATTATATTCACAAGGACCGCCGAAGGAAGAGGATATAGATGAATTCCTTAAAAAATATGGACTACAAAAAATCTCTCATCAAAGCAAGGTGGATCTAAACCAGAGAATAACAGAACAAGAGATAGAGGGTGCCATTCAGAACATGCAACTGGGCAAATCTCCAGGACCAGATGGACTGACTTCCAGATACTATAAAGCTTTGAAGGAGTGGTTGGTACAACCGTTAAAGGAAGTCTGTAACGAGATTCTAGAGGGGAAAAAGGCGCCAGAATCGTGGAAAGAAGCTTATATTACACTCATACCAAAGACAGAGACTGAAAAGACTCAGCTTAAGAACTACCGCCCAATATCATTACTCAATGTGGATTACAAAATCTTTGCAGACATTTTGGCAAAAAGATTGAAAAGAGTGTTGATGGAGAAGATTCACAAGGACCAAGCAGGCTTTCTCCCAAAAAGGCACTTATCAGACAACGTGAGGAACATAATAGACATTTTGGAACTATTGGAGGTGAATATAAACACTAAAGCAGTGCTGATATTTGTGGATGCGGAGAAAGCCTTCGACAATATTTCTTGGAGTTTTATGAAAAAGAATCTTCATGGGATGGGGGTAGGCCAAGGATTTGAGAATGGTATGGGTGCGATATATTCTGAACAAAAAGCTAAGTTGATTGTAAATAATGTGATAACTGAAGAATTTAAGATAGAAAAAGGGACACAACAAGGGTGCCCAATTTCCCCATTGCTTTTTATATCAGTCCTGGAGGTTTTGCTAAATATGATTAGAGATGACCAGCAGGTTAAAGATGTACAGGTCGGAGCAAAACATTATAAGTTAAGAGTCTTTGCAGATGATTTGGTACTTACTTTACAAGAGCCAGATACTAGTACAAAGAGGGTGTTGGAGATAATTCAAGAATTTGGTCAGGTGGCCGGATTCAAACTGAACAAACAAAAGACTAAAGTTTTGGAGAAAAATTTAACAGGTATGGAGAGGGAGAAATTCCAGAATGAAACAGGTTTGACAGTGGTTAAGAAGGTGAAATACCTAGGGGTTCATCTGACATCTAAAAATCTGAATTTGTATAAAGACAATTATGAAAAATGTTGGTCAGAAATCAAAAAAGATCTAGAAATATGGTCAAATTTGAAACTGTCAATGTTAGGCCGAATTGCAGTTATTAAGATGAATGTATTGCCTAGAATGTTATTCTTGTTTCAAACTTTGCAGGTTCTTGACAAGATGGACTGTTTCAAGAGGTGGCAGAAAGACATTTCAAAATTTGTCTGGCAGGGCAAAAAGCCCAGAATAAAATTTAAAATATTGACAGATGCAAAAGAAAGAGGGGGATTTGCCCTGCCGGATTTAAAATTGTATTATGAAGCAGCAGCGTTTTGCTGGCTGAAAGAGTGGATGCTCCTCGAGAATACAGATATCTTGGATTTAGAAGGTTTCAATAATGCATTTGGTTGGCATGCATACTTATGGTATGATAAAATTAAAGTGCATAGGGCCTTTAAAAACCAGATTGTCAGAAAAGCATTATATAATGTCTGGATAAGATATAAAAACTTGCTGGAAAACAAAACCCCTAGATGGTTGTCACCCTTGGAGGCTAAGGCATTGAAAAAGCTCAATATGGAGGCCGAATGGCCAAAGTATTGGGAAATCTTGGAACAAGACGGAGATAAATTGAAGTTACAGAGTCATGAGAAATTGAAACCCAAAGTACGAGATTGGCTCCATTATTATCAAATAATGGAGGTGTACAAACAAGATAGGAAAATTGGCTTCCAGGTGGAGAAATCAAAATTAGAAACTGAATTGTTAGAACCCAATACTAAGAACTTATCAAGAATGTATAATTTGCTGCTGAAATGGAATACACAAGATGAAACAGTTAAATCAGCTATGATTAAGTGGGCACAGGACATTGGCCATAATATTATGTTTGCTGACTGGGAATGGTTGTGGAACACCGGGATAAAATTTACGGCATGTAATGCTTTAAAGGAAAATATTATGAAAATGATCTATAGGTGGTACATGACCCCAGTCAAGCTAGCAAAGATTTATCATTTGCCTGATAACAAGTGCTGGAAATGTAAAGAATCTGAAGGTACTTTCTACCACCTTTGGTGGACGTGCCCAAAGATTAAGGCCTTCTGGGAAATGATATATAATGAAATGAAAAAAGTACTTAAATGTACATTCCCTAAGAAACCAGAGGCCTTTCTCTTGGGCATTGTCGGCCAATTGGTGTTAAAGAAAGATAGAATTTTCTTTATGTATGCTACAACAGCAGCAAGAATACTTATCGCAAAGTATTGGAAGACACAAGATCTACCCACCTTGGAAGAATGGCAGATGAAAGTGATGGACTATATGACATTGGCTGAGATGACTGGCAGAATCCGTGATCAGAGGAAAGAGACGGCGGAAGAGGATTGGAAGAAATTTAAAATTTATCTTAAGAACTATTATAAAATTGATGAATGCTAAAATGTCGAGGTGTTGAGAAAGAAAAAGGGATTACAGTGACATAAGAATAAGTTGAAGAAAAGACTATGAGGACACATATTTGATAAAATTATTTAGAAGCTGCTGAAATAATCTTGGAAATTGGGATGCAGAAAGGGGAGGTATGGGGGAGTCTGAGAAATGAGGGTAATGAAAAAAAGGTTAGGAAATTATACATGTTTGTTTGTCCTTTTATTTGTTTGTATTGTTTAAAAAATGCTGTAAAACCAATAAAAAATTTATATATATATATAAAAAGAGCACAATCCCCTTGGAGGGCTCGATTCCGGCGTCGTCTCCTCTGCGGAGGAGAACCCCTGGAACGTGCTGGCGGAAAGTGTGGGCGTAAAAAGCCAGCTGTCGAAATAATCCGCTGGCATGGGCCTGTGTGGGAAGAGTGCATGGAACTCGTCTTTGAGAAGCGGTTCCTCCAGAGCATAATCCGGCACCCAACTGTTGGCGCTGGCCGGGGTACCCTCCCTGGCGAGGAGATATTCTACTCCCTCCTCCTCCCCATCTCGAGTCCAGAATCTCCGTGACCTCGTTGAATGTCGTGGCCCTCAGTGACTTCCCCCCCTCTGGTGACTTTCTGCGTGGGTCTGGTGCTGTCCCTGGCTCCTGAAACCTGTGTGGGGCCTTGTAGGGTGTGAGCACCGACCTATGAAAGACCGGGTGCATTCTGGAACCTTCTGGGAGAGTCAACCAAAAAGCTACAGGATTGATCCTGGCCTCAACTTGGTATGGCCCTAGCTGTTTGTGTCCTAGCTTCTTCTTAGCTAACGACTTGGCCGGCACTGCCTGGGCCGCTAACCATACCCAGTCCCCCACCTGGATGTCTTCCCCTGCCCTCCTGTGCCTGTCTGCCTGCTCCTTGTAGGCGTGTTTAGCTAGCTCCAAGTGCCGTCGGAGTTCCTCGTGGACCTCCTGCAATTCTGCTGCTAAGTGCTCAGCTCCCTGCGGCTCCCCCTGTGCCGTCGTCTCCAACCCCGGGAAGGTTCTGGGATGTCGCCCATTGTTGGCGCAGAACGGTGTCACCCCCGTTGACGCGTGCTTCATGTTGTTGTAGGCAAACTCGGCCAGCGGTAGGTAGTCCACCCAAGTCGCAGGCTGTTGATTGGCGTAACATCGCAGGTACTGCTGCATGATGGCGTTGACCCTCTCCGCTTGGCCGTTGGTCTGCGGATGCCTCGCCGACGCTAAGTTGATCTTGACGTTCAGGATACCCAGGAACTTCTGCCAGAAACTGGAAATGAATTGGCGGCCCCGGTCTGACAGGATGGACCGTGGCAAGCCGTGAACCCTGAACACGTGGTCTATGAACAGCTTGGCGGTCTGTTCCGCTGTGGCCACCTTCGCGCAAGGAATGAAATGCGCCATCTTGGTGAACAGGTCTACAACCACAAGTACCGCCGTCTTGCCTCGCGAACTGGGTAGATCAGTAACAAAGTCCAGCGCCACCCTCTCCCACGGCTGTAGTGGCGTCTCCAGCGGTTCCAGTAGTCCCGCTGGCTTCTTGTGCACTGGTTTGGATCTCTGGCAAGTGTCACACCTGGCGACGTAATCCGCGACCTCTCCTCGCATCTGGGGCCACCAAAAGTCCCTGGCTACTAAGTCCGCCGTCTTCTCCTTGCCGAAGTGACCCGCGCTGGGTGCGTCGTGCAACTGCTGCAGGACCTTCGCGCGGAGATCGTCCCCCGGCACGTAGAGAGCACCTTTGCGGGTTAGCAGGCCGTCGCGTATCTGGAAATCGCCGTCCTTTGCTGTGCCCCTCCACAGTTCCTCCATCTTGGATTGCGCGAACGGATCCGTCTGCAGCGTGCGACGCACCACGTCCAGGTCCACGGCGGCTGAAGCACATGCCCATGCCTGCGGTGCGAAAATGTGCTTGGCCGCCACTGGTGCCGCTTCCTCGAGATACTGGGGTTTCCTGGAGAGCGCATCTGCTATGACATTGTTGTCCCCTGGGATGTACTCTATCCTGAAGTCGAAATCCGCAAAGAACTCCGCCCAGCGTATGTGCCTCTGGGTCTGGAGCTTCGCCGTGCGCCAATACTCTAGGTTCTTATGGTCCGTGCGGACCTGCACAGTGTGTCTGGCTCCGAAGAGGAAGTGCCTCCACGCCTTGAATGCTGCATGAATGGCCAGCAACTCCCTGTCCCAGATGGTGTAGTTCTGCTCCGACTTGCTGAGCTTTCTGGAGTAGAACGCGCAAGGCCTCCAGTTCCCTTGCGGATCTTGCTGCAAGAGGACCGCTCCCACCGCTCTGTCCAATGCGACAGTCTCAACCCGCATGGGCCTGCTGGGATTCACGTGTAGCAGCTGTTCTTCGGACACGAAGAGGCTCTTAAGTCTCCGAAAGGACTGCTCCGCCTGGTCCGTCCAAATGAACCTTTTCTTCTTGGAACTGAGGGTGTCCGTGATAGCCGCCGTCTCTTTCGCGAAACCTTTGATGAACTTGCGGTAAAAGTTGGCGAAGCCGACGAACCTCTGGACTTCCTTCCGATTGTGTGGGCTCTTCCAGTCCAACACCGCGCGGACCTTGGCGCTGTCCATGGCGAGTCCCTTGTCGGACAGCCTGTAGCCCAGAAAATCCACCTCCGTCACGTCGAACTGGCACTTCTCCAGTTTGGCGTAGAGTCTGTGCTCCCTTAGCCTCTGCAGGACCTCCTTTACGTCACTCTCGTGAGCCTCCGGCGATTCCGAGAAGATCAGGATGTCGTCGAGGAAGCATACGCACTTCTTGTAAAGGAGTCCCGCTAGCACGTGGTGCATGAATGCTTGGAAACAGTGGGAGCCATTTTGGAGGCCAAACGGCATAACTTTGTATTCATAGGTGCCCAACGGCGTAAACATGGCCGTCTTCCACTCATCACCCTCCCTCATGCGTATGAGATTGTACGCGCCGCGCAGATCCAGCTTGGTGAAGATCTTCCCCTTTCGCACCGTCGCGAGCAAGTCGTCAATCTTAGGCATGGGAAATGCCTTGGGCTTTGTCATCGAGTTTATGGCCCTAAAGTCTACGATGAGCCTTTTTTGGGGCGTGGCCTTCTTCTTCACGAAAAACACAGGACTGCCCCCCACTGCCTTGGATTCTTGGATGAATCCCCGCTTCAAATTGTGCTCTATGAACTCCCTGAGCTCCTGCATCTCGTCCTCGGACATGGAATACAGCTTCGCAGTCGGCAGCGTCGCTCCTGGCAAGAGGTAAATTGCGCAGTCGTAGGGCCGGTGGGGGGGCAACTGGTCAGCTTCCTTTTCGCAGAAGACCTCCAAAAACCCCCTGTACTTGTGGGGCACCGACTGCACCATGCCCAGGTGCAGCTGCTGCCCTTCCTCCTGGCCCTCCGCTTCCTGGCCGGGCTGGATGCAGTGCTGTGCGCAGTAGGATGAACCAAAGGTGAGTTGTCGCTGGTACCACGCTAATGACGGGCTGTGTCTATCCAGCCAACTCATGCCCAACACTATAGGCGTGTCTGACAGGCGGGTGACGTTGAAACTGATGACCTCGCGGTGATTCCCAATCTGCATCACCATGGGTGGTGTCTGTTGTACCACCTGCCCGCCCAGCAGCTTCCTGCCATTGACTGTGACAACGTTTAAGGGCAGCATGGCTGGTAGAAGCGCTATGTGATGTTCCTTGATGAACTGCACCCCCATGAAGTCTGCGTTGCTACCGGAGTCAATGCTAACAGGGACTTCCAGGGTGAGTCCATTAGGTAACTGGAGAGTTGCAGTGAGTTGCACCACTGGCTTGGGTGGTAGGGGGTCTGTAGGCTGCAAAATCACTGGGGACTGCTTTACTGACTTGCCTGTCTGAGCCCCAGCATCTCTGCTTCCAGCCAGGCACTGTCATTTCCCTGAAACTGCTCTCCGTGGTGAGCTGCCTCTGTTACTGTTGCTAAGGCTGCAGTGTGCTTCTGGAGCCTCTGGGGACACTCTTTGGCCATGTGTTGCGCACTGTCACAGATGTAGCACTTCCTGCTCCCTCTAGGAGGCTTAGTCTTGACTGCTCCGGGCGCTGGGGCTCCGGCTGCTGTCTGAGCCTTGGCACCACCAAGCTCCATCGGTTCCTCCCCCTCCCTCAGCGGAGGCGAGGGATGCGTACGTCCCAGGTCCCTGGGAAGAAAAGGAGACGCTCTAGCCGGTGCACGCACCTGGCGACCCTCATCACTGTGCCAAGGGCGTTCTTCGTGGCGCACTCCTATCGTGAGCGCTCTCTGCACGACGTCTGCGAGGGTTTGAGGTCTGTCCCCCCTTGCCAACTCATCCTTTACGGAGCCATTGAGTCCCTCCCAGAACAAATCTCTCACTGCCACGGAGTCCTTTTCCCAGCCCAGCACATTCAGCAATGCAAAAAAGCGGGAATGGTACTGTCGTACTGTAGCCTTGCCTTGCCTCAATCCATGCATCTCGCGCCTTGCCACATCAATGTCCACGGTAGATTGGAAACAAGCGTCCATGGCCGCGATAAATGCGTCAGAATCCCTGCGGGCAGGACCATCTTCGCGCCATAAATTGCGTAGCCAGGCTTTAGCTTCCCCATGCAAGTGGGATACAATGAAGCCTACTCTCTCCTCCTCATCTCTAAAATCCTTCCGAAGCAAATGCAGCGCATATACGACGTCAGCTCTGAAACTGGGATAATGCTTCAGGTTCCCATCGAAGTGGGCTACTAAACTGCCCCCCTGCCAGCCGAGTCCAATTCCCTCTGACCTGGGCCCCGGGAACCCTTCTTTGCATGCACGCTCCCACCTGGCTTGCAGATCCTGGCATCGCGCTTCTGCTTCCTCTCCTGTCTTTTTGGAGATCAGTACTGCCGTGGAAAGCTCCGCTACTGCGTTTCGCAGTTCTGTTAGTTGCTCCTCCACAGTCATCTCTGCCAACCTTCGTGAGCTTGCAAAAAAAAATTTTTTGCGTACAGAGAGGGGACTTACTGTCAGGGCTGCCTCAGGTCCCAGCTCACAAAGGACCAACGCCAGTCTCTCTTTATATACAGAAATTTTATTGCAGTTCATTTTTCGTTTCACAGCCGAGGCACGCAGCCCCACGTCCGTAACGCTAGACCGCTGAAGTCCCCTCTGAATCAGTCCCTCCCCTGCACCAGTTTAAGATGCTTGCTTTGCTCCACCTCCTCCTGTCTTTCCTTTTCCGCAGGGTCTTTCTGCCCGCTGGAGTTTCACCCCTCCTGGATTCCTCTGACGCTGAATCCACAGATGGCTCTCCTGCGGGCTTTGGGACCTGGCTCCTCCCCCGGGCTCTCCGTTTCCCCGCGCGCTTGCACATTTGAACTTGGCGCGCGCGCCCAGCTTCCAACCTTTCTCCTGATCGTTACATCACTCCTCTCACTGCTCCCCTCCCCTTCCGGGAGGATAGCTTGTTCTGACCTCCCCTCCGTTCCTGCCGACGGAGCTGCTTCCCCCTTTTTTTATTATAATTTTTTTTATTGGTTTTACAATTTTTTAAAAAACAATACAAACATATAAAAAGACATACAAACACGTATAGTTTCATAATCTTTTTTTCATAAACCTTGTTTCTCAGACTCCCCCATACCTCCCCTTTCTGCATCCCGATGTCCAAAATTTTTAGCAACTTCTAATTATTTCTCTCAAGCCTCTGTCCTCTTAATCTTTCCTTCAGTCTAATCTTATATCACTGTAACCCTTTCTTTCTCAAAACCTCGACATTCTAACATTCATCAAGTTTATAATAGTCCTTAAGATAGATTTTAAATTTCTTCCATTCTTCTTCCGCCGTCTCCTTTCCCTGGTCACGGATTCTGCCAGTCATCTCAGCCAATGTCATGTAGTCCATCACTTTCATCTGCCATTCTTCCAGGGTGGGTAGATCTTGTGTCTTCCAATACTTTGCGATAAGTATTCTTGCTGCTGTTGTAGCATACATAAAGAAAGTTCTATCTTTCTTTGACACCAATTGGCCGACAATGCCCAAGAGAAAGGCCTCTGGTTTCTTAGGGAAAGTACATTTAAGTACCTTTTTCATTTCATTATATATCATTTCCCAGAAAGCCTTAATCTTCGGGCATGTCCACCAAAGGTGATAGAAAGTACCTTCAGTTTCTTTACATTTCCAACACTTGTTATCAGGCAAATGGTAGATTTTTGCTAGCTTGACTGGGGTCATGTACCACCTATAGATCATTTTCATAATGTTTTCCTTTAAGGCATTACATGCCGTAAATTTAATACCGGTGTTCCACAACCATTCCCAGTCAGCAAACATAATGTTATGACCAATGTCCTGTGCCCACTTAATCATAGCTGATTTAACTGTTTCATCTTGTGTATTCCATTTCAGCAGCAAATTATGCATTCTTGACAAATTCTTGGTATTGGGTTCTAACAGTTCAGTCTCTAATTTTGATTTTTCCACCTGGAAGCCAATTTTCCTGTCCTGTTTGTAAACCTCCATTATTTGGTAATATTGGAGCCAATCTCGTACTTTAGGTTTCAATTTCTCATGACTTTGTAATTTCAATTTATCTCCATCCTGTTCCAAAATTTCCCAATACTTTGGCCATCCGACCTCCATATTAAGTTTCTTCAGTGCCTTAGCCTCCAAGGGTGACAACCATCTAGGGGTTTTGTTTTCCAACAAATCTTTATATCTTATCCAAACATTAAACAACGCTTTTCTGACAATGTGATTTTTAAAGGCCTTATGCACTTTGATTTTATCATACCATAGATATGCATGCCAACCAAATGTATTATTAAAGCCTTCTAAATCCAAGATATCTGTATTCTCGAGGAGCATCCACTCTTTCAGCCAGCAAAACGCTGCTGCTTCATAGTACATGTCAGGGAACTGCCATCGGAGGAACAGGTGGGGAAAGGGCTCACGGAGGCTGGGAGGGACTCAACAGTTGAAGCAGGGACCAGCAGGGGGAGAGATGGGTCTCTGGAGGAGAGTCTCACAAAGGCTGAGAGAGACGCAGCAGCTAAAGCAGGAACTAGCAGGGAAAGGGGAGGATCTCTGAGGGAAAGCGAGCAAGAGGGAGGGCTCAGGGACACGTCCAGCGAGAACAGTGGGGAGGTGTCAGAAGCTCCCATAGGGAGACCTATTCCTCGCCGGAAGCTGTCACGCCGCGAATCCCGAAGACGTGTTTCCGTTAAGGAGCTTTTATGCTGGAAGCGCTTCCGAAAACAACCACTGTCGGAATCTGCAAGTGACTAGAGCAGACATGTCTGAGGAGCTCTGTCACACACAGAGGTTTGTGGAGTTGCACAAACTCTGAGGGACTACGATTTTACGCACAAGCAGCTCATCATCCCATCACAACATTCCGACAGTCTTTGTAAGCTGTTTGTGCAGGAGAAGGCATCATGAGTGACCCAGCCGGAACCGGAGAAGCAGGAGTTGGAGCGGGTCCAAGCTTGGAAGAAAGGTACCGAGCGTTGGAAATCCAACTGGCGCTGCAGACGGCGAGGCTTGAGGAGAGAAGGGCTCAGGATGCAGACAAGAAGGGGAGAGCCACCCAGTTCACCAGAAAGGTACCAGGATTGGTGCAGAAGTTTGGGGGGGACCCCAAGGACTACCATGCCTTTAGAACAGAGATGCAATATGCCCTCAATGTGCAGTTTGATGAATTCCCTGACGAGGAATCGCGAGTGGCTTTCGTGATTGGGCATCTTGAAAGGGGGGCGAGGGACTGGGTTAGACCCCTGATGGCAACGCATAATGACGTCCTAAAGGACACCATGAAGTTCTTTCGTGCAATGGATCTCATGTTTTCCAGCGATATTGAGCAGGGAGTGGTGCGCAGACAGCTAATGTCTTGCAAGCAGGGAAGCCGATCTGTCCGTGAGTACTGGACTGAGTTCACCATGCTGGTTCACAGATTGGGGTGGGACTTATCGGCGGCACCCATTCAAATGCTATTTGAAGAAGGCCTTGCTTCGGCTGTGAAAGACGAACTTTCCCGGGGTCCTAGGGCGGATTCTATGGATCAGCTGACTAAATCTGTGCTGACCATAGGAGCGCGCCAGGAGGCGAGAGCTTTGGAGAGGCGGGAAGGGAAGGGGGAACGTTGGAAGGAGTTCCGCATTCCAGACATTCCAGAGACAACTTTCCCGCCGGCAGAGCCGATGGAAATCGGAACAGCGCGCGCGCACGCAGTTTCAAAGCCCAGTGAGGGGGGAAAGAAGGAGGGAAAAGGCGCCCGGAAATGCTATCTCTGCCAACAGCCAGGTCACTTTGCCAGAGTCTGCCCCTAGAGGAAGGAATAGCAAGGGATGATGGGAGCTGTTGAGGGAAGAGAGGAGGAAAAACCGGAGCAGGTAAAAGCCAACGCCTGGTTGCCACAGTCGGGGCACAGCAGCCAGGCCAAAGAGCAGTGAAAGTGCCCATGCCAGAAGCTCCTCAACCTGCCCTAGTGATAGAAGTGTCGCTAGAGCTGCAAAATGGACACCCCCTAAAGATAAAGGCGCTGTTGGACTCAGGCAGCTCCTGCAATTTCATGAGCAAAGAGTTTGCAGCTGAACACCAAATACAGACTATCCCTTTAAGCAACCCCCTGCAGGTGACCACGATCGATGGCAGGGAGTTGTTGGGAGGAGAAGTCAGCTTGCAGACCGTCCCAATGATAATGAAGGTGGCAAGGCACACAGAACTGATAGCGTTTAATGTGGCCACCTTGGGAGGAGCTCCTATTATTTTGGGGATGAGCTGGCTAGCGTTACATGATCCGCTGGTGGGCTGGGATCAGAGAGTGGTTTCCTTTGGTTCAGCACATTGCTTAGAACACTGCAAAGGGGGAAAGGGTTCAGCAGGGGCCCAAGCCACCCTAGCAGGGACGGAAGTAATGGAGAAAGTGAAGGTACCACCACAATACGCAGATCTCAGCGACGTGTTCAGCGAGAAGGAAGCTGACCAACTACCCCCGCATAGACCCTTTGATTGTCAAATCAATTTACTCCCTGGGGCACAGCTTCCTGTAAGCAAGTTGTATGCCATGTCAGACAGAGAAATGCAGGAGCAAAGAGAGTTCATTGACAAGAACCTGAAGAGAGGCTTCATCAGAGAGTCCAAAGCAGTGGGAGGTAGCCCAGTGTTTTTTGTGGATAAAAAACACACGGACAAGCCGAGACTGGTGTGTGACTTCAGGGCGTTAAACGCAGTGTCAGAACCCGTGGCTTTCCCTATGCCCCGGATTGACGACATTTTGACCAGGGTGCGGAAGGGAAAGATTTTTACAAAGCTGGACCTAAGGGGGGTGTACAACCTGATACGTATAAGGAAAGAGGATGAATGGAAAACCACCATGTTCACCCCTTTGGGGGCATTTGAATATCTCGTTATGCCATTTGGCTTACAAGCAGGCTCGGCGTGCTTCCAATCGTTTATGAACCACGTACTGGGGCCTTTGCTTTACAAGAATTGTGTGGCCTTCCTAGATGACGTGTTGGTGTATTCTGAGAATGAGGAGCAGCATGTGAGAGACGTCAGAGAAGTGTTGAGCAGGCTGCAAGCCAACCGGCTGTGGGTGAAACTGGAGAAGTGTCAGTTTCATACCAAGGAGGTGGAATTCCTGGGGTACCGCCTGTCAGACAAGGGATTGGCCATGGATCCCGGCAAGGTCCAGGCAGTGCTGGAATGGAAAGCACCCAAATCAAGAAGGATGTGCAGAGGTTCCTAGGGTTTGGGAACTTTTATCGTAAGTTCATCCGAAACTTTGCACACCTGACGGCGCCCATTACGGACTGTCTCAGCAGTAAGAAGAAATTTGTTTGGACTGAGGAGGCGGAGCGAGCTTTTGAGGAACTGAAAAGGGCCTTCGCCTCTGAAGGACAACTTCTGCATGTGGATTTACAAAAAAAGATGAGAGTCGAAACAGACGCATCAGACAGAGCCATAGGGGCGGTGCTTCTTCTGCAGCCAGGGAAGGAGGAGTCAGAGTGGAGACCGTGTGCCTTTTTTTCGCGAAAGCTGAACAAATCCGAGAGGAACTACACGGTGTACGACCGAGAACTTCTTGCTATTCATGAGGCTTTCCGGAGATGGAGGCATCTGCTAATTGGCGCACAACATAAGGTGCAAGTGTGCACTGACCACAAGAACGTAGAGTATTGGAGAACGGCACGAGTGCTCAACCAACGGCAGTTGAGATGGGCCCAGGAGTTCTCCAAATTTAACTTTGAGATTTGTTACGTGCCAGGCCCAGAGAACGTTAGGGCGGATGCTCTCTCACGCAAACCTGAATATTTGGAGGGGGAGAGAGCACCCGAAGAAAGACATGTCATTCCAGAGGACCGCTGGGTGTGTGGGGCGGCATTGGTGGGGCAAAGGGAACTGGTAGAGGGAACGGTGCATGATGAATACGCCCAGGAGAAACTCAGGGGTCTCAGGAGGGAGGGAGATAAACCCGGGGGTTTTGAGGAGAGAAACGGGGCGTTGTATTACAAGGGAGCGTTATATATACCTGAAGGTGATTTGAGGGAGAAGGTACTCAAGCAACTGCACGATAGCCCCACAGCAGGGCATTTTGGGCAACACAAAACCATGTGGCTGGTTACCAGGGAATTTTGGTGGCCCAAGGTCAGGGAAGATGTGCGGGAGTATGTGAGAGGGTGTGACCAATGCCAGCGAGCCAAGGGGGAGAGGCGGGCACCGGCAGGGTTATTAGAACCGCTACCCACACCTGAAAGACCATGGGAAGCAGTGGCAATAGATTTCATGACTGATCTGCCAAAGTCCAGAGGGAAAACAGCCATCATGGTTGTGGTAGACCTGTTAACCAAAATGGCCCACTTTATAGCATGCTCACATGCTGTCACGGCAGAAGAAACCGCTAAATTGTTTGTAGAAAATGTGTTTAGGTTGCATGGCGCCCCCTTGAGGGTGGTTTCAGACCGAGGGAAACAATTTACTTCCAGGTTCTGGAGGAAGCTCATGAGCTTACTGCATGTAGAGGTCAATTTTTCGACTGCCCGGCATCCTGAAACCAACGGGCAGGCGGAAAGAGCCAATGGCATCCTCCAGCAATATTTGAGGTGTTATGTCAATGACAGAGAGAATGATTGGGTGGAGAAGCTGGCGTTGGCGGAATTTGCCTACAACAATGCGGAGAACGTGTCCACGAGGATGAGCCCCTTTTTGGCTAATTACGGGTGCCATCCCCGGGCTTTCCCAGGGGGGGGGAGGGGAGAACTGGTGCGTTCCAGCTGCCGAACAGTTCGTAGAAGAAATGGAAGCGATCCATCGCCAGCTCCAACTTAACTTAGACAGGGCCAAGGAGGAATATAAGAGGCAGGCAGACAAAAACAGAAGAGAAGGTGAAACAATTAGGGTGGGGGATCAGGTGTGGCTGTCAACCCAAGGGTTACCATTCAAAGGAGGTTGTAAGAAGTTAAGACCCAAAAGACTGGGCCCATTTGAAGTCACACAACAGGTCAACCCAGTGGCTTTCAGACTCCGGTTACCGAACCACATGAAGCTGCACCCAGTTTTCCACAGGTCGTTGCTGTCACCGTATAAAGGGGACAGAGAAGGGAGGGTCACTCGGGGACCAGCAATGGAGGAAAGGGAACACAGCTACCATGTAGCGGAGATCCTCGATTCCAGGTGGAAGGGAGATCAAGTAGAGTATTTGGTAACGTGGGAAGGGGAACCGGAGTCGGAAAACTATGGCAACCGATAAGCCAAAGTTGCCATGAGTGCCAAGAAAAACAAACATGGAGTCCAGCGCGCTTCCCTTGCGCGGCTTGCAGACTGTTTGTGCCGATCCAAAAGTCCTCTGGCTCCCTGGCTGTCAGCAGAGCGATCGCAGCAGATAGAAGCAATTGCAGCGTGTTGGTGAATAATTCAGAACAGACACAAAGCGTTCCTTATCTTCTCTAGCCTTTAATCAAGTAGAATAACATCGTAAATTAAACCTGGCGAAAGCTCGCCCATTCTCCCTTTCGCGTAGCGTCCCAAAAGCAGACTGAAACACTCGGCGTCAAACCACTCCCCGTATGTGTTTCTAACCACGCCTCAGGGAAGAGACGTCACACAGAACTCTTTAACCCTGTGAGTTCTGAAACCAATAACAAAAACACCTGGGTCATGGCAGAGGATGTCAAGGACGAGGTTTTAATAGAAACTTTTCATCAGAGGTTCCCACGTAAACCTCAGCCAGTGGCGAGGTTCCGGAGGGAATACTTTGCCACCACAGATGAGGAAGAGGAGTTGGAGGGGTTCACAGATTCCGAGGAGGAGGAGGATTCAGCGAGCCGGAACAGCGACCGATGGAGGGAAATGTTCGAGACGTCTGAAGATGAAGAGGATTCTTTTCGGAGTTTTACCTCCTCACCGCCCAGAGGAGAGGGAACGGGCGGGGGTGAAGGGGGTCCTGGAGGGGAGGTGGATGTCAGGGAACTGCCATCGGAGGAACAGGTGGGGAAAGGGCTCACGGAGGCTGGTAGGGACTCAACATTTGAAGCAGGGACCAGCAGGGGGAGAGATGGGTCTCTGGAGGAGAGTCTCACAAAGGCTGAGAGAGACGCAGCAGCTAAAGCAGGAACTAGCAGGGAAAGGGGAGGATCTCTGAGGGAAAGCGAGCAAGAGGGAGGGCTCAGGGACACGTCCAGCGAGAACAGTGGGGAGGTGTCAGAAGCTCCCATAGGGAGACCTATTCCTCGCCGGAAGCTGTCACGCCGTGTCAGGGAACTGCCATCAGAGCATCAGGTGGTGGAGGGACTCAGGCAGGATGAAAGAGACTCAACTGCTGAAGCAGGGACCAGCAGGGGGAGGAGTGGGTCTCTGAGGGAATGCGAGCAGGAGGGAGGGCTCAGGGAGGCTTCCAGCGAGAACAGTGGGGAGGTATCGGAGTCTCCCATAGGGAGACCCATACCTCGCAGGAAACTGTCACGCCGTGAGTCCAGGAGACGCGTTTCCGTTAAGGAACTTCTTTGCTGGAAACGCTTCCGCAGACAGCCACTGTCGGACTCTACTAGTGACTAGAGCAGACATGTCTGAGGAGCTCCGTCACACACGGAGGTTTGTGGGGGCGCACAAACTCTGAGGGAGCACGTTTTCACGCACAAGCAGCTAATCAAACCCTCACAGCAGTCCGACAGTCTTTGTACGCTGCCTGTGCAAGAGAAGGCATCATGAGCGAACCAACCGGAACCGGAGGAGCAGGGGCTGGAGCTGGTCCAAGCTTGGAAGATAGATACCGAGCGTTGGAGGTTCAACTGGCCCTGCAGACGGCGAGGCTGGAGGAGAGAAGGGCTCAGGATGCAGACAAGAAGGGGAGAGCCACTCAATTCCCCAGAAAGGTACCAGGATTGGTGCAGAAATTTGGGGGGGACCCCAAGGACTACCATGCTTTTAGGACAGAGATGCAATATGCCCTTAATGTGCAGTTCGATGAGTTCCCTGATGAGGAATCGCGAGTTGCTTTTGTAATTGGGCATCTTGAGAAAGGGGCTAGAGACTGGGTTCGACCCCTAATGGCAACGCACAATGACATACTAAAGGACACAATGAAGTTCTTTCGTGCAATGGATATCATGTTTTCCAGCGATATTGAGGAAGGGGTGGTGCGCAGACAGCTAATGGCTTGTAAGCAGGGGAGTCGATCTGTCCGTGAATATTGGACTGAGTTTACCATGCTGATTCACAGACTGAGTTGGGATTTATCGGCGGCACCCGTTCAAATGCTATTTGAAGAAGGTCTTTCTTCGGGGGTGAAAGACGAGCTGGCACGGAGCCCCAGGGCGGAGTCTATGGATCAGCTGACCAAATCTGCGCTGACCATAGGAGCGCGGCAGGAGGCAAGAGCCTTGGAGAGGCGGGAAGGGAGAGGGGAACGTTGGAAGGAGTTCCGCATTCCAGACATTCCTGAGCCAGCTTTCCCGCCGGCAGAGCCGATGGAAATCGGAACAGCGCGCGCGCGCGCATTTTCAAAAATCAGCGAGGGAGCTAAGAAGGAGGGAAAGGGCCCCCGGAAATGCTATCTCTGCCAACAGCCAGGCCACTTTGCCAGAGTCTGCCCCCAGAGGAAGGAATGGCAAGGGATGGTGGGAGCTATTGAGGGGGGAGAAGAAGGGGGAGCGGAGCAGGTAAAAGCCAACGCCTGGTTGCCACAATTGGGGCACTGCAGCCAGGCCAAAGAGCAGTGAAAGTGCCCGTGCCAGAAGCTCCTCGACCTGCTCTAGTGATTGAAGTGTCGCTAGAGCTGCAGAATGGGCACCCCCTAAAAATAAAGGCGCTATTGGACTCAGGCAGCTCCTGCAATTTTATGAGCAAGGAGTTTGCTGCTGAACACCAGATACAGACCATCCCTTTAAGCAACCCCCTGCAGGTGACCACGATTGATGGCAGGGAGTTGTTGGGAGGAGGAGTCCGCTTGCAGACTGTCCCAATGATAATGAGGGTGGCAAGGCACACAGAACTGATAGCGTTTAATGTGGCCACCCTGGGAGGCGCTCCCATTATTTTGGGAATGAGCTGGCTAGCTCTACATGATCCGCTGGTTGGCTGGCATCAAAGAGTGGTGTCCTTTGGTTCAGCACATTGCCTAGAACACTGCAAAGGGGAGAAGGGTTCAGTAGGGGCCCAAGCCACCCTAGCAGGGACTGAAGTAATGGGGAAGGTGAAGGTACCACCACAGTATGCAGATCTCAGCGACGTGTTCAGTGAGAAGGAAGCTGACCAACTACCACCTCATAGACCCTTTGATTGTCAGATCAATTTACTCCCTGGAGCACAGCTTCCCGTGGGCAAGTTGTATGCCATGTCAGACAGGGAAATGCAGGAGTTGCGAGGGTTCATTGACAAGAACCTGAAGAGAGGCTTCATCAGAGAGTCCAAAGCAGCAGGGGGGAGCCCAGTGTTCTTTGTGGACAAAAAAAATGCGGACAAGCCGAGACTTGTATGTGATTTTAGGCGGCTGAATGCAGTGACTGAACCGGTGGCGTTCCCTATGCCCAGAATTGATGATATTTTGACCATGGTGAGGAAGGGAAAGATTTTCACAAAGCTGGATCTAAGGGGGGCGTACAACCTGATACGCATAAGGAAAGGGGATGAATGGAAAACCACCATGTTTACCCCTTTGGGGGCGTTTGAATACCTCGTTATGCCATTTGGATTACAAGCAGGCTCCGCGTGTTTTCAATCTTTTATGAACCACGTGCTGGGCCCTTTGCTCTACAAGAATTGCGTTGCCTTTCTAGATGATGTGTTGGTGTATTCTGAGAATGAGGAGCAACATGTGAGAGACGTCAGAGAAGTGTTGAGCAGACTGCAAGCCAACAGGCTGTGGGTCAAACTGGAGAAGTGTCGGTTCCATACCAAGGAGGTGGAATTCCTGGGGTACCGCCTGTCAGACAAGGGATTGGCCATGGATCCCGGCAAGGTACAGGCAGTGCTGGAATGGAAAACACCCAAAACCAAGAAGGATGTGCAGAGGTTCCTAGGGTTTGGAAACTTTTATCGTAAGTTCATCCGCAACTTCGCCCATCTGACGGCGCCCATCACTGACTGTCTCAGCAGTAAGAAGAAGTTTGTATGGACGGCGGAGGCGGAGCGAGCGTTTGAGGAACTGAAAAGGGCCTTCGCCTCTGAAGAACAACTTCTGCATGTGGATTTACGAAAGAAGCTAAGGGTTGAAACAGACGCATCTGACAGAGCCATAGGGGCGGTGCTTCTTCTGCAGCCGGGGAAGGAGGAGTCGGAGTGGCGTCCGTGTGCCTTCTTCTCGCGGAAGCTGAACAAATCCGAGAGGAACTACACGGTGTACGACCGAGAACTGCTTGCTATTCATGAGGCGTTCCGGAGATGGAGGCATCTGCTAGTTGGTGCACAACATAAGGTGCAAGTGTGCACGGACCATAAAAATCTAGAGTACTGGAGAACGGCGCGAGTGCTCAACCAAAGGCAGTTGAGATGGGCCCAAGAGTTCTCCAAATTTAACTTTGAGATTTGTTATGTGCCAGGCCCAGAGAATGTTAGGGCGGACGCTCTCTCACGCAAACCTGAATATTTGGAGGGGGAGGGAGCACCCGAAGAAACCCATATCATTCCAGAGGACCGCTGGGTGTGTGGGGCGACTTTGGTGGGGCAAAGGGAATTGGTAGAGGGTACGGTGCAGGATGCATACGCCCAGGGGAAACTCAGGGATCTCAGAGGGGAGGAAGACAAACCCGGTGGTTTTGAGGAGAGAAATGGGGCATTGTATTATAAGGGAGCGTTATATATACCTGAAGGGGAATTGAGGGAGAAAGTACTCAAGCAGCTGCACGATAGCCCCACAGCAGGGCACTTTGGGCAACACAAAACCATGTGGCTGGTTACCAGGGAATTTTGGTGGCCCAAGGTCAGGGAAGATGTGCGGGAGTATGTGAGAGGGTGTGAACAATGCCAAAGAGCCAAGGGGGAGAGGCAGGCGCCGGCTGGTTTATTAGAACCACTGCCCACACCTGAGAGACCGTGGGAAGCAGTGGCAATAGATTTCATGACTGATCTGCCAAGGTCTAGAGGGAAAACAGCCATCATGGTTGTAGTAGACCTGTTAACTAAAATGGCCCACTTCATAGCCTGCTCACATGCGGTTACAGCAGAAGAAACCGCCAAATTGTTTGTAGAGAATGTGTTTAGGTTGCATGGCGCCCCCTTGAGGGTGGTTTCAGACCGAGGGAAACAATTTACTTCCAGGTTCTGGAGGAAGCTCATGAGCTTACTGCATGTAGAGGTTAATTTCTCGACGGCCCGTCATCCTGAAACCAACGGGCAGGCGGAAAGAGCAAATGGGGTTCTCCAACAATATTTGAGGTGTTATGTTAATGACAGAGAGAATGATTGGGTGGAGAAGCTGGCGTTGGCAGAATTTGCCTACAACAATGCAGAGAACGTGTCCACGGGGATGAGCCCCTTTTTTGGCTAATCACGGGTGCCATCCCAGAGCCTTCCCAGGGGGGGAGGGGGAGAACTGGAGCGTTCCAGCTGCAGAACAGTTCGTGGAAGAAATGGAAGCGATCCATCGCCAGCTCCAACTCAACTTAAACAGGGCTAAGGAGGAATATAAGAGGCAAGCAGACAAAAACAGAAGGGAAGGTGAAAGCATCAGGGTGGGGGACCAGGTGTGGCTGTCAACCCAAGGGTTGCCATTCAAAGGAGGTTGTAAGAAATTAAGACCCAAAAGGCTGGGTCCGTTTGAAGTCATACAGCAGGTCAATCCAGTGGCTTTCAGGCTCCGGTTACCGAACCACATGAAGATGCACCCAGTTTTTCACAGGTCGTTGCTGTCACCGTATAGAGGAGACAGTGAGGGGAGGGTCACTAGGGGACCAGCAATGGAGGAGAAGGAACACAGCTACCATGTAGCGGAGATCCTCGATTCCAGGTGGAAGGGAGATCAAGTAGAGTATTTGGTAATGTGGGAAGGGGAACCGGAGTCGGAAAACACCTGGGTTAGGGCAGAGGATGTCAATGACGAGGTTTTAATAGAGACTTTTCATCAGAGGTTCCCACGTAAACCTCAGCCTGTAGCGAGGTTCCGAAGGGAATACTTTGCCACCACCGACGAGGAAGAGGAGTTGGAGGGGTTCCCAGATTCTGAAGAGGAGGAGGATTCAGCTGGCCAGGACGACGATCGATGGAGAGAATTGTTCGAGACGTCAGAAGATGAGGAAGATTCGTTTCGGGGTTTTAGCCCTTCACCTCCCAGGGGGGAGGAATTGGGAGGGGGTGAGGGGGGCCCTGGAGGGGAGGTGGATGTCAGGGAACTGCCATCAGAGCATCAGGTGGTGGAGGGACTCAGGCAGGATGAAAGAGACTCAACTGCTGAAGCAGGGACCAGCAGGGGGAGGAGTGGGTCTCTGAGGGAATGCGAGCAGGAGGGAGGGCTCAGGGAGGCTTCCAGCGAGAACAGTGGGGAGGTATCGGAGTCTCCCATAGGGAGACCCATACCTCGCAGGAAACTGTCACGCCGTGAGTCCAGGAGACGCGTTTCCGTTAAGGAACTTCTTTGCTGGAAACGCTTCCGCAGACAGCCACTGTCGGACTCTACTAGTGACTAGAGCAGACATGTCTGAGGAGCTCCGTCACACACGGAGGTTTGTGGGGGCGCACAAACTCTGAGGGAGCACGTTTTCACGCACAAGCAGCTAATCAAACCCTCACACGCCGTGAGTCCCGAAGACGTGTTTCCGTTAAGGAGCTTTTATGCTGGAAGCGCTTCCGAAAACAACCACTGTCGGAATCTGCAAGTGACTAGAGCAGACATGTCTGAGGAGCTCTGTCACACACAGAGGTTTGTGGAGTTGCACAAACTCTGAGGGACTACGATTTTACGCACAAGCAGCTCATCATCCCATCACAGTACAGTTTTAAGTCCGGCAGGGCAAATCCCCCTCTTTCTTTTGCATCTGTAAGTATTTTAAATTTTATTCTGGGCTTTTTGCCCTGCCAGACAAATCTCGCAATGTCTTTCTGCCACCTCTTGAAACAGTCCATCTTGTCAAGAATCTGCAAAGTTTGAAACAAAAATAGCATTCTAGGCAATACATTCATCTTAATAACTGCAATTCGGCCTAACATTGACAATTTTAGATTTGACCATATTTCTAGATCTTTTTTAATTTCTGACCAACATTTTTCATAGTTGTCCTTATACAAGTTCAAATTTTTAGATGTCAAATGAACCCCTAGGTATGTCACCTTCTTAACCACTGTCAAACCTGTCTCTTCTTGAAATTTCTCCTTCTCCATGACTGTCAAATTTTTTTCTAAGACTTTAGTTTTTTGTTTGTTCAGTTTACGTCTGGCTACCTGGCCAAATTGTTGAATTATCTCCAACACTCTTTTCGTACTAGTGTTTGGCTCTTGTAAGGTCAATACTAAGTCATCTGCGAATGCCCTTAACTTGTAATGTTTAGCTCCGACCTGTACACCTTTAACCTGCTGGTCATTTCTAATCATATTCAGCAACACCTCCAGAACAGAAATGAAAAGCAATGGAGAAATTGGGCACCCCTGTCGTGTTCCTTTTTCTATCTTAAGTTCCTCCGTTATCACATTATTTACAATCAGCTTAGCTTTTTGTTCAGAATATATTGCACCCATACCATTCTCAAAACCTTGGCCTACCCCCATCCCATGAAGATTCTTTTTCATAAAACTCCAAGAAATATTGTCAAAGGCTTTCTCCGCGTCCACAAAAATCAGCACTGCTTTAGTGTTTATGTTCACCTCTAGCAATTCCAGAATGTCTATTATATTCCTTACATTGTCCGATAAGTGCCTTTTTGGGAGAAAGCCTGCTTGGTCCTTATGAATCTTCTCCATCAACACTCTTTTAAGTCTTTTTGCCAAAATGTCTGCAAAAAATTTATAATCCACATTAAGTAATGATATTGGGCGGTAGTTCTTAAGTTGAGTCTTTTCAGTCTCTGTCTTTGGTATGAGTGAAATATACGCTTCTTTCCACGATTCTGGTGCCTTTCCCCCCTCTGAAATCTCATTGCAGACTTCCTTTAACGGTTGAACCAACCACTCCTTCAAAGATTTATAGTATCTGGAAGTCAGTCCATCTGGCCCTGGAGACTTGCCCAATTGCATGTCTTGAATGGCACCCTCTATCTCTTGTTCTGTTATTCTCTGGTTTAAATCCACCTTGCTTTGATGAGAGATTTTTTGTAATCCATATTTTTTAAGGAATTTATCTATGTCCTCTTCATTTTGTGGTCCTTGAGAATAAAGTTTTTTGAAATAACTCAGAAAACAGTTTCTAATCTCATTGGGTTTAGATATGTTCTTTCCATCCACTTCTAGGCTTGTAACTGTATTTAGTTTCTGCCTTTTCTTCAATTGCCATGCCAGAAGTTTGCCACATTTATCTGCCGATTCGAATGTTTTTTGTTTCATTTGCTTTATCTTCCATTCAATCTCTTGATTCATCAATTCCATATATTGTGTTTGATATAACTTAATCTCTCTCAAAATCTCCTGGGACTTTGGTTTTGATCTTAATTTTTTCTCCCCTTCTTTTATCTTTTCCAAAATCTTTTCCTTCTTCTCATTCTGCTTTCTCTTTTTTATTGAATTTTGTTGAATCAAGAATCCTCGCATCACAGCTTTACTTGCGTCCCAGATCACTCTTTTTTCCACATCGGCCTTTAGATTTATTTCAAAATAGTCCTTTAAAGTTTTTTGGGCCTTCATGTGGATCTCCTTATCTCGAAACAGGGTGTCATTCATCCTCCATCTAAATTGACCAGTTGTTGTAAGTTTCATTTCCATCTTCACGGCGTTATGGTCGGAGCAAGTTTTTGGGCAGATTTCTAGCCTCCTAATCTTTGGAGCCATCCCACTAGTGATCCAAATTTGATCAATTCTGGTCCAGGTCATCATTGCTTGAGAGAAAAAAGTTCCCTCTCTCTCAAGAGGGTTCCTTGTTCTCCATATGTCTATTAGGTCCATATTTTCCGTCATTTCAAAGAAGGTCTTCGGAAGTCTCCCTTCCTTGGAGATTGTCAGTCTTTGTGCCTTGTCCATATTTGTAGAAACTACACCGTTCATGTCTCCCATAATTATCATATTGTAATCCAAATAGTCCATCAGAGTTTCATGAAGTTTCTTGAAGAATTCCGCCTTGCCTTCATTTGGTGCATAAATTCCAACTATTAAGAATTTTTCTCCTTGTACTTGTATTTCAACTGCCAGATATCTTCCTTGTTCATCTTTAAACATCATTTTTGGAACCCATTTCTCTTTTACATAGATCACGACTCCTCTTTTCTTAACTTTATCCGATGAAATGAATTCTTGTCCTAATCTTTTATTTATGAGTAGTTTCCTGTGTGCTCTGGTTACATGGGTTTCTTGTAAACAAATCAAGTCCAATTGTTCTCTTTTCAAAATATGAAACACTTGACGTCTCTTCAAAGGCATGTTCAGCCCATTACAAGTCCAGCTAAGGAATTGCAGAGCCGTCTTGTTATTTTTCTGTTACTCCTCCAACCGTTCCAAGTTGTTGCTCTTCCTCTGATGGTGATGGGTTAAGTCCAAACGATAGGTTCAGAATGTCTAGTGCTCTCCTTTGTTCTGCAATTGGATCCACAGTTCCCTTCTGTAAGTCCTCTTGGTTTCTTTCCAAGAATCTCTCTTTGTCTTGTATTGTCTTTATTTTCACCTTCTTTCCCTTATAGTCAAAAGACAGTCCTTGTGGGAACTCCCACCTGAAAGGGATGATGTTCTTCTTCAGCAGGTAAACCAAATCCTTATAGAATGTTCTCAACTCCAAGATATGTTTAGGGATGTCTTTAAAAATCTGTATGGATGAATTTTCAATTTGCAAGGCCTTTTGGTAGTGTAATTTTAATATTTTATCTCTTTCTTCCTTAGATCTAAGGGTAATCAAACAGTCCCTCGGGGTCTTTCTGTTCTGTCTTCTGCCCAGTCTAAATGCTGTTGTAATCTTAAATTCTTCCTCCTCCAAGTCTTCCCAGAAACCAGCAAACTCTTGTGTTAAAAACTCCACCAGGTTGTCTCCTTCGCTCTCGGGAATCAGTCTTAATTTCAGATTTCTTTCCTTTCTCTGTAATTCCCACAAAGCCAGAGTTACATCATGTTCATGAACCTTTTTAGCAATCGGTTCTAAGTTCTCTTGAGTCTCTCCAGCAATAGTTCTAGCTTCCTCTGCAATTTTACGTGTTGCAGAATTTTCTTGAACCAGCCTGTTTATAGATTCTGTATTCAAGTCCAATCTTGCTGTTAGTTCTGTTAATTTCTGTGTATTTTCTGTACTCTGCTTTGTCAAGGTCTCCAAAGATTGATTTATCTTGAGTAACGCTTGTGTCACTGACTCCATAGAGGCAGCTGTCACTTTTTCTTGTCCTGTTATTCCTGTAGGAGTTACGCCTGTAATTGAGCCTCTTTTCTTTTGTTGCTGTTGCTGCTGTTGTTGCTGGTGGAGCTGCTGTTGCTGGTGGAGCTGCTTCCCCTGACACACTGGAACCTCCCCCCCCCCCGCTACGCTCTGGAGGGGAAGCCGGTCCCGATCTCCTGCTGCTGCTTCGGGATTCCCTATTTGCTCCTTCCCCCTGATGAGTCCCCCCTGGGGCTCCTCTTGTCTTGGCTACAGGCGCCCCCTCCTGGGAATCCCCCGATTCGCTGGAAAGGCTCATGGAATCCCTCGGGCCACCGTCCTCCTCTTCCTCGCTGTCCTCGGACTCTTCCCAATAGTCCTCCCTCTCCTGCCTCCCATGTGCCTCTGCTCCTGAACCCCTGACAGCGCCATAAATTGCGCAGCCACGATTTAGCTTCCCCATGCAGATGAGTTATTATGAAGCCTACTTTCTCCTCCTCATCTCTAAAGTCTCCCCTTCGCTCTCCATCACCTCTCTCCCCTGTACCTCTGCTCCTGAGCCCCTGACAATTATATTTCATTTCCCAGAAAGCCTTAACCCTTGGGCACGTCCACCATAGGTGAAAGAATTTTCCTTCAGTTTCTTTACAATTCCAACACTTATTGTCTGGCAAATGATATATTTTTGCAAGCTTGATTAGGGTCATGTACCACCTGTAAATCATTTTCATAATATTTTCTTTCAGGGCATTACATGCCGTAAATTTCACACCAGTGGTCCTCAAATTGGTGTTTTTGGGGTTAGAATGCACATTCACCCCAAAATCGCAGAAATGTTTGTTACCAGCCCAAATCAACCATAGGTAAACATATGGTAACGTGTCAATAGAAAAAGGACGAATAAGCTTTGATTGCTCTTTCGGTGTTCATTCACCCACAAATAGCAAAGCGGTGTGTAATGGTTGGGAGTTACTCGTGCGTAATCCTGCTCTGTTTGAGCATCGGGTTGCCTGGTTAAACCCTCCGGACTACGCAGCCCATGGTAGCGTGGCTGCTCTTAGTCACTTGTAGAATCTGACTGTGGGCGTTTCTTAAAGCGTTGCCAACATAAGAGTTGTTTGACGCCCAATCGTTTCCGCCTCTCACTGCGCGGGAGTCTCCTGCGCAGGGTGGGCGTGGGCAGCGGGGTGCTTGGGCTCTCCTCACTAACTTCCAACGAAGAGTCCTGGAGCCCCTGCACCTCCCTGTCCCGTTGCTCTCCTGGATCCCTGGTGTTACACTCATTCTCTTCCCCTTCTTCCTGGCTAAGTCTCCCTCTAGCGCTTGGACCTTCCCCTGCAGAATCAGAGACCCTCTCCTTCTCCCGTGCCTCTGATGGCAGTTCCCTGACATCCACCTCCCTCCCAGGGCCCCCTTCACTCCCCCTCTGACCCGGGGGCTCTGTTGCAGCCTCTTCTCTGGTCGGCGAGCCAAGGAAACCCCTGAAAGAGCTGTCCTCCTCATCTGTGGGTGTGAACACCTCTTCCCACCTGCTAAGGTTCCCACCCAAGGAATGACTCTCCCAATCCGATTCTTCTTCGGATTCTGAAAACCCTTCGAAACTCTCTTCCTCCTCCGTCGTGCCGAACTGTTCTTCCCAGAATCGCTCTAAGGGCTTGGGTTTATCTGGGAACCGTCGGTGGAACACTTCCACCATATGCTCGTCGCCAACTGCCTCTGCCGGCACCCACGTTTTTTCCGACCAGGGCTCTCCTTCCCACGCCACCAAGTACTGCACCTGCCGCCCTCGCCACCTTGAATCCACTATCTCTGCGGCCGAGCTCTGGTGTTCCCTCTCTTCTACCTGTGGTTGTGGCAAGACTTCTACCTCCCGCCCCTCTAATTCCTGCCCCTCTCTGTGCGGTGAGAGCAAGGACCTGTGGAACACGGGATGTATTTTCATGTTGTTGGGCAACCTGAGCTTGAACGCCACTGGGTTTATCTGTTGTATAACTTCAAACGGGCCCAGTCTTCTGGGCTGCAACTTCTTGCACCCTCCCTTAAAGGGTAACCCTTGAGTGGACAACCACACGCGATCCCCCACCCTAATGGTTTCCCCTTCCCTCCGGTGTTTATCTGCTTGCTTCTTGTAACTGGCTTTAGCCCTTTCTAGGTTCATCTTGAGCTGTTGATGTAACGCTTCCATTTCTTCCACAAACTGTTCAGCAGCAGGTACACTCCAGCTCTGTTCCTCATTGCCCGGGAACGCCCTGGGATGACACCCATAATTGGCCAAGAAGGGGCTCATACTGGTGGACACATGTTCAGCATTATTGTACGCAAATTCTGCTAGCGCTAGTTTCTCTACCCAATCATTCTGCCTTTCGCTAACGAAGCAGCGTAAGTATTGCTGGAGTACACTGTTTGCCCTTTCCGCCTGCCCATTGGTTTCTGGGTGTCTCGCTGTCGAGAAGCTTACCTCGACTTGCAGTAGGCTCATGAGCTTCCTCCAGAACCGGGAAGTAAATTGTTTTCTGCGGTCAGATAAAACCCTCAAGGGGGCGCCATGCAGCCTAAAAATGTGTTCTACAAACAACCGTGCCGTTTCTTCCTCCGTCACCGCATGGGAGCAGGCGATAAAGTGGCACATTTTGGTTAGCAAGTCTACTACTACCATCACTGCTGTTTTTCCCCTTGATTTGGGCAAATCCGTCATGAAATCAATTGACACCACCTCCCAGGGTTTGTTTGGCGTGGGTAAGGGTTCCAGCAAACCTGCTGGCATCGTGCGTTCCCCTTTGGCCCTCTGGCAGCGGTCACACCCTCTTACATATTCACGTACACCTTCCCTCACCCGTGGCCACCAAAATTGTCGGGTCACCAGCATCATGGTTTTGTGTTGCCCAAAATGTCCCGCTGTGGGGGTGTCATGTAGTTGTTTGAGTACCCTTCTTCTTAGAGCCTCCCCCGGTATGTACATCACCCCCCTGTAGTACAACACCCCTTCCTTCTCCTCAAACCCCTCTGGTGCTCCCCTCCCCTCTTGGAGTTCCCTGATTTTAGTCCGGGCGAATTCATCGTCCCTAGTGAGTCCTGCCAGTTCTCTCGTGCCCACTAGAGTACCCCCACACACCCATCGGTCCTCAGGTATGACGTGGCGGGTCTCCGGCGGCCCTTCTCCTTCGAAGTACTCTGGTTTCCGCGAAAGAGCGTTTGCTCTCACGTTTTGCTGGCCGGGCACATACTGGATTTCGAAAGAAAACTTGGAAAACTCCTGCGCCCAGCGAATCTGTCTCTGGTTGAGCACCTGTGCTGTCCGCCAATATTCCAAGTTCTTGTGATCTGTGCAGACCTGGATCTTATGCTGCGCCCCTATCAGCAGATGGCGCCACCGACGAAAGGCGGCGTAAATTGCTAGCAGTTCTCGGTCGTACACAGTGTAGTTTTGTTCCGACTTGCTCAGCTTCCTCGAGAAGAAGGCGCACGGTTTCCATTCTTGCTGGCTCAGTCCTGGCTGCAACAGAACCGCCCCGATGGCTCTTTCTGACGCGTCCGTCTCCAACCTCATAGGTTTCTCCAAATCCACATGTAGTAATTGTTCCTCCAACGCGAATGCCTTCTTCAATCTTTCAAAGGATTGCTGGGCTTCCTCCGTCCACACAAACTTTCTCTTACTACTGAGACAGTCCGTGATTGGGGCCGTCAAGTGTGCGAAGTTCTTGATGAACGTCCGGTAGAAATTGCCAAAACCTAGGAATCTCTGCACATCCTTTCGTGTCTTTGGGGTCTTCCACTCCAATACTGCTTGCACCTTGCTTGGGTCCATCGCTAAGCCTTTGTCAGATAGCATGTACCCCAGGAACTCCACCTCTCGGGCATGAAACTGACATTTCTCTAGCTTGACCCACAACTGGTGTTTCTGCAAATGTTGTAGCACTTCCCTGACATCTCTCACATGTTGCTCCTCATTTTCCGAATAAATCAAGACGTCGTCCAGGAATGCTACACAGTTCTTGTAAAGCAGAGACCCCAACACGTGGTGCATGAACGCTTGAAAACAGGCGGAGCCTGACTGTAATCCGAAAGGCATAACGAGATATTCAAAGGCCCCCAGGGGTGTGAACATGGTGGTCTTCCATTCATCCCCCTCTCTCATCCGGATTAAGTTGTAAGCCCCCCTCAGATCTAGCTTGGTGAAATTCTTTCCCTTCCTCACTCTTGTCAGATTGTCATCGATTCTGGGCATCGGGAAAGTCACAGGTTCTGACACCAAATTTACCCCCCTGAAGTCCACGACCAGCCTCGGTTTATCAGTGTCCTTTTTGTCCACAAAAAATACTGGACTGCCCCCCACTGCTTTTGACTCTCTTATAAACCCTCTCTTTAGGTTCTTGTCGATAAAGTCCCGTAACTCCTTCATCACTATGGGGGTGGGTTTCCCCTGAGCATCCAGCGACCGTCGTTCTTCCAGCCTCGCTGTCAGGATGGCTATGTGCTCTTCCAAATTGCGGTTTCTCTCCTCCAGCGATTGGCCTCCAGCTGCCCCTCCCCTGGCTCCAGCTCCTCCGGTCTTACTCATGATGCCCCCTTCTGCTTGTTGCGCACGAGCAACTTTCAGGGTGAGTCAGAATGCTGTAATGGTTGGGAGTTACTCGTGCGTAATCCTGCTCCGTTTGAGCATCGGATTGCCTGGTTAAACCCTCCGGACTACGCAGCCCATGGTAGCGTGGCTGCTCTTAGTCACTTGTAGAATCTGACTGTGGGCGTTTCTTAAAGCGTTGCCAACATAAGATTTGTTTGACGCCCAATCGTTTCTGCCTCTCACTGCGCAGGAGTTTCCTGCGCAGGGTGGGCGTGGGCAGCGGGGTGCTTGGGCTCTCCTCGCTAACTTCCAACGAAGAGTCCTGGAGCCCCTGCACCTCCCTGTCCCGTTGCTCTCCTGGATCCCTGGTGTTACACTCATTCTCTTCCCCTTCTTCCCGGCTAAGTCTCCCTCTAGTGCTAGGACCTTCCCCTGCAGAATCCGAGACCCTCTCCTTCTCCCGTGCCTCTGATGGCAGTTCCCTGACACGGTGTAATAAGCCTAAACAAAGCCAAACAAGTTGTTTTGGTTTCCAACTACATAGAGAGAAGAATCTTGGATTTCGCTTACTTCAAGTCGTGTTCTTTGCTGTTAATGCACATTGACACAGAAATCGCAAAGTGTGTGTAATGAGACCAAAATAACACAACACCATCTTTTCGCTTCCATATGCGTAGAAAGAAGACGAATAGGCTTTGATTGGGCTTTTTTCAATTCGCATGGTGTTATTTGGGTGTGCGCCAGCATCACCCCAAACGAAAGCAAAAAAGTTTTTTTGGGTTCCATCTACATAAAAAGAAGATGATAAAGCTCTGATTGGGCTCATTTCAAATTGGTGTTTTGCGGGTTAGAATGCACATTCACCCAAAAATCGCAGAAATGTTTGTTACCAGCTCAAATCTGCTGGGAAAAAGCACCAATGATAAAGCCAGCTGCAGGTGGCTGGAATGCAAAACAGGATGTTGTTGTTTCAAACTGTACTGTTGGGAAAAAGGGGGAGTCTATTCTCTGTACTGAGCACCGGATGTTAGCTCAGAGTGTCGTCTGACCTGTGCTAGAAGCACAGGGGAGGAGTTATGACTCTTCTGATGGAGTCTGAAGGGTGCAGTCACGTTTCTTTGTACTGCTGAATGACAGGAATAAAAGACATGTAAATAGGACTCCTGTCTGTCTCATTTCCCCTCCCGGGGGGGGGGGGGGGAAAGCAAGGAGAGAGAAGCAGAGGGTGTGTTCTCCTCACATCTAACGAGGAGAATCACCGGTTTACGACCTAGCCTGCCGGGAGTAGCAGATGGAAGGTAAACAAGTATCTCGCTCAGTTTGCCCGTGAAGGCCAGTTTACCTCTGACTGTGAGCTGAGATACTGACGTATGGCAGCTTTCGGTGGTTGCGATTCATCGAACATCTGCATGAGAGGCTGGTGGATTGTCCTCCTCTGCTCCAAGGGAGAAAATAGCGTCTGAGAGCAGCCAGAAGCTGAACAGACGGCTGGACCCAGAGGAAAGTGTTTTCCAAGCAACGGAGCTCAAGGTATGCTGCATTTCGGGCTAAAAGTTAGAGATAAGCTTTCAAGTATGCACAGTTGCTAAGCGACGCTCGTCAGAGACGTGGAAATTTACTGGCTGCGCAGATGGCTCTGAGAGAGGGCCTGGGAAGCGAAAGTTTTGTTTTGACTATGTCTTCGATGCTGTGCAAGGTCTGAGAAACAGCTTGCAGCTTGCCTGGAAAGGCAGTAAACAAGTCCAGCAGAGGCTATTGGAGTTTTAGCAAGGCTGGAAAGTGAGACAGAGGCTTGGCTTCAAGATGGATGCCAAGAAGGGGGGAGCCCTGCCTTATTCATCTCCCCTGACCAGTGGCAGTTATTCATCATGGGGTGGAAAGACGACTACCCCAGAAGGGGTGAGCAAGGATGATGCTGGCCAAGTTCCTAAGAGCTCATCGAAAACTGAGGAGAGCTTTGACCCTAGATGGGGGAGCGAAGGAACTGTTCCAGCTGCACTGGAAGTGAAGGACAGGGGGAGGGAAGAACAGAGTTCAAATCTCCCCGCTGCTGAAGCTACTGAGGAGCGAGTTGTAGCATTGAGCGCTGTCCGATGTTACAATTGTGGACAGACTGGGCATCTACAGCGAAACTGTAGGAAGCCGCGCCAGTCAAGAGGAGCGAAGAGCAGCTCTACGAAGCCTGAGGCGTCAGGCAAAAGCCGTACCAAGTGCCAGGTGAAACCTGCAAAGGCTATGATGGCGAAAGGAACCACGCCAGATGTTGGGAACGCGTTCATAATCGACACTGGCTGTACAAAACACATGTGCCCGCACAGAGAACTGTTTTCAACGTTGAAGAAGCAAAGCTTCACTGTGAAACAGGCCAACGGTCAGGAGCTGAAAGCGACCGGGATTGGGACTGTGTATCTTGAGAGTCTGAACTTGACTATAAACAATGTTTACCTGGTTCCAGAACTGAGATTTAATCTGCTGAGTGTGTCGCAGATTGCAAAGAAAGGACTGAAACTGTCCTATGATGCTAAAAGCTGCAAGATCTACAAAGATGGAGAACTGTTTCTTACTGCCAGAGAGAAGGATGGACTGTATTTGTTGACTTTTGATCAAAGTGATTACATGAAATGTAATTTTTCTGGTTCTAACGAAATCTCTCTTGCAGGTGTGACCAGTGTGAGCACCAGGAAGGTGACCAAGAAGGTCGACAGAGCATTTCAGCGGGTGTATGCTGATGTGATTGGTCCTCTAGAACCAGCTAGAGGCGGTGCAAAATATTACCTTGTGTGTGTGGATTGTTTTACTAATTATTCTTGGGTTTTTGTGATGGAAAAACCGCAAGAGACCTTAGAAAGGTTTCAGGAGTTTTGTGACAAGGTTAAAAATATGCATGATGCTAACATTGATTGTCTCTTCACAGATGAGAAACAAGTTTTTCTGTTACAGAAGTTTCAGAAGTTCCTGGATGGAAAGGGGATAGACCACAAAGTTGCTGTTTCAACCGAAGCATGGAACAGGGGGGTCTGTGTGAGGGTGAACAAAGAATTGCAAAAGGGGATGCATGCGCAATTGCTGAGTTCACATTTGCCACATGAATATTGGGCCGAGTCGCTAGCGTCCTATGTTCACATGTGGGTGAGAAAGGTCTCAACAGAGTTGGGATGTTCTCCTTTTGAGAAGCTGTTCCATAGAAAACCTTCTGTTGACTATTTTAAGGTTTTCGGGTCTCATGTGAGAACAGAAGCTCCAGGTGGAGTAAAGAATGCCAGAGGCATTTTTGTGGGTAATGAAAAGGGTCTCTACAGAGTAATTTTGTCTGAATGTGGTCAGGTGATTCTCACAAAGTTTCTTGAGAGTGCTCCAGTACAAGAGCGGGTAGTTGTGCACACATTTCCCACAGGTGACAATTCAGATGATGATTTTTCTGATTACACAGATTACAGTGGTACTGATGATGACAGTGATAGCTCAGAGAGTTCAGTTGTAACAGTCATTGAGAGAAAATCTCACACAATGGATAGACCTTCACAGGTGAAGGAGGAACCACTGTTTGCCATTGCTACTGGTTCTCAACAAAGTCCAGAGGTTGAACCAGTGAGCACAGAGGATCAGAACCTCATACGCAGGTCTGAGAGAGTCACAAAGGGTGTACCACCAAAGAGGTACTCAAAAGAGTTTCCTAACTTAGCTGTTGCATGTGTTGCTATTGTTAACAACTCAAAGCAGGTTAAAGCAGTGTCTAAGTCAGAGACAAAGACACAAGAGAGAGTAGCTAACCAAGGTAATGCAGAAGCACTCATTCCTTGGAAGCCAGACAACCAGAGAGGTGTTAGTATCTTCGCTCACAGTCAGAGGTACCTGGCCTCCCCCGTGGCAATTGAGCGAGATACTGTGTTTACCTTCCGTCTGCGACCCCGACAGGCTAGGTAAACAAACCCGGCGATTCTTCTCATCAATCAGATGTGAAGAACACACCCTCTGCTTCTCTGCTTCTCTGCTTCTCTCTCCCTCCCTGCATTCTCCCCAGGGAGGGGAAATGAGACAGACAGGAGCCCTTTTACATGTTTTATTCCTGTCACTCAGCAATACATAGAAATGCGACTGTTCCCTTCAGACCCCATCAGAAGAGACACACACTCCTCCCCTGTACTTCCAGCACAGGTCACATGACACTCTGAGCTAACATCCGGTGCTCAGTACAGAGAATAGGCTCCACCTTTTCCCCAACAATACATCTGCAAAACATAACATCCTGTTTTGCATTCCAGCCATCTGGAGCTGGCTTTTGCCTTGGTGCTTTTTCCTGACATCCTCCCCCAAAAGCATCAATAGGCAAAACATGATCCAGAGAAGAGAACAAACAGTTGTTATACATATAACAGTCCCCTGTTGTTTCAGTTCCACCCTTGGAACTCCCCACCACTGGTTTCACCAGTGTACCTCTCTGGTTGTCTGGCTTCCAAGGAATGAGTGCTTCTGCATTACCTTGGCTAGCTACTCTCTGTTGTGTCTTTGTCTCTGACTTAGACACTGCTTTAACCTGCTTTGAGTTGTTAACAATAGCAACACATGCAACAGCTAAGTTAGCAAACTCTTTTGAGTACCTCTTTGGTGGTACACCCTTTGTAACTCTCTCAGACCTGCGTACGAGGTTCTGATCCTCTGTGCTTACTGGTTCAACCTCTGGACTTTGTTGAGAACCAGTAGCATTCAGTGGTTCTTCCTTCACCTGTGAAGGTCTATCCATTGTGTGAGATTTTCTCTCAATGACTGTTACAACTGAACTCTCTGAGCTATCAGTGTCATCATCAGTACCACTGTAATCTGTGACATCAGAAAAATCATCATCATCTGAATCGTTTCCTGTGGGAAATGTGTGTTGTACAACCCGCTCTTGTTCAGGAGCACTTTCTAGAAACTTTGTGAGAATCACCTGACCAGATTCAGACAAAATTACTCTGTAGAGACCCTTTTCATATCCCACAAAAATGCCTCTGGCACTCTTTACTCCACCTGGAGCTTCTGTTCTCACATGAGACCCAAAAACCTTAAAATAGGCAACAGAAGGTTTTCTATTGAACAGCTTCTCAAAAGGAGAACATCCCAACTCTGTTGAGACTTTTCTCAACCACACATGAAGATAGGACGCTAGAGATTCGGCCCAATATTCATGTGGCAAATGTGAACTAAGCAATTGCGCATGCATCCCCTTTTGCAATTCTTTGTTCACTCTAACACAGACCCCTCTGTTCCATGCTTCGGCTGAAACAGCAATTTTGTGGTCTATCCCTTTTCCATCCAGGAACTTCTGAAACTTCTGTAACAGAAAAATTTGCTGCTCATCTGTGAAAAGACAATCAATGTTAGCATCATGCATATTCTTAACCTTGTCACAAAACTCCTGAAACTTTTCTAAAGTTTCCTGCGGTTTCTCCATCATATAAACCCAAGAATAATTAGTGAAACAATCCACACACAAAAGGTAATATTTTGCATTGCCCCTAGATGGTTCTAGAGGACCAATCACATCAGCATACACCCGCTGAAATGCTCTGTCGACCTTCTTGGTCACCTTCCTGGTGCTCACACTGGTCACACCTGCAAGAGAGATTTCGTTAGAATCAGAAGAATTACATTTCATGTAATCACTTTGATCAAAAGACAACAAATACAGTCCATCTTTCTCTTTGGCAGTAAGAAACAGTTCTCCATCTTTGTAGATCTTGCAGCTTTTAGCATCATAGGACAGTTTCAGTCCTTTCTTTGCAATCTGCGACACACTCAGCAGATTAAATTTCAGTTCTGGAACCAGGTAAACATCGCTTATAGTCAAGTTCAGACTCTCAAGATACACAGTTCCAATTCCGGTCGCTTCCAACTCTTGACCGTTGGCCTGTTTCACAGTGAAGCTTTGCTTCTTCAACGTCGAAAACAGTTGTCTGTGTGGGCATAAATGTTTTGTACATCCAGTGTCGATTATAAAGGCGTTCCCAACAACTGGCGTGGTTCCTTTCGCCATCATAGCCTTTGCAGGTTTCACCTGACACTTGGTACGGCTTTTGCCTGACGCCTCAGGCTTCGTAGAGCTGTTCTTCGCTCCTTTTGACTGGCGCGGCTGCCTACAGTTTCGCTGTAGATGCCCAGTCTGTCCACAATTGTAGCATCGGACAGCACTCAATGCTACACCATGCTCTCCAGTAGATTCAACAGTGGGGGAATTAGAACTCTGTTCTTCCCTCCCCCTGTCCTTCACTTCCAGTGCAGCAAGTCTGTCATGTTCATTCAGGACCACGGCACACACTCTTTCCGCGGTTAGGTCTTGAGCCGGTAGGGAACCAAGCTGACTGGCAACAACCTTGTAGGTGCGATTAAGGCTGTTTATCATCATGAAGCAAAACACTTCCTCCTGTAGACGGAAATTGCGTTCCACCATCTGTTGACGCAGAAACTTCATTTCTGTCAGGTGCGCTTGAACATCTCCATCAGGCGCAAGTCTCAGATTGGTCAACTTCTCAAAATACAGCAACGCTGAAGAACCAGCATCTCTCTGATGCGTTGTACGCAGCGTGTCCCAAACCTCTTTCACATTTTCTAAATGCTGGATATGCACAAGCTGCTGATCTGAGACACACAGAATTATAGCAGTCCTGGCCCTCATGTTCTGTGATTCCCAACCTCTGGTTGCTGCTGCAGGGATGGGGTTTTCAATTACATCAAAAAGCCTCTGATTCTGCAGCAGGGCCTTCATCTTTACAGACCAAGATGAATAATTGTCATTGGTTAAGGGAGGTGGGCAAGGCAGCGCTCCCTTCTTGGCATCCATCTTGAAGCCAAGTCTTTAGCTCACACTGTCAAGCAAGCTGTAAAATCCAACAGTTGTTTTTTTCTTTCTCAAGCAGGGAAACTGCAGGTTGTTTATGCTTTTAGCACCTGGCAGCAAAACGCTGGCTGCTACGGAAAGTCCCTTTCCAAGAGCACGTAAAGCTTGTAGCCCAAACACTCCATGGCTTAGTTTCGCTTTCCCAGCCTCACAATGCAGCTGCGTAGCCAGTAACTTTCCACTCAAGAGTGCATTCAGGACTTCTTATCTTAACCACAGGAATTTGTGGAATGCAGGCTTCAGCTTCCAAGCTGCAGGCCTTTCTCCCGGAGCTGTATTTTTCCAACGCAGCTCCCCCGTGAACCAGGGAATTAATCAACCTGCGTTCACACTTTTAGCCCGATATGCAGCACACCTTGAGTTTTGTTGCTGTGGAAAACACCTCTTCTTTCCACCAGCCGTCTGTTGAGCCTCTGGCTTCTCTCAGACGCTTGCCTTCTGCCTTGGAGCAGAGGAGGACAATCCACCAGCCTCTCATGCAGATGTCCGATGAATCACAACCATCCTCTGCTACCATATGTTAGTATCTTCGCTCACAGTCAGAGGTACCTGGCCTCCCCCGTGGCAATTGAGCGAGATACTGTGTTTACCTTCCGTCTGCGACCCCGACAGGCTAGGTAAACAAACCCGGCGATTCTTCTCATCAATCAGACGTGAAGAACACACCCTCTGCTTCTCTGCTTCTCCCTCCCTCCCTGCATTCTCCCCAGGGAGGGGAAATGAGACAGACAGGAGCCCTTTTACATGTTTTATTCCTGTCACTCAGCAATACATAGAAATGCGACTGTTCCCTTCAGACCCCATCAGAAGAGACACACACTCCTCCCCTGTACTTCCAGCACAGGTCACATGACACTCTGAGCTAACATCCGGTGCTCAGTACAGAGAATAGGCTCCACCTTTTCCCCAACAGTACATCTGCAAAACATAACATCCTGTTTTGCATTCCAGCCATCTGGAGCTGGCTTTTGCCTTGGTGCTTTTTCCTGACAAGAGGTACACTGGTGAAACCAGTGGTGGGGAGTTCCAAGGGTGGAACTGAAACAACAGGGGACTGTTATATGTATAACAACTGTTTGTTTTCTAATCTGGATCATGTTTTGCCTATTGATGCTTTTGGGGGAGGATGTTGGGAAAAAGCACCAAGGCAAAAGCCAGCTGCAGGTGGCTGGAATGCAAAACAGGATGTTGTTGTTTCAAACTGTACTGTTGGGGAAAAGGGGGAGTCTATTCTCTGTACTGAGCACCGGATGTTAGCTCAGAGTGTCATCTGACCTGTGCTGGAAGCACAGGGGAGGAGTTATGACTCTTCTGATGGAGTCTGAAGGGTGCAGTCACGTTTCTTTGTACTGCTGAATGACAGGAATAAAAGATATGTAAATAGGACTCCTGTCTGTCTCATTTCCCCTCCCTGGGGGGGGGGGGGAAGCAAGGAGAGAGAAGCAGAGGGTGTGTTCTCCTCACATCTAACGAGGAGAATCGCCGGTTTACGACCTAGCCTGCCGGGAGTAGCAGACGGAAGGTAAACAAGTATCTCACTCAGTTTGCCCGTGAAGGCCAGTTTACCTCTGACTGTGAGCTGAGATACTGACAAAATCAAGCATACGTAAACATATGGTAACATCTCAATAGAAAAAGGACGAATAAGCTTCGTTTGCTCTTTCGGTGTTCATTCACCCAGAAATAGCAAAGCGAAGTGTAATAAGCCTAAACAAAGCCAAACAGGTTGTTTTGGTTTCCAACTACATAGAAAGAAGAATCTTGGATTGCGCTTACTTCATGTCGTGTTCTTTGCTGTTAATGCACATTGACACAGAAATCGCAAAGTGTGTGTAATGAGACCAAAATAACACAACACCATTTTTTCGCTTCCATATGCGTAGAAAGAAGACGAATAAGCTTTGATTGGGCTTTTTTCAATTCGCATGGTGTTATTTGGGTATGCGCCAGAATCACCCCAAACGAAAGGAAAAAGGTGTTTTGGGTTCCATTTACATAAAAAGGAGATGATAAAGCTCTGATTGGGCTTATTTCAAATTGGTGTTTTGGGGGTTAGAATGCACATTCACCCAAAAATCGCAGAAATGTTTGTTACCAGCCCAAATCAAGCATAGGTGTTTTGGTTCCCTCTCAATAGAAAAAGGACAAATAAGCTTCGTTTGCTCTTTCGGTGTTGTCAGGGAACTGCCATCAGAGGCACGGGAGAAGGAGAGGGTCTCGGATTCTGCAGGGGAAGGTCCTAGCACTAGAGGGAGACTTAGCCGGGAAGAAGGGGAAGAGAATGAGTGTAACACCAGGGATCCAGGAGAGCAACAGGACAGGGAGGTGCAGGGGCTCCAAGACTCTTCATTGGAAGTTAGCAAGGAGAGCCCAAGCACCCCGCTGCCCACGCCCACCCTGCGCAGGAGACTCCCGCGCAGTGAGAGGCGGAAACGATTGGGCGTCAAACAACTCTTATGTCGGCAACGCTTTAAGAAACGCCCACAGTCAGATTCTACAAGTGACTAAGTGCAGCCACGCTAATATGGGCTGCGTAGCCCGGAGGGTTTAACCAGGCAATCCGATGCTCAAACGGAGCAGGATTACGCACGAGTAACTCCCAACCATTACAGGTGTTCATTCACCCAGAAATAGCAAAGCGAAGTGTAGTAAGCCTAAAGAAAGCCAAACAGGTTGTTTGGGTTTCCAACTACATAGAAAGAAGAATCTTGGGTTGCGCTTACTTCATTTCATGTTCTTTGCTGTTAATGCACATTGACACAGAAATTGCAAAGTGTGTGTAATGAGACCAAAATAACACAGCACCATTTTTTCGCTTCCATGTGCGTAGAAAGAAGACGAATAAGCTTTGATTGGGCTTTTTTCAATTCGCATGGTGTTATTTGGGTGTGCACCAGAATCACCCCAAACGAAAGGAAAAAGGTTTTTTGGGTTCCATCTACATAAAAAGAAGATGATAAAGCTCTGATTGGGCTTATTTCAAATTGGTGTTTTTGTTGGTTTCTGCTCTCTTCACTGTGCAGCGAAGTGCTTGTCACAAGACAATGTTTACATTCCACAGTCAGAGTACTGTCGGGTTTTCCCACGGGAATGGGAAACTGGATGTGACGTACACTGGTTTCCTGTTTTTCACTGACTCTCTCGGTGTTCTTCATTCCGAGGAGAAGGACGGTTGCTTCTCTGCTCCCGCAGAGGCAAGATGCATGTTTGTAATTTCTCTACATTGAACTGAAAATAAAGCAACATTAAGCATGTGGCACGTACGGCTCATCATTCCGTTGTGCACAGGACTCTGCAATTACAACATTTTTGGTTCCGGGCCCAGAAAGACGCAATCAAACTGAAGAATGGAGACTCCAGAAGTCGAGTCGGAATGCCGGCAGAGGAACAGACAAACGGATCGGCGTTATCTGCTCTGCGCGTCAAGTTTGATTGATGGAGGTATGTGCTCATGCTGCGGGCAGCCTGCCAGCTTCTAGTTTATGGTTTTATGGCTGGATTTTGAACTTTTGAAGCCGTTTTTGCCGCGATACAGGCAAAGGCACTAAGTCACAGGCTTACAGGCTTGGTGGCTGGGAAAGCGAAAGTACTTTTCACAAGTGCTTTTGGAAGCAGCTGTACTGTGACGCAGCTTGATTAAAGTAGCAATGATGGCTAATGCAAAGCTGGCTGATGCTTTTGGGATTCCTAAGCTCAGTAAGAAAAATTATACGGACTGGGTACTTTATGCAGAGGCTGTTCTGCGGAAGGAAGGTCTGTTTAATGTTATTACAGACAACCCCCCAGCTCCAATTACAGATGAATGGGCTACAAAGGATTCCAAAGCAAGGGGAACGCTTACGTTGATAGTATCCCCAGAAGAGCTCTGTCTGTTGCGTGGAAAGACCACAGCCAGAGAAATTTGGGACACTTTAAGAGAAGCTCACTTGAGGACAGAGGCTGGTTCCTCAATGTACTACTATGCCAAGCTGCATGGTATGGCTCTTGCTGAAGGTGGAGATGTGAGTACACACCTGATGGAGATGCAAAATCTGAGACATGAGTTGCAACAGAGAGGACTCAACTTTCCAGAGGCTGTGTATTCCTTTATGATACTACATTCTTTGGGTCCAAGTTGGGAGTCCGTTGCCACTCAGATTGCTGTTCAGCCAACTGCTCAGCTCACAGTAGCCTATGTTACTGCCGTGATCCAGAATGAAGCAGATCGCCGGGGTGCTAGCTGCATGGGTATGGGGGAGTCTTCACAGACGTCATCCCAGAGTGCAGTGGAACCACCAGAGGGCGCCAAAGCTTTGAAGGCAGTGAAATGCTACTCGTGTGGACGTCTAAGGAATGCAAATATCCCAGGGCCAAGACAGAGCAGCGCAGCGGAAGTTCATCGTGTGGAAAAGGCCAAAGCAAAGGCAAAGGTCCGGTGTCCAGGACAACGCAGCACAAGGCAATGGTCTCACGCTTCACTCCAAAGGTTGCAAAGGTCCAGAAGACGTCTAGATCTTTCTTCGTTGTTGATTCAGCAGCTACCCACCACCTGTGCAACGATAAGCGACTGTTCGTGTCTTTTACACCGCAGGAAGGTGCGATTCACCAGGCGGATGACCACACGATCCCCAGTCAAGGCTACGGAACTGTTGTACTTCACAGTTTGGACTTATCGATACAGGATGTACTGTACGTTCCAGATGCCACACACAATCTTCTAAGTGTGATGCAGCTGAATGAACGGAACATTGACGTTTCCTTCAAGAACAAGAAATGCACCA
This sequence comes from Podarcis bocagei, assembly GCF_964188305.1. NCBI lineage: Eukaryota > Metazoa > Chordata > Lepidosauria > Squamata > Lacertidae > Podarcis > Podarcis bocagei. The sequence continues at coordinate 37,118,265 of NC_138131.1, forward strand.
TCACAAAGAAAGACGATTATGTATTGCATGCTGAAAATGTTGATCGTTTGTTTGTATTGTATTATGATGATGTTGTGCAGAATGATACTTGTTGCATTGCAGGTTCTAACAAAAGTTTGCATGCAGGATGTATTCATGATTTTCACCGAAAATTTGGTCATTTGCATTTTGAGGCAGTATCTAAAATTCCTGCCTTGGTTGAAGGTATGACTATTAAACCCTGCAGGTACCACATGAAGTGCAAAGCATGCGCAGCAAACAAGGTGAAAATGGCTGCGAAAGGTAAGGTGTCTAGTAGGCAAGCTACAGAACCATACCAGGTTGTTCATGCTGATTTAGTTGGTCCACTATCGCCCTCTTTGGGTGGAAATAGGTTCTTCATGGTTCTCATTGATGCATTTTCCAGGTATATTTATGTGTACAATCTCAAGCAGAAATCAGAGGCTTTTCAAAGGTTTAAGGAATTCTGTGCTTGGTTGGAAAATGTGCATGGTAAGAAGATAAAAACTCTTTTCACTGATCGCGGGGGAGAATTCACTTCTCAGCAGTTTGAAGCTTTTCTGACTGAGAAAGGAATTCAACACGATTTGTCCAGTCCTCGCTCGCCATGGCAGAATGGACTTTGCGAAAGGGCAAATCAGACATTGCTTCAAGGGTTAAAAACCTTGCTGCATGATGCCAATCTTCCAGAGAGTTATTGGGCCGAATCTCTCTCGTGTTTTGTTTACAGTTACAATCGCAGATTATCTTCAGCGATTGGTTGTACCCCCTATGAGAAGATGTTTGGCAAGAAACCATACATCAAGCACATGAAAATTTTTGGTTCTGACATGTGGGTTCACTCACCACAAGGCTCCAAATTAGGCAAGCGTGGTTTGCATGGTATCTTTCTAGGTTATCAGAAAGGTTCTTACAGAATAATGATGACTGACTCTAAGACAATTAAGCTCACAAGAAGTGTTGAGTACAATGCCAAGTGGGGGGAGAATGTGGGAATTTTTCAATGTTATCCTGATGACAGTGATGAGACTGAGGATAAGCAACAGCAAAAGCAGCGACAGCAACCCACACCCACTGATGAAGGTTCTGATTCTGAGTCTGAATCTGAATCGGATACTTCAGAGGATTTCAAGAGTGCGAAAGCCTCTATGCGACCCTCTGAAAGCTCTGATCAGGAATTGGAAGAACCATTGTTCACAATAGGCCACTTTTCTCCTAAGAAGGAAGAGGAAAGTGTTGAAGACCAAAGGCTAATTCGCAGGTCACAAAGAGCCACAAAAGGCAGACCTCCAAAGAGATTTGCTGATGAATTTGCTAAGACAGCAGTAGCAGCTGTTAAAAGCTCCAAGAAGGTATTTGAACCTTCAAGTTTCCAAGAAATCCAGGATTTGGATTCTAAGGAAGCTGAGCCATGGTTAAATGCCATGAAGGCTGAGCTTGATTCCTTAGAAAGGAACAAAACATGGGAGCTAGTTCCAGTAGTTCCAGGAATGAAACTGCTTGGAAGCAAATGGGTCTTCAAAGCGAAGACTGATCAAAATGGCAAGATAGTCAGACACAAAGCCAGATTGGTAGCCAGAGGTTTTGCACAGGTACCAGGTGAAGACTATCACGAGACCTACTCACCCACTGTGAGATATGAGAGCATTAGGCTTATGCTCAAGCTAGCTGCAGAGGAAAATCTACACATTAGTCACCACGATGTGAATACAGCGTTTTTGTACGGATCTCTAGGTGAATCACTTTATATGCTTCCACCTGATGGCGTACAGGTAAAACAGGGATTTGTTTGTGCTCTAAAGAAGTCCCTTTATGGTCTCAAACAAAGTGCACGGTGTTGGCACACAAAACTCACTGAAGCATTGTTTTCTCTAGGTTTTCAGCAAGGGAAAGCTGATCCATGTGTATTTGTCAAAGAGGAGGGGCAAAAGAAGCTGTATTGTTTGTTTTATGTTGATGATATTTTATTCTTTTGGAAAGATGTCACAATGTACATTAACGCCCTAGCTCAGCTCAAAGAGCACTTTGACATGAAAGATCTCGGTGAGGTAAACAACTACCTATCTCTGGAAATAGAAAGAGATCAAAGTGGTAACATTCTAGTACACCAGTCACGAAAAATTGCTGATGTGTTAAGCAAACTGAACCTGATGGATGCTAACCCTGTAGACACACCCATGACAACAGGTTATCAGGTAGAAGACACTGAAGAAGCATTTTCTGACACTACACTGTACAGAAGTGTGCTAGGCAAGCTAAACTTCATTGCCAGATGTTCAAGACCTGACATTGCTGTTAGCTGTAATTTGCTAAGCAGACAAGTTAACAATCCTACTGTTAAGGATTGGAAAGCTCTGAAACGCATAGCACGCTATTTAAAAGGCACTATGCATTACAGACTGAGATTTAACAATCAGAAGTCTGGTGGTCTTGAGATTTTTGCAGATGCAAGTTTTGGAAGTGACACTGCAGACAGGAAAAGTACGTCTGGAGTTTGCTACATGTACAATCAGGGTCTATTTGATTGGTCATGCAAGAAGCAAACAACAATTAGCTTAAGTACTTGTGAAGCTGAACTGAATGCACTGTCTTATTCACTTAAGGATTGTGAATGGTTGTTACAATTGTGCAAAGACATGAAAATTCCTGTCAAATGTCCAATCCAGGTTTACCAGGACAACAAAGCATGTTTGGCTTTGCTGAATTCAGAAGGTTGTAAGCAAAGCACGAAGCACTTGCAATTGAAGGTGCAACATGCTAGGGAACATATTCAGAAGGGACTCGTAACGGTGTCCTATATGCCAGGTAATGAAATTCCTGCTGATGTATTGTCCAAGATTGTATCAAGGGATCAACACTGTACCTATGTACAGAAGTTGGGTTTGTACTGATGTTGTACGAACACGCTGCCCAGTGATGTTCACAGAAAGGGGGAGGATGTTGGTTTCTGCTCTCTTCACTGTGCAGCGAAGTGCTTGTCACAAGACAATGTTTACATTCCACAGTCAGAGTACTGTCGGGTTTTCCCACGGGAATGGGAAACTGGATGTGACGTACACTGGTTTCCTGTTTTTCACTGACTCTCTCGGTGTTCTTCATTCCGAGGAGAAGGACGGTTGCTTCTCTGCTCCCGCAGAGGCAAGATGCATGTTTGTAATTTCTCTACATTGAACTGAAAATAAAGCAACATTAAGCATGTGGCACGTACTGCTCATCATTCCGTTGTGCACAGGACTCTGCAATTACAACAGTTTTTGGGGTTAGAATGCACATTCAACCAAAAATCGCAAAAATGTTTGTTACCAGCCCAAATCAAGCCCAGGTGTTTTGGTTCCCTCTCAATAGAAAAAGGACGAATAAGTTTTGATTGCTCTTTCGGTGTTCATTCACCCACAAATAGCAAAGCGAAGTGCAATAAGCCTAAACAAAGCCAAACAGGTTGTTTTGGTTTCCAACTACATAGAAAGAAGAATCTTGGATTGCGCTTACTTCATGTCGTGTTCTTTGCTGTTAATGCACATTGACACAGAAATCACAAAGTGTGTGCAATGAGACCAAAATAACACAACACCATCTTTTCGCTTCCATATGCGTAGAAAGAAGACGAATAAGCTTTGTGTCACGGGAAATGGGGTTGCTTGTGTGTAAACCTCCAGCTGTTCCAAACTGCTTAGAAGTTGGTGGTGTCTTTCCCTGACTGAGCAGCCTGGGTGCTGCTGCTGCTCAGTCGCTGGACGTATCCGTGAGTGGGTGTTTCCTAAATTTCCTCCAACATAAAAGCTCCTTGACAGACACCCTTCGCCTCGCCTCTCTGCGCGTAACCCTTCTGCGCAGAGTGGGTGTGCCCAGAGGTGCCCCTCCACTCTCTTCACTACCTTCAGTGCCAGCATCTCGGAGCCTCTCCTCCGAGATGCTTCCTCCCTCTTCCTTCTTCCTGGTGTCACCGGGACATTCTTCCCCAGATGACCTTCTCTCTCTACCCTTACTCGTTCTTTCTTCCGCAGAATCGAGAAGCACCGCCTCTCCCCTCTGCTCCGATGTCAGTTCCCTGACATCCACCTCCCTCCCAGGGCCCTCCCCTCCCCCCGTCCTTCCCTCTGACGGTGACGCAGGAAACCCGCGGAAAGAACTGTCCTCTCCATCTGACGATTCAAACACCCCTCTCCATTTGCTGCTGTCTCTCCCCTCTTCCCAATCGGATTCTTCTTCTGGCCAACCCCCTACCTCCTCTTCGGAGGTGGGAAAACCCTCAAACTCTTCCTCCTCATCGGTGGTGCCAAATTGCTCCCTCCAAAATCTCTCTGGTGGTTTGGGCTTTCTCGGGTACCTGCTATGAAACTCCTCCTGCAGGTACTCATCCCTCATTTCTTCTGCTGGGACCCATGCGTTTTCCTCATCTGGCTCCCCCTCCCATGCCACCAAATACTCCCCCCTCCCCCCTTTCCACCTGGAATCGAGAATCTCAGCTGAATGTCCACTGAGTTCCCTTTCCTCCATCTGTGGATGCAAGGGTGCTTCATTTTGCTGACCCAGACACTCCCTCCCTTCCCTGAAAGGTGAAAGTAAGGACCTGTGAAACACAGGGTGCAGTTTCATGTGAGATGGCAATTTGAGCCTAAAGGTCACCGGATTAACTTGCTGAACTACTTGGAATGGTCCCAGCCTCTTTGGCTTCTTGCACCCTCCTTTGAACGGTAACCCTTTGGTGGACAACCACACCTGGTCCCCCACTCCTATGTTTTCCCCCTCCCTGCGGTGCCGGTCTGCCTGCCGCTTATACACTTCTTTGGCTCTCTCCAGGTTTAACTTAAGCTGTTGGTGTAAAGCCTGCATCTCTTCCACAAACTCCTCCGCTGCGGGAACACTCCAACTTCCCTCCCCTTCCCCTGGGAAAGCCCTGGGGTGGCACCCGTAATTTGCCATAAACGGACTCATCCCTGTAGACACATGTTCTGCGTTATTGTATGCAAACTCAGCCAACGCTAATTTGTCCACCCAATCATTCTCCCTCTCGTTGACGTAGCAGCGTAGATATTGTTGCAGCACGCTGTTCGCTCTCTCTGCCTGTCCATTGGTCTCCGGATGCCTGGCCGTTGAGAACACCACCTCCACGTCCAGCAGACTCATAAGCTTTCTCCAGAATCGGGACGTGAATTGCTGGCCTCTGTCGGATAAAATCCTCAAGGGGGCGCCATGCAACCTGAAAACATGCTCTACAAACAACTTGGCCGTTTCTTCTGCAGTCACCGCATGCGAGCACGCAATAAAATGGCACATTTTTGTCATCAAATCAACTACCACCATAACTGCCGTTTTCCCCCTGGCTTTGGGTAGATCAGTCATAAAGTCAATTGATACCACCTCCCATGGTCTCTCTGGTGTAGGTAAGGGTTCCAGTAACCCCGCAGGTGCCGACCTCTCCCCCTTCGCTCTCTGGCAAACATGGCACCCTCGTACATACTGCTTCACATCCTCTCTCACCCGTGGCCACCAAAACTGCCTGGTGACTAGTAACATAGTTTTATGTTGTCCAAAATGTCCTGCCGTGGGGTTGCCCCCAAACTTCTGCACAAGTCCCGGTACCTTTCTTGCGATGGGGGTAATCTTGCCCTGGGCGTCATACGTCCTCCTTTCATCCAGCCGTGCCCCTAGTAGAGCCAGTTGCCTCTCCAGATCTCGGTTTCTCTCCTCAAGACTCTGTCCGCCTCTGGCTCCCTCTCCTGCGCCTGCTCCTTCTGTTTGACTCATGACTGTTCCCCAGTGCTCTTACACACAAGCAAGGTAAGGGACTCACGGATTGCTGTCACGGGAAATGGGGTTGCTTGTGTGTAAACCTCCAGCTGTTCCAAACTGCTTAGAAGTTGGTGGTGTCTTTCCCTGACTGAGCAGCCTAGGTGCTGCTGCTGCTCAGTCGCTGGACGTATCCGTGAGTGGGTGTTTCCTAAATTTCCTCCAACATAAAAGCTCCTTGACAGACACCCTTCGCCTCGCCTCTCTGCGCGTAACCCTTCTGCGCAGAGTGGGCGTGCCCAGAGGTGCCCCTCCACTCTCTTCACTACCTTCAGTGCCAGCATCTCGGAGCCTATCCTCCGAGGTGCTTCCTCCCTCTTCCTTCTTCCTGGTGTCACCGGGACATTCTTCCCCAGATGACCTTCTCTCTCTACCCTTACTCGTTCCTTCTTCTGCAGAATCGGGAAGCACCGCCTCTCCCCTCTGCTCCGATGTCAGTTCCCTGACACTTTGATTGGGCTTTTTTCAATTCGCATGGTGTTATTTGGGTGTGCGCCAGAATCACCCCAAACGAAAGCAAAAAGGTGTTTTGGGTTCCATCTACATAAAAAGAAGATGATAAAGCTCTGATTGGGCTTATTTCAAATTGGTATTTTTGGGGTTAGAATGCACATTCAACCCAAAATCGCAGAAATGTTTGTTACCAGCCCAAATCAAGCCCAGGTGTTTTGGTTCCCTCTCAATAGAAAAAGGACGAATAAGTTTCGATTGCTCTTTCGGTGTTCCTTCACTCACAAATAGCAAAGCGGTGTAATAAGCCTAAACAAAGCCAAACAGGTTGTTTTGGTTTCCAACTACATAGAATCATAGAATCATAGAATCATAGAATCATAGAGTTGGAAGAGACCACAAGGGTCATCGAGTCCAACCCCCTGCCAAGCAGGAAACACCATCAGAGCACTCCTGACATATGGTTGTCAAGCCTCTGCTTAAAGACCTCCAAAGTAGGAGACTCCACCACACTCCTTGGCAGCAAATTCCACTGTCGAACAGCTCTTACTGTCAGGAAGTTCTTCCGAATGTTTAGGTGGAATCTTCTTTCTTGTAGTTTGAATCCATTGCTCCGTGTCCGCTTCTCTTGAGCAGCAGAAAACAACCTTTCTCCCTCCTCTATGTGACATCCTTTTATATATTTGAACATGGCTATCATATCACCCCTTAACCTCCTCTTCTCCAGGCTAAACATGCCCAGCTCCCTTAGCCGTTCCTCATAAGGCATCGTTTCCAGGCCTTTGACCATTTTGGTTGCCCTCCTCTGGACACGTTCCAGTTTGTCAGTGTCCTTCTTGAACTGTGGTGCCCAGAACTGGACACAGTACTCCAGGTGAGGTCTGACCAGAGCAGAATACAGTGGCACTATTACTTCCCTTGATCTAGATGCTATACTCCTATTGATGCAGCCCAGAATTGCATTGGCTTTTTTAGCTGCCGCGTCACACTGTTGGCTCATGTCAAGTTTGTGGTCAACCAAGACTACTAGATCCTTTTCACATGTACTGCTCTCAAGCCAGGTGTCCCCCATCTTGTATTTGTGCCTCTCTTTTTTTTTGCCCAAGTGCAATACTTTACATTTCTCCCTGTTAAAATTCATCTTGTTTGTTTTGGCCCAGTTCTCTAATCTGTCAAGGTCATTTTGAAGTGTGATCCTGTCCTCTGGGGTGTTAGCCACCCCTCCCAGTTTGGTGTCATCTGCAAATTTGATCAGGATGCCCTTGAGTCCATCATCCAAGTCGTTGATAAAGATGTTGAATAAGACCGGGCCCAAGACAGAACCCTGTGGCACCCCACTAGTCACTCTTCTCCAGGATGAAGAGGAACATGCGAATTGGTACATAGAAAGAAGAATCTTGGATTGCGCTTACTTCATGTCGTGTTCTTTGCTTTTAATGCACATTGACACAGAAATCGCAAAGTGTGTGTAATGAGACCAAAATAACACAACACCTTCTTTTCGCTTCCATATGCGTAGAAAGAAGACGAATGCTTTGATTGGGCTTTTTTCAATTCGCATGGTGTTATTTGGGTGTGCGCCAGAATCACCCCAAACGAAAGCAAAAAGGTGTTTTGGGTTCCATCTACATAAAAAGAAGATGATAAAGCTCTGATTGGGCTTATTTCAAATTGGTGTTTTTGGGGTTAGAATGCACATTCAACCAAAAATCGCAGATGACATGTTTGTTATAAGCCCAAATCAAGCATAGGTGTTTTGGTTCCATCTCAATAGAAAAAGGACGAATAAGCTTCGATTGCTCTTTCGGTGTTCATTCACCCACAAATAGCAAAGCGAAGTGTAATAAGCCTAAAGAAAGCCAAACAGGTTATTTTGGTTTCCAACTACATAGAAAGAAGAATCTTGGATTGCGTGGCAAGTCCCCTCCCCCTTGTGAAATAAAGACACGAGACACAATATTTAAGGTTAATGCAGTGTTTCCCAACCACTGTTTCGCGGCACACTAGTGTGCCGCGAGATGTCGTCTGGTGTGCCGTGGGAAAAATTAAAAAATTCGAAAGATTTTTTTTTTAAGTCAAATTTTCGATTGGGGCGCCCTCACTAGATGACCCCTGGGGTTCCCTCCCTCCCTCCCGCTCTGCGCCTCCCTCCTCCTCCTCCTCCTCCTCCTCCGGGGAGGCCCTTCCTGGCTCTCGGCCAAGGCTTGGCGGCTGCCACTCACTCACTCGCTCGCCCACCCGTCCCTCCATCCCTGCACCCGGCCTCTCCCCCTCCGTCCCCAGCGCGGGGGCTGCCGGGATCCGTAGTCTCCTCGCCCTTGGGCTCCGCGCCCGCGCGGGGTGCACAAGCTACGTTTCCCAGCGTGGCCTGGCGGGCCGGGCGTTTTGTTTGAAGCGCTCTTCTCCCGGCCATGGAATGAGCGCGGCGGCGGCGGCCGGGCGGGCAGGGGCTCTTCCGCGCGGACCCCGCACAGCCTGCCTGCGCCCCCGCGGAGATCGGGCGGCAGGATGGAGCCCGGGGATCCCCGCGGAGGCGGAGCGGCAGAGGCGGAGGCTGCCCCCCAGGTAGGGCTGCGTCGGGGAGGGGTTATTTTTGCAATGCTGCATCCGCGCCGGAGGGGACGCATCGGACCACGGGGAGACCCCTTGGCGTGCGTGCAAGGCAATGCATGTGTGCAGGCGTTGCATGGAGTGCAGTACAATGCAATGGCAACGCGGCGCCCTGCATGCATGCATGCAACTTCCACCGGCGCTCCGGACTTGGCAGGTGAGGGGGGTCCCCAGTGGGCGGCAGAGAGAGCCGGGAGGGCGAAGGGGAGCCGGGGGGAGCAGCGCTGCTCCCCGAGCCCGGGGAGAAACTTCGGCGTCGTTGCGCCGGGTGTTGGAAGCGGAGGCTGGCGGGGGCCCCTCACCTGCAAAACCTGGTCGCCTCTCATATATTTCGTGCATTGCATTCATCGCCCGCTTTCTCCTCCAAGGAGCTCCCGGGGGCGCGTGTGGTTCTCCCCGTGTTATCCTCGCAACAACAGCCCTGCGAGGTGGGTCAGGCGAGTGGCCCAAGGGAGCACCCAGGGATTGTCCTGGCCAGGTGGGGTGATTTGAACCCTGCTCTCTGCCCGGTCTTCGTCCTCATTTAGCCCCCACATGTGCATGACTGTGCATGACTGAGGTTTTTCCCCCTCGTCTTGGCTATGGTGTGAGTCTGTGCTGTTAATTAATGGGGTTCTGCCTTCGGAGAAGATGAGCCAGCCCTCAAGGAGGTGATTATGTAATTTGCTAGCAATTCATGTCCCTCCCGGCGTGACGCTGCGCGCTGACGTCACGGGGCTGTAATGGTGGTGTGCCTCGAGATTTTTTTCATGAAACAAGTGTGCCTTTGCCCAAAAAAGGTTGGGAAACACTGGGTTAATGAGCATAAAAAAGGCCACAACTTTATTGATTACAGAATTGAAAGGTATTGGCCTTAGGCATTGGCTCCTATCGACTACCCGGCATGGAGACCGGGAAGGGTTAACCACCAGCCGTGGGAGTCCTGTTGAAGTACACCAACTAAGATCCCACGGGTGTCACTGCTCGGGGGCGTGCCGGAGGCCCTTACCTTCCTAGGTTTCGGACAAGTCAACGCCCCCCGGAGTCCTCTACCGCAGTGTTTCCCAACCACTGTTCCGCGGCACACTAGTGTGCCGCGAGATGTTGCCTGGTGTGCCGTGGGAAAAATTAAAAAGATTTTTTTTTTTTGTAAAAGTCAAATTAGGTCCTAATCTATCCCTCGAGCGCCCCTTGTCCGTTATTGTGACGCATGAAGCGTGTTCCCGCCCACTCCCCGCCCTCCCTTGCTTCTCTCTCTCTGTGGCGCTCTCCGCCGCTTCCTGCTGGGCATGCGCAGCTCGCCTCGCGCTTCCGTTCCGGCCCCTCCTTCCCCCGACTACCCCGCCACTCCGTTCCTTTCTCTTTCTCGCGTGTCAGAGAGCGGCGGCGTGAGCGCGGCGGTTCCCTCAGGGCTGACGGAAAGCTCGAGGAGGAGGAGGCAGGACGTGGAGGCGGAGAAAGCGGCGGCTGCCACCCCCCACCTCCGGCTCCAGGCCCGCGTAGAAAGCTGAGGGGGAGAGATAGATAGAGGTGGGCGGCGGCGGCAGCGACCACGACCAACCACCACAGTAGTTGTAGCGGCGGCAACGGCGAGCAGGGACTCCCGCTCTCTCTCCGTCGTGTCTCTCTCTCTCTCTCTCCCGGGCCCGTCCATTGAGTCTCCCGCGTGCCTCGGCTACAAGATGAGCATCGAGATCCCGCCGGGTCTGACTGAGCTGCTGCAGGGCTACACGGTGGAGGTGCTGCGGCACCGGCCGCTGGACCTGCTGGCCCTCGCCGCCGAGTACTTCGCCAAGCCATGCTCTCCTTCCTGCCTCGCTTTGCTGCCTCCTCCCCCCCACCCCCAAAGCTTGGAGGTTCCCCGGCGCCGACCCGCAGGTTTGACCCCCTTCTCACACCTGTTCGCGCTCCTTGCACGGAATGGGGCGGATGGGGAGGAACGGGGCTCGCCGCTGCCTCCGCTCGCCCTCCCCCCCTCCGCCGGCGGTCCCGCGATTCTTGGCTTTTTGGCGGTTGGCACAGAAGGAAGGCAAGGGGGAGGGGAAAAAATTGAAACTTACACTTTCGTGCGTCCCTACCGGCGTGACGCTGCGCGCTGACGTCACGGGGCTGTAATGGTGGTGTGCCTCGAGATTTTTTTCATGAAACAAGTGTGCCTTTGCCCAAAAAAGGTTGGGAAACACTGCTCTACCGGACTACCCATTTTCATTGGGGGAAGGTGATGGCGCTTCCTTCCCCCCTCATTTGCATAACAATTACCCCTGCCAATGCCTAACTGCCAATACCGAGAAGTTGTGACGTTTGCTACGAGGTAGGCGAAAAAACCAAAAGGCTGGAAGTGCGCCAAGTTGGAAAAATTCCTACCAGGCCCCTTGCGGCGACCAACCGAAGTCCATAGCAAGGTCATATCTAGCTAAGCCTAAAGGGTGGTTGGGATGGGATAACCGGTGAGCTGGAACGGGGCAAAGAGGGCGGTCCCCGGACATGCCTGGCCTTAAATGGGCTAGGCCCCGCCGCCCCGGCCCCACCAATTGGCGGGCAGGGTTGCCGGCATGCCCGGGGATTCCCCTGTTCTCGCGGGGGCAAAAGGCCAGCCCCCGCGAGTGGAGTGTGTGGGAGGGGTTAGCCCGCAACCCCCTCTCCTCTCTAGCTCGGAAATGGCTTTGCGTGGCAAGTCCCCTCCCCCATGTGAAATAAAGACACGGGACACATTATTTAAGGTTAATGGGCATAAAAAGGCCACAACTGTATTGATTACAGAATTGGAAGGTATTGGCCTTAGGCATTGGCTCCTATCGACTAACCGGCATGGAGACCGGGAAGGGTTGTCCACAAGCCGTGGGAGTCCTGTTGAAGTACGCCAACTAGGATCCCACGGGTGTCACCGCTCGGGGGCGTGCCGGAGGCCCTTACCTCCCTAGGTTTCGGACAAGGCAACGCCCCCCGGAGTCCTCTACCGGAATACCCATTTTCATTGGGGGAAGGTGATGGCGCTTCCTTCCCCCCTCATTTGCATAACAATTACCCCTGCCAATGCCTAACCGCCAATCGAGCAAAGCTCGCCGCCAATACCTTCAAGCCTGTAACCAATCCGTAATCCCTGCTATGATGTCCTCCAACCAAATATCATTTCCAGCATCTGACAGATGCACGCCATCCCGTCTGTAGAGGGCCTTGTTGCTGTACTGGATGCCTGGGTGCCTAATGACGCACCCGTCCAGAGCCACCACTCTACGTTCCACAGCCCGTTCCAAGACCTTTCTTGCCTTGTTGATTCCAACCGGGCTCACACAATCCCTCCACGTCCTCCTCTCAAGCAGCGAGGACCACAAGATCGTAATGTTTGGGTAAGTCGCCATCAGATCAGCAAAATCGTCAAAAATGTTCCATCTCAAGTCAATAGCTTTGCGATACGCTAAGTCGTTTCCCCCCAACTGGACAACCAGGGCATCAGGTGGGCCCTCCGAGGCAGCTCTCGCCATCACGGCTGGCTTGAATTCGCTCCAGCACATCCCTCTATGCGCTATCCACGCCAGCTCTACATTTGCAGGCAAGCTCAGATTTATACCCAAACCGGTGTTCATGGCACGATTCTTGGCCCAATGCACGATGCTGTGGCCCACCAGCCAAATGCGCACCCTCTTGTATTCTGAAAAGCAAACAGGCAGAAAACCACGGTCAGGAAACCCCACAGCTAGTCATAAATTCTTTCTCACATAAGCTCTGTATGCATTAGATCTCCACCGCCCCAAGTCCTTTATCCTGTCTGCTGAGAGCCCAAGGTGCACTGCAGTGGTTGCTGCCCCTATCCGAAAGGAGTGAGCCGCAAATTCGGCCGCGGACAGACCGCAAGCTGACAATGCCAAGCGCATCACCCGCGTAAACTGATGCCTGGCCAAGAGCGATCCATCCGCGTGAATAAATAGGGGGCCGGGGCTACTGGGTCTTAAGTAGAGGAAACGCCTCGTATCCCTCACCGGGCAGGGACCACTAGCCTGTGCAGCTGGTAGCCGAAGGAGGGCCCCTCTGCCCTGTTGGTCCGTCTTAGAGCTCCGTACTTGAACCATCAGGTCAGTCTCTGATAGGGTCAGATCACTTAACAGGATGCCCCTCTGGCCGTGGGCAACCCCTCCCTCGCAGACTACCTCACCTATGCGCAGGGCACCAAAGAAGGCTACGGAATAAGCGGCAGAGAATAGGCGCGCTTCATATTTTGACCAGCATATTTCTCGTAATTTTTTGTGTATCTGAGTCAAAATATCATACGTTATGGGCCTCCTCTTGTCAGAGCTGGGGGGCTGTAGCTGGCGCCAGCCCTCTAAGGTCTTACGCACGATAAATTGTGCGCACGGGTCGATGGCGAAAAAGGCTTTACAAAAATAGGAAATCCCCGCGGACTGAATATTGAGAGTCTTTGGTGCCCTGCCCAGCTCCTTCAGATGGGTTAAGTAGTGGAGGACCTCCCTTGTTGAGGGAATGGAATTCTGCTTTGCGCTGGGTATACTGCTGCGGAACTTTAAAAAGTCAGCCCAAGCCTTCTTGTATGATCTCATTGTGGAAGGGGCAACTGCACCGAATACTCCCTTCATCATTTCCTGCTCCCAAGGCTCCAGAGATGCTCCGGGAAAGGCATTGATGATTGTTCCGCTTCCGGTGCTAATGAGCGAAAGCGCTCCATCTGAAAACGAGACAGAGCATCCATGATGTCATTATTAATGCCAGGTACGAATTTGGCTGAAAAATATATATTCTGCTCCAAACACAGGAGGACGAAGGACCGTAACAAGTTACCCACCCTGGTGGAGCGCGCGGACTGCTGAGAAAGAACCGCTACCACTGCCTGGTTATCTGTGTTGAAACAAACCCTATGGTTGCGGAACTGCTCCGACCAAAGATGTACTGCCACCACGATAGGGAAAAATTCCAAGAATGTAAGGTCCCGAGTAATGGGCTGGCCCTGCCAGTCTGCAGGCCACTTTTTGGCACACCACTGGCCCCTGAAGTAAACCCCGAAACCCAAGGAACCTGCTGCATCTGACTGAACTTGGAAATCAGCGTTGAGCGCCATGGAGTCTTGCCACAAGGATATACCGTTGTACTTGTCGAGAAACTGTAACCAAACTCCCAGATCTGCCTTAACTTCTTTGGAGAGGCGCACCCCATGCTGTGGTGCCCTGAGACCAGTGGCCAATCCGGCCAGGCGGCCACAAAAGGGGCGGCCCGGCGCCACTACCCTACAGGCGAAATTTAGGTGGCCTAGCAGGGACTGAACTTGCCTTAAGGTAACCTTCCTCAGGGGTAGCAGCTGCTGTATCAGTGCTTTAAGAGCGATCAATTTATTCTTGGGCAGTCTAGAGGTCTGGGCCACGGTATCTAACTCGATGCCCAAGTAGACAATAGAGGTGGCTGGACCCTCCGTCTTTTCGGCGGCTAGCGGCACCCCTAGCTCACCAGCTAAAGCCGTGAAGGCCTCCAAGAGGGCGGAGCATCGCTGCCTGTTATCTGCCACCAAAATAAAATCATCAAGACAATGTGACACGCCCAACGACCCTGTCCTGAAGCGTAGGGCCCAGTCCAAAAACGTACTAAACGACTCAAAGGCTGAGCAAGCCACGGAACAACCCATCGGCATTGCTTTGTCAATGAAATACGCTCCGTCAAATCTAAAGCCCAACCAACGGAAATCAGCCGGGTGGACGGGAAGGAGGCGGAATGCCGACTCGATGATGCATTTGGCTAGAAGTGCCCCCTGCCCAAATCGCCGAATCATTTTCACTGCTTGGTCAAAGGAGGCGTATTTTACTGTACAAAGCTCCTGGGGGATCGCATCATTGACAGAGCCTCCCCTTGGGTAGGAAAGGTTGTGTATCATGCGGAATTCCCCTGGGGTCTTCTTTAGTACAATGCCCAGAGGGGATAGGTGAAGTCCTTCAAAGGGGGGTTCGGCAAAGGGGCCTGCCACCCTCCCTGTCTTGATTTCCTTCTCTATCTTTTTTCTAACTATCTCTGGTCTTTCCTTAACAGACTTTTGATTTTGTGGGTTCCCGGTGTTGGGGGGGAAGCCACGGGGATTCTGAACCCCTTGGAGAACCCCTCCCAAAGGTATTGTGCAGCTGTTCGATCGGGATACTGGTCCAGTAAGGTTTTAAGGGGCTGAAGTTTGATGGGGGAGGAGGCTAAACCCAGGTGCAAGTTACTGGCGGTTACCAGGCCCCTGGCGGGTGGATCCGGGGGCACCCCTGTTATTGTTGTGGAAGAACCCCCGCCCCCCGAAAGGGCTACTGTTTGTTCTTGAAGCAGGCAGAGGCGGGGTGGTTACCCCAGCACCGCTCACATTCATGCAGATACTTACAGGAGGGTCGCGAGCATACACCCCTGTTGTACTCCCAGCACTGACGGCGCCGCTTCACCTCTGTCTTACCCGCCTTGGATGAGTCCTGATTTTTCTTTTCGATGTAGGGATTGACGTCCTCACCCCAGTAATTAGGATCCGTTAGATCCCAGCGGGTGGAAGGCAGGAGAGAAGCGTTTCTACGGAAATTCTCATCGTACGTTAAAGCGGCATTTTCTCCCTCGAGAGCATGTGCCCTCCTCACGTGAGCCAGATAAGCAACCAAATCCATGGAGCGCTGAGGATAAGCTGCACACACAACTCCCATGAAAACCTGGTACCCATCCAACCAATTCTCAAAGGTGCGCTCTGCCCTAGGCGTCCTGTACCTCCGCTTACCATAGGACCGCCTCTTTTCCCCTTTTAGAATCATAGACTCATAGAATCATAGAATCATAGAGTTGGAAGAGACCACAAGGGCCATCGAGTCCAACCCCCTGCCAAGCAGGAAACACCATCAGAGCACTCCTGACATATGGTTGTCAAGCCTCTGCTTAAAGACCTCCAAAGAAGGAGACTCCACCACACTCCTTGGCAGCAAATTCCACTGTCGAACAGCTCTTACTGTCAGGAAGTTCTTCCTAATGTTTAGGTGGAATCTTCTTTCTTGTAGTTTGGATCCATTGCTCCGTGTCCGCTTCTCTGGAGCAGCAGTAAACAACCTTTCTCCCTCCTCTATGTGACATCCTTTTATATATTTGAACATGGCTATCATATCACCCCTCAACCTCCTCTTCTCCAGGCTAAACATGCCCAGCTCCCTTAGCTGTTCCTCATAAGGCATCGTTTCCAGGCCTTTGACCATTTTGGTTGCCCTCCTCTGGACACGTTCCAGTTTGTCAGTGTCCTTCTTGAATTGTGGTGCCCAGAACTGGACACAGTACTCTAGGTGAGGTCTGACCAGAGCAGAATACAGTGGCACTATTACTTCCCTTGATCTAGATGCTATACTCCTATTGATGCAGCCCAGAATTGCATTGGCTTTTTTAGCTGCCGCGTCACACTGTTGGCTCATGTCAAGTTTATGGTCAACCAAGACTCCTAGATCCTTTTCACATGTACTGCTCTCAAGCCAGGTGTCACCCATCTTGTATTTGTGCCTCTCATTTTTTTTTTTTTGCCCAAGTGCAATACTTTACATTTCTCCCTGTTAAAATTCATCTTGTTTGTTTTTGCCCAGTTCTCTAATCTGTCAAGGTCGTTTTGAAGTATGATCCTGTCCTCTGGGGTGTTAGCCACCCCTCCCAGTTTGGTGTCATCTGCAAATTTAATCAGGATGCCCTTGAGTCCATCATCCAAGTCGTTGATAAAGATGTTGAATAAGACCGGTCCCAAGACAGAACCCTGTGGCACCCCACTAGTCACTCTTCTCCAGGATGAAGAGGAACCATTGATGAGCACCCTTTGGGTTCGGTCAGTCAGCCAGTTACAAATCCACTGAGTGGTAGCATAGTCAAGACCGCATTTTACCAGTTTCTTTACAAGAATATCATGGGGCACCTTGTCAAATGCCTTGCTGAAATCAAGGTAGGCTACATCCACTGCGTTCCCTTCATCTACCAGGCTTGTAATTCTGTCAAAAAATGAGATCAGGTTAGTCTGACATGACTTATTTTTCAGAAATCCATGCTGACTATTGGTGATCACAGCATTCTTTTCTAGGTGCTCACAGACTGTTTGCTTAATGATCTGCTCCAGAATCTTCCCTGGTATTGATGTCAGACTGACTGGGCGGTAATTATTTGGGTCCTCTCTTTCCCCCTTTTTGAAAATAGGGACAACATTTGCCCTCCTCCAGTCTGCCGGGACTTCGCCTGTTCTCCAGGAATTCTCAAAGATGACTGCCAGTGGTTCTGAGATCGCATCTGCCAGTTCTTTTAATACTCTTGGATGCAGTTCATCTGGCCCTGGAGACTTGAATACATCTAAACTAGCCAAGTATTCTTGTACTATCTCCTTAGTTATTCTGGGCTGTGTTTCCTTTGCTGAATCATTTGCTCCAAATTCTTCAGGTCGGGCATTGTTTTCTTTATCGGAGAAGACTGAGGCAAAGAAGGCATTGAGGAGTTCAGCCCTTTCTGTGTCCCCTGTTTGCATTTCACCATCTTCTCCTCTGAGTGACCCCACTGTTTCTTTGTTCTTCCTTTTGCTACGAACATACCCATAAAAGCCTTTGTTCTTGCTTTTAACCTCTCTAGCAAGCCTGAGTTCATTCTGTGCTTTAGCTTTTCTGACTTTGTGTCTACACGTGCTGGCTATTTGTTTGAATTCCTCTTTGGTGGTTTCCCCCCTTTTCCATTTTTTGTACACATCCTTTTTTAATCTTAACTCAGTTAAAAGTTCTTTAGATAGCCACCCTGGCTTCTTTAAGCACCTTCCATGTTTCTGTCTCATTGGTATTGCCTGACGTTGTGCTTTTACTATCTCCCTCTTAACAAACTCCCAGCCATCATGAACTCCCTTTCCTTTTAGTATTACTGTCCATGGGATCTCACCCAGCACTTCCCTAAGTTTTATGAAGTCGGCTTTCTTAAAGTCAAGAAATTGAGTCCTAGTATGCTTGGCTGCTCCTTTCCGCTGTATAGTAAACTTCAGAAGAGCATGATCACTCGCGCCTAATGATCCTTCCACTTCTACCCCACTAACAAGGTCATCAACATTGCTTAGGACCAGATCTAAAATGGCTGTTCCTCTTGTTGCTTCTCCCACTTTCTGGACAATGAAGTTGTCTGCAAGGCCAGTGAGGAATCTGTTTGACCTTATGCTCTTGGCTGAGTTTGACATCCAACAAATATCCGGGTAATTGAAGTCCCCCATTACTACTATCTCCCTTCCTTTTGCATGCTTGGCCATCTGTTCCAGGAAGGCATCATCTATGTCCTCCGTTTGGCTTGGGGATCTATAGTAAACTCCCACAATGAGATCTCTCTTATTCTTCTCTCCCTTAATTTTGACCCAAATGCTCTCACTTTGGCTTTGAGGTTCTAAATCTTGGATCTCTTCACAGGTATACACATCCCTGACATATAACGCCACTCCTCCTCCTTTCTTGTTTGGTCTGTTTCTCTGAAATAGATTGTATCCCCCCATTTTTACATTCCAATCGTGGGACTTATCCCACCAGGTTTCAGTGATGCCTATTATGTCATATTTAGTTTGCTGTACCAAGAGCTCAAGCTCATCTTGCTTATTTCCCATGCTTTGCGCATTAGTGTACAGACACTGAAGTCCATTAATTATTCCCCCGTGTCTCTTATTTAAGGATTTTTTCCTCCCACCACTAGGTCTGCGTGCTGTTTGCTCCATTTGGTCTATGACATTTGGATGATCATCTTCATCAATTGATAGACTTGGTAACAACCAAGAAATTACAAAAAAATAGACCAAAAGCCAGGGAAAAGAAAACTAAGAACATTAAAACAACAAGGAAAATAAAGTCAAGTCGACATAAACAATGGCAGAAATTATTCAAACTACTTCCATCGGACCCAAACAAATCTGCTGTACGAGATAAAAAAGAGAAAGGCAAGAAGGGGAAAAAGAAGTCATCGCCACAGCTAATGGCTAAGGAGGTATCTCCGAACCGGAGTTTAGAACTAACTGGGAGGATGGAAGCAACGCCCCAGAGCCCTGATAATAGGTCACTCAGTGAACTTGACATTGGGGGTGAAGCGGTACCTAACAATGAAGGCAGCAAACCACCTAGCAAACTGAGAAATGGGGACAATGCAACGCTCAATCGCGATGACAACACTATACAAGATGAGCAAGCCTTTACTCAGACAAGATGCTGGAAGCTGATCTTAAATCCCCAAAAATTGGTATTTACAAACTTCCCAAAACCAAAGGGCTTTCTTACAGGGAAAGATCGAAGAATGAGCTCCTTGAACATTCTGAATGATATACTGCCAGGCGCAGTAAGGCCAAATGATATTACTTCTGTAGATTATTTGCATCATGATGGCTGTTCTGTGAGAGCAATGATCACATTTAGAGACCTGAACCTGGCCAAGTTTATTTACAGATCAAGATACATATTCTTAAAGGCCCAGATACAAATTCTCAGATTTTTTGAAAATAAGGCACCACTGAATCCCCTTCTGGAAGCTAAGCACGCAAACCTTAGTAAGGAGAAACAACCTCCCAAAACCCAGCCTGGTCCCCAGAAACAAGTGCCTCTAAACCTAAAAAGGAAAGACGTTCACCTGCAAGACCCGCAGTCCCAAGCGAACGAAGATGAGGACCCCTTCTCTGTGGAAGAAAATACCTTAATCAGGCAATTTTGCCAATTTCCATCTTCAATACAAACTGAAATATTAGAAAGATTAGACTTGCTAAGAATTAAGCTGGCTGGGAGAGATATAAATAAGGAAATCAATGTGGCCGCCCACAAAAAGGACCAGACTCTCTTTAATTTGAACTCTATACAAGAACAAAACCCGGCGGCCTGTCAGCCACGTTACCTTCAGACAATGGCTGAGATTAATCTACTCCCAATCAAGGAGGCCCAGTACACCGAAGAGTACACTACATCACCTCCAATAGGGAGAACCATCCCCAAGGTGAACTCACCAGGCTCTTGGGACAAACTGAGGTACCTAGAGGAGGCAGAGTTAGGCCACAATCAAGTCCCGGAAAAACACCTACAGAAAGAGATAACATACTTCAAAGGCCCGGTGACCACTAATGTCAGTATTCAACACCTACCAGCCGAAGCTATAGAACATTTGGCCAGTTTGCCATGCCCGGAAAACAATGGGCCGGCTCATAAAAGAGTAATCCCTAAAAGTTCCTTGGGAAATAATTGACAAAGATCAGACCAGAGGCAAACACCAGCCGGCTCCCTATCTCCGCGGAAATTCGACACCATTAGAAACAAACAGGCTCAATCCTTACCTACAAACCAAGCAAAAGCAGTTCTTTCCCTGAAAGGCGCACCCAACCCACCCCAGAGCCTTAAAATTGTCTCCTGGAATGTTAACGGCTGGGCGACAAAGCAAATGGATCCTGAGGCAATAAACTTTATCTCTTCTTTTGACATTGTGTGCCTCCAAGAGACCTGGTCCCAACAAAGTATCACTCTCCCATATTATTGTTCCTTTAGCTCCTGTGCTCGCAAACTAGCTAACAGGGGTCGCCCTCAAGTTGGCCTCGCCTGTCTTATCTCAACCAGCTTATCCCTCACTATCTGCGAGGAACTTAAATCTTCCCCTTACTTTCTCACTATAAAGATCCACCTTCCAAAGACCAAAAGCCCATGGTTGATAACTACAGTATATCTGCCTCCAGCAATTAATGATTCCGACCGTAATGAAAGGTGGTCTGAACTTTCGTCTTGGCTTCATGACCTTCAAACAACTAACCCAGGACTTCCTCAAATCCTCTTAGGTGACTTTAATGCAAGAATAGGTCCCAACGACGATGCTATATTATCTTCCGCAGCACTTCTGGACAATCCCCTGCAGCACCCCTGGGGATATAGATGCTCTCTTGATCCCATAACAAATGCGTCGGGGAGGCTGATGGCCCAATTGGCCATCGAAAACGATCTTTGCATCGCAAATGGCAACGTCACTCCCTTGTCCTCGCAGCAGTTAACGTGCATCACTTCCCGGGGGACCAGTGTTGTCGACTACATTCTATTGACGCCGGAGCTATTCTCAATTTCTACAAAAATGGAAGTGGCTGAATATTTTGGTGGTGACCACCTTCCATTGACTTTAATGTTAAGCCTAATAGAGCCATTCTCAGTCCCCTCGAACTATAGTTCCACCGTACAAAGCTACCCTGTATATAAAACAAAGAAATGGACAAGCCTCAGCTCCTCTCTTGCCCTGGACATACAAAAATCACTTGATATGCCTACAGTTCTTTCTGACTCAATTCCGCCCGCTGACCAATACCGGAAATTAATTGATGCTTTTTCAACAACTTACATAACCATTACCTCGCCTACCCACCAACACTTCTTCTCCGAATCACCCTGGTTTGACAAGGAATGTAAAGTCCTAAGAAGGCGAATTAGGAAAATGGTCAGAATCATCAAATTTTCCAACGACCCCCAAACCCGTGCAGAGCTTCTAGTTACTAAAAGGACATACAGAAACATGATTCATTGCAAGAAACAGCAACACATCCTTGAGGCTTGGTCCACTCTTCGTTCAGCTGTAGAGAGGCATGACTCCCGCTCCTTTTGGCGCTTAGTTAGGCCTTCGGCACCACCCAATTCAGCTATCCTGATTTCCGCTGACGAATGGATCGCTTATTATTCGGCCAGTTTCGCTTCTCCAAATAATCTTACAGATGTGATAGGAATTTTATGGTTTTAGATATATAGTAATGTTCATAACTCCACATACATGGATCAGTACAGGAAGGCAGACCTGGAACCATTTTGATTCCTAAACTGACCAAATCCTTTCTCTGCAAGGTTAAAAATGGAAAAGCCTCCCCATTGTCTCTTCCTTTAATCTGTGTTTGAATAAGGTGTGAGCCTGTGACCTGGCCCAGGAAATAAGTATTTTAGCATTACAAAAGAATGGCCAGGCTCCCCAGAAAATCCAATCAAGTAACCTGCTAGACAGGAGATAAACAAGGAGAAGAGAAAAACAACATTTAAATTTCTGTGATGTAGGTGGGATGTATCTGAGGGGTGGTCTTAGGTTACACCCCTTCTGTGATGTATGCATAATGTTTCTGGGGGTGGTCCTGATCTAGAGAAGGGGAATTTCAAAAGTCTTTATAAGGCCTTGCAGGCCATTGTTCTGGGTCCTCTTCCTCTCCTGCGTGTGAGGGGGGTACCCTGTTGCAACAGATCAATAAAGATCAAGCTTACTAGCTGCTTTGCTTCTCAATATTCTCTGGTTGGCCTCTGTTATTTTCTCCTACCAATAGGGAACCTATTTAAGGACTCTATATGGGCTCTTGGATACCCCAAAGGGAAAAGGGCATATTTTTATTTACAACAGATGGCGACCACGAAGGGACTTTTGGTTACCCGGATTCTGGAAGCGAGGAAGGACTGGTTATCCAGCGCGCACCAGGCAGTTTGCCAGGAGGAATAACCAGTCTTCCATCGGTCCCAGGGTCTGGCAATAACTTGGAGTTCAGCGAGGCTAACCAGGGGAAGCAAAGCTTGATCAGGCCGGCCTTAAACAACCAGTCAAGAGATCCCGGGATCACCAGGACAGCGCTTGCGAAGTGAGTATGAGTAGGAAAAATGGGTAGTGGGGTGGGATTCTGCAAACCACAGCAAACCTATACTTCTCAAATCCTTACTTCTTTCCTCACTTTAACTCTTGACTCCTTTCTGTCCCCTCGATCTCAACACCAGCCTTAGCCCTTCGGAGTATGCCCAGGCAAAGGTTGTGTGTGATTTCTTCCACTTAACTCTGTATGCCAACCTATTCCTTCGGAGTTTTGCCCAGAAAGGTTGTGCAATTTCTTCTGCACTGAAAACTAACTTCCAGCGCAGCCGCACCTCTGCCATGGCGATCTTTGTTAGAAATGACCTGTGAACAGAGAACGCAAGGGCGCTGAATTCCTTTCCATCTTTCATATTCCAGAGTCTCAATCTGGCATTGCAAGTGTGCAAGCGTTCAGTAGGGACTCTGAGTTAGATTGTAAAAGGCAGGGAGGTTGCTGTGAGTTGTAGAATAGAGATTTGTCCAGGTATCCCCAAGTTTTTTCCCTTGGATCCCCAAGTTTTCCCCTCGGAGATTTGTCCAGGTATCCCCAAGTTTTCCCCTTGGATCCCCAGGTTTTTCCCCTCGGAGATTTGTCCAGGTATCCCCAGGTTTTTTTCCCTTGGATCCCCAAGTTTTCCCCTCGGAGATTTGTCCAGGTTTCCCCAAGTTTTCCCCTCTGATCCCCAGGTTTTTCCCATCGGAGATTTGTCCAGGTATCCCCAAGTTTTTTTGTCCAGGTTTCCCCTTTTCCGGACCCTTCGGAGTTTTGCCCAGGTCCAAAACCCTTTTAATTGAAAATGGGTGCACCTCAATCAAAAGAAATGAACCCACAGACTCCTGATGGGAAAGAAGCCCAGTTGGTGCTTACTTCCTGCCTGGACTCTGACAGTCCCCTTCAATTTGTGTTTAAGAAACGTTTTTCCTGTGTTTAAATTGTACTTAGGTAACATCCAGCAGCTGCTTATTTTAAATGTGCCATCTAAAATAAAAATGCAAGCTTGCTCCAAATTCTAAATCTAAGGAAGCCATGTTGAACCTTATCAGTCTTAAAAACAAGACAAAATGGAGAATGAAGTGTGCAAATGTTTGTTATTTGAGAGAGGCTCTAAAAGAGAGTTTTTCTCCCAAGTGGTAAAATCCTGTATACGTGCTACTTGTGTTCTGAAAGGAGGATTACCCCACCTCCTTCCTCTAGTTTCAGTGGGGAGGGTAACCTAATGTTTCTGCTGCAAAAGCCTAGTTGAGCCAACTGCTCTCTCAAGCTAAAATGCAGTGTATGTATTTCATTAAGCATATGCCTATGAAAGTATGGTGTTCCTTCTAAGAAAAATATCTGAGTCCAGTTTTAACTTTGATCTGGTTGGACAGAAGAGTTATTGTAAGGCTCCTGGTATCAGTCTCTATAAGACGTCCTGGCCTCTTTTCTTAGAAAATGCCCCCCCTTGTTTCATTCTGTCTCTTTCAGGGTTTTTTCCCCTTCTCCTTCTTATTCTGTGCCAGGTAATTTTACTCCCGAGTAAGCTTCCTTTAAAGGAAACTGCAAAGGGGGGGGGGCATAAATTAGGCTTACTATTCCTCTGCAAGTTCAGGAAAAATTGTTCACTCTTGTATTCCTTTTAAATCAAATCTATGGCTGTTTAAACTTTGCTTTATAAAAGATCCTCTCCCTATCTTAGGAAAAATGTTAACTTCAATCTTCTTTTAAAGATAATTTCTATAGGAATTTGCACTCTTTAGTCTAAGGAAGTAAACTCTCACTCAAACTAGCTTCAAGATCTGCTAAAAGGGTTGGGTACTTTTATTTTCCTTTTCCTTAGTACATGATAGGCGCATGGTTTGTGATAGGCGCATGGCTTGTGATCTCTTCCCCAGTTGTGTCTGTGTACATAAGTATGTGTGTGTCTCTGGTAGTACAAATCTTGCTATGAACCCTGTATTTTAGGGTTGGACTAGATGACCCCAGGTCCCTTTCAACTTTCCCAATTTGTGGCTGATGAGTTGAAATCCAGCCCAGATTGCTCTTTGTTTTTAAAGGTGAGAGGTGAATGTGTGTGTTTCTGGTAGTACAAATCTTGCTATGAACCCTGTATTTTAGGGTTGGACTAGATGACCCCAGGGTCCCTTTCAACTCTCCCAATTTGTGGCTGTGTGGAAGACCATGTGTCTGCAAGCATTGGAGGGTAATTCTTAAATTCTGGTGTGGTAATGGAGTTGAAATTCAGCCTAGCTTTGCTTTTTAGTTTTAAAGGTGAGAGGTAAAAGCCATGATGTTTTGAAGCACAACTGGTAATATCAAGCATTTGAGTGATTACAGTATTTATCATTTTGTCTACTATTTTTTTTTAATCAAACTTAAAAGTCAATTCAAAGTTTAAGCACATACAAATGAATAATCAAGTACAATTAGCCTTGGCCATTCCTGTAAATTAAGGCGCAGAAAATAATATTAATAATAATAATAATTGTTTGTCTGCAAATGGTAAGGCTGAAATGACTGAGAATGTTAAAAAAATCCTATGAATTCTAACGCTCTGGCCATTTTTACTCATAAATAAGAGAGCGGTTGATTGTTCCGTGAATGGCCAGAGGGATATTAGCCCTTTCCTGTACATAAAGGAAGCTTGGGCTGAATGGTGAATACTTGAATTGCTGAGTTTCTCTTTTTTGTTTTAAAATCTAACCCTATTTTAAAAAAAACCACTCCTTACCTGGCCATTTTTACTCATAAATAAGAGAGCGGTTGATTGTTCCGCGAATGGCCAGAGGGATATTAGCCCTTTCCTGTACATAAAGGAAGCTTGGGCTGAATGGTGAATACTTGAATTGCTGAGTTTCTCTTTTTTGTTTTAAAATCTAACCCTATTTTTAAAATCTACTCCTTACCTTTCCCTTCCTTATTCTAATTGAGCCAAAAGATGCAACATTTTCAGTGGTATAAAAGGTTTGCTGAGGCATGAACTCTGCACATGCACAGAGGCTAGATCAGCTTACAAAAGAGAGAGAGAGAGAAAGGAGGGGGGAGAGAGAAGGTTTGGAGAGCCTGAAACCTATACAAATTTCCTTATGTAAAACTTGGGAGCCATTGAGGGAAATCACCCTTAATGTCTTGCCCCAGGGGCTAACAAAAGGTTCGCCTCCCAATGGAATTTAAATTTTATAAGTTTTTGTTTTTGTTTTTGTTTTTGGTGTGTGTGTGTGTGTATATGCCTATGCATTTTAGGAACAGCACTTCCTGACAGACCTCTCACATGAAATAATTTTCCCTTTCAACAGGTGTGTGTATATTGTGTGTATATGCCTATGCATTTTAGGAACAGCATTTCCTGACAGACCTCTCACATGAAATAATTTTCCCTTTTAACAGAGTGTCCTTTTCTCCCACAGCACAAATGATAATGAGAAGATGCAAACAGTGATTTAAATACTCTATAAAAAGCAATTGCATTTGTTTCTCTTTTGTCTTTCTTCCCTAAAAGCCAAACAGTCACTTTCTTTCTGTTCAGCAAAACAAGTCTGAATCCCTGCTACATTAGTTCATTTCCTTCTATCTCTTTGTGGCTTTGACATTTTTTTGGTTACAAATAATCTGTTTTCGTTTATTAAGTTCGTTTTATCAGTTCTTCCATTATATATATGAAATTAATCGAAGCACAACCAAACATTGTTTGTGGAATGGTATTTGTTTACTACCTTTTTGCCTGAGCATTTCTTATTAATTCTGTCATTTTGGCTAGTGCAAGTTACTTGCACAACTTTAAAATTGCCATTCATTTTTTATTGGTATTAACTCATTTCCCAGTATTAACATTACAGCTGATGTTGTCACATCAAGAAACACTCTTTTATTTTCATTTGGGATGTTAGAATGCCAAAACAGATTACTTCAGGTTACTTCAGGTTGCTTATTAATTGTGTGTCTTAGCATTTATTTATTTTTGGTTCCTCATAGCTCATTTTGTGTGTGTGTGTTTTACTTTGGGGACATGTTCATCACATGTTGAAAGTCAGTTTCATGAAGTTCTTTTATCAGATAGCATATGGTGAATTTTAAGTTTTTCCCCATTGTTTTCCCATTTTTTCAGTCCAGTAGTAATCTGTGCGGTTTTTGATAATATCTTTGTATTATTTAATAATAATTCTTTTCTAAATCTGATGTCTTTGTGTCAAGTCTGTTTTCATCTAACTGGTATTCTAATTTTTTGCTTTCTTTTGTATTTTTTAACCTTTGTATTTTTTTTTTCAGTCTAGTAGTAATCTGCGTGGTTTTGATAATATATTTAATAATAGTTCTTTTCTGAATCTGATGTTTTTGTGTCAAGTTTGTTTTCATCTAACTGGTAATCTAATTTTTTGCTTTCCTTTTTATTTTTTAACCTTTGTATTTTTACAGTTCTCTTTCTATACATGTGGAGTAATTTTTTATTTTATAATATGAAAAGAACAACAACAACAAAAATTAAGTGAAGGAAAGCAAACAAACTTAGCAGATAATAACAGTAATAATATTGAAATAAATAAAATGCTTAATGTGCTAAGATTTTTTATTATTTGCAGCTTCCCATGGAAACTGGAGGACATCCTTCTTGTCTAACTGTGTTTTTAAGTCACCCCAAAACCCTGCCCCTTACAGGATATCACTTCTACAGATGTGCAATGATGAGCAGCAACAACCCCTCAACTCAGTCAACCCATCACAAGACCAGCAACAACAGAGTTTTCAAAGTGCCCACAGCTATCTCTTTCAAAGGATATAGACTGCCAAAGGGGGGAGTGGACCTGACAAAGGGGGGAGGAGTTGAATTGCAAGGACATTTTCCCACTTTTGAACCTTAAGACTGTGCTCCAGGATTCAAAAGATACATACGTAAAAGATCACAATTGTGTCAAGATATGCAACAGATATTTAATTATTTTGTTTTGTATTATGTGTTATTATGTAAGAATGTTGAAATGTGTCTGACAGTGTGATTTCCACAAAGGGGGGCAATTTATTGTGTGTAACTGTTTTTATGTTTAATGTCTTATTGCTTACACACCAATGGAGAATTCTCATGCATTTTATACTTTCTAATAGCTCACACTATTGTGTAGTCCAATGTTTAGATAACCACATTTCATTGTCCCACCTGGCACTATGCCAATCTTTCCCTATCCATTTTAATATGTGTTAAACCTCGTTTTGCCAAGGACAAACTTCTGGATCCATAAAACACCAGGTACATGAAGGTGGATATGCTTTGGTTTAGCAGGAATGATTTCTTATAGACTTAAATTGACTTATTTGGACAACTGCCCTTGTTAAGAATGGTTTTCTTTTAACAGATTGGTTTGAAGAGTTGAGAACCATGGTGCAAGATAAATTCAAATTGGACTCAGTTTGAATTGGGCAAGTGTATCCAGGCTGCAATTAGCTTTTGGTCCTTTAAGTGCAAGTGAGCAACTTCCCATTGTGCGAGTGCGAGACCACAGCCTATAATAAAATCCCATAGCTAAAGGCCAAGGCGAAGACCTCTCCCTCACGAGATGCCCAAAACCTGTGCCAGCTATGGTGAATGCCAGGCAACATGGTTAAATGAAAGCCCTGAGGGGATTCAACAGAAGGGATGTGTTGCTGTAGCACTATGTCAGTGTGAGACCACAGAAGAGCTACCTTGACACCTGAGAACACAAAAATGGCGGGGGGGAAGCAAACTGCACTTTTCAGTCATTAGTGGACCTTACCTTCCTGCTAGGTGTAAAGCATAGAACACTATTGAGTAAATGGTCTCTCCCAAAGTGTTAGAATGCCACAGGTAATTTAGTAGCAAAACGCAACATGTGTTATGATATATTCATACAAAGACATCCATTTACAACATACGATGTTATTATTTGTGGGGCAAAAATTTTTAAGAAAAATTCTAGCCCCAAAGGGGGGAAATTGTGATAGGAATTTTATGGTTTTAGATATATAGTAATGTTCATAACTCCACATACATGGATCAGTACAGGAAGGCAGACCTGGAACCATTTTGATTCCTAAACTGACCAAATCCTTTCTCTGCAAGGTTAAAAATGGAAAAGCCTCCCCATTGTCTCTTCCTTTAATCTGTGTTTGAATAAGGTGTGAGCCTGTGACCTGGCCCAGGAAATAAGTATTTTAGCATTACAAAAGAATGGCCAGGCTCCCCAGAAAATCCAATCAAGTAACCTGCTAGACAGGAGATAAACAAGGAGAAGAGAAAAACAACATTTAAATTTCTGTGATGTAGGTGGGATGTATCTGAGGGGTGGTCTTAGGTTACACCCCTTCTGTGATGTATGCATAATGTTTCTGGGGGTGGTCCTGATCTAGAGAAGGGGAATTTCAAAAGTCTTTATAAGGCCTTGCAGGCCATTGTTCTGGGTCCTCTTCCTCTCCTGCGTGTGAGGGGGGTACCCTGTTGCAACAGATCAATAAAGATCAAGCTTACTAGCTGCTTTGCTTCTCAATATTCTCTGGTTGGCCTCTGTTATTTTCTCCTACCAATAGGGAACCTATGTAAGGACTCTATATGGGCTCTTGGATACCCCAAAGGGAAAAGGGCATATTTTTATTTACAACACAGATCACCTTCAATCCCCGTCGGACCTCTGTTCCCGTTCTCCTAGCTCCACCTCCTCAGTAAATTTTACCTCAACCCGCATCTTCAACATCATAATGTCCATGCGTAGGAATAAGGCCCCCGGCCCAGACATGGTCCCATTGGACCTTTTCCTGACTGATCCTCTTTGGTGGAGTGAACAGCTGACTTCTGTATTCACCGCTATCTCCTCCGCCTTAGACATCCCCGACTCCTGGAGAGAAGCTACAATAGTTCCGATTTTCAAAGGCGGCCAGCCAAACATCCCTAGGAACTATCGCCCCATCAGCTTACTATCTATTCCGGGGAAAATATTTGCCGCTGTCTTACTGGAAGAACTTCTTTCATGGGTCCATGAGAGAAACATTCTACCGCCAGAACAGATTGGCTTCCGGAAGTCAGCATCAACCATGGACCACTGTCTAGCTCTTTATCACCTTGCCAGTAAATACACTGCACCAAGGCAAGGCCACCTGTTTGCCGCTTTCATGGACCTGGAGGCCGCCTTTGATTCCATTCCTAGACAGAGATTATGGTCCAAACTTGCCCATTTGGGAATTGATCCACACCTCCTTTCCCTAATTATTTCCCTTTATTCAAACACCACAGCTCGCGTTCGAATTGGTCCCAACGGCTACCTTACCACCCCATTCCCAACGGCCAGGGGCGTCCGCCAAGGTTGTCTCTTGGCCCCTTTACTGTTTAATCTTTATCTTCATGACGCCCTTTCCCCTTTGAAGCTAGCAACTAAGTACCCTCCTCACTTAGCAGGCCACCCCGTTGCTTCCCTTTTCTATGCGGATGATGCCGTCATCTTATCCAGAACAGCTGCGGACCTAGCAAATGCAGTTAATGCATTTATCGCCTATTGTAAGGTGGAAGCTCTTAATATTAATTATAAAAAATCGAAAGTTCTCCACTTCACTCGTTCCCGCAAACTCAAGCTGGAGCCGCTTAAGATCACAGGTGGCTACTTAGAAAAGGTAAAAGCCTTTAAATATCTAGGCTTAATATTTACTTATAATCTCTCCTGGACCACCCATCTACAATCTGCCTCTCTTGCTGCAACTACAACCTCTAATGCCATTGTCCGATTTTATCACCAGAAGGGCGGCAAACACCTTCCAGCAGCAATTCAAATGTTTAATGCCAAAGTTGTCCCTAAACTATTATATGGCTGCGAAGTATGGACTACAGCAATATCAGGCAACTTGGATCGCCCACTTCACATGTTTCTGAGATCTCTTTCCGGCGTCCCAAGATGTGTCTCAGGTGCAGCCTTACGTCTTGAGTTCGCCCAGCCCTCAATTGTAAAACGAGCATGGAGTCGAGCCATTTCCTACAGCTCCCACCTACTACCATCGGATGCTCGAATTAGAGGTGGTTTCTCCAATCTGATCCTAAGAGATACTCATAATTCTCCTTGGAAAACTACAATTAATCTCAAATTCCGCTCTCTTCTCAATTTGAACCGCAAAACTGTTTTTAATTTAGAGTGTATAAGCCCGGCAGCCCTACCTCTAATCAAAAAGAAGCTGCAGCAACTTGACTTCTCTAACACAGCTTCCCATGCAAGAGGGCCGTGTTCAGGCTTAGCCCTAGCTATTCCACCCCCTGAAGGGATCCCTCTATACTGCTTTACAATTCCTTCGGAGGCTAAACGAAGGGCCTTTACCTGTGCCCGTCTCAACTGTTTTCCTACAGCAGTTCTGTCGGGTCGTTACTCCAGAGTTCCCAGCGCAAATAGAACATGCTCCTGCAATGACACGGTTCTGGAGACTATGGAACATGTAATGCTCTTCTGTCCCAACTGGACAGATGAAAGATCTCGGTTCCTAACTCCTCTCGTGAACAAGCTTCATCTCCCAATCCAGCCTTGGATAGTGTCCCTTCTTCTGCAGGATTCTGACCGTTGGATTACCGAGATGACAGCTAATTTCCTGCTTAGTGTGATGAAGAGGAAAGCGGCACCAACTCCTTCCTCAATACCACAGATGTAGTCGATACGCCGCACAATCGAACCTGTTTTTTGTATTCTCTGTCACTCAATGTTTTAAATCTCCCGTTATCTTTGTTATCCCCATTTTCTCAAAGTATTCGCCCAGAACGGCATACACTTTTATCTCCCCACCCCCATTTTATGTTGTTATTTCTATGTATATTATGCTATGGCCGCATGGCTAATGCAATAAAATCATTGTGTTGTGTGTGATAGACTCCTACCTTCAGGAGCACTGTCTCCCTCCCCCACATTAGTTAGTTTTCCTGTCAATTTGGTTGGAGGGAGAAGGGTAAACATGTCCACGTAATCCCCATTGAGGATCTTATTCCTCTTCTTCTGGGACAAATGGTTCCCCAATATAAAATCAGTGGATTGATTGGTAGCAACTTTTACATCCTCCACCAATGCCCCATCCTTCCATGCCAGTACACCATTGAAGGTCTTACGATGGGAATTGGCCCTCCTTTCATGCGCCCAAAGTGGGATTATCTTCCCCCAAGCCCCAGTAGCTATCCATGGGGCCCTCGCTATCCGAATCAGAGGATGGCGTACCTGACTCATCCTCGGTCTCTGACTGCTTACTTCTCTTCTTCTTAGAGGACGTGTGCTTCCTCTTGGACTTCCTCTTCCCACCTTGGACCTCAACGTTGGCTGGGGTCGCACTTGCCGCTGGCTGAGGGGTGGGAGGTTCAATGTGCTCATCCTCCAGGGCGGAACCCACGCTGTCCTCGGTAGAGCTGTGCTGGGGCTGCTGTTCCTGAAACACACTAGGAATGTCTACAATTTGTGAGACGGCGTTACCGCTGGCACCCTTGGCGGTGGCCTTCCCCTTGCCGGGACCCTTAGCCGGTGCCCTTCCTTTGCCTATGCTTTGGTTTGTTTTCTTAGCCATGGCTGCCTGTGCACGGGTATTTGGGCGACCTGTATTCGCCGTTTCTGACTGGTTGCTGCCCCCTGCAATGACGGGGATGTCCTGTTGAACTTGGTAGCTAGAAGGAGTGTCGGGTATCACCTCCTGTGACAGTTCCGGGGCTGGAAGCGCCAAAGCCCCCCTAGGCCTACACTGTCTGTAAAATGTTTCAAACGCCATGAAAAATTGGGCGAAGGCTTGAGGGTCGCAAGGCATGGCCGGCACTTGAGCGCCCCCATTGCCTGCGGGGGGTGCCAGCTGATTGGCGGAAGTGGATGCCTGCTGGTCTCCACCGGAAGCCATTTCAAACTGAATCGTGAACTGGAACCACTAAGTTATTCGCCTAGCAATTTAAAATTGCCTACCTAGGAGGTCCGTGTACCCCCTTACCCGTTCAGTATCACCTGCGCTGACTTAAATGCAATCGCAATCCACTGTCCGTGATCAGCAACACGGCCAAGAATTACCTAGCTCAGTATTGTCAACGCTGTCTAGCTTGCACTTGATTATGGGATTGCTAATTGCACCCAGTTCAGTATTATCAACACTGGCCTAGCTATTAACTAACCTTGAAGAGGTTGGCTAAACCTAGTTCAGTATTAACCACGCTGTCTCAGTCAGTATTAACCACACTGACTTAGGTCTAACCTAATTTCAGTAAGGCTCGGTGTGCCCTAATTTGGTCTATATGAAAATAATGGCTATATAATTAGCTCTAAAATGAACACAGTGTTATTTGAATTTAACCTCTCACTACGCAATAAACAAAACAGGGCAGCCTTTCCTCAAAAGGCGGGAGCCAGAATCACCAAACCCATTTCAATGGGCAATACTCAAAACAATGCAATCCAGTTACACAGGTAGGAACCAAAGAAAATAATTGTTTATTTCTCTATTTATTATTTATCTATAACAACTATGAATTGACTATACTAAATTATGAAACTTAATGCCTAGGCAGAGCCCGCGAGCAGAATGAGATAATTTGAATTCACCCTTTACTAAACCCCATAAATCGCCTCTGCGTTAAATTAGAATATTATTTAAAGGGGTAAAGAGATGAGATCACTTGTCAATTAAACTGCCCAATAAAGCACTTCAATTAAATTTTGTCTGATCGAAGGCAGGCACTTAATAGATCTGTTAATTAATTATATTTTCATTTATACGTGACCTTCAATTAAATTTGTTTTATCCAGGGCTTTAGTTTAAATAGATCTGTTGATTAATTAGATTTCCGGATTAAAGTGCCCTGGAGCGCCAGGCACCTTGCATAAATCACCCTAATGCCTGTGAAGACGCTGCTAAAAGTTGCCGGCACGCCCGGGGATTCCCCTGTTCTCGCGGGGGCAAAAGGCAAGCACCTGCGAGTGGATTGTGTGGGAGGGGTTAGCCCGCAACCCCCTCTCCTCTCTAGCTCGGAAATGGCTTTGCGCTTACTTCATGTCGTGTTCTTTGCTGTTAATGCACATTGACACAGAAATCGTAAAGTGTGTGTGTCAGAGCTGCCCGAGGTCCCAGCTCACAAAGGACCAACACCAGTCCGTTGTTATATACAAAAGTCTTTATTGAAGTTCAGTTTCATCTTCACAACCGTAGCGCGCAGCTCTACGTCTGAAACTCTAGACCGTCGAAGCCCCGTCTGAATCTCCTCCCCCCAGACACCAGTTTAAGACTCTAGCCTTGCTCCACCTCTTCCTTTGCTCTTTCCTCCTCTGGCTCCGCCTGTCAGCTGGGGTCTCGCCCTTCCTAGACTCATCTGACGCTGAGTCCCCTGAGTCTTCCCCCTGCCTCCGGCGGGCTTTAGGACCTGCCTCCCAATCCGGGTTTTCTGCTGTCCCCCACGCCTGTACATTCGAACTTGGCGCGCGCGCACAGCCGGCAACCTTCCTCCTGACCGTTACACTGCTCCTGTCACTGCTTCCCCCTTCTGGGAGGCTAGCTGGACCTGACCTCCCCTCCGTTCCCCCACTCTCCGATAGAGGCATGGTCAGCCCTGACTCATCTTCTATCCCTGCTGGAGGAGACGCTGATCCTGACACCTGGGACTCTTCCCCCCCACTACGCTCTGGTGGGGAAGCTGGTCCTGATCTCCCGCTGCTGCTTTGGGAGTCCCTGCTGGCCCCTTGTTTCTGGTGTGTTCCCCCTGGGACCCCCCCTTGCCCTGACCATCGGCGCCTCCTTCTGGGAATCTTCTGATTCGCTGGAGAAGCTCATGGAATCTCTCGGGTCGCTGTCATACTCCCCTACGCTGCCCTCAGATTCTTCCCCTTCGCTCTCCATTTCCTCTCTCCCCTGTACCTCTGTTCCTGAGCCCCTGACATCCATCCCCCCCTCGAAGCCCCCCTTCCCCCCTCCTCCCCTTCGGGTGCGGGTTCCGGGTGCTCCAGTACTGTGGGGGTGAGTGCGGGATACCGTTCCTTCCCCCTGGTGTGTAGCCAGCCAGCTGGATCTGGCCAGCCCGTAATGGGCTCGTCGACGTCGATCTCCTCTGCTTCCATCTCTCTGCATTCGTGTTCGAACCCAAGGTCCTCCCCCAACACGTCCATGTCCGTCTCTCCCCCTGTTACCTCGGGTGATGCTGCGTGCCAGGGCCCCCTTAGCAGTTCCCTGCTCCACCCCACCTCCGGTTGATTGTCCCACCAATAAGAGCGGTCCGTGGCAGACCCCGAGAGTCATCCCTCTGGGGAGCTTGTGTCTGGCGCCGTTTCCTCAGTTGATGAGAACCCCTGGAACGTGCTGGCTGAAAGTGTGGGTGTGAAAAGCCAGTCGTCGAAATAATCTGCCGGCATAGGTCTGTGTGGGAAGAGTGCATGGAAGTCATCTTTGAGGTAGTGCTCCTCCAAGGCATAGTCCGGTACCCACCTGTTGGCGCTGGCCGGGGTACCTTCCCTGGCGAGGAGATATTCAACTCCCTCTTCCCCCCATCTCGAGTCTAAAATCTCCGTGACCTTGTTGAGTGGCGCCGCCCTCGTGGACTCCTCCCCCGTTGGTGATTTTCTGAGTGGATGTGGTGCGGTCCCTGGCGCCTGAAACCTGTGGGGTTCTTTGTAGGGTGTGAGCACTGACCTATGAAATACCGGGTGCATTCTGGAGCCCTCCGGGAGTGTTAACCGGAAGGCCACTGGGTTGATTTGTGCCACGACTTGGTAAGGCCCTAGCTGCTTGTGTCTGAGCTTCTTCTTAGTTAACGTTCTGGCCGGCACTGCCTGGGCCGCTAACCAGACCCAGTCCCCCACCTGGATGTCTTCCCCGACTCTCCTGTGCCTGTCTGCCTGCATTTTGTAGGCGTGTTTTGCTAGTTCTAAGTGCCTTCGGAGTTGGTTGTGGACCTCCTGCAACTCTGCTGCCAAGTGCTCTGCACCCCGTGGCTCCCCCTCCCCCTTCGTCTCTAACCCCGGGAAGGTTCTGGTATGCCGCCCATTGTTGGCGAAGAACGGTGTCACCCCTGTAGACCCGTGCTTCGTGTTGTTGTAGGCAAACTCGACCAGCGGTAGGTAGTCCACCCAGGTCGAGGGCTGTTGATTCGCGTAGCATCGCAGGTACTGCTGCATGATGGCGTTGACCCTCTCCGCCTGCCCATTGGTCTGCGGGTGTCGTGCTGACGCTAAGTTGATCTTGACGTTCAGGATGCCCAGCAGCTTCTGCCAGAAGCTCGAGACGAATTGGCGACC
Source organism: Podarcis bocagei (assembly GCF_964188305.1). Lineage (NCBI taxonomy): Eukaryota > Metazoa > Chordata > Lepidosauria > Squamata > Lacertidae > Podarcis > Podarcis bocagei. The sequence goes on from NC_138131.1 coordinate 37,153,860, forward strand.
CCGGTAGGACAGGATGGACCGTGGTAAGCCGTGAACTTTGAACTCGTGGTCTATGAACAGTTTGGCAGTCTGTTTCGCTGTGGCCACCTTCGCGCAAGGAATGAAGTGCACCATCTTGGTGACCGGCAGTACGTCTTCAGACATGGAATACAGTTTTCCAGTCGGCAGCGTCGCCCCCGGTAGGAGGTCAATCGCGCAGTCGTAGGGCCGGTGGGGAGGCAGCTTGTCCGCTTCCTTCTCACAGAAGACCTCCAAAAACGCCTTGTACTTGTTGGGTACCGCCTGCACCATGCCTAGGTGTAGCTGTGGTTCATCCCCTTGTCCCTCCTCTTCCTGGCTGGTTCGGATGCAGTGTTCTGCGCAGTAGGAGGAGCAGAAGGTTAAGTTCCGCTGGTACCATGCTAATGCCAGGCTGTGTCTATCCAGCCAACTCATGCCCACCACATTATGGGCGTGTCCGACAGGTGGGTGACATTGAAGCTGATGACTTCGCGGTGATTTCCAATTTGCATTACCAGAGGCGGTGTTTGCTGCACCACCTGTCCACCCAGCAGCTTCCTGCCATCGACCGTGACGACGTTTAGGGGCATCGTGGCTGGTAGGAGTGCTATGCAATGTAGCCTGATGAAGTCCACTCCTATAAAGTCTGCATTACTACCAGAGTCAATGGTAATAGGGACTTCCAGGGTGATTCCATTTGGCAGCTGGAGTGATGCGGTGAGTTGCACCACTGGTTTGGGTGGGAGGGGGTCTGTGGGCTGCAAAATCTCTGGGGACTGCTTCACTGACTCGCCTGGCTGGGTCCCAGTGCCTCTGCCTCCAGCCAGGCTTCGTCGTTTCCCTGCAGCTGTTCCCCCTGCTGAACTGCTCCCCGTACTGTTGCTAAGGCTGCAGTGTGCTTCTGGATCCTCTGGGGACACTCTTTGGTCATGTGCAGTGCACTGTTGCAGATATAACACTTCCTGCTCCCTCTAGGAGCCTTCGTCTTGACTGCTCCCGGTGTTTGGGCTCTGGTCGCTGTCTGAGCCCTGGCATCAACTATCTCCATCGGCTCTTCTCCCCCCCCCCCAGTGGAGGCGTGGATTGCGCGCGCCCTGGCTCTCTGGGAAGGAAGGGAGTTGTTTGGCTGGCGTGCGTGCCATCCGTCTGTCATCCCTGCTCCAAGGGCGTTCTTCCAGGCGCACCCCTATCGCCAGCGCCCTCTGGACGACTTCTGTGGTATTGGTAGGTCTCTCTCCCCTCGCCAGCTCATCTTTCACGGCTCCATTTAGCCCCTCCCAGAACAGATCCCTCACGTCAGCTGAGTCCTTCTCCCAGCCCAGCACATTTACTAACGCAAAAAAGCGGGAGTGATATTGTCTCACCGTGGCTTTGCCCTGCGTCAGCCCGTGCATTTCCCTCCTGGCCACATCCACATCTACCGTTGATTTAAGACAAGCGTCCATAGCTTTGATAAATGCGTTTGAATCCTGGAGGGCGGGATCATTTTCACGCCATAAATTGCGCAGCCACGATTTAGCTTCCCCATGCAGATGAGTGATTATGAACCCTACTTTTTCCTCCTCATCTCTAAAGTCTTTCCGAAGCAAATTGAGTGTGAAAACTATGTCTGCCCTGAAGTTAGGATACTGCTGCAGGTCCCCGTCGAATTGGGCTACGATGCTGCCCCCCCTCTTCCCGAGGCCAACTCCCTCCGGCTTGGGTCCTGGCAGCCCCTCTTTGCCCAAACGTTCCCACCTGTCACTGCTTCCCCCTTCCGGGAGGCTAGCTGGACCTGACCTCCCCTCCGTTCCACCACTCTCCGATAGAGGCATGGTCAGCCCTGACTCATCTTCTCTCCCTGCTGGGGGAGACGCTGGTCCTGACACCTGGGACTCTTCCCCCCACTACGCTCTGGTGGGGAAGCTGGTCCTGATCTCCCGCTGCTGCTTTGGGAGTCCCCGCTGGCCCCTTGTTTCTGGTGTGTTCCCCCTGGGACCCCCCTTGCCCTGGCCATCGGCGCCTCCTTCTGGGAATCTTCTGATTCGCTGGAGAAGCTCATGGAATCTGACTGACCGAACCCAAAGAGTGCTCATCAATGGTTCCTCTTCATCCTGGAGAAGAGTGACTAGTGGGGTACCACAGGGTTCTGTCTTGGGCCCGGTCTTATTCAACATTTTTATCAACGACTTGGATTATGGACTCAAGGGCATCCTGATCAAATTTGCAGATGACACCAAACTGGGAGGGGTGGCTAACACCCCAGAGGACAGGATCACACTTCAAAATGACCTTGACAGATTAGAGAACTGGGCCAAAACAAACAAGATGAATTTTAACAGGGAGAAATGTAAAGTATTGCACTTGGGCAAAAAAAATGAGAGGCACAAATACAAGATGGGTGACACCTGGCTTGAGAGCAGTACATGTGAAAAGGATCTAGGAGTCTTGGTTGACCACAAACTTGACATGAGCCAACAGTGTGACGCGGCAGCTAAAAAAGCCAATGCAATTCTGGGCTGCATCAATAGGAGTATAGCATCTAGATCAAGGGAAGTAATAGTGCCACTGTATTCTGCTCTAGTCAGACCTCACCTGGAGTACTGTGTCCAGTTCTAGGCACCACAATTCAAGAAGGACACTGACAAACTGGAACGTGTCCAGAGGAGGGCAACCAAAATGGTCTAAGGTCTGGAAACGATGCCTTATGAGGAACGGCTAAGGGAGTTGGGCATGTTTAGCCTGGAGAAGAGGAGGTTAAGGGGTGATATGATAGCCATGTTAAAATATATAAAAGGATGTCACATAGAGGAGGGAGAAAGGTTGTTTTCTGCTGCTCCAGAGAAGCAGACACGGAGCCAAACTACAATGGATCCAAACTACAAGAAAGAAGATTCCACCTAAACATTAGGAAGAACTTCCTGACAGTAAGAGCTGTTCGACAGTGGAATTTGCTGCCAAGGAGTGTGGTGGAGTCTCCTTCTTTGGAGGTCTTTAAGCAGAGGCTTGACAACCATATGTCAGGAGTGCTCTGATGGTGTTTCCTGCTTGGCAGGGGGTTGGACTCGATGGCCCTTGTGGTCTCTTCCAACTCTATGATTCTATGAATCTCTCGGGTCGCTGTCATACTCCCCTACGCTGCCCTCAGATTCTTCCCCTTCGCTCTCCATTTCCTCTCTCCCCTGTACCTCTGTTCCTGAGCCACTGACAGTGTGCAATGAGACCAAAAGAACACAACACCATCTTTTCGCTTCCATATGCATAGTAAGAAGACGAATAAGCTTTGATTGGGCTTTTTTCAATTCGCATGGTGTTATTTGGGTGTGCGCTAGAGTCACCCCAAACGAAAGCAAAAAGGTGTTTTGGGTTCCATCTACATAAAAAGAAGATGATAAAGCTCTGATTGGGTTTATTTCAAATTGGTGTTTTGGGGGTTAGAATGCACATTCAACCAAAAATCGCAGATGACATATTTGTTATCAGCCCAAATCAAGCATAGGTGTTTTGGTTCCATCTCAATAGAAAAAGGACGAATAAGCTTCGATTGCCCTTTCGGTGTGCATTCACCCACAAATAGCAAAGCGAAGTGTAATAACCCCAAACAAAGCCAAACAGGTTGTTTTGGGTTCCAGCTACATAGAGAGAAGAATCTTGGATTTCGCTTACTTCAAGTCGTGTTCTTTGCTGTTAATGCACATTGACACAGAAATCGCAAAGTGTGTGTGTCAGGGAACTGACATCAGAGCATAGTGGAGAGGCGAGGCTCCCAGATTCTGCAGGAGAGGGGACTAGTAAGGGAAGAGAGAGAACGTCATTTGGGGAAGGAAGTCCAGGGGACACCAGGAAGAAGGGAGAGGGGGAGAGCAGCTCGGAGGCGAGGCTCCGAGACTCTTCCAGTGAAGTCAGTGGGGAGGGTGGAGGACCACCACTCGGCACGCCCACTCTGCGCAGAAGGCTTCCGCGCAGAGAGGCGAGGCGAATGTTGTCCGTTAAGGAATTCTTATGCTGGAGGAAATTTAGGAGACGCCCACTCACGGATTCTGCTAGCAACTGAGCAGCAGCGCCAAGGCTGCTCAGTCAGGGAAAGACACAACCGACACTAAGCAGTTTGGAACAGCTAGAGGTTTACACACAAGCAACCCCAATTCCCGTGACAGCAATCCGTGAGTCCCTTTCGTTGCTTGTGTGCAAGAGGACCGGGATACAATCATGAGTCAAACCGGAGGAGCCGGCGCAGGAGAGGGGGCCAAAGGCGGACAGAGTCTGGAGGAGAGAAACCGAGACTTGGAGCAGTAACTGGCTCTACTAGCGGCGCGGCTGGATGAAAGGAGGACACATGATGCCCAGGGGAAGATTACCCCCATCGCAAGAAAGGTACCGGGACTTGTGCAGAAGTTTGGGGGCAACCCCAGAGATTATAACGTTTTTAAGACAGAAGTGCAGTATGCGCTGGAGCTGTAGTACGATGACTTTGCCCACGATGGGGGAAGAGTCGCTTTCGTGGTGGGGCACCTGGAGGGGCGGGCCAGAGATTGGGTTCGACCCTTAATGGCAGCGGAGAACGCGGCCTTGAGGGACCTGAGAAAGTTTTTTAGCGCGATGGATCACATGTTCTCGAGCGATGTTGAACTGAGCGTGACGCGCAAAGAACTGATGGGGTGCAAACAAGGAAACCAGTCAGTGAGAGAGTACTGGTTGAGATTTGCTATGCTGATCCATAAACTTGGGTGGGACCTGAGTTCGGAACCAGTACAAATGTTATTTGAGGAGGGCTTATCCCCTTGGGTGAGAGACGAACTTTCCCGCTCACCCCACCCGGAATCGATGGACCAGCTGACCAAGTTGGCACTCGCTGTAGGAGTCTGACAAGAGACGCTGTCAGAGCTGCCCGAGGTCCCAGCTCACAAAGGACCAACGCCAGTCCGTTGTTATATACAAAAGTCTTTATTGAAGTTCAGTTTCCCTTTCACATCAGCAGCGTGCAGCTCTACGTCTGAGACTCTAGACCGCTGAAGCTCCATCTGAGTCTCCTCCCCCCATACACCAGTTTAAGACCCTAGCCTTGCTCCACCTCTTCCTTTGCTCTTTCCTCCGCTGGCTCCGCCTGTCAGCTGGGTTTTCTCCCTTCCTAGACTCTTCTGACGCTGAATCCCCTGAGTCTTCCCCCTGCCTCCGGCGGGCTTTAGGACCTGGTTCCCGATCTGGGCTTTCTGCTGTCCCGCGCGCCTGTACATTTGAATTTGGCGCGCGCGCCCAGCCAGCAACCTTCCTCCTGACCGTTTCACTGCTCCTGTCACTGCTTCCCCCTTCGGGGGGGGGGGGGCTAGCTGGACCTGACACCTGTGACTCTTCCCCCCCACTCTGCTCTGGTGGGGAAGCTGGTCCTGATCTCCAGCTGCTGCTTTGGGAGTCCCCGCTGGCCCCCTGTCTCTGGTGTGTCCCCCCTGGGACCTCCCTTGCCCTGACCATCGGCGCCTCCTTCTGGGCATCTTCTGATTCGCTGGAGAAGCTCATGGAATCTCTCGAGTCACTGTCATACTCCCCTATGCTGCCCTCAGATTCTTCCCCTTCGCTCTCCATCTCCTCTCTCCCCTGTGCCTCTGTCCCTGAGCCCCTGACAGACGCGCACGCTGGAAAGGCGGGAAGGGAGAGCAGAGCGTTGGCATGACAACCGCATTCCAGACATACTAGTGTCTACTGTGCCACCCGAGGAGCCAATGGAGATTGGAGGAGCGCGCGCGTGCGGGTTTTCAAACTCCAGCGAGGTGCGTAAGAAGGAGGGGAAAACCAGTAAGAGGTGTTTCCTATGCCAGCAGCCGGGACATTTTGCCAGAGTATGCCCTCAGAAGAAGGCGTGGCAAGGAATGGTGGGGGCAGTGGGGAGTGAGGAGGGAAAAAAAGAGGCGCCGGGAAACGGCCGTGCTTGGCTGCAGGAAGGAGGGCACAGCAGCCAGGCGAGCAACCAGTAGAAGTGCCCAAACCAGACCCTCCCCGAGCAGCCATCGTCATAGAGGTGGTGCTAGAACTCCCAAACGGACACCCCATCAAAGTGAAGGCGCTGCTGGATTCAGGCAGCTCTTGCAACTTCTTTAGCAAGGATTTTGCGCTAGAACACCAGCTACAGGTGGTGCCTCTAGAACATCCCCTGCAAGTAACCACGATTGATGGGAGAGAACTTTTGGGAGGGGAAGTGACCCACCAGACCCCGCCCATGAAAATGACAGTTTCCAGACACACTGAGACCATTGCCTTTCACGTAGCCACCTTAGCAGGACCACCTATCATACTGGGAATGAGTTGGCTGGCACTGCACGACCCAGTAGTAGGGTGGCATCAGCGGACAGTCACCTTTGGGTCGGCCCACTGCGTAGAGCATTGCCACGGAGGGGAAACCCCGAGGATGGCAGTAGCCAGGGTGGCAGGGATGGCAGTAGGGGAAAAAGGGAAGATACCACCTCAGTATGCGGACTTGGAAGAAGTCTTCAGCGAGAAGGAGGCGGATCGGCTACCCCCCCACAAGCCCTTTGACTGCCAGATCAACTTGCTCCCAGACGCTCAGCTGCCAGTGGGCAAGCTGTACGCCATGTCAGATAGGGAGATGCAGGAATTGCGGAAGTTTATTGACAAGAACCTGAAGCGAGGGTTCATAAGGGAATCGAGGGTGGTGGGGGGTAGTCCAGTGTTCTTTGTGGTCAAGCGAGACTCCCATGAGCCCAGGTTCGTAGTGGACTACCGTGGGTTGAACAGGGTGTCGGAAGCAGTGACCTTCCCAATGCCCAGAACTGATGAAATCTTGGCCAGGGTAAGGAAGGGGAAGATTTTTACCAAGCTGGACCTTCGGGGGGCGTACAACTTGATAAGGATGAGGGAGGGGGATGAATGGAAAACCACCATGTTCACCCCTCTGGGAGCCTTTGAGTACTTAGTTATGCCCTTCGGACTCCAATTGTGAATTGTGTGGCCTTCCTGGACGACGTACTTATCTACTCAGAGAACGAGGAGCAGCATGTGAAAGATGTCAGGGAAGTGCTGAAAAGGCTGCAGGAGCATCAGCTGTGGGTCAAACTGGAGAAATGCCAATTCCATGCACGAGAGGTGGAGTTCCTGGGCTACAGGTTGTCAGACAAGGGCTTGGCCATGGACCCAGGCAAGGTGCAGGCCGTGCTAGAATGGAAGCCCCCCAAGAACAGGAAGGACGTGCAGAGGTTCTTGGGGTTTGCAAATTTCTACAGGAAGTTCATCAAGAACTTCGCCCATCTAACGGCACCCATAACGGATTGTCTCAGCAGTAAGAAGAAGTTCGAATGGACAGAAGAGGCACAGCGTTCCTTTGAAAAGCTTAAGAGGGCTTTCGCGTCGGAAGAGCAGCTCCTACATGTGGATCTGCAGAAGCCGATGAGGCTAGAGACGGACGCGCCAGACAGAGCTGTGGGGGGCATATTGCTCCAGCAGGAAAATGGGGAACAGTGGAAGCCGTGTGCCTTCTTTTCCAGGAAGCTGAACAAGTCAGAGCAAAACTACACAGTGTACGATCGAGAACTGCTGGCAATTCACGAGGCTTTTCGACGGTGGCGACATTTTCTCATAGGCGCACAGCACAAAGTCCAGGTGTGTACTGACCACAAGAACCTGGAGTATTGGAGAACGGCAAGAGTGCTCAACCAACGACAGGTGCGGGGGGCTCAAGAGTTTTCCAAGTTTAATTTTGAGATTAGGTACGTGCCTGGGAAGGAAAATGTCAGAGCAGACGCCCTCTCTCGCAAGCCTGAATACGAGGAAGGGGAGGGAGGACCAGAAGCACGACATGTCATTCCCGAGGACAGATGGGTGTGTGGGGGAGTGTTCGTCGGGACGCAAGAGCTGGCCGGTCTGACGAGGGATGATCAGGATGCACAAACCAAGATCCGGGAAATTGGTATCACTGGGGAAACTCAGGGGGGGGGGGTTCGAAGTAAAGGACGGGGCACTGTACTATAAGGGTGCACTGTACATACCTGAGGGGGATTTGAGGAGCAGAATACTCAAACAACTGCATGACAACCCCACGGCAGGACATTTTGGCCAACATAAGACAATGCTACTGGTCACCAGGCAGTTTTGGTGGCCACGGGTGAGGGAAGATGTGAAGGAATATGTACGCGGGTGCCAGTGCTGCCAGAGAGCGAAGGGGGAGAGGACAGCACCTGCAGGGTTACTGGAGCCCTTACCCACACCAGAGAGACCATGGGAGGTGGTAGCAATTGATTTTATGACGGATTTACCCAAAGCTAGGGGGAGAACGGCAGTAATGGTGGTAGTTGACTTGATGACCAAAATGTGCCATTTTATTGCGTGCTCGCATGCGGTGACTGCAGAAGAAACAGCAAAGCTGTTTGTAGAGCATGTTTTCAGGTTGCATCCCCCCCCCCCTTTGAGGATTTTATCCGACAGAGGCTGGCAGTTCACGTCCAGATTCTGGAGGAAGCTGATGACATCAATACCAGGGAAGATTCTGGAGCAGATCATTAAGAAAACAGTCTGTGAGCACCTAGAAAGGAATGCTGTGATCACCAATAGTCAGCATGGATTTCTGAAAAATAAGTCATGTCAGACTAACCTGATCTCGTTTTTTGACAGAATTACAAGCCTGGTAGATGAAGGGAACTCAGTGGATATAGCCTACCTTGATTTCAGCAAGGCATTTGACAAGGTGCCCCATGATATTCTTGTAAAGAAGCTGGTAAAATGCGGTCTTGACTATGCTACCACTCAGTGGATTTGTAACTGGCTGACTGACCGAACCCAAAGGGTGCTCATCAATGGTTCCTCTTCATCCTGGAGAAGAGTGACTAGTGGGGTGCCACAGGGTTCTGTCTTGGGCCCGGTCTTATTCAACATCTTTATCAACGACTTGGATGATGGACTCAAGGGCATCCTGATCAAATTTGCAGATGACACCTGTCAGGGGTACAGGGACAGAGGCACAGGGAAGGCAGGAAATGGAGAGCGATGGAGAGGAATCCCAGGAGAGCGAGGAAGAGGATAGCAATGACGCAGGGGATTCCATGAGTCTCTCCAGCGAATCAGAGGATTCCCAGAAAGGGGCGCCTGTGGTAAGGGCAAGGGGAGCCCCGGGGGGAAAGTGTCAGGAGCGGGGGGCCAGCAGGGGACCCCAAAGCGGCAGCTGGGAATCAGGGCCAGCCTCCCCACCAGAGCGCAGCGAGGGAGGGGGAGGTTCCAGTGTGTCAGAGGGAGCAGCTCCGGCGACAGAGAAAGGGGAGGGATCAGAGCAAGCCGTTCTCCCGGAAGGGGAGGAAAGCAGTGAGGGGAGTAGCATAACTGTCAAAAGGAAGGTCAGAAGTTGGGCGCGCGCGCCAAGTTCAAATGAGGAGGCGTGCGGGAGAACAGGGAGCCCGGAGGAGGAGGGGCCAGGACCCAAAGCCCACAGGAGGGGGCAGGAGCAGTCTGGAGACTCCGCTTCAGGAGAAAGCAGGAGGGGAGGAACCCCGACGGGCAGAAAGACCCTGCGGAAAAGGAAAGAGAGAAAGAGGTGGGGCAGCGTTAGCTTATTAAACTGGTGTAGGGGTGGGACCGATTCAGAGGGGACTTCAAACGTCTAGGCTAAGAGACGCGGGGCTGCACGCCTCGGTTGTGGAACCCATAATGAACTGCAATAAACACCCTTGTATATAAGAAGAGCTTGGCGTTGGTCTTTTGTGAGCTGAGACCTGAGGCAGCCCTGACAGTAAGTCCCCTCCCAAAAGTACGCAAAATTTTTTTTTTTGCGAAGCTCACGAAGTTTGGCGGCCATGAGTATGGAGGAGCAGATAGCTGATCTACGCAACGCAGTCTCCCAGCTTACCACTGCGGTAGTGGTCTCCCAGAAGAAGGGGGAAGAGGCGGAAAAGCGATGCCAGGATCTGCAAGCCAGGTGGGATCATGCATGCCAAGTGGGATTCCCGGGGTCCAGATCTGCAGGCGTAGGACTGGGCAGAAGGGGAGGCAACTTGGTAGCCCACTTTGATGGGAACCTGAAGCAGTACCCCAGTTTTCGAGCAGACGTCGAATATGCGTTGCATTTGCTTCGCGACGACTTTAAAGATGAGGAGGAGAAGGTGGGGTTCATTGTGTCCCACTTGCGTGGGGAAGCGAGGGCTTGGCTGCGCAATCTGTGGCGCGAAGATTGTCCTGCTCGAAGGGACTCAGATGAATTTATCAAAGCCATGGACGCTTGCTTCCAATCTACCGTGGATGTGGATATAGCACGCAAGGAGCTGCATGGTTTAAGGCAAGGCAAGGCTACAGTACGTCAGTATCATGCTAGGTTTTTTGCCTTGCTGAATGTACTGAAATGGGAGAAAGATTCCCTGGCAGTAAGAGACTTGTTTTGGGAGGGGTTGTCTGGCCCTGTAAAAGATGAATTGGCAAGGGGGGTCAGACCTCAAACCCTAGCAGAACTTGTGCAGCGGGCGCTCGCCATTGGAGTGCGCCACGAAGAACGCCCTTGGCGCAATGAGGAGGGTCGCCAGCTTCACACACCCTCTAGAGCGCCTCCTTTCCTTCCCAGGGATCTAGGACGTACGCGTCCCTCACCTCAGCTGCAGGCAGGGGAGGAACCAATGGAACTTGGTGGTGCACAGGCTCAGTCAGCTGCCGGAGCCCCAGCGTCCGGAGCAGTCAAGACGAAGCCTCCTAGAGGGAACAGGAAGTGTTACATCTGTGACAGTGCGATGCACATGGCCAAAGAGTGTCCCCAGAGGCTCCAAAAGCACACTGCAGCCTTAGCAACAGTAACTGCAGCAGCACTACCTGAAGAGCAATTTCAGGGAAACGACAATGCCTGGCTGGAAGCAGAAATGCTGGGGCACAGCCAGGCGAGTCAGTAGGACAGTCCCCAGCGCTTTTGCAGCATACAAACCCCCTGCCACCCAAGCCAGTGGTGCAGCTCACTGCAACTCTCCAGCTACCTAATGGACGCACCCTGGAAGTCCCCATTACAATTGACAGTGGGAGCAACGCAGACTTCGTGGGGGTGCACTTCGTCAAGCAGCATCGCATAGAGCTCCTACCAGCCACGCTGCCATTGAACGTCGTCACAGTGGATGGCAGGAAGCTGCTGGGTGGGCAGGTGGTACAACAGACGCCACCCATGGTAATGCAGATTGGCAATCACCGAGAAGTCATCAGTTTCAACGTCACCCGCCTGTCAGACACACCTATAGTGTTAGGCATGAGTTGGCTGGATAGGCACAGCCCAACCATGGCGTGGTACCAGCGGCAGCTCACTTTCGGCTCGTCCTATTGCGCGCAGCATTGCATCCAGACCGGTCAGGAGGAGGAGGGCCAAGAGGAGGGGCAGCAGCTAAGTCTCAGCATGGCGCAAGCAGTACCCCTCAAGTACAAGGGGTTTTTGGAGGTCTTCTGCGAAAAGGAGGCTGACCAGTTGCCACCCCACCGGCCCTACGATTGCGCAATTGACCTCTTGCCAGGGACAACGCTGCCGCCTGTGAAGCTGTATTCCATGTCCGAGGATGAGCTGCAGGAGCTCAGGGAGTTCATAGATCACAACCTGCAGCGGGGATTCATCCGAGAATCAAAGGCTGTAGGGGGCAGTCCTGTGTTTTTCGTGAAGAAGAAGGACACGCCCCAAAAGAGGCTGATCGTAGACTTTAGATTCATAAACTCGAAGACAAAGCCTGCGGCCTTTCCCATGCCCAAGATTGATGATCTGCTCGCGACGGTGCGGAAAGGGAAGATCTTCACCAAGTTGGATCTCCGCGGCGCTTACAATCTCATACGCGTGCGAGAGGGTGATGAGTGGAAGACGGCCATGTTCACGCCGTTGGGCACCTACGAATACAGAGTTATGCCGTTTGGTCTCCAGAATGGCTCCCACTATTTCCAAGCTTTTATGCACCACGTGCTAGCGGGACTCCTCTACAAGAAGTGCGTATGTTTCCTCGACGAAATTCTGATCTTCTCGGAATCGCCGGAGGCTCACGAGAGCGACGTTAAGGAGGTCCTGCAGAGGCTACGGGAGCACAGGCTTTACGCCAAGCTGGAGAAGTGGCAATTCGACGTGACGGAGGTGGATTTTCTGGGCTATAGGCTGTCCGACAGGGGACTAGCCATGGACAGCGCCAAGGTCCGCGCGGTGTTGGACTGGAAAAGCCCGCGAAATCGGAAGGAGGTCCAGAGGTTCGTCGGCTTCGCCAACTTTTACCGCAAGTTCATCAGGGGTTTCGCCAGGGAGACGGCAGCTATCACGGACACTCTCAGCTCCAAGAAGAAGAAGTTCACCTGGACGGACCAGGCAGAGCAGTCCTTCAGGAGACTTAAGAGTCTCTTCGCGTCCGAAGAACAGCTGCTACACGTGAATCCCGGCAGGCCCATGAGGGTTGAGACTGACGCATCTGACAGAGCGGTGGGGGCCGTCCTTTTACAGGAAGACCCGCAGGGGAACTGGAGGCCCTGCGCTTTCTACTCCCGGAAGCTCAGCAAGTCGGAACAGAACTACACCATCTGGGACAGGGAGTTGCTGGCCATCCACGCGGCTTTCAAGGCGTGGAGGCACTTCCTCATTGGAGCCAAGCACACCGTGCAGGTCCGCACGGACCACAAGAACCTAGAGTACTGGCGCACGGCGAAGCTACAGAATTCAGTGTTTAACCATAAAGGATGAAGCATATTCCATAGGAAAACAAACCTACTTTCTTTCTGTTGTAGAACCTTCCTTGCTTGATCTAGAGGCCCCTGGTAAGCCTAAAGAACAAAAAATGTTAGATCATCTTCAGTATGTGATTCCTGAATGAAGTGCTGTACCAAAGGTGCATCTACGTTTTTGTTTCTGATCCTACTGCGATGCTCTGATAGGTCCTGATAGGTCTTATGCCCAACATACAGTAAGCCACAAGGGCACTTAATTATATAAACAACCTGTGCTGTGGCACACATGACTGTATGGTAAAGTTGAAGTCTTAACTATTCTTTTACTAGTAATGCAAACCTACATGTGGTGCAATGTCCACATTTGAAAAAAACCTGTTGTCAAGGTCTACTGTGTACATGTGTGTTTTAAGTCAGTGTGTACTAACATATCCCTAAGTGATCTAGTACGTCGTTTGGCGAGGCAGGGAAAGACTTCACAGCCAGGAATTTCTTTCAGAATATACCAATGGCGTCTTGTTATTTTTTCAATTTTGGCTGTCATATAGTTGTACTCAAAGGAAACATAAATCCTCCTATGACTCTTGTTGGTATCAGAGTGGGTTTTTATTTTTTATTTTTTTATAAGATATTTATTAAGATTTTCAGAAAAATTACAAAAAAAAGGAAAAAAGAAAAATACAAAATAAAAATAGTTAAAAAACAGTTCAATCTTTCTATCACATATTTTTCATTTGCTTATTTCCCGGACCCCCTCACACCTTCCTTTTCTGTATTCCAGTTCCAATTGTTAATTCAGCAAATCCCTCCCCTCTTCATTCATCTTAATCTTCAATTTTTAAATATAACATTATTATTTTTTTACCTATTAATAACCATTTTCTCATATTCCCTTATAGCATTACAGCAAAAGACCACTTAATTTCTATCCACCATCATTCTAACATTCATTAATTTTACAGTGTTTCTGTAAATAGTCTTTAAACTTTTTCCAATCTTCTTCCACCAACTCTTCTCCCTGGTCTCGGATTCTGCCAGTCATTTCTGCCAGTTCCATATAGTCCATCACCTTCATCTGCCATTCTTCCAGGGTTGGTAGATCTTGTGTCTTCCAGTACTTTGCGATGAGTATTCTTGCTGCTGTTGTGGCGTACATAAAGAAAGTTCTATCCTTCTTTGGCACCATGCCCAGGAGAAAGGCCTCTGGCAACCTGCACATAATTCTGCTTAATTGGTTGCCATCAATTTGATTTAATTAATTTTTATAATGAAATATTTTTAGATTGTGTGATTATTTGACTGATTATTTGATTGTTGTTAGCTGCCCTGAGCCCGGCTTTGGCTGGGGAGGGCGGGATATAAATAAAATTTATTATTATTATTATTATTATTCAGGAAGGTATATTTAAATACCTTTTTCATTTCATTATAAATCATCTCCCAGAAAGCCTTAATCCTTGGGCACGTCCACCAAAGGTGAAAAAATGTACCTTCAGTTTCTTTACATTTCCAACATTTATTATCGGGCAAATGATAGATTTTTGCAAGCTTGACTGGGGTCATGTACCACCTGTATATCATTTTCATAATATTCTCTCTTAGGGCATTATATGCCGTAAATTTCATACCTGTGGTCCACAACTGTTCCCAGTCAGCAAACATAATACTATGTCCAACATCTTGTGCCCATTTAATCATGGCAGATTTCACAGTTTCATCCTGAGTATTCCATCTCAACAGCAAGTTATACATCTTTGACAAAGTCTTAGTTTTAGGTTCTAACAGTTCTGTTTCTAATTTTGATTTTTCCACCTGGAAGCCAATTTTCTTATCCAAGTTATATGCCTCCATTATCTGATAGTAGTGAAGCCAGTCTCGCATTTTATCTTTTAATTTCTCAAAACTCTGCAATTTCAATTTATCTCCTTCTTGTTCCAAAATTTCCCAATATTTTGGCCATTTGACCTCCATATTAAGTTTTTTCTGAGCCCTCGCCTCCATTGGTGATAGCCACCTTGGGGGTTTGTTTTCAAGTAAGTCTTTATATCTTATCCAGACATTAAACAATGCTCTTCTGACAATATGGTTTTTAAATACTTTATGTGCTTTAACCTTGTGCCACCCAAAAACATTGTTAAAACCTTCTAGATCCAAAATGTCTGTGTTCTCAAGAAGCAGCCATTCTTTCAGCCAGCAAAATGCTGCTGACTCATAGTAAAGTTTAAGGTCTGGCAGGGCAAATCCACCTCTGTCCTTTGCATCAGTTAATATTTTAAATTTTATTCTGGGCTTCTTGCCCTGCCAGACAAATCTAGAAATGTCTCTCTGCCACTTCTTGAAACAGTCCATTTTGTCCAAAATTTGCAATGATGAAACAAAAACAACATTCTTGGCAATACATTCATCTTTATAACAGCAATTCGACCTAACAAAGAAAGCTTCAAGTTTGACCATATCTCTAAGTCCTTTTTCACTTCTGACCAACATTTCTCATAATTGTCTTTAAATAAGTTCAATTCAATTCAAAATCCTTTATTAGGCATAACACACCACACATTAACAAACAAACATCATATACAGACTGTATAAAATACGGGCTCAGCGAACACAATTTATCCTAGTCCTATTCTTAACTCCAAGAAATGAATCGATGTACAAAGATAATATAATACAACACAGCAACATCACCTACCATTAAAACCACTAAGTCTCTTTATCATGGCCCATTCTTTCTTCATGGACAGCACTTAAAAATCTTTAAATAAGTTTAAATTCTTAGCGGTCATATTCACCCTCAGGCAGGGGCGCCGACTTATAAAAAATATTGGGGGGGGGGCCATACCGGGGTCCTGCCGCTGGTTCGCTCGGGTAGCCGGGAGAACGCAGTTCGAGGTGGCGGTGTTGGGGAGAGACCCTCGCTCAGGGCGCCACGAGACTTGGCGGCCGGCGGCCTATCTGGGGGGTTTTGGAGCGTATTTTGGCGGAGCGATTGGGGAGGAGGGGGCTTGTTGCCGGATTCTTCAGCTGGGCCGGAGATCCGCTGCTGGGGGGTCCCTGGGCCGAGTTGTGAGCACGGCCTGCTGAAGGGAGATCCAGCCGATTGCGCGACGGGGACGGCCGGGGCTCTCCGGCTAGGGCGCGCGGCTGGCTGGCTGGCTGGCTGGCTGGCGAGGGAGCAGGTGGGGAGGAGGCGGGGGTCCTGATACAGTCGGGGGCGGAGGCAGACGGGGCCGAGGGGCGAAGAGGGCAGGCGGGGACGGGGCGCTTGCTCAGGAGCTCAGCTAACCTGTCCCAAGAGACATAGCCTAAGTACTCCTTCCTTCCTTCCTTCCTTCCTTCCTTCCTTCCTTCCTTCCTTCCTTCCTTCCTTCCTTCCTTCCTTCCTTCCTTCCTTCCTTCCTGTTTTTTCCCCTCCCTCTTTCCACTGCTCCCCTCTTTCTTTCTTTCTTTCTTTCTTTCTTTCTTTCTTTCTTTCTTTCTTTCTTTCTTTCTTTCCTTCCTTCCTTCCTTCCTTCCTTCCTTCCTTCCTTCCTTCCTTCCTTCCTTCCTTCGTCTCATTCCTTCTTATTTCATTCATTTTCTTCCATTCCTCCAACCCTTCGATGCTCCTTCCTTCCTCCCTTCCTATTTCATTCCTTTCTTTCCTTTCCTGCAACCCTTCCCTGCTTTTTCTTTCCTTCCTTCCTTCGTCTAATTGCTCCTTATTTCATTCATTTTCTTTCTTTCCTTCCTTCCTTCCTTCCTTCCTTCCTTCCTTCCTTCCTTCCTTCCTTCCTTCCTTCCTTTTCCACCCCCTCCCTCAATCTCACCCTCCCTCCCTCCCTTCCTTTTTCCTTCCTTTCTTCCTTTCTTTGCTCCAACCCTTTCCTTCCTTCCTTTCTTCTCATTGCTTCCTGTTTCATTCATTCCTTTCCTTTCCTCCAACCCTTCCCTGCTCTTTCTTTCTTTCCCTTCTTCCTTCCCTCTCTCTCTTTCCCTCCCTCCTTCCTTCCTTTTCCACCCCTCCCTCAATCTCACCCCTCTCTCTCTCTCTCCCTTCCTTCCTTCCTTCCTTCCTTCCTTCCTTCCTTCCTTCCTTCCTTCCTTTCCTCCAACCCTTTCCATCCTTCCTTCTTCTCGTTGCTTCCTGTTTCATTCATTTCTTTCCTTTCCTCCAACCCTTCCTTCCTTCCTTCCTTCCCCCACCCCTCCTCCCTCCCCCTCTCTCAATCTCACCCCTATCCCTCCCTCCTTCCTTCTCGCCTTCCCCACAGATTCACACTCTCCCCCCCTCACCGCCCGCCCTACAGCCCAGCTGAAACTCTCGCTCACCCTCCAGCCGCAATTGATTTTATATCGCTATTCTCCCTTACTCCCCGCTGCTGCTGCCGCCTCTCCCCTCACCCCCCGCTCCCCCCCGCCCACCTCCCAGCACATGCCTTTCCCTGTGGTGTGTGTGAGAGAGAGAGAGAGAAAGGGGGGAGAGGGAGAGAGAAAGAAAGAAAGGGGGCACACACCCTTGTTGATGCCTTCTATACACTGAGAGGCAGAAATCACATTCATAATAGGAACCAGAGAAGCCACACTGAGGCTAGCAGGTGGGCGCTCGTTAGGAGCACGCTGGGCAGGTTGTGTGTGTGTGTGTTTGGGGGTGGTGTCGGTGGAGAGGGGGGGTGGACAGACCGTAGCTGGGCGCCGTGACATCAAGGCGAGAGGGAAGCTGAGCCGAGGAGCAGAGCTGCGCGATCGGCGGCGGCGCTCTGCTGGAGGGGCGCCCAAGATTATTGGGGGGGCAGAGCCCCCCCAAACGAATTTTTGAGGGGGATCGGGCCCCCTCAGGCCCCATGGAGTCGGCGCCTATGCCCTCAGGTATTTTACTTTCTTGACTAATGTTAAACCTGTCTCCTTCTGAAACCTCTCTTTCTCAATCGGTGTTAAATTTTTCTCAAGCACCTTAGTTTTTAACTTATTCAGCTTAAATCCTGCCACATGACCAAATTCCTGAACCAATTCTAATACTCTTTTAGTACTAGATTCTGGCTCCTGTAACGTCAATACTAAGTCATCTGCAAAAGCTTTCAATTTGTACTGTTTAGCTCCGACCTGTATACCCTTGATCAAACGGTCCCTTCTAATCATGTTTAGCAAAACCTCCAGGACCGAAATGAAAAGCAATGGGGAAATTGGACAGCCTTGTCGTGTCCCTTTTTCTATCTTAAATCCCTCTGTTACCACATTGTTAACTATTAGTTTGGCCTTTTGCTCTGAATAAATTGCACCTATACCATTTTCAAACCCTTGGCCAACCCCCTCCAAAATTTCATTACAAACCTCCTTTAGTGGTTGTATTATCCAGTCCTTCAAAGATCTATAATATTTTGAGGTTAAACCATCTGGCCCTGGAGCTTTGCCCAACTGCATATTCTGAATGGCACCTTCCCAGAGTGGGTTTTTAAAAGTGTTGACCTATCTAGCATTGTAGTTCTCTGCATTGCAGCAGAGACTACTGTGCATGCGATGTTGATTTTGGCATTATAAGAAGCTGTATCTAATTTTTGAAAAGTAGTTTCGAGTAGATAGCTTTGCAATTGTTACTATATGGCCTATTACGCTTATGTATCTAAACTTCCAAGCTGCAAATCACGACTCAGAGTTCAAGGGCCAATGGCAGAGGCCCAAATCCTGAAATGTTCTGTGATTGGACATCATTTATCAAATCAATTTATCTAATTATCACAGGAGCTCAGAATCCTTAGTCCAGGCTCAAGCTCAGGCAAAGACAGACCACTGAATACATAACAGTGAAAATATATTATTCCTTTCCACTTGGGATAATCTTGCCATAAATGCCCAAAACTAGCCTGACTAAGGAGTGGTGGAGAGGTATACTTCTGAATATTCAATAATTCCATAACACTTGCAGTATCAGATTGAGGCCTGCTGTTTCACATCAACAAGCTGAATTGATTTACTCCATGACTTTATACTTTCCTTAATGGTAAATATTAAGTAGGGTAGACAAATTGCAACACTGAGCTATTGTAGTTCCCATGCCAATATTGCAGTTCCCCATTTAAAATTCCTTCTTGCTCCCTGTCAGTGGAGGCTCATCCTTAAGGGGGACTGGGGCACTGCTCCACCAAGCTCAATTGCTTCTCTGCTGTCCTCCAACAGCCTGCTTCTTTCTTATATCCTCTCTAGGGTTGGCATGAGCAGTGAGCTCTTTCCTCCTCAGTCTCAGGCTGCCTTTGCAGAACTCAACGAGGGGAGAGGGGCATGCCCCACATGCCCCTGTCCAGGGGAGGAGAGGGGCAGGGAAGCTGCTGCTCAGGCTCCTTGAGTGCGCCAGGTCAGACGTGACCCGGAGGCGGAGCTGCTGCTGTGACTGGGAGCGAGGTGCACTGCGGCCACCCACCCTCCTGCTCTCTTCCCTGGGTCAGGCCTAACATAAGGACAGAACTCTGGCCAGCAGAAGCACAGCAGCTTAGGTCAGCTCCTTCTCACACAGAGCCAGGCACCAATGAGGGAGCCTGCTTTGGGGGCACCTGTTTGTGCCCCCTGCCACAAATTTGTGCCCCCACGGCCCACACATGCTACACTGTAGTTGGCTTCATCCATGGGCGTAGCCAGCATTTTTGTTAGTGGGGGCAGGCCTTTTGTTAGGGGGTCAGAACCTCAGTTAGCTATGTATTTTTATTTATTTTTATTTAGTAGGCCCCCCTTGGCCACATCCATGGCTCCATCTATCATAACATTTTGGAAATGCCCTGACCCACCCACCCCAACACTGATGTTGATTTTCTGAGATATCAGGCGCTCAAGCACAAGTCAAACATAAAGAATCGCTGCTGTTTCTTTTTGTGTAGCCTGTTTAGGCTGGAAATTTGCCTCAGTTTTTTATTCTCTAAGGAAGGTTCTGTAAAGTGCAGGATAATGTAGTAGCTCACAGCATGGCAGGATCACTTAGTTGGGGACATGGGCATAGCCAGGGGGTGAAGTGGCCACCCCTAAATCAAGTAAATAAATAAAAATACAGAGAGTCTGATATTCCAGATGCAATCACACTTCTTCCTTAGGGCAGCCTCCTATTCATTTATTTCTTGTTGAAAGATAAAGAAGTGTTTTGCAGAAACCAGCAACAACTTTATATATCAAGAAGACACATGTAGTTCATAGTAACTGTCTTTCAGGGCAGTTTGTCTAGGAACAAAAGCAACTGTTGCTATGAACACTGACTAGTCACTAGAATAATAAGATGAAAGCTGGAGGTGGGGTTCGGGGTGGGGTTAGTCTTTCTTTAAACAAACATGTAAGTATGGATGCTAAGCAGAAGAAGAAGTAAGACAAGCGTTTCTGTGGGGGAGGGAGTTTATTGATTGCTCAGATATAAGACTCACAACATCATTTTATAACCAAAGAAAGTGCCTTTATGTGACCATTAAAACAAATCAACTGGAATTATATTCACAGAAAGCCTTTAGCAGAATCATTTCCTGTCCTCGGAATCCAGCTGGAAGTGTTGGGCGAGCCGACTGCATAATCAAAAAAGCCAGTAAGTTACTGTGAGACAAACAGAGGAAGCTGTGTTCCTTTTCAAATCTGTCTGTCAACAGTCACACACACCAAGCAAAAGCCACCCATAACAGACGTTTTCCTTGATAAATGGGAGAATTGTCTGATAATCAACAACCATATAATTTTATCCAGTAGTATTAGTTTGATCTGACGGAAACTGCACATTTCCCAAGAAGCACTGAAAGAACGCTTCATTTAACTACAAACCCCCAAATCTGGGATCCCATCAAAACTGATGCTTGGCAAAAGTTTTGCAGCAAAACCCCAACATTTTGTAACACCCCACAAACAGAGTAATTGATACATCAAACTGGGGTGCATAATTAATATCCAAAACCAAACATTGTCCAATTCACTCCACACTGGTGCCAAAGTCTGGCAAAAGTTTTG
Source organism: Podarcis bocagei (assembly GCF_964188305.1). NCBI lineage: Eukaryota > Metazoa > Chordata > Lepidosauria > Squamata > Lacertidae > Podarcis > Podarcis bocagei. The sequence goes on from NC_138131.1 coordinate 37,174,428, forward strand.
TAGCATTTTGCAGCACCCCACAAACCAAGTAACTGACAGGGGTCATGAGGTCACCCAAAAACCCAATGTCGTCTGACTCACTCCAAATCAGGGCCAAAGTCTGGCAAAATGTTTACAGTAAAAACCACACATTTTGCAGTGCCCCACAAAGGGAGTGGTTCCTAGCACATCAGGAGGAAGAGTCCAGACAACCAAAAGTGGATAAATAGGTTGTATTTATTAAATATAACAACTTGAGGATCAGCAAAACTAGTCAGATTTGACCAATGAAACCAAATCAAATTAAGTCTGGGCAGGTGTGCTTGTTCACCTCCACCCACAAACACACAAGTGCTCAAACAGAGCTCTTTGCAGATCCTTAAGAATCATGTCACAACCCAAATCAGAAAGATGCATACCACCAGGTCTATACAACTGTGGGGCACAGAACATAATTCTGCCATGAGGGATATAAGCACCCACATTCTCAAACACAAACATCATTGTAGAATGATTAGCTTTATGTCTTGCCCATCCACCTTCTTAGGAAGGCTGCCCCCACTCCATAAGCACCTCTACAACATTCCAAACCAAACTATGATAAACTCAGGGATGAGGAAGCACAGCTGATATTTAGTGATCTCAACTGAATTTACCTCACCAGATTGTTATCCCCAAGATGGATGACCAGAATATCAGGATTAGGGTTAGGGAGGGGATAGGTGGACGTTCAGGGTTAGGGTTAGTGCCTGGGTTTTTTTTTTTTTCATGCTTTTTAAGCTTCTAATGATATTGCTTCATTTTTATGAGACTCGATAATTCCAAAAAGTAAGCAAACTACCTGAAACGTAGCAAAACTAAGAGAAATGTGAAAACCAAAAGTGAGATACCAGAAACCCAAGAAGGAAGGAATTCATGAAAAAGGAAAATTGCCAGACAGAGACTTCAATCAAATCATTACCAAATTCACCAGAATCCCAAAACCAATTGAAAAGAAGCAGATTTATAACTTTGTAATCAACTTTGCATAGCCTCCCCTCTCCCACGAAGTGTTGCTATCTTTCCTTTCCGGGGATTTCTGTTTGTCGTTGGCTGTGGACTACCATGGACGCTCAACGGAGTATAAATCAATTTTACAACGGCTAAGAGTACTTCTGCTGACTCACGTGCTCTGACATTTTCTTAGACCAACATTTTCCTGGTTTGAGGAACGGAAATGGATTGTATAAGACTGACATAGACTGACATAGATTGAGAAGAGGGTTGGAAATTGCAGAGAGGGAGTGACTCAAACAGCGACATCAGCTGGTGAATAAAAATTTTGCACTCTTTCGAAAAAGATGTTCCTCTAACAAGACTTATAAGATCAATTACAGGGATTTTTGCAAGATCAGCAACTAGTGAAGATACCAAAGCACTGCATCATAATCTGCTGAAAGAGAAAAGGTTTCATAAAATTTTATAGACCTTATACCCCATTACTGGAATAGCATTCCTGTTGCCTCTGGAAGAGTAACATCTAGAGAGAATAGTACCTAATATTATTGCATTGTACATTATTAATTGAAAATACTCACCAGCTCCTTTCTTATTATTTATATATACTTTTCATATTTTCTTCCCCCTCTTTATTCCTTTACAAATTATAAATTATAAATAGCATTATTATTATTATTACTTTCTCTTGCTTTATTTCTCTCTTACCCTCCCATCTTTTCTTTGTTTCTTTCTTTTGTAAATTTTTTTGGGGGTATTTTTTGTTTTGTTTTGTTTCTCTGTTTCACTTCTGTTGTTTTTCTGGTTGTGTTTTTGTGTGGTTTTGTCTTGTGTGTGTTTTTTGTTTTTTGTTGCTGTTTTTTCTGTTTTTATTTGCTTTGCCTTTTGCCATCTATTGGTAGCTAATGCAGCTGATATTAGCATCAGATGTCATTAGTTTTGTTGTAAGGTGCTGATTAACTGAACCGCTAACCTGTTTAAAGATTTGTATATATGATCTATCACCCTGAATGAGTAAGTGAACGCAAGGATTGCAATCATTTATTATATTTATTTGAGCTGATGAATTTGTGATAGTTCTGTATTGATGACTGGCTGTCACTAATTAGATAATTGTCCATAATCAATTTTAAATATATTTAGTGAAACTGGTGAATATAAAGAATTAGTGGATACATAGGCCAGAGATTATTATCAGATTGGTAAAACTGTCGTGATTGCATTAAGAAAGATTGAATTTAATTGACATTCATTAATTATCACATTGGAAATATTGTCACGATTGCATTAAGATTGAATTTTATTGATATTCAGTCTGTAAGACAGAAAGAAAGAGAACAAATTACCTTGTGAGCTAATTGAATTTCTTAGTGATGTCTGGTAAAAAAACAACTGTGTCAGGTTCTGTGGCAGTTTCAGTCTCACAAAACAGGAGAACTTCTGTAATTGACATGGATCAACCACTAGATATGAGAGAATTAATTTTAAGTTTGAAGAAAGATATCCAAGATTTAAAAAATAATGTAAATGAAAAGGCAAAAGCAACAGAAGAAAAATTTATTTCAATGGGTGTTAAAATAGATGAAAATGTGAAAATAACAGCTGAGTTATCAACTTAGGTCAACAATTTAGTACAAAAAAATTCAGAACTGACGAAAATAGTGCTAGACCTTAAAGGTAAAACACAGAACCTAGAGGAAGCTCAGAAAAAATTACAAAATGAAAATAGAGAGTCGAAAAGGGAATGTGATAAGATAAGGAAAGAAACAGCAGATCTGAAAGCGCAGCAGGATTCAACTCTGGACTCTGTTGCGATGTTGCAAATGCAGAGAAGGGAGAATACCCTAAGATTCAGAGGACTAACAGAGGACGCAGAAGAAATAACTGGGGGAAAAAAACTCAAAAGAGCTAGCAGCTTGGTTAGACCTAGAAGAAGCAGAAGTAGCACAAAAAATAGAAAAAGCATTCAGAGTCAAATCTAATGCAGCAAAAGCAAATAACTGTCCGGCTGACTGTTTAGTCTCTTTTAACTCTTTAAAGGAAAAGAAGAAAAGGTTAAAAGGTGGCAACTTAATGAGAGTATGTTAAATGATGAAAAAACTGTACAGAAGGCCAAGCAAATCTTAGAATAATATTTTAAGTTTATTTAAATCAAGGAGTAGATCTAGAGAAAGTTTGGGACGCGGGTAAAGCCGTCATAAGAGGCTTCTTTATCCAACAAAACGCATTCCAAAGGAAAATAAAGGAGGAGAAGAAAATGGAGATCTGGGAGGAAATTAGAAAAAAGGAAAGGACCCTTTCCCAAAAACCAGATGATGAACTAATTAAGCAAAGTATAAAAATTTTACAGATGCAATTCTCCATGATAATAAACGAAGAGATAGAATGGAAGATAAAATGGTTGAGACATAGAAATTTTGAGTTTGCAAATAAACTTGGCAAACTTCTGGCCCGGCAATTAAAGAAGAAAAAGGAAGATAGAATTATCAATAAAATTAAAACTGAAGACAAATGGATCCAAGAACCGAAGGAAATTAGTAAAAACTTTGCTAGTTTTTTTGGGAAAACTATATAAAGAAGGTCCAGAGACTCTAGAGAAAATAATTGATTATTTGGGCAAAAATAAACTACCTAACCTAAGGAAAAAATTGAAATTTTGAACTCACCAATAACAGCTATGGAGGTGCAACAAGCTATACAGAGATCAAAATTAGGAAAGGCCCAGATGGTCTCCCAGCTAATTACTATAAAAAGTTAGAACAAGCATTATTTCTTCCCATGAAAGACCTAATGAAAGCTACCGAAAACCTGGAAGGACAGCTTTATTACTCTTATCCACCAACAGGGAACAGATGCCTCAAACATGGCCAATTACAGACCCATTGCACTGCTAAATAACGATTACAAGATATTTGCAGACATTCTTGCAAATAGATTAAAAATTGTGCCGAAAGAGATAATTCATAAAGATCAAACCAGATTTCTTCCCGGACGATTTATGCAATCCAATATTAGATGTGTGTCAGGGAACTGCAGGCAGCGAGGGAGGAAAGAATTAGAGGATACAGGGAACGATCTCCACTGCTCAGTACTGAGTCCTCCTCAGAAGACAGAGAAGAGGATGAGTCTGGGGAGGAAGGGGTGCTTCAGAGAGATGGGGATCCACGTCACAGGGGGAAACGGAAGGGGCTGAGCCGTTGGCTCTGTTGGTCTCGAGGGAGGGGTCACTTTGTTTATTCGGCATGTAATCTTGTCTGAAGAAAATAAAGAAAGGAATTTATGGCTGGCTGCCGGGAGTGTTTTTCTGCTAAGTGCAGCAACGTGTGCAGCTGGCAAGCTGACAATGTGTGATTAATGTATTAGAATATTTGGATATTAACATTGATAAACCAGCAGCTATTATGTTGGTGGACGCTGAAAAAGCTTTTGACAACGTGTCCTGAAAGTTTATGAAAAAATTAATGGAAGAAATCAGACTGGGAGAAAATATTTGTAAAGGAATAAATGCCATCTATTCAGAACAATATGCAAAATTAATCATCAACGGAAGAATTACTGAGGAGTGCAAAATAAACAAGGGAACCAGACAGGGCTGCCCACTGTCACCACTGATATTTATCTTGGTGATGGAAGTCTTGAACAATCAGGTAAGAAAGGATCAGCTTGTTAAAGGCATCACTCTGGGAAACAAAACATATAAAATTAAAGCTTTTGCGGATGATTTACTTGTTATGACTGAAAACCCTAAAGAAAGTCTGAAAAGAGTGCTGGAATTGATTAAAGAATTTGGAGAAGTGGCAGGCTTTAAGCTGAATATAACAAAAACAAAAATGCTTGTTAAAAATGTAACCACGGAAGAAAAGGATGACTTAGAAAAAATATTGGGCCTTAAAATCTCCTCAAAAGCGAAATACTTGGTGTCAGGGGTTCAGGAGCAGAGGCACAGGAAAGGGAGGAAACAGAGAGCGAGGGGGAGGAATCCGAAGGTAAAATGAGCGATGACAGCGGCCCGAGATCTCCGAGTCTTTCCAGTGAGTCGGAAGATTCACAGAAAGGGGCGCCAGTGGTCAGAGCAAGGGGGCGCCTAGGGGGACACCCCAGGTAGAAGGGACCAGAGGGGACTCAGAGAGCAGCAGTTGGAAATCGGGACCAGCTTCCCCACCAGAGCGCAGTAGGGGGGAGGGGTCCCAGGTATCGGGATCTGGCGGCTCGCCGCAAGCGGGAGGGCAGGAGTTAGGATTGGCCACACCTCCATCGGGGAGCGAGGAAACGGTCAAGAGGAAGGTTGAAGGCTGCGCGCGCGCGCCAAGTTCAAATGCACAGGAAGGCGGCACAGTAAGCAGCCCGGATAGGGAGCCAGGTCCTAAAGCCCGCCGCAAGGAGGGAGAAGAGTCGGGGGGGTCAGCGTCAGAAGAGTCCAGGAAGGAAGAGACCACGGGGGGTAGAGGGACCCAGAGGAGAAAGGAAAGACGGAAGAGGTGGAGTAAGGCTAGAGTATTAAGTTGGTGTACAGGAGGCGGAGACTCAGACGGAGCTTCGCCGGTCTAGCTTCTAAGACGTAGAGCTGCGCGCTGCGGCTTGAAAATGGAAACTGTAACTCAATAAAGAAGTTTGTACAATACTGCCGGCTAGCGTGGTCCTCTGTGAGCTGGGACCTGGAAGCGGCTCTGACAGTAAGCTCCGTCCCAAGATTTTGCACCAAAAGCCTCGCAGCGTGAGTGGGCGCAGCGAGGCGTGGAGATTGGTGCTTCGCAAGCTCACGAAAGTCGGAAGAGATGAATACTGAACAGCAGATAGCAGCCCTGCAAAATACAGTGTCACATCTAAACACCGAGATACTAGCCTCCAGGAAGAGGGAGGAGGAAGCGGCTGCCGCCTACAAGGATCTCCAAGTCAGGTTGGAAGTGCTTACTAAGCAGGGGCAACCGGGACCCAAATCGGAGGGAATTGGGCTGGGGAGAAGAGGAGGCAGCCTTGTATCTCATTTCGATGGGAATTTACAGCAGTACCCCAACTTCCGAGCAGATGTGCAGTTTGCGCTGCAACTGCTGGATAAAGACTTTAGAGATGAGCAAGAGAAGGTGGGGTTTATTTTATCCCATCTGCATGGAGACGCTAAAGCGTGGCTGCGCAATCTATGGAGAGATAAGGATCCGGCGCTCCGAAGTGCGGATGCCTTCATTAAAGCGATGGATTCGTGTTTTCTATCAAATATAGACGTTGATATCGCCAGAAAAGAGATACATGGGCTGAAACAAGGGAGGGCCAGTGTGAGGCAGTATCATTCCCGCTTTTTTGCACTGGTCAGTGCCCTGGAATGGGACAAGGATTCAGCTCCAGTCAGAGACCTGTTCTGGGAAGGGTTGAACAGTGCGGTAAAAGACGAAATTGCGAGGGGGGAGAGGCCCCGGAGCACTCAGGAGATCGTTCAGAGGGCGCTGACGATTGGAGTGCGTCTAGAAGAACGTCCATGGAGCAGAGATGAAGGGCGTGGAGGACGCAAGTCGGCGAGAGCGCCTTCCTTCTTTCCCAGGGATGCAGCGCGTGCGCTCTCCACGCCTCCGCCAGGAGGAGGAGGGGAACCTATGGAGGTTGGAGGTGCCAGGGCTCAGTCAGCAACCAGAGCCCTAGCACCGGGAGCAGTCAAGGCGAAGCCTCCTAGAGGGAACAGGAAGTGCTACCTCTGTGACAGTCCTCAGCACATGGCGAAAGAGTGTCCCCAGAGGCTCCACAAGCACACTGCAGCCTCCGTGACGGTAACAGAAGCAACTCAGCAGAGAGAACCACAGCAGGGAAACGACGGAGTCTGGCTGGAAACAGAGGCACTGGGGCCCAGCCAGACGAGTCAGTGAAGCAGTCCCCAGGGATGTTGCAGCCCACAGACCCCCTCCCGCCCAAACCAGTAGTGCAGCTCACCGCATCGCTCCAGCTACCCAACGGACTTACAATGGAAGTGCCAATTACCATTGACTCTGGTAGCAACGCGGATTTTATAGGGCAGGATTTCATCGAGCAGCACAAGATAACGCTACTGCCAGCCACGCTGCCCCTGAAGGTTGTCACGGTGGATGGCAGAGAATTGCTAGGGGGGCGAGTGGTGAAGCAAACGCCACCGATGGTGATGCAAATTGGAAATCACAGGGAAGTCATCAGCTTTAATGTCACCCAACTGTCGGACACGCCTGTAGTATTGGGCATGAGTTGGCTGGACAGGCACAGTCCGACGTTGGCTTGGTACCAGCGGCAACTAACTTTCGGCTCCTCTTACTGTGCAGAACACTGCATCCTACCCAGACTGGAGGGGGAAGAAGAGGACGCACAGCTGCAATTGGGCACGCTGCAAGCAGTGCCCCACAAGTACGCAGAATTTTTGGAGGTTTTCTGCGAGAAGGAAGCGGACAAGCTACCTCCACACAGGCCCTATGACTGCAAGATTGACCTTCTGCCAGGGGCGACGCTGCCGACAGGGAACCTGTATTCCATGTCTGAAGATGAACTACAGGAACTCAGGGAGTTCATAGATCATAATTTGAAGCGCGGGTTCATCCGGGAGTCCCAGGCAGTGGGGGGCAGTCCCGTATTCTTTGTGAAGAAGAAGGACACGCCCCCAAAAAGGCTGGTGGTGGACTATCGCATTTTGAACTCGAAAACCAAGCCCACGGCTTTCCCCATGCCCAAGATCGACGACCTCCTCGCGACGGTGCGCAAAGGACGCGTGTTCACCAAGTTGGATCTGCAAGGGGCGTACAATCTTATTCGCATACGGGAGGGCGACGAGTGGAAGACGGCCATGTTCACGCCCCTGGGCACCTACGAATACAGAGTTATGCCCTTTGGATTACAAAATGGCTCCCACTGTTTTCAAGCTTTCATGCATCACGTGTTAGCGGGGCTCCTCTATAAGAAGTGTGTCTGCTTCCTGGACGACATCCTGATATTTTCAGAATCGCAGGAGGTTCACGACAGAGACGTCAAGGAAGTTCTGCAAAGGCTACAGGAGCATAGACTGTACGCCAAGCTGGAGAAGTGTCAGTTCGACATGACGGAGGTGGATTTCCTGGGCTACAAATTGTCAGACAAGGGGCTCGCCATGGACAGCGCCAAGGTTCGCGCAGTGTTGGACTGGAAGAGCCCGCGCAACCGGAAGGAGGTCCAGCGGTTTGTCGGCTTTGCTAACTTCTATCGAAAGTTCATCAAGGGGTTCGCGATGCAGACGGCGGCCATTACCGACACGCTCAGCTCCAAGAAGAAGAAGTTCATCTGGACGGAGCAGGCGGAGCAGTCCTTTCAGAAACTCAAGCGTCTCTTCTCGTCCGAAGAGCAGCTGCTGCATGTAAATCCTAGCAAACCGATGAGGGTTGAGACAGACGCCTCAGACAGGGCCGTGGGAGCAGTCCTGTTGCAGCAAGATCCACATGGGGATTGGAGGCCGTGCGCCTTCTACTCCAGGAAGCTCAGCAATTCGGAGCAGAACTACACCATCTGGGACAGGGAGTTGCTTGCCATTCATGCAGCATTCAAGGCGTGGAGGCACTTCCTGATCGGAGCCAAACAGACAGTGCAGGTCCGCACGGACCATAAGAATCTGGAGTACTGGCGCATGGCGAGGTTCCTGAACCAGAGGCACTTACGTTGGGCGGAGTTCTTTGCGGACTTCAACTTCAGGATAGAGTACGTCCCAGGTGACACCAACATCATGGCGGATGCACTGTCCAGGAAGCCGCAATACCTCGAGGAGGCAACGCCAGCGGCGGCCAAGCACATTTTCGCACCAGAAACGTGGGCGTGCGCTTCGGCAACCGTCGACCTGGATGCGGTACGTCGCGCGCTGCAGGACGACTCTTTCGCACGAGCGAAGATGGAGGAGGTGCACAGGGGCACGGCGAAGGGCGGCGAGTTCCAGATACGCGAAGGGTTGCTCATGCGCAAAGGGGCCCTCTACGTGCCGGGAGACGAACTCCGCGCTAAGGTACTGCAGCAGTTGCACGACGCACCCACCGCCGGGCACTTTGGCACAGAGAAGACGATAGAATTAGTCGCCAGAGACTTCTGGTGGCCCAAGATGCGGGGGGAAGTCGCGGATTACGTCGCGAGGTGCGACACCTGCCAGAGGGCTAAGCCAGTGCACAAACCGCCGGCGGGACTGCTGGAACCGCTGCAAACTCCGCTCGAACCGTGGGAGAGAGTGGCCCTGGACTTTGTCACGGATCTGCCCAGCTCGAGGGGAAAGACAGCAGTGCTAGTGGTGGTGGACTTGTTAACCAAAATGGCACATTTCATTCCGTGTGCGAAGGTGGCCACGGCGGAACAGACAGCCAAACTGTTCATAGATCACGTGTTCAAGGTTCACGGTCTGCCACGGTCTATACTGTCCGACCGGGAGCGGCAGTTCATCTCGAACTTCTGGCAGAAGCTGATGGGCATCCTGAACGTCAAGATCAACCTAGCGTCGGCGAGACACCCGCAGACCAACGGGCAAGCGGAGCGGGTCAATGCCATCATGCAGCAGTACCTGAGATGTTACGCAAATCAGCAGCCTGCAACGTGGGTGGACTACCTGCCACTCGCCGAGTTCGTCTACAACAACACGAAGCACGTGTCCACGGGGGTGACGCCGTTCTTCGCCAACAATGGGAGGCATCCCAGAACCTTCCCAGGATTAGAGAGAGTGGGGGAGGGGGAGCCACAGACAGCGGACGCCTTCGCGTCAGAGTTGCAGGAGGTCCACGAACAGCTTCGAAGGCAGTTAGAGCTAGCTAAGCACGCATACAAACTGCAGGCTGACAGACACAGGAGGGTTGGGGAAGAAATACAGGTGGGAGACTGGGTTTGGTTGGCAGCCCAGGCAGTGCCGGCCAGATCGTTAGCGAAAAAGAAGCTCGGCCATAAGCAGCTAGGGCCCTACCAAGTCGAGGCACAGGTCAACCCGGTGGCTTTCCGGCTGACACTTCCGGAGGGATCCAGGATGCATCCGGTTTTCCATAGATCAGTGCTCACTCCCTACAAGGCACCGCACAGATTTCAGGAGCCAGGGACGGCACCAAGCCCGCTCAGGGAAAGGACCACGCAGGGGGGGTCACCAGAGGGGGAGCCCATCAACGAGGTCACAGAGATTTTAGACTCAAGATGGGGGGAAGACGGAGTGGAATACCTTCTCGCCAGAGAAGGCACCCCAGTCAGTGCCAACAGCTGGGTGCCGGGCTACGCTTTGGAAGAACCTCTGCTAAAAGACGAGTTTCATGCCCTCTTCCCACACAGGCCCATGCCAGCCGAGTTTTTCGACGACTGGCTTTTCACACCCACGCTTTCAGCCAGCACGTTCCAGGGGTTCGACTCGGACGAGGAACCGACACTGAACACACGTTCCCCGGAGGGGTCACCCTCGGGATCTGCCTCAGAACCCTCGTATTGGTGGGATGACCGACCAGAGGAGCAGTGGCGCAGGAAGTGGCTGGAGGGTCCCGGGCGAGCAACGTCCCCAGAAGTGACCGAGGGAGAGACGGACATGGACGTGTTCGGGGAGGACCTTGGGTTCGAGCACGGCGGCACAGAGATGGAAGCAGAGGAGATCGATGTCGGCGAGTGCAAGGAGGAAGAGCCGGACTTATCCAGTTGGATGTACGCCACGGGGAATGAACTGTATCCGGCACTCACCCCCATATCAACGGAGCACCCAGCACCCACGCCTGAAGGAGGGGAGGGGGAAGGGGGGGCTTCGAGGGGGGATGGATGTCAGGGGTTCAGGAGCAGAGGCACAGGAAAGGGAGGAAACAGAGAGCGAGGGGGAGGAATCCGAAGGTAAAATGAGCGATGACAGCGGCCCGAGATCTCCAAGTCTTTCCAGTGAGTCGGAAGATTCACAGAAAGGGGCGCCAGTGGTCAGAGCAAGGGGGGCGCCTAGGGGGACACCCCAGGTAGAAGGGACCAGAGGGGACTCAGAGAGCAGCAGTTGGAAATCGGGACCAGCTTCCCCACCAGAGCGCAGTAGGGGGGAGGGGTCCCAGGTATCGGGATCTGGCGGCTCGCCGCAAGCGGGAGGGCAGGAGTTAGGATTGGCCACACCTCCATCGGGGAGCGAGGAAACAGTCAAGAGGAAGGTTGAAGGCTGCGCGCGCGCGCCAAGTTCAAATGCACAGGAAGGCGGCACAGTAAGCAGCCCGGACAGGGAGCCAGGTCCTAAAGCCCGCCGCAAGGAGGGAGAAGAGTCGGGGGGGTCAGCGTCAGAAGAGTCCAGGAAGGAAGAGACCACGGGGGGTAGAGGGACCCAGAGGAGAAAGGAAAGACGGAAGAGGTGGAGTAAGGCTAGAGTATTAAGTTGGTGTACAGGAGGCGGAGACTCAGACGGAGCTTTGCCGGTCTAGCTTCTAAGACGTAGAGCTGCGCGCTGCGGCTTGAAAATGGAAACTGTAACTCAATAAAGAAGTTTGTACAATACTGCCGGCTAGCGTGGTCCTCTGTGAGCTGGGACCTGGAAGCGGCTCTGACACTTGAGTATTTGGATCACCCCCAAGAACATAAACTTATTTCAGGATAATTACACCAAAACTTGGTTAGAGATTAGAAAAAACTTTGTAACCTGGAGTAAACTAAAATTAACATTTCTGGGTAGGATTTCCATTATAAAGATGAATGTGCTTCCAAAATTCATCTTTTTATTTCAAATGATTCCAATACTGGGTGAAGCAGGTTGTCTCAAGATATGGCAAATAGAAATTTCCAAATTCCTGTGGGAAGGGAAGAAACCTAGGATTAAACACCTGATCTTAATAGACATAAAAGAGAGAGGAGGCTTTTCTCTACCCGACCTAAAACTTTACTACGAGGCAGCCTGTTTCACCTGGCTAAAAGATTGGTGCACGTTGCAGGATTCGGACCTCCTGGAAGGTTTTGACAACTGTTGGGGATGGCACGCCTACCTGATATATGGAAAAGCGAAAATTCATTAAAAAATTACCAACCATATAATAAGAAAGTCACTCTTTGCTGTATGGGAAAAATATAAAGACCTGATGGAGCCTAAAGTCCCGTGGTGGACTTCTCCAATAGAAGCCATAGCAGTAAAACGGGAAAAAAACCCAGGAAAGCTGGCCAACATATAAAACACTTCTAAAAAATGGAGATTACCAAATAAAATTTAAAAACTTTGAGGAAATAAGAGAACACATCTCAGACTGGTTTCAATACCATCAGTTATTTGAAAAATTTAAATCTGACAAACAAAAGGGGTTCTCAACAGAAATTTCCCGATTCGAATCTGATCTGGTAAATTCTAAAAGAAAAACTCTTTCCAAAACTTATCGACTCCTCCTTGACTGGACAGTCAAGGAGGAGGAGGTAACAGTGGCAATGGTGAGGTGGTCCCAGAATTTTGGCCATTCAATAACCATGGCACAATGGGAAAATTTATGGAAGATCAATTGGAAATTCACAAATTGTTACACGATTAGAGAGAACTTTCAAAAAATGCAACATCGATGGTATTCTAACACCATGGAAACTTTCAAAAATGTATAAAAATGTGTCAAGTAATTGTTGGCAATGCGGGGACTCAGGAACATTCTACCATATGTGGTGGATATGTAGGAAAATACAGGTATTCTGGGAGAGTATACATGCAGAACTGCAAAAAAATGATAAAGATCTCTTTCAATAAAAAAACAGAGGCCTACCTCCTGGGAATAACAGATTTAGATATTCCACAAAAGAGGAAGGGTATCTTTTTATATGTGACAGCAGCAGCAAGAGTTTTGATCGCAGCAAAATGGAAGAGTAATGAAATCCTCTCTATACAAGATTGGATTCAAAAGCTGACAGAATATGCCGAATTAGATGGTTTATCAGAAAAAATAAAGAATAAATCAAAACAGGAATTTGTTTCAAAATGGAAGGTTTTCAAAGAATATCTGAAAAATAAATATAGTAGTTTAAATTCTGTTGCAGCATTCGAGTAATAGTTGCAAGGTAGATATAAGAAATTATATTTACCGTATTTTTCGCCCCATAGGACGCACCGGCCCATAGGACGCATCAAGTTTTTTTGGGGGGGAAATAAAGGGGGGGGGGAATTATTTTCCCCCCAGGCGCTTGTGGGGCCGGCAGCAGGGAGAAGCGCTCTTCTCCCCGCTGCCCGCCTTCAGATCAGGTCCGGGGACAGCGGGATGACGCGCTGCGCCTCCCCGCTGTCCCCGGAGCTTGCGGGGCTGGCGGTGGGGTCTCCCCGCTGTCAGCCTCCAAACCACTTCGGGAGACAGCAGGATGGAGGCGTTCCGCCTCCCTCTGTCCCCCGACCTTGTGGGGCTGGCGCTGGGGCTCTCCTGAAGTCTGGAGAGCGAGAGGGGTCGGCGCGCACCGACCCCCTCTCGCTCTCCAGGCTTCAGCGAAAGCCTGCATTCGCCCCATAGGACGCACACACATTTCCCCTTCATTTTTGGAGGGGAAAAAGTGCATCCTATAGGGCAAAAAATACGGTATTAAGAATAAGTTTAATTATGATAAAAGTGTGTATTGGCAATAAGTAATATGAATTTGAAATATGGAATAGAAGGGAGGTTGGTTCTTTAGTGTTAAGACCAATAGATGTTTTATTATTTGCTAAGAAAATTATGTGTCTATGGTTATTCTTGTGCGTAATTTGGTACTTGTGTTCTTTTTCTTTTTTCTTGTTGTACCAATAAACTTTATTAAAAAAGAAAAGAAAAGAAAAGAAAAGAAGTAGAAATGTGAGAAGCAGAAGAAATACCACCAGAAACCCCCGACAAGAGGGGAAAAGTAAATTGCGCAGAAACCCCAAAGCCAGTTAAACCTTAGTTTTGCATGGTGTGGGGGTGATTTCGCTTTTGCGTGGCTATTCCCTCCCCCCCCACACAGGTGGAATAAATAAAGACAACGGACACAGCGTTTTAGGTTAATGGGCGAAAATGGCCACAACTTTATTGATTACCGGAAATGAAGGGTATTGGCTTTGGGGCATTGGGGGAGGTGATGGCGTTCCTCCCCCCCAACCTCATCTGCATGACAATACCCCGGCCAATGCCTACCGCCAAAACCGAGGGAGTTGTGACGATTTGCTACGAGGTAGGCGAAAAAACCAAGTGGCTCACAAAACCAGCCAATTAGCCAAATGGAAAAACTCCTACCAGGCCCCTTGCGGCGACCAGCCAAAGCCCATAGCAAGGTCAGTGGCAAAACCTAGAGGGCGGGTGGGTGGGAAACCGCGTCGTCTCCAGGGTGAAAAGGGGCAAGCCGAGGGCTGCCCCGACCTTAAGTGGCCTTTCTAAGGCCCGCCCCTGCCGCCAGCCGATTGGCTGGCGCCACAGGGGATGCTAATTGGGGGAATCCCTGTCTCCCGCGAGGCTGGCGCCAGCCTCGCGAGAGCGAGTGTGGGCGGGGTCGTGATCCCGCAACCCCCCCTCCTCCTGACGATCGGAAGGGGCATTGCGTGGCTATTCCCTCCCCCCCCACAGGTGGAATAAATAAAGACAACGGACACAGCGTTTTAGGTTAATGGGCGAAAATGGCCACAACTTTATTGATTACAGGAAATGAAGGGTATTGGCTTTAGGCATTGGCCCCTAACCAACTATCCGGTCTGACCGGGAAGGGTTAAACACCAACAGGGGGAGCCACCTGAGATGCGTATCCCTAGGCGCTCCCCGAGGGGTTACCGCTCGGGGGCGCGCTTTAGGCCCTAGCCTCCGTAGGTTTCGGACGAGGCGTCGCCCCTCGGAGTCCTTTAACGAACTACCCTTCAAGCATTGGGGGGGGGTGATGGCGTTCCTCCCCCCCAACCTCATCTGCATGACAATACCCCGGCCAATGCCTACCGCCACCGAGCCTCAAGCCGGCTCGCCGCCAATACCCTCAGACCTGTAACCAATCCCTAACACCTTGAAAAATATCAGCCAACCAAATATCATTTCCCGCATCAGATAGATGCACGCCATCCCAGCGATAAAGCATTTCCTTGTCAAACCGTATGCATGGGTGCTGAATGACCCGACCGCCCCATGCGGCCACTCTACGTGCCACTGTGCGCTCCACAATCCTTCTAGCTTTATTCACAGCCACGGGTTTCTCTGCATCCCGCCAACATCGCCTTTCCAGCAAAGATGACCAAATTATTGTAATGTTTTCATGGGATGCCCTCAACAATTCCAAGTCATTGATAATGTTCCACATCAAGTTCACCCCTTTCCTATACGCCAAGTCGTTCTCGCCCAGCTGGACGACCAAGGCACTGGGTGGGCCCTTGGCAGCGATTTTTTTGGATACAACTGGGAAAAACTCTTCCCAACGCATACCCCTCCTAGTGATCCATGATAGTTTGACCCAGCTGGTTTAGCCGTAGCTCTTTAACCCAGCCCCTTTGTTCGGCGCGCCGCTTTGCCCAATATACGATGCTGTGGCCGAGGATCCACAGTCGAACCACACCAGTACCTGAAAAGAGAGAATCGGAGAACCGGATCAGGAGGAGTGCCCGGGGGGAAAGCTGAGGGGAATTTAGAAGGTCTACCGTATATAACCCTGGAATGCGTTGGATTTCCAGCGCCCCATGTCCATAATTCTTTCAGCCGGTAAGCCCATATGGGCGGCGGTGGTCACCGCCCCAATGCAAAAGGAGTGCGCGGCGTACTCCTCTTGGGGAAGCCCGATGGCGGCAATTGCTTTGCGCATGACCCTCGTGAACTGCTGCTTTGAGAGGGAGGAACCGTCGGAATGCAAGAAAAAGGGGCCACTAGATTCTGGTCTTACACACAGGTATTTTCTAGCATCCTTTACAGGGCAAGGGCCCGCCTTTTGAGTCGCCTGGAGGCGAACCAAGGCTCCCTTGCCAAGCTGATCAGTCTTCGAACTACGGATTCTTAACATTACATGCGCACTGCCCACAGTTACGTCCTCAAGTAGTAGCCCCCTGGACGCTGCGCGGTCCTCACAAACCACTTCGCCTATGCGTAGGGCGCCAAAAAATGCGAAAGAAAACGCTGCTGAAAATAATCTGGCTTCATATCTTGACCAACACAGGGCCCTCAGCTTCCTACGGATTTGGGTGAGTATATCTAAAGTTATTGGCCTTCTCCTGTCCCGGCCATGAGGCCTGGACCTGCGCCAGCCCTCAAGCATCTTACACACAACGAAATGCGAACAGGGATCCACAGAAAATAAAGTTTTAGAAAAGAAGGATATAGCTGCTGAATGAATATTGAGGGTTTTGGGGGCCCGGCCAAGATCTCTAAGGTGGACCAAGTACTCTATGACTTCAGACTTGGACGGTGGCCTGCCTGGCTTGGACCGTCCCTTTTTGATGCGGAAGGATGTGAAGTCTAGCCACGCCTTATTATACGATCTCAGGGTAGAAGGCGCTAGCGCAGACAATACTCCTTTATTGCTTCTTGTTGCCAATATTCCAGAGGTGCTCCGGGAATGGTTGAGGCTGCTGCTACGCATCCAGCGCCAATGAGCGAAAGCGTTCCATCTGGAAACGAGATAGAGCATCCGCGATGTTATTATCAATACCAGGGACGAACTGGGCTGAAGCATGAAGGTTCAACCGCAGGCAGGAGAGGACAAAGTACCGTAAAAGGGACGCTACTCTGGGTGAGCGTGACAATTGTTTATTCAAAACTGACACGACCGCTAGATTGTCCGTCCAGAAACAGACCCTATGGTTCTTGAACTGGTCTTCCCATAAGTGAATTGCAACCACGATGGGAAAGAATTCTAAGAATGTCAAGTCACGTAGTATTGGTTTACCTTGCCAGGAGGGAGGCCAGTGCTGGGCACACCACTGGCCCCTGAAGTAGACCCCAAAACCTAAGGACCCGGCCGCATCCGAATGTACTTGGAAATCAGACTGCAGCACCAAACTATCCTGCCAAAGCGATATGCCGTTGAAACCATCCAGGAATTGCAACCAAACAAGGAGGTCCGCCTTTACTGCCTTGGATAAGTGTACCCTATGATGGGGTGACCGTAAGCCCGTGGACAGCTTTGCTAGGCGGCCACAGAACGGACGACCGGGGGAAATTACACGGCAGGCGAAGTTGAGGTGCCCCAGGAGGGATTGAATTTGCCTCAAGGTGACCTTCTTTAGGGGCAGTATTTGGCCGATAAGCTCTCTTAAGGCAACCAATTTTTTAGCCGGTAATTGCGAGGTTTGGGCAACGGTGTCAAGTTCAATGCCCAGGTAGGTCATGGTAGTGACCGGGCCCTCGGTCTTCTCGCTTGCCAGAGGGACACCCAGTTCCCTAGCTAAGGACTCGAAGGCCAGGAGGAGGGACCTGCACTCCCCAGCGTCACTTGCCACCAAAATAAAATCATCGAGATAATGACCCACCCCCAGAGAGCCAGTTCTAAACTTTAGGGCCCATTCCAAGAATGTGCTGAAGGTCTCGAACGCAGCACAGGCAACAGAACAACCCATGGGCATAGCTTTGTCAATGAAGTAAGCTCCCTGGAATTTGAAACCCAACCAGCGGTAGTCTTCCGGATGAACCGGGAGTAGGCGAAATGCTGACTCGATGTCGCATTTTGCCAAAAAGGCGCCCCTGCCAAAGCTCCGCACCAACCGCACAGCTTGATCGAAAGACGAATACTTCACCGTGCACATCTCTTGGGGAATGGCGTCATTAACCGAGGATCCTTTGGGATAGGACAGGTTGTGTATCATTCTAAATTCACCGGGGGCCTTCTTTGGGACAATACCAAGGGGGGAGATATGAAGCCCTTCGATAGGCGGAGTTGCAAATGGACCGGCCACCCTGCCGGCTGTAATCTCCTTCTGTATCTTTTTAAACGCGATGTCGGGCCTTTCTAATACTGGTTTCTGGTTAGGGGGGCAACTGGAATTGGGTGTGAAGGCAACCGGAATTCTAAAACCTTCAGAAAACCCTTCATCCAGTAGGTGGGCTGCACGTCTATTTGGATAGAACTTTAACAATGCTCTCAAGGGCTCCAATTTTATCGGAGAGCACGCAAGGCCTAGGGAGATGTTAGTAACGAGCCCCAGTTGGCCTTTGGGAGGGGGCTGCAGGTCCGGCGGGGCCACCCCTGTTTCCCCGGGAGAGGTGACCCCTGCCTCCCCGAAAGGGCTGCTGCCTCCCTTTGAAGCAGTTGACTGCTGGGTGGCTGCCTAGGCACCTATCGCATTCGTGCAAGTACTTTCAAGTAACGCGCTGACAGGTACCCTTGTTGAAGTCCCAGCACTGCCTACGGCGTTGGGTCTCCACCTTACCAGATTTTGGCTGTTGAGCGGCTTTCTTCTCAATATTGGGCCCCACATGTTCAAACCAGCAATTGTTGTCCTTTTGGTCCCAGCGCGTTGAAGACAGCAGCGAGGCATTCCTCCGAAAGTCTTCATCATACGCCAAAGCAGCTTCATCTCCTGCCATCTCCCGTGCCCTCCTGACGTGTGCCAGGTAGGACACGAGGTGCGCGCCCCTCTTGGGATAGCAACTTGACACCACAGCCATAAACACTTGATAGCCATTAAGCCAATTCTCGAACGTTCGCTCTACCCGGGGTACCCTGTACCTCCTTTTCCCATAGTACTTAATTTTTTCCCCTTTTCCCTTGACCTGAGCTGGGGGCAGCAAGGAAAACATATCTACATAATTGCCATTCAATATCTTATTCCTCTTCCTCTTAGAGAGGTGGTTCCCCAGAATAAAGTCAGTGGCAGCGTTGGTTGAGACTTTAACGTCTGGAACCAGAGCCCCATCCTTCCAATCAAGCGTGCCGTTAAATGTCTTCCTGTGTGAGTTTGCCCTCCGCTCATGCACCCACTGGGGTGCTCCAGTGTCCTCCCCCTCCCCCCAATATGCCTCCATTGGGGCGTCACTATCCCCATCTGATGAAGAGGTACCTGTTTCCTCCTCGGAGTCCGAAGTGTCCCTCTTCTTGCTTTTCTTCGACCGGTGTTTCTTCTTCGCCTTCCGCTTTCCGCCCCGTGGAGCGTCGTCACGGGGGGCCGGGTCGCTGGCAGCAGCCACCTGCTGAGGGGGCAGCTCCTCCTCAGAAGATGACTCCTCCGATGTGCTTGGTTGCCTAGAGTTATCCTGGAAAACACTGGGAACATCAATCACCTCCTGGCGCGGGGCTGATGTAGAGGCCACCGCCGGCCTGGCCTTTTGTCCGCTCGCCCTAGGTTTTTTAGCTGGTGCCTTGCCTTTCAGTGGACCTGACTTAGATTTTTGAGTTCTAGCAGCTTGTAGGCGCGTCCGTGGCCTGCTGGGGGCCTGCTCAACCACGTTAGCTGCACTAGTGGAGGGACCATCCTGACCCTGCTGACTGGGGGGGGGGGGTGTCTGGTATGCAATCTTGTGACACCTCGACAATGTTCGGAGAGGGAGTGATAGGTGCCCTGCACTGCGCGTAGAATGATTGCAGCGCGGAAAAAAGCTGGGCCAAGGCCTGAGGGTTACAAGGGCCTGTTGGCATTAGGGCGTTGCCACGCTGAGATTGTTGGGGGTTGCTGCTGCCCTCCATGACCAAGCTGAAAGCAGTGCCTCGGGGGGGTGGGCGCAAGTCAAGTCAAGTTAGTAAGCAAATCGAGTGTCTATTTTATTTATTTATTGTTTACCTATTTGTTTATTTATATTTTTGCTTGTTTTTTAATTTAATTTAATTTATTTTATTATTATTATTATTATTATTATTATTATTATTTATTATTTATTTATTTATACTTGTTTTTCTATTTATTTATTTATTTATTTATTTATGTATATATATATATGTGATTACTTATTTATAATTATTTATGTAACTGGGGCTATATCACTATCAGTCTAACCTGCTAAATGAATTTCCAGGCAGAGGCGGCCTGGATAAGCAACGAAACACAGCAGGAATTGCGGTCAATGGGGTCAGGTAGCCCTTGTCAACCAAGCAAGATATTCTGTATTAATATATTAGCAACCAGTACAATTGACAACCACTTTGGGAATAGCCTTATAAACCACCAAATGTCCTTTTAAATACAACGCGTAAGGCTATCAAATACTAAATCAGCTCAAATTAATTTAGCGCCAACCACCAAATAATTATAAATAATTGTAAATGCTGGGAAAGCAGCCGGAAAAACCGGCTAGGTTATAGCCTATACAACCTCAAATATAATTCAGTACCAGCTAAATCACTATGACTGCGAATGCTTTCCTCAAACCAGGCTAGGTAGCAGATCTAGTTTTAAAAGGCCGCCACCAGGCCACGTGGGCGGAGGCAAATTAAATTAAATTAAAGAGGGACTTCTCAGCCAGGTAAGAAGGGAAGCACTAAGCCTCTATGCGCTCCCAACTAGAGATGCCTCTACTAAAATGGCCGCTTCTAAAGCCACGTGGTTCAATCAAAATGGCGACCGTTGGCTAGGCAACCAGGACGCTGCAATCTGCAACAGTCGCTGCAAAAGCCCCCTGCGTACCCGCAAAAGGACTCTCCGGCCCTGAGGCTTCGTGGCCGCTACCCCTCACCACGCTCCCCAATAGCCTCCCGTTCCCCCTTGTAACCTTCAGTGAGCGCTGCAGCTGCTCACTATGGCGATCCGTCCAGGGAGGGTCAAACAAAGCGGCGCGGCACCAGCGATGTGCCAATGGCTCGTGGGGAAGATGCGGACAGTGGCGCTTCGGCGGCGCGGCTCGTAAGCCTTGAGCGCGGTGGCTGCTCGCACCCGAGAGACCAGCACGGAGGTAGATTCAGGCAGGGGCGCGTCGCTCCGATCCGCTGCCGGAGGATCAGCTGATGGGCGGCCGCTTGCTGGCAGGCTGCTGAGAGGCTGAAGGCGCTCCCTTTTGCTGCCGCAGCTCAGCTGATGAGCGGCCGCTTGCTGGCGAGCTGCTGATCGGCTGCCGGCACGACGATCCCGGGCGCAGCTGACGAGCGGTAGCTGGCTATCCGAAGCTCAGCTGATGAGCGGCCGCTTGCTTGCGAGCTGCTGGGATGCTGCCGGCACGGCGATCTAGTGCACAGCTGAAGAGCGGTAGATCCGATCAGCTGATGAGCGCTGCCGGCACGGCGATCCGAGCGCTGAAATCCGAACCACGAGGAGCGGCAAGTTTGGAAGACGACGAACCTCACGGCGACCCATCAAACCGCGTCGTCTCCAGGGTGAAAAGGGGCAAGCCGAGGGCTGCCCCGACCTTAAGTGGCCTTTCTAAGGCCCGCCCCTGCCGCCAGCCGATTGGCTGGCGCCACAGGGGATGCTAATTGGGGGAATCTCTGCCTCTCGCGAGGCTGGCGCCAGCCTCGCGAGAGCGAGTGTGGGCGGGGTCGTGATCCCGCAACCCCCCCTTCTCCTGACGATCGGAAGGGGCATTCCCTGAGATGTTTACTGTGTGGGTTTCTTGTGGTTCTATTCCATTGGTTTTCTCATCTTTGGTGGATGTGGTTTGTTTCTGTTGTTTCTGGTTCGTTTTTGGGCTTATGTTGAATTTGTTTCTTTTAGGGCGGTTTTCGTTTCATGGATTCTTTTATATAAATTACGATTGTGAGATATACTTGGGGTCCTGTATGTATTTCATGCTCTTTATTGCCCCCCCCCAACAACCTCAGGCTTTTATATACATTTTTTACACAATGAGTCCCGTCTGACTGGCTAATTCTGGTTTTTTTTAAAAAAAATATTTTTTATTGGTTTTACAAAATTTTTTATAGACAATACAAACAAATAAAGAAACAAACAAACATGTATAATTTCATATCCTTTTTTTCATAAACCTCACTTCTCTGACTCCCCCAAACCTCCCCTTTCTACATCCCAATTTCCAAAATTATTTCAGCAAATCCTAAACTTAGTTTTATCAAATTTGTCCCTTATTTATTCTTTTCTTTTACTTAATCTTTTGTCGCTGTAATCTCATTTTCTTTCTAAAAACCTCAACATTTTAGCATTCATCAATTTTGTAATATTTCTTGAGATAAATTTTAAATTTCTTCCAATCTTCATCCGCCGTCTCTTTCCCCTGATCACGGATTCTGCCGGTCATTTCAGCCAATGTCATATAGTCTATCACCTTCATCTGCCATTCTTCCAGGGTGGGTAGATCTTGAGTCTTCCAATGCTTTGCAATGAGTATTCTTGCTGCTGTAGTAGCATACATAAAAAAGTTCTGTCTTTCTTTGACACCAATTGGCCGACAATGCCCAAGAGAAAGGCCTCTGGTTTCTTAGGGAAAGCTGACTGGCTAATTCTGCTTCCCTCCTGGCGTCTGAATGGCCGGGAGGAAAAGACCAATCAGTTGTTGCATTCTAGGATCCTACTTGCCTATTTTTCTAGGATCCAAGGTTAGTACATAACAGATTGCTTCATTTCTAGGTTTTTGGGGGTTTGCACCTTTGAGTATATTAATTTTTATGAGATCTGATAATCCCCCCAAGAAAGGAAAACCACCAGAAATGAAGCAAAACCACCAGAAATGTCTAATGACCATTCCAACAATGAAGTCAACCACTAAAAACACAAGAACCTATTGAAAAGAAGCAGAAGAAACATGTAAAAGCAACATCAATGGAAACTGACAAAGAAACCAACCAACCCCAAGCAAAGCAGATTCACCAGAAACCCCCAAAGCATTCAAAAGTATTACCACCAGAATGCAAAAACAAGAAAACTTCTCAAAGGAAGCAATAAAGCAAAAGTCCAAAAAACAAGCCAAACCAATGGAAAAGAAATGAAGCCAGCCGCAAATGAAGCACATTCACCAGAAACCCAAGACTAAGTGAAAACTACCGTATTTTTGGCCCTATAGGACGCACTTTTTCCCTTTCAAAAATGAAGGGGAAATGCGTGTGCGTCCTCTGGGGCGAATGCAGGCTTTCGCTGAAGCCTGGAGAGCGAGAGGGATGAACTGGCCGCCACAGGAGACAGGAAAGTGTTTTCTCCTCGTGTATCTTGTCGTGCCAGAAATGGGGTGGCCATGTTACACGGAAACCAAATTCCCTGCTGGGTCTGAGCCCACCCAGGGGCAGCAGCCTGTGCAGCACTAAAATCCAGCACCCTCTGCTTTGAGCATGTCCTGCTTTACAACGTCACAGAATGATAGCATTGTAGAGCTGGATGGCACACCCAGGGTCATCTACCCTGCAGGTGGGTGCTGGGAGTCAAGGAACGGCTCCAGATCCCACCAGCCCTTGTCCTTTCCTAGGAGCTGGCCCCACCAGGTGGGCGTGGCGGGGTGGCACCTTGGAACAAGGTCTGCTTGACGACCACACCCTGGGCACACCGGAGGGTGAGTGGTGCCTTGCGGCAGGTTGGACTGGATGACCCCCAGGGTTTCCAATCCAGAAGAAGATCTAACTGGAACACATCTCTTCCCTTCCCCATGGCACTACATGGTTGCCGACACCAGCACTGGCTCTCTGGTGTCAGGTCAAGCAGCGGCACTGCGGATGGGGATATACCCGCTGCTTGGGGGCACCCAATGCATCGGCTTCTGGTACTACCTGAGCTCAGGGTGGGCTGGACGGCCCACAGAGTTCCCTCTTGCCTCCAAGCTAGAGGACCCCAGTGACTTCCACCGCCCCAAGTCCTTCATCCATTCAGCTGAGAGTCCCAAATGCATTGCTGTGCTGGTGGCCCCAATCCGAAAGGAGTTGGCCGCGAATTCAGCTGGGGGTAAACCACAGGCAGCAATCGCCCTTCGCATAGCGCGCATGAACTGATGCCGTGCAAGGTAGGAGCCATCCAAATGTATGAGGAATGGGCCTGAGACGGTTGGTCTCACGTACATGAAATGTCTAGTACTCTTTACTGGGCATGGCCCATTGTGACTAGTTGCTCGGAGCCGAATAAGGGCCCCCTTTCCCTGCTGATCAGTTTTGGAACATCGGACATGCAGGACTAAATTGGATCTGGACAAGGTCAGGTCTCTCAAACTTCCCCAAGCAGTGGAATCTTGTTGGCCCTCACAAACCACTTCGCCAATGCGCAGAGCGCCAAAGGAGGCAATGGTGTAGCCTTATTAGACTTTACTGATTGGTGGGCTCTGCGTTGCTCCCGGACAGGAGGAAGGAAGTCAAATGACACCAAGGTTGGTTCAAAGAAAGAGTTTATTCTGCTCTCCAGATAGCAGAAGGCACTTGTGTGGTGAGTCCACAGCAAGTCCAAAGAAATGAGAAATTTCATGCAGTATATATATCCTCCAGGCACCCTCTCCCTCCTTCCCCAGGAATCCAACCACATCAGCCTATACATGCAGGTTGACATCACATGTGTTCCTGCTCCGGTATTCTTAACCATAAAAGGATATTCGTTCCTGTACTTCTGACCATAAAAGGGTATTCCTGTTCCTACTCTTATCTTGGAGCAAGAGGTCACCAACTCCAAGAACACACTCTGGCACTGTTCCCGGACTAGGTCTATGCGTCAGGACGTAAGATAAGACCTAGACATTGTTGGGATACTGCCAGGGAGAAAAAGGCCATGATGACCCCACGTCGATTCCGGACGATCCATCGATCTCCCGTAGACATGCAGTATCATTCAATTAGTGACACGAGCTCCAGAAATAGCTTGCCACATTCCAGAGCTGGTGCACGCTCTATCAGCAGAATTTGCACAGCGAAAGATGCACGCAGGAGAGCATTATTTACAACTTTATTCAGTGTTGGTCAGAACAAAGAAAACATGACTGCCTGTGTTGATGTCTCGGGCACATAGAGAGAAACGAAAGCAATAGACAAACAGAAACTTCCTGTGAGCAGGAAATACATAGGCTGTGACTCACAACAGCCTGTCCCCTTTTTAAGGTGGAACGGAAATATCCTAACACCCTCCCCCTTTCCGTGTAACCTGTAGTACCTGTGGTTCAACCCAACTGCAACCTCTGTACATAAACCTTAGGTTGTTCTCTGTTAACAACCTTAGACAACAGATCAGCAGGAATTTCATTTCCTGGCATGTAGGACACCTAAAGGAGTCCTTTCTGAATACACTCTCTTGCACGATGTAGCTTAATCTGCAAGTACCATATTTTTTGCTCTATAGGACGCACTTTTTCCCCTTCAAAAATGAAGGGGAAATGTGTGTGCGTCCTATGGAGCGAAGACGCCATAGCCCCGCGACCCTCTCCCGGCTGGAGAGGTGATGCACGGCTATGGCAGGAACCTCTACAGCCCCGTGTCACCTCTCCAGCCGGGAGAGCACGCGCGGGCGGGGCTAAAGAAGCACCCCGCGACCCCCTCCCGGCTGGAGAGGTGACACGCGGCTATGGCAGGAGCCTCTATAGCCACGCGTCACCTCTCCAGCCGGGAGAGCACGCGCGGGACTAAAGCAGCCCCCCGTGACCCTCTCCCGGCTGGAGAGGTGACGCGCAGCTATGGCAGGAGCCTCTATAGCCGCGCGTCAACTCTGCAGCCGGGAGAGCACTCGCAGGGCTAAAGAAGCCATAGCCCTGCGACCCTCTCCCGGCTGGAGAGGTGGCGCGCGGCTATGACAGGAGCCTCTCCCTGCACCTTTCCGTTGCTCCCTGACCTGCTCTTTGGGACTGGTGGTGGGCTTCCCCGCACCAGCCCCAAAGAGCAGGTCAAAAGGAACCTGAAGCCTGGAGAGCGAGAGGGGTCAGTGCACACCGACCCCTCTCGCTCTCCAGGCTTCCAAGGTAGCCGCCTGAACGCACCTTAAATGGCACCTTGTTTTAGAGCGGGAAAACAAGAGGGGGAAAGTTCTCCCCCTCTCTGTGCAGCGCCTCCTGCCGCTTCACTGAAGGGGCGCTGGGCAGAGAGGGGGAGAATTTTTTTTTCTTGTTCTCCCCCCTCTAAAACAAAGTGCGTCCTATTGTCCGGTGTGTCCTATGGTGAGAAAAATACGGTACTTGGTTCTTTGCTTGCAACTCTGAGTTCACCAAAACCAAACAGGATCTATTGTCTTGATACACTTGTATAGGACATTTCACAGAAACTCTGATGTCCTTAAACAGTTGCATCAACCATTCACAATCCATGAGTGAAAATGACAGAGCACTGAGTTCTGCTTCACAGGAACTTAGGCTCACTGTTGTCTGCTGCTTGCACAGCCAGTCAAACAGACAGTGGTTGTACATGTAGCATACTCCAGAAGTGCTTGTACCATCTGTGGTGTCACTTCCAAAACTAGCATCTGCAAAGATTTCAAGACCTCCAGTCTTCTGACTGGTGAACCTCAGCCTGTAGTGCAAAGTCCCTTTCAAATAGCAGGCTATGCGTTTCAGAGCTTTCCAATCCTGAACAGTAGGATTGTTGGCATGTCTGCTAAGCAGGTTACAGCTTACAGCTATGTCAGGTCTTGAACATCTAGCAATGAAATTCAGCTTGCCTAGAATGCATCTGTACAGCGTAGTGTCAGAAAACGCTTCAGCAGTACTATCTGTCACCATCGGTGTGCCTGCTGGGTTTGCATCAACCAAATTCAACCTAGTTAATACATCAGCAATTTTCTGTGTTTGGTGTACCAGAAAATTACCTGCTTGGTCCCTCTCCACCTGCAGAGAAAGATAGTTGGATACCTCACCAAGATCCTTCATGTCAAAGTGCTCCTTCAGCTGAGCTAGGGTGCTTTGGTACAAAGCCTGATTCTTCCAAAACATCAGAAGATCATCAACAAAACATAAACAATACAGTTTGTTTTGCCCCTCCTCCTTGACAAACACACATGGATCAGCTTTGCCCTGGTGAAAACCTAGAGAAAGCAATGTCTCAGTGAGTTTTGTGTTCCAACACCTGGCACTCTGCTTGAGACCATATAAGGATTTCCGAAGTTTACAGACCATTCCCTTCTGTATCTGCATCCTGTCAGGTGGAAGCATAAACAGCTCCTCCCCCAAAACCCCGTACAAAAAAGCTGTATTAATGTCGTGATGGGAAACATGCAGTTTCTCCTCTGCAGCAATCTTGACATTAGCCGAATGCTCTCATACGTGACGGTGGGTGAGTAGGTCTCGTGGTAATCCTGTCCTGGTACCTGTGAAAAACCTCTGGCGACCAGTCTGGCTTTGTGTCTGACAACCTTGCCATTCTGGTCTGTCTTGGCCTTGAAGACCCATTTGCTGCCAACCAGTCTCATTCCTGGGACTACTGGTACCAGCTCCCAAGTTTGGTTCCTGTTCAAGGAATCAACTTCAGCCTTCATGGCATTAAGCCAAGGCTCAGCATCTTTAGAGGTTAACTCCTGAACCTCTTTGAAGCTTGAAGGTTCCCACACCTTCTCTGAGCTACTAAGAATAGCAGTTGCTATCTTAGCAAACTCATCAGCAAATCTCTTTGGAGCTTTGCCTTTCGTGGCCCTTTCAGATCTGCGTACTAGACGCAAGTCTTCTGCACTCACCTCCTCCTTCTTAGGAGAAAAGTGACCAATGGTGAACAGTGGTTCTTCCAGTTCATTGTCAGACGCATCAGATGGTCTGACTGAGGCCTTTGCGCTCTTGTAGTCTGCTGTGTCATCACTGTCGCTGACATCAGCAGCAGCGCTGCCCACTGAGCTGGAATCCGAACTCTGATCATCATCATCATCCTCAGCTTCCTCTTCTACCTCAACATTATCTGCTTTTTTCACATCACCTTCATCTTCCTCTGGGTAACTCTGGAAAATCCCCACATTCCCCCCCCCCACTTAGGATTGTACGCAACACTCTTTGTGAACTTAATGGACTTAGAATCAGTCATCCATACCCTGTATGCACCTTTTTCTTACCCCATGAACAAACCATGTGCCCCACGCTTCCCAAGCTTGTTGCTCTGTGGGGTGTGTACCCACATGTCAGAACCAAAGATTCTCATGTGTTTGACGTAAGGTTTCTTACCAAACATCTTTTCATAGGGAGTACAACCAATAGGTGATGACAGTCTCCTGTTATAGGAATAAACCAACGTTGATAAAGCCTCCCCCCAATACTTCCCAGGGAGATTGGCATCATGCAACAAGGTTTTTAGGCCTTGAAGCAATGTCTGGTTTGCTCGCTCCACAAGTCCATTCATCCATGGCGATCTAAACATTTACAAGTCATGCTGTATTCCCTTCTCAGTCAGGAAAGCTTCAAACTGCTGAGAAGTGAATTCCCCGCCCTGATCAGTAAAGAGACAGCCAATACGTTTACTGTGAACATTCTCCAACCAAGCACAAAATGCCTTGAACCTAGGAAACGCTTCCGATTTCTGCTGCAGCATAAACACATGCATGTACCTGGAAAAAGAATCAATTAGAACCATGAAGTACCTTGCTCCACCCAAAGAGGGCGCAAGTGGACCAACCAGGTCTGCGTGGACTAGCTGGTAGGGTTTGGAAGCCTGCCTGCTAGACTCCTTGCCTTTTGGAGCAACCTTCACCTTGTTCTCTGCACAAGATACACATTTCATGTGATACTTACAGGGCTTGATGTTCAAACCCTGAACCAACTCCGGCATCTTGGCCAGTGCCTGCCAAGACATGTGAGCAAACCTTCTGTGTGCCTTGTGAATGCATCCTGCATGAAGAACTTTGTTAGTTTGTGCAACACAACAAGAATCAACATTTGACACAGCAGCACCATTGTCATCATAAGTTATACAGAATAAGCCATCCATAAACTTTGCATGCAAAATGTCCTATTTGCCTTTCCTGATGACACAGATGCTCCTCTTGAAGGAAATCTCAAAGCCACACCCAGTCAGCTGTGGGACACTGAGCAAATTGTCTGCAGCACCTGGAACATAAAGTACATCTTTGATGGTAGTGTGCAGACTTGCAAGTCTCACAGTCCCTTCTCCTGCGATTCACAACGTCTTTCCATCAGCCTGGTGGATCTCTCCGTCTTGAGGTGTGAAGGAGATAAACAGATGCTTATCTTTTGCCAGATGGTGGGTGCATCCCGAATCAACAATAAATCTGGCTTTGGCCTTTGGAGCAGCTTTTACAGCAAGCAAAACCTTGTTTTCCACCGGCGTGGGCTTTTGCTGCTTGCCCCCCTGCTCCTGGCCATCAAACAGGCATCTGTCTCTGTTTACTTCTGGCCTTCTGGCCTCTGCAAAGACGATGACCTTGGCTCTCATGGGAATCAGAGCTCTCAGCTGCCGACTCCTTGGCTCCCCCTGGAGGCTGGAATGCTGCCTGGGATGACATCACAGTCAGCTCCCCCTGCAGCTTGCAACCGGTGCCCTCAGCATCCCTGCATTCACTCGCATTCTGGGAAACAGCCAGGACCTCCGATGCAGTCAAACTCTGGGCTGGGATGACTGGCAGATGAGCTACTTTCAAAGCATTCCACATCTGACGTGCTGTCGTATTGCCAGCTAGCGTAGCAATTTCCTCCAGAGAGACGGACAAGACAATTACGTCTATGGCCCTTGAATCTTGGGCCCTCCATCTATCTGTCAGAGGAACTAGTGGGGCTTCACACACAGTATGCCACACTCCAAACTGACGAAGTAGACTCTCACAGCAACTTGCCCAAGTCTCATAATTGTGCCTGTAACTTTGGGCACTCAGTGCCTTCAGAGGCTTGGAAAAACTCCATTCCAGGCTTTTACTTGAGCCGTGAGCCTTTATGCCTTCAAAAACTTCTTATCTCGGCAGCTCATAAATCACGAAGCGCGGCTCCCAGGTCAATTAAGCCAGCCGGACATCAAAGTCACTCTGCCTCGGCAATTTTTCCACATAACTCACAGCAGTCTGTCGCAGTCTTACTCTCCTGTAAGTGCTGTGAATCTGGGACCATAACCTGTTGTTGAGATACTGCCAGGGAGACAAAGGCCATCATGACCCCACGTCGATTCCGGACGATCCATCGATCTCCCGTAGACACGCAGTATCATTCAATTAGCAACACGAGCTCCAGAAATAGCTTGCCACATTCCAGAGCTGGTGCACGCTCTATCAGCAGAATTTGCACAGCGAAAGATGCACGCAGGAGAGCATTATTTACAACTTTATTCAGCATTGGTCAGAACAAAGAAAACATGACTGCCTGCGTTGATGTCTCGGGCACATAGAGAGAAACGAAAGCAATAGACAAACAGAAACTTCCTGTGAGCAGGAAATACGTAGGTTGTGAATCACAACAGCCTGTCCCCTTTTTAAGGTGGAACGGAAATATCCTAACAGACATGTCATCCCTACTCCACTAGAACAGCCAAGGTCATCCTTGCCGTCACAAACTGATAAAGGAGAGGGCTCTGAGCACTTGTTTATACAGCTGGGTTTTGGCTCAAGAGCTCAAGTTAAAGCATTCTAGAAATGCTCCCTTGGAAACAGAAAAAAGTGGATTTTGGGTCCCTGCACAGAAACCCATTCCTTCAATGGCGTATGCAGCCGAAAAATAACCGGGCCTTGTACTTGGACCAACAGATACTTCTTAACTTTTATTTTTGTTGTTGTTGTTGTTTGGATTTGGCATAGAATGTCATATGTTATGGGCCTTCTACCATCACTGCTGGGAGGCAGCAGCCTGCGCCAGCCCCCCAGTGCCCTTCACACTAAGAAATCCGCACAAGGGTCTATGGAGTAAATAGCCTTACAGAAGGAGGAGATTGCAGCTGACTGGATGTTATAGAGTCTTTGCTGCGCGACCCAGCTCCCTAAAATGTACCAAGTATTGCAGAACCTCAGCCTTGGTAGGGGGTGTGTCAAGCCTAGCATTTTTTAATTTGCCTTGAAACTCCATAAAGTCCAACCAAGCCTTTTTATGATGTCTAAGCGTGGATGGGACTACTAAAGCCAATACTCACTTCAGGACATCATGTTCCAAAGGTGCTCCAGGAATGGCTGTGGCAATTGCTGCGCCTCTGGTGCTAATGAGCGGAAACAGTCCATCTGAAAACGAGACAGAGCATGCGCGATGTCATTGTTAACCCTAGGTGTAAATTTGGCAGAGAAATAGGTGATTAATTCTAAGCACAAAAGGACAAAGCACCGGAGCACGTTTGCCACCCTAGGAGAGTGTGATGATTGTTTAGACAGGACACTGACAACCGCTTGATTGTCAGTCCAGAAGCATACCTGGTGATTCCTGAACTCATCAGCCCACAAGTGCACCAGAACTACGATAGGAAAATTCTAAGAAGGTGAGGTCACGCGTGATAGGTTTTCCTTGCCAGCTGGTAGGCCAACGCTGAGCACACCAGCATCCCCTAAAGTAGACACCAAACCCCAGGGAACCAACTGCATCAGACTGTACCTGAAAGTCTGAACGCAGCATCAAATTGTCCTGCCACAAAGAATTCCCCTGTACTTATCCAGGAACTTTAACCAAACCTCCAGGCCTTACTTGATCACTTTAGAGAGGCGCACTCTGTGTTGAGGAGCATGCAGTCCCGCTGACAGCTAGCCAATTTCCTACAAAAGGGGCAGCCAGGGGGCACTACCCGGCATGCAAAGTTGAGGTGACCCAAGAGTGATCGACTCTGCCTAAGGGTGACCTTCTTGAGAGGAAGAAGTTACAGAATTAATTCCTTAAGTGCTGCTAGCTTCTCCCTTGGTAGGCTGATGTCTGTGCGATTGTGTCCAATTCAATACCCAAAATAGGTTATGGTCGAAACTGGACCCTCTGTTTTGTCTGCCACCAAAGGTACCCCAAGCTCCTCAGCCAGGGAGGTGAAAGCCTCTAAAGAGAAGCGCAATCAGGGCTATTACTAGTGATGAGAGAAAAGTTATCGAGGTAATGTGTCACCCTTTCAGAACCAGTTCTAAAGCAAAGGGCCCAGTCTAAAATTGTACTAAATGACTCAAAAGCTGCACAAGCTACTGAGCACCCTATTGGCATAAATTTGTCTATGAATAAGCCCTAAACCTAAAACCTAGCCACAGAAAGTCCTCTGGGTGAATTGGCAGGAGGCAAAAGGCTGACTCAATGACACACTTAGCCAAGAGTGCTCCCCTGCTGAACCTGCGAATAAGCTTTTATAGCCTGATCAAAGGAGGCATATTTCACAGAACAAGGCTCCTGTGGTATTGCATCATTGACTGAGCCACCTCTAGGGTAGGATGGGTTGTGGCTCATACGATACTCTCCTGGAGACTTTTTAGGGACGATGCCTAAAGGTGAAATGTGTAAAGCCAGTATAGGCGGCTCCCTGAAGGGGCCAGCCACCCTCCCAGCCAGAATTTATTTGTTTATTTTCTTTTTGCAATAGCTAGCATTTCCCTAACTGGTTTGTTTGTTTTTTGTTTGTTTGGTTTAGGGGGTCCCCTGAGTTAGGAGGGATCTAAGACGTGAGAGCTTAACAGAAGAGAACGCCAAAACCATGGGCCAAATTAATACCGGTTTGCGGCTGAATTAATACCGGTTTGTGGCTGTTCTTTGGGCTGGTCTGTGAGCATTTCAAGACCCCTGGTGGAAATGCCCCCTACCGCCCAGAAAGGGCTGTTTACCTTTAAAACATGAGGACGCCGGGTAGTTACCTAGGCACTTTTCACATTCATGTGCATACTTACAATTTGGCCCCTGGCACACACCCAGCAAACCTCACGGTGAGGGACTCGCTTAGCTTTGAATTTCCAAACTTAGAGGGATCTGGCTGCTTCTTTTCCACATAGGGACCCACGTGCTCCATCCAGTAATTCTGGTAGCTCAGGTCCCAGCAGGTGGTGGGCAGCAGGGAAGCATTTCTGAATTGTCCTCGGAATCAGAAGGCTTACTTCTCTTGCTCTTCTTGGCCGAATGCTTCTTCTTACTTAGACTTCTTTCTCCCTTGCCCATCATTGGAGACTGGTG
Organism: Podarcis bocagei; assembly: GCF_964188305.1. Lineage (NCBI taxonomy): Eukaryota > Metazoa > Chordata > Lepidosauria > Squamata > Lacertidae > Podarcis > Podarcis bocagei. The sequence goes on from NC_138131.1 coordinate 37,207,052, forward strand.
CTGTTCTGCAGCCGCTGACACTTCCTGTTGCCCCTGCATCTCTTCCTCCGATGATGTTTCGGAGCCCCCTTCCGTAGTAAGGTTGTGAATCCTGTAGAATACTGGGAAAGTCTGGGGTATAGTGAGAGGCAGAAAGGTTATAATTGGTGGGTTTCTGGATGAAAAATCGGCTCTGGATCCATTCCAGTCCGGCTTCCGCGCTGGTCATGGGACCGAGACGCCTCTGGTCGCCCTAACAGATGATCTCCGCAGGCAGCTGGATCGAGGCGGGTCGGGGCTGCTGATTCTTCTAGACCTGTCAGCAGCCTTCGACATGGTCGATCACGAACTTCTGGACCACCGCCTTGCCGACGTGGGGGTCCAGGGCACAGTCCTTCAATGGCTGCGCTCATTTCCCTCCGGTCGGGGACAGAGGGTGGCACTTGGGGGGGAATTGTCATCGCGCCACTCCTTGGTGTGTGGCGTGCCTCAGGGTGCGATTCTCTCCCCGATGCTTTTTAACATCTTTATGCGCCCCCTCACCCAGCTTGTCCGGAGTTTTGGGCTGGGCTGCCATCAGTATGCTGATGACACACAACTCTATCTGTTGATGGATGGCCATCTTGACTCAGCCCCAGACACACTGATCAGATGTTTGGAAGCTGTGGCTGGATGGTTACGTGGGAGCCGGTTGAAGTTAAATCCTTCGAAGACAGAGGTCCTCTGGCTGGGACGGAGCGATATGGGATTGAGGGGGCAACTCCCATCTCTTGCGGGGGTGCAATTAGTGCCAGCACCGTCCGTTAAGAGTTTGGGTGTAATCTTTGACACCTCCCTTTCCATGGAGGTCAGATTGCATAACAAAGGCGGCATTTTTTCATCTCCGGCAAGCTAAGCAGTTGGCTCCTTACCTCTCTCGCCCTGACCTAGCCACTGTGATCCACACAACGGTCACCTCCAGACTGGATTATTGTAACTCACTCTACATGGGGCTCTGGTCCATGGGGTCACGAAGAGTCGGACACGACTAAACGACTAAACAACAACAAGCACAACTGGGAAAGGAAACATCTATGCTCCTATCATGTACTAAGGAAGAGGAAAATAAAAGTACCCAACTTTACACAGAACCCTTTTAGCAGATATTGAGATAGTTTGAGTGAGTTTGCTTCCTTAGACTAAAGAATGCAAGTTCCTAGAGAAATGATCTTTAAAGGAAAATTGAAGTGAACAGTTTTTTCCTAAGATAGGGAGAGGATCTTTTATTAAGCATAGTTAATTCAATTGACATAATCACTCACAAATGATTAAAAGAGCCATAGAATTAATCAATTAAAATAAAATTAAAATTAAAATTAAAAGGAATACAAAAGTGAACATTTTTTCTGAACTTGCCTAGGAACAGTAAGCCTAATTAAGATTTTTTAAAACAACCACACATAGGAAAGTGAGATTCAAGGTACCTTTAGAAAAGATTGCCCCCCCTCCCCATAGTTTCCTTTTAAAGGAAGCTTACTCAGGAGTAAAGTTACCTGGCACAGAAGTAAGAAGGGGGAAAAAACTGAAAGAGACTGATACAAGGGGGGGGGCATTTTCCAAGAAAAGAGGCCAGGAAGTCTTATAGAGGCTGGTATCAGGGCTCAGATAGACAATTGCTGGCTATGGAAGCTTCTCCCTTTTAATAACAATTTTCTTAGAAGGAACACCATATTTTCATAGGCATATGCTTAATGAAATACGTACACTGCATATTAGCTTGAGAGAGCAGTTGGCTCAACTAGGCTTTTGCAGCAGAAACATTAGTTTCTTCACAGCACATTTCAAAATACTGGAAAAAAAGACTGGAACACGGATGTAGGCTCACAAACTCAAAAGTTGCAACAAAACATCATTTACCGTCAACTTAAAATCATAATCCTCACTTAAGCTACTCGGAGGAAGACTCTTTGGAGCCTCTCTCAAATAACAAACATTTGCACGCTTCATTCTCATTTTTGTCCTGTTTAAGATTGCTAAGGCCCTTATATTTAAAAATTTTGAAGCAAGCTTGCAATTTTAAAACTATGTGCATTTAAGAACAGTCTGTGGATGCCAAAGCCAATGTAAACACAAACCCTTTAAATATTTCTAAATCTTTGAGTACATCTCTTATTCATTTTTTTTAGAGAAACTAAGATCTCTAATGCGTGGGCTCTCAGGCTGGGCTGTTATTATATCTACTGCCTTCTGAGCACCATTAAGTTTACGGTTTCACATTCTAGCTTTAGGTTATAGTTTATAGTTTAACAACACAAATTTGATGTGTTCAGCTCTCCCTAAGGGTTCACACCCTGATTTTGTTGAAGGATCTCTGAGGTGGCCGCTGTGCCCTGGGTTCCAGGTGGTGGGCCTAAGCCACCCACTAAAAGCTACAACGGTCTCGCAATTTGTACTTGGAAAGACCATTTTGCCCCTTTATTTTATTTCATTTTATTTTTCCCAGTTGCAGATGACAAACTGGAGGGGCGTATCAGAATCCTCTCTGGGGCAAAAAGGCTTCATGGAAGCTTTGTTGCCAGGAGGAGTCCAGCTAGGGTGTTTAGAAGAGTGAGCTCCCATTTTCCCTCTAATACTGAGGGGGGGTTGCTCAGTAGATTACACTAGGAGATAGAAAAACAAGCACAAGAAAGGGACAGAGAAGGGGGGGTAGAGAGAAGAATATTCTATCAGTACTTGATTTTTTTTCTCTTCAACTAAAAGGCAATCCCTGCCTACCAGAAAACCACAGGCACTAGCCTGGAAACCACGGGTCTCTCTAACCCGGTAAAAACCACGGATTCGGAATTTATTCAGCGCTGCTTACAAGACTAATACTCCGAGGGAAGACGTGGGGGAAAGAGGAAAGGAGACTTTCCACGGTTTCCCCGGTCAGGCTCCGAGAGGGAAATCGGGAAAGAGAAAAGGAGAGAAAGAGTTTAGGACGTTTCTGGGCGACTCCGAGGAAAAACGTCAGAAAAACAGCAAAAGTTCCGCGGTTTCCCCGGTCCGAGAGGGAAATCGGGGGAGGGAAGGATAGAGTTTAGGACGCTTCCAGGCGACTCCGAGGGAAGACGTCAGAGATGGAAAGAAGAAAAGCCCAGCTGTCGTGGAGACGTTACTTTCCCACCCCCTCCCAATGTATTAACTTCAAACCATACTCACATTCGTAGATGTCCCTCGTGGATCCCGGGATCCTTTCTCTTTAGCCAGCTTGACCTTGCCTTTGCTCCCCCTGGCTAGGCTTTTGGTGACAATTGATTACCGCCCGCAAAGAGGAGGTAGGGAGAGGAAAAAGGGATCCCTGGGCTAAGGTTGCCCAGTGGCACCTGATCCCCTCCATCTCCCCCCTCACCTTCACAGGAGGACCAAGTGTCCCTGAGCATGGTCGCCAAACTGTTACCAGAAAAATCTGAGGGCTCCCTTGGACAAAACAAAGACACCAACCAGGATAACTTGGAGCAAAACAGCAGCCTGTAGGGTTGGCCTTTATTGAACTGTTGCAACAGGGTGTTCCCCTCACTTGCAAGAGAGAGAAAAGACACAGAAAAATGGTGTGCAAGGCCTTATAAAAACTTTTGAAATTCTCATCCTGTAGGTCAAGCCCACCCCCAGAAACATCATGCATACATCACAGAAAGGAGGGGTTGAGGGAGGGGTGGTGGTGGTAACCTGAGTGTCCTGTCACCTGGCTGGTTCCCTTCTCCCCCTCCCCATGAGTCATTTTCCAGGTGACAGAGGGGACTTTGCAGTTTCCTGCCCCCAGAGGGAAGAGCTGATTATTGTCCTTTGTTCCAGTCTGTGCCAAATCCACTCCCATATGCAAGTTCTTGTGATCTTGATTGTCTTCTGTCTGGGACCATCAGGGTTGTAGAATCATAGAATCATAGAGCTGGAAGAGACCACAAGGGCCATCGAGTCCAACCTCCTGCCAAGCAGGAAACACCATCAGAGCACTCCTGACATATGGTTGTCAAGCCTCTGCTTAAAGACCTCCAAAGAAGGAGACTCCACCACACTCCTTGGAAGCAAATTCCACTGTCGAACAGCTCTTACTGTCAGGAAGTTCTTCCTAATGTTTAGGTGGAATCTTCTTTCTTGTAGTTTGGATCCATTGGTCCGTATCCGCTTCTCTGGAGCAGCAGAAAACAACCTTTCTCCCTCCTCTATGTGACATCCTTTTATATATTTGAACATGGCTATCATATCACCCCTTAACCTCCTCTTCTCCAGGCTAAACATGCCCAGCTCCCTTAGCCGTTCCTCATAAGGCATCGTTTCCAGGCCTTTGACCATTTTGGTTGCCCTCCTCTGGACACGTTCCAGTTTGTCAGTGTCCTTCTTGAATTGTGGTGCCCAGAACTGGACACAGTACTCCAGGTGAGGTCTGACCAGAGCAGAATACAGTGGCACTATTACTTCCCTTGATCTAGATGCTATACTCCTATTGATGCAGCCCAGAATTGCATTGGCTTTTTTAGCTGCCGTGTCACACTGTTGGCTCATGTCAAGTTTATGGTCAACCAAGACTCCTAGATCCTTTTCACATGTACTGCTCTCAAGCCAGGTGTCCCTCATCTTGTATTTGTGCCTCTCATTTTTTTTGCCCAAGTGCAATACTTTACATTTCTCCCTGTTAAAATTCATCTTGTTTGTTTTTGCCCAGTTCTCTAATCTGTCAAGATCGTTTTTTAGTGTGATCCTGTCCTCTGGGGTGTTAGCCACCCCTCCCAGTTTGGTGTCATCTGCAAATTTGATCAGGATGCCCTTGAGTCCATCATCCAAGTCGTTGATAAAGATGTTGAATAAGACCAGGCCCAAGACAGAACCCTGTGGCACCCCACTAGTCACTCTTCTCCAGGATGAAGAGGAACCATTGATGAGCACCCTTTGGGTTCGGTCAGTCAGCCAGTTACAAATCCACTGAGTGGTAGCAGAGTCAAGACCGCATTTTACCAGCTTCTTTACAAGAATATCATGGGGCACCTTGTCAAATGCCTTGCTGAAATCAAGGTAGGCTACATCCACTGCGTTCCCTTCATCTACCAGGCTTGTAATTCTGTCAAAAAACGAGATCAGGTTAGTCTGACATGACTTATTTTTCAGAAATCCATGCTGACTATTGGTGATCACAGCATTCCTTTCTAGGTGCTCACAGACTGTTTGCTTCATGATCTGCTCCAGAATCTTCCCAGGTATTGATGTCAGACTGACTGGGCGGTAATTATTTGGGTCCTCTCTTTTCCCCTTTTTGAAAATAGGGACAACATTTGCCCTCCTCCAGTCTGCCGGGACTTCGCCTGTTCTCCAGGAATTCTCAAAGATGACTGCCAGTGGTTCTGAGATCACATCTGCCAGTTCTTTTAATACTCTTGGATGCAGTTCATCTGGCCCTGGAGACTTGAATACATCTAAACTAGCCAAGTATTCTTGTACTATCTCCTTAGTTATTCTGGGCTGTGTTTCCTTTGCTGAATCATTTGCTCCAAATTCTTCAGGTCGGGCATTGTTTTCTTTATCGGAGAAGACTGAGGCAAAGAAGGCATTGAGGAGTTCAGCCCTTTCTGTGTCCCCTGTTTGCATTTCACCATCTTCTCCTCTGAGTGACCCCACTGTTTCTTTGTTCTTCCTTTTGCTACGAACATACCCATAAAAGCCTTTTTTGTTGCTTTTAACCTCTCTAGCCAGCCTGAGTTCATTCTGTGCTTTTGCTTTTCTGACTTTGTGTCTACACGTGCTGGCTATTTGTTTGAATTCCTCTTTGGTGGTTTCCCCCCTTTTCCATTTTTTGTACACATCCTTTTTTAATCTTAACTCAGTTAAAAGTTCTTTAGATAGCCACCCTGGCTTCTTTAAGCACCTTCCATGTTTCCGTCTCATTGGTATTGCCTGACGTTGTGCTTTTTCGTATCTCCCTCTTAACAAACTCCCAGCCATCATGAACTCCCTTTCCTTTTAGTATTACTGTCCATGGGATCTCACCCAGCACTTCCCTAAGTTTTATGAAGTCGGCTTTCTTAAAGTCAAGAAATTGAGTCCTAGTATGCTTGGCTGCTCCTTTCCGCTGTATAGTAAACTTCAGAAGAGCATGATCACTCGCGCCTAATGATCCTTCCACTTCTACCCCACTAACCAGGTCATCAATATTGGTTAGGACCAGATCTAAAATGGCTGTTCCTCTTGTTGCTTCTCCCACTTTCTGGACAATGAAGTTGTCTGCAAGGCCAGTGAGGAATCTGTTTGACCGTATGCTCTTGGCTGAGTTTGACATCCAACAAATATCCGGGTAATTGAAGTCCCCCATTACTACTATCTCCCTTCCTTTTGCATGCTTGGCCATCTGTTCCAGGAAGGCATCATCTATGTCCTCCGTTTGGCTTGGGGATCTATAGTAAACTCCCACAATGAGGTCCCTGTTATTCTTCTCTCCCTTAATTTTGACCCAAATGCTCTCACTTTGGCTTTGAGGTTCTAAATCTTGGATCTCTTCACAGGTATACACATCCCTGACATATAACGCCACTCCTCCTCCTTTCTTGTCTGGTCTGTTTCTCTGAAATAGATTGTATCCCCCCATTATTACATTCCAATCGTGGGACTTATCCCACCAGGTTTCAGTGATGCCTATTATGTCATATTTAGTTTGCTGTACCAAGAGCTCAAGCTCATCTTGTTTATTTCCCATGCTTTGCGCATTAGTGTACAGACATTGAAGTCCATTAATCATTCCCCCGTGTCTCTTATTTAAGGATTTTTTCCTCCCACCACTAGGTCTGCGTGCTGTTTGCTCCATTTGGTCTATGACATTTGGATGATCATCTTCATCAATTGATAGACTCCTACCTTCAGGAGCACTGTCTCCCTCCCCCACATTAGTCAGTTTAAAGCCCTCCTGATGAGGTTTCTGAGATTTTTGGCAAAAACATTTCTCCCAACCGTTGTGAGGTGCAGCCCATCGCTTGCCAGAAGTCCATCTTCAAGAAACTGCAGTCCGTGATCTAAGAATCCAAACCGTTCCTGTTTTCACCATTTGCGAAACCAGCTGTTCACTTCCACGATTTTTCCCTCTCTCCCTGGGCCACGTCGTTCAACTGGGAGGAGAGATGAGATGACAATTTGTGCATTTAGTTGCTTCAATTTCCTGCCGAGAGCCTCGTAGTCTCTTTTGATCTTCTGGAGGCTATTGCTTGCAGTGTCATTGGTTCCCACATGAACCAAGAGGAAGGGGTATTCGTCAGTGGGTTTTATAATTCCTTGCAGTCGTTCAGTTACATCTTGGATCTTAGCCCCGGGGAGACAGCACACTTCCCGAGACATCTTGTCAGGCCCACAGATCACTGCTTCTGTTCCCCTCAGTAGGGAATCCCCTATCACCACTACACGCCTCCTCTTAGGTTTGGTCGGGGTTCTTCCGTGAGCTGTCCGTTCCAAGGTCGCCTGCACATTCCCTGAGGACTGACTTTGCTGCTCGTCTTCATATACCTGACCGACTGTAATGAGGGAGAGATCCTCAAATGGAGTCTGCTCTTCGTCTTCCATGCTAGGGGAGAGGACTAGGGGAGAAATATGCCTCGATGCCGGAATTGGAGGCTTCCATTATTCTAAGCCCAATACGCAATCAAGATCCACAGCTTTTGTCAAATTTTGACCCGCTAGCAGTACCGACGCAAGATGCAGCTGTTGACCTGCTACCTGTACAGCCTATACGGGTCTGCAAAACCCTTGCTCTGCAAAAACCAGCTGAACATCATGATACATCAGCTGAACAACATGATATTTGTAACAGTGTCATTGAAGATCCTCTGGGCCAAATCAACCTATTGGCCCCTCAGTTAAAGCTATCACACCTACCTAGGGACCAGCGACCTCAAACCTGGAACCACCAAGCAGGGCAGAAAGAGGAGGAGCCCAGCTCAGGAGCCTCAAACCACCGGAAAAGAGATTGACTGCCACTATTTCCACCATCACCCTATTTCCACATCCTTTCTTGGAATGTGGCGGGATGGCTATCTAAGCAGGGTGATGTCGACCTTCTGGATTTCCTTACAAAATTTCAGATTATATGTCTACAGGAGACATGGTGTCTAGATCTCCATGTCCCTTCTTTACAGGGATACGAAGCCTTTGCTACCCCTGCGATAAAACCAAATTCCCGAGGCCGACTGTGAGGGTTTGATTAGCTGCTTGTGCGTGAAAACGTGCTCCCTCAGAGTTTGTGCGCCCCCACAAACCTCCGTGTGTGACGGAGCTCCTCAGACATGTCTGCTCTAGTCACTAGTAGAGTCCGACAGTGGCTGTCTGCGGAAGCGTTTCCAACAAAGAAGTTCCTTAACGGAAACGCGTCTCCTGGACTCACGGCGTGACAGTTTCCTGCGAGGTATGGGTCTCCCTATGGGAGACTCCGATACCTCCCCACTGTTTTCGCTGGAAGCCTCCCTGAGCCCTCCCTCCTGCTCGCATTCCCTCAGAGACCCACTCCTCCCCCTGCTGGTCCCTGCTTCAGCAGTTGAGTCTCTTTCATCCTGCCTGAGTCCCTCCACCACCTGATGCTCTGATGGCAGTTCCCTGACATCCACCTCCCCTCCAGGGCCCCCCTCACCCCCTCCCAATTCCTCCCCCCTGGGAGGTGAAGGGCTAAAACCCCGAAACGAATCTTCCTCATCTTCTGACGTCTCGAACAATTCTCTCCATCGATCGTCGTCCTGGCCAGCTGAATCCTCCTCCTCTTCAGAATCTGGGAACCCCTCCAACTCCTCTTCCTCGTCGGTGGTGGCAAAGTATTCCCTTCGGAACCTCGCTACAGGCTGAGGTTTACGTGGGAACCTCTGATGAAAAGTCTCTATTAAAACCTCGTCATTGACATCCTCTGCCCTAACCCAGGTGTTTTCCGACTCCGGTTCCCCTTCCCACATTACCAAATACTCTACTTGATCTCCCTTCCACCTGGAATCGAGGATCTCCGCTACATGGTAGCTGTGTTCCTTCTCCTCCATTGCTGGTCCCCTAGTGACCCTCCCCTCACTGTCTCCTCTATACGGTGACAGCAACGACCTGTGAAAAACTGGGTGCAGCTTCATGTGGTTCGGTAACCGGAGCCTGAAAGCCACTGGATTGACCTGCTGTATGACTTCAAACGGACCCAGCCTTTTGGGTCTTAATTTCTTACAACCTCCTTTGAATGGCAACCCTTGGGTTGACAGCCACACCTGGTCCCCCACCCTGATGCTTTCACCTTCCCTTCTGTTTTTGTCTGCTTGCCTCTTATATTCCTCCTTAGCCCTGTTTAAGTTGAGTTGGAGCTGGCGATGGATCGCTTCCATTTCTTCCACGAACTGTTCTGCAGCTGGAACGCTCCAGTTCTCCCCCTCCCCCCCTGGGAAGGCTCTGGGATGGCACCCGTGATTAGCCAAAAAGGGGCTCATCCCCGTGGACACGTTCTCTGCATTGTTGTAGGCAAATTCTGCCAACGCCAGCTTCTCCACCCAATCATTCTCTCTGTCATTAACATAACACCTCAAATATTGTTGGAGAACCCCATTTGCTCTTTCCGCCTGCCCGTTGGTTTCAGGATGACGGGCCGTCGAGAAATTAACCTCTACATGCAGTAAGCTCATGAGCTTCCTCCAGAACCTGGAAGTAAATTGTTTCCCTCGGTCTGAAACCACCCTCAAGGGGGCGCCATGCAACCTAAACACATTCTCTACAAACAATTTGGCGGTTTCTTCTGCTGTAACCGCATGTGAGCAGGCTATGAAGTGGGCCATTTTAGTTAACATGTCTACTACAACCATGATGGCTGTTTTCCCTCTAGACCTTGGCAGATCAGTCATGAAATCTATTGCCACTGCTTCCCACGGTCTCTCAGGTGTGGGCAGTGGTTCTAATAAACCAGCCGGCGCCTGCCTCTCCCCCTTGGCTCTTTGGCATTGTTCACACCCTCTCACATACTCCCGCACATCTTCCCTGACCTTGGGCCACCAAAATTCCCTGGTAACCAGCCACATGGTTTTGTGTTGCCCAAAGTGCCCTGCTGTGGGGCTATCGTGCAGCTGCTTGAGTACTTTCTCCCTCAATTCCCCTTCAGGTATATATAACGCTCCCTTATAATACAATGCCCCATTTCTCTCCTCAAAACCACCGGGTTTGTCTTCCTCCCCTCTGAGATCCCTGAGTTTCCCCTGGGCGTATGCATCCTGCACCGTACCCTCTACCAATTCCCTTTGCCCCACCAAAGTCGCCCCACACACCCAGCGGTCCTCTGGAATGATATGGGTTTCTTCGGGTGCTCCCTCCCCCTCCAAATATTCAGGCTTGCGTGAGAGAGCGTCCGCCCTAACATTCTCTGGGCCTGGCACATAACAAATCTCAAAGTTAAATTTGGAGAACTCTTGGGCCCATCTCAACTGCCTTTGGTTGAGCACTCGCGCCGTTCTCCAGTACTCTAGATTTTTATGGTCCGTGCACACTTGCACTTTATGTTGTGCACCAACTAGCAGATGCCTCCATCTCCGGAACGCCTCATGAATAGCAAGCAGTTCTCGGTCGTACACCGTGTAGTTCCTCTCGGATTTGTTCAGCTTCCGCGAGAAGAAGGCACACGGACGCCACTCCGACTCCTCCTTCCCCGGCTGCAGAAGAAGCACCGCCCCTATGGCTCTGTCAGATGCGTCTGTTTCAACCCTTAGCTTCTTTCGTAAATCCACATGCAGAAGTTGTTCTTCAGAGGCGAAGGCCCTTTTCAGTTCCTCAAACGCTCGCCCCGCCTCCGCCGTCCATACAAACTTCTTCTTACTGCTGAGACAGTCAGTGATGGGCGCCGTCAGATGGGCGAAGTTGCGGATGAACTTACGATAAAAGTTTCCAAACCCTAGGAACCTCTGCACATCCTTCTTGGTTTTGGGTGTTTTCCATTCCAGCACTGCCTGTACCTTGCCGGGATCCATGGCCAATCCCTTGTCTGACAGGCGGTACCCCAGGAATTCCACCTCCTTGGTATGGAACCGACACTTCTCCAGTTTGACCCACAGCCTGTTGGCTTGCAGTCTGCTCAACACTTCTCTGACGTCTCTCACATGTTGCTCCTCATTCTCAGAATACACCAACACATCATCTAGAAAGGCAACGCAATTCTTGTAGAGCAAAGGGCCCAGCACGTGGTTCATAAAAGATTGAAAACACGCGGAGCCTGCTTGTAATCCAAATGGCATAACGAGGTATTCAAACGCCCCCAAAGGGGTAAACATGGTGGTTTTCCATTCATCCCCTTTCCTTATGCGTATCAGGTTGTACGCCCCCCTTAGATCCAGCTTTGTGAAAATCTTTCCCTTCCTCACCATGGTCAAAATATCATCAATTCTGGGCATAGGGAACGCCACCGGTTCAGTCACTGCATTCAGCCGCCTAAAATCACATACAAGTCTCGGCTTGTCCGCATTTTTTTTGTCCACAAAGAACACTGGGCTCCCCCCTGCTGCTTTGGACTCTCTGATGAAGCCTCTCTTCAGGTTCTTGTCAATGAACCCTCGCAACTCCTGCATTTCCCTGTCTGACATGGCATACAACTTGCCCACGGGAAGCTGTGCTCCAGGGAGTAAATTGATCTGACAATCAAAGGGTCTATGAGGTGGTAGTTGGTCAGCTTCCTTCTCGCTGAACACGTCGCTGAGATCTGCATACTGTGGTGGTACCTTCACCTTTCCCATTACTTCAGTCCCTGCTAGGGTGGCTTGGGCCCCTACTGAACCCTTCTCCCCTTTGCAGTGTTCTAGGCAATGTGCTGAACCAAAGGACACCACTCTTTGATGCCAGCCAACCAGCGGATCATGTAGAGCTAGCCAGCTCATTCCCAAAATAATGGGAGCGCCTCCCAGGGTGGCCACATTAAACGCTATCAGTTCTGTGTGCCTTGCCACCCTCATTATCATTGGGACAGTCTGCAAGCGGACTCCTCCTCCCAACAACTCCCTGCCATCAATCGTGGTCACCTGCAGGGGGTTGCTTAAAGGGATGGTCTGTATCTGGTGTTCAGCAACAAACTCCTTGCTCATAAAATTGCAGGAGCTGCCTGAGTCCAATAGCGCCTTTATTTTTAGGGGGTGCCCATTCTGCAGCTCTAGCGACACTTCAATCACTAGAGCAGGTCGAGGAGCTTCTGGCACGGGCACTTTCACTGCTCTTTGGCCTGGCTGCAGTGCCCCAATTGTGGCAACCAGGCGTTGGCTTTTACCTGCTCCGCTCCCCCTTCTTCTCCCCCCTCAACAGCTCCCACCATCCCTTGCCATTCCTTCCTCTGGGGGCAGACTCTGGCAAAGTGGCCTGGCTGTTGGCAGAGATAGCATTTCCGGGGGCCCTTTCCCTCCTTCTTAGCTCCCTCGCTGGTTTTTGAAAATGCGCGCGCGCGCGCTGTTCCGATTTCCATCGGCTCTGCCGGCGGGAAAGCTGGCTCAGGAATGTCTGGAATGCGGAACTCCTTCCAACGTTCCCCTCTCCCTTCCCGCCTCTCCAAGGCTCTTGCCTCCTGCCGCGCTCCTATGGTCAGCGCAGATTTGGTCAGCTGATCCATAGACTCCGCCCTGGGGCTCCGTGCCAGCTCGTCTTTCACCCCCGAAGAAAGACCTTCTTCAAATAGCATTTGAACGGGTGCCGCCGATAAATCCCAACTCAGTCTGTGAATCAGCATGGTAAACTCAGTCCAATATTCACGGACAGATCGACTCCCCTGCTTACAAGCCATTAGCTGTCTGCGCACCACCCCTTCCTCAATATCGCTGGAAAACATGATATCCATTGCACGAAAGAACTTCATTGTGTCCTTTAGTATGTCATTGTGCGTTGCCATTAGGGGTCGCACCCAGTCTCTAGCCCCTTTCTCAAGATGCCCAATTACAAAAGCAACTCGCGATTCCTCATCAGGGAACTCATCGAACTGCACATTAAGGGCATATTGCATCTCTGTCCTAAAAGCATGGTAGTCCTTGGGGTCCCCCCCAAATTTCTGCACCAATCCTGGTACCTTTCTGGGGAATTGAGTGGCTCTCCCCTTCTTGTCTGCATCCTGAGCCCTTCTCTCCTCCAGCCTCGCCGTCTGCAGGGCCAGTTGAACCTCCAACGCTCGGTATCTATCTTCCAAGCTTGGACCAGCTCCAGCCCCTGCTCCTCCGGTTCCGGTTGGTTCGCTCATGATGCCTTCTCTTGCACAGGCAGCGTACAAAGACTGTCGGACTGCTGTGAGGGTTTGATTAGCTGCTTGTGCGTGAAAACGTGCTCCCTCAGAGTTTGTGCGCCCCCACAAACCTCCGTGTGTGACGGAGCTCCTCAGACATGTCTGCTCTAGTCACTAGTAGAGTCCGACAGTGGCTGTCTGCGGAAGCGTTTCCAACAAAGAAGTTCCTTAACGGAAACGCGTCTCCTGGACTCACGGCGTGACAGTTTCCTGCGAGGTATGGGTCTCCCTATGGGAGACTCCGATACCTCCCCACTGTTTTCGCTGGAAGCCTCCCTGAGCCCTCCCTCCTGCTCGCATTCCCTCAGAGACCCACTCCTCCCCCTGCTGGTCCCTGCTTCAGCAGTTGAGTCTCTTTCATCCTGCCTGAGTCCCTCCACCACCTGATGCTCTGATGGCAGTTCCCTGACACCGACCTAGTGGTGGTTTAGTCACTTTTGTTTCTACCAAGCTAAAGTGCAAGGCCCGGCAACAGCAGTGGGTGAAGAGCAACAATTTACAAATCTTACTTATTTCTAGCAGTGAAGGAGGAGATTTCCTTTGCTTTAATATATATATCCCTCCCATAGGCACCCCTCCCCAGTCGTTACAAATCTGGGAAGATTTAGAGCTATGTTTGGAGAAGGCTGAATTAGAATTCCCTGGCATGGATATCCTGCTGGCAGGTGATTTCAACGCCAGGATAGGAAATGACATTAATACGTACTGCTCTAAATCCCAGTTCCTGCCAGAGGCAGATTGGTTTATTCCCTGGTCCTCTGACGATAAGGTCTTGAATAAGGCAGGCATTACATTAATGGAGACTGCCTTCAAACATAATTTGTATAATTTGCATGGTACCCATATGGACAGGTCAGGGGGTTTCTTTTCTTTTCTTGGACCTAGAGGTGCGAGCGTTATTGATTATATCCTGGTCTCCCCAAAACTCTTGGAGAGGTCACAGGGCTTCAGGACTTTCAATAGAATTGAGAGTGATCATCTTCCTATATCAGTTTCACTAATTCCCCGTGGTTTGGAGGATCCGCAATACCGCAATCACTGTGCAGACCCACCTCCAACTCTGGCCCTTCGTAGGCGTAAATGGAACAGCGACCTGGAATCTAAAATCAAACTACACCTGCATTCATCAGACTTACTGGCCTTGAGAGACCAGTGTATCTCATCTAATTCTGACCCCTTTTCAACATTTCAGCAGGTCTCAGAGTCGCTCTTCCCACTACTCACGAATTCCAACCCTCCCAAACAACAAAACAACTCGAGGGCCTGGTTCAACAAAGACTGTAGGAATCTAAGATCTTTGCTTAGGAAATTACAAAATAAGGTAAAACAGGAAGGGACCCTGTCCTCAGTGGAAAACCTGCACAGGTGGCGTTCTCATTATAAAAATACTCTAAAATTTAAGAAATCCCTCTACAGAAAGGAACAATGGGAGGCACTTGAGAAAGCGATCAAATTGTGGGACGACAAAAAGTTCTGGGAAATAATTGCTCAGGGAGTTTCACCCAAAGGGAAAATTGTAACCAACAGTATTTCATCTAACTTATGGTACCAACATTTTTCCCGGCTATATACAGCTCCAAACATTGCTAAACCGAGCCAGTTTCCTCCTCTTAAAAACGATCTATTAATGGGCTGGGATCCTGTTACCAAATCAGAATGTTTACAGCTAATTAAAACACTCAAGAATGGCAAAGCTCCCGGTGAAGATATGATTCCTCCTGAGGTGCTTAAATTAAATGCCTAGTGGTGGGCTGCTATTTTGGCCCAACTTTTTACAGCAATAAATGATACATGCAAAATCCCAGAAAACTGGAAACTGAGCCTGGTAGCCCCCATCTATAAGAAGGGAGACCCCCAAGACCCCTCAAACTATCGCCCCATAAGTCTCCCGGACATTGTGTATAAACTTTATACTCGATACCTGCTAAATAAACTGGTTGACTGGGCTGACCACTCTAACTTGCTTAATCCGGAACAGGCAGGGTTTAGAAAGGGCCA
Organism: Podarcis bocagei; assembly: GCF_964188305.1. Lineage (NCBI taxonomy): Eukaryota > Metazoa > Chordata > Lepidosauria > Squamata > Lacertidae > Podarcis > Podarcis bocagei. Next base: position 37,222,266 of record NC_138131.1, read on the forward strand.
TAGTACAACAGGCCATTGTTTGGTACTACAGACAATGATAGATAAGTATACAAAGGTACATAAGAGCAAACTTTTTGTGGCTTTTGTAGATCTCACATCCGCTTTTGATTCAATCTGTAGGGACAAATTTGTTGGTTTCTGCTCTCTTCACTGTGCAGCGAAGTGCTTGTCACAAGACAATGTTTACATTCCACAGTCAGAGCACTGTTGGGTTTTCCCACGGGAATGGGAAGCTGGATGTGACGTACACTGGTTTCCTGTTTTTCACTGCGCTCTCGGTGTTCTTCATTCCGAGGAGAAGGACGGTTGCTTCTCTGCTCCCGCAGAGGCAAGGTGCATGTTTGTAATTTCTCAATACTGAACTGAAAATAAAGCAACCTTAAGCATGTGGCACGTACTGCTCATCATTCCGTTGTGCACAGGACTCTGCAATTACAACAAAATTATGGCAAAAACTATATGAAACAGATATTGATAGACGACTTCTTATCAGAGTTTGCAGGGCAGCGGCGCGCAAAGTTATACGCATCTTTTAGAATTAGGGGAGCTAGTCTCAAACGTTTGTTGGGGGAGACCTAGGGTTTTTTTGTGGGGGAAGTTATTTGTCCTGTCTTCAAGCTTTTTATGATGGAGGACCTCTGTAGCCACCCCCAACGACACGATCTCAAGATGGAAGGGGAGGGAACAGCTGCAGTCACCTGCGATTCCTGCGCAATGTTTGCCATCTTGCCAAAGGTTGCAGAGGACAGGGTCACACTTCAAAACGACCTTGACAGATTAGAGAACTGGGCAAAAACAAACAAGATGAATTTTAACAGGGAGAAATGTAAAGTATTGCACTTGGGCAAAAAAAATGAGAGGCACAAATACAAGATGGGTGACACCTGGCTTGAGAGCAGTACATGTGAAAAGGATCTAGGAGTCTTGGTTGACCACAAACTTGACATGAGCCAACAGTGTGACGCGGCAGCTAAAAAAGCCAATGCAATTCTGGGCTGCCTCAATAGGAGTATAGCATCTAGATCAAGGGAAGTAATAGTGCCACTGTATTCTGCTCTGGTCAGACCACACCTGGAGTACTGTGTCCAGTTCTGGGCACCACAATTCAAGAAGGACACTGACAAACTGGAACGTGTTCAGAGGAGGGCAACCAAAATGGTCAAAGGCCTGGAAACGATGCCTTATGAGGAACGGCTAAGGGAGCTGGGCATGTTTAGCCTGGAGAAGAGGAGGTTAAGGGGTGATATGATAGCCATGTTCAAATATATAAAAGGATGTCACATAGAGGAGGGAGAAAGGTTGTTTTCTGCTGCTCCAGAGAAGCGGACACGGAGCAATGGATCCAAACTACAAGAAAGAAGATTCCACCTAAACATTAGGAAGAACTTCCTGACAGTAAGAGCTGTTCGACAGTGGAATTTGCTGCCAAGGAGTGTGGTGGAGTCTCCTACTTTGGAGGTCTTTAAACACAGGCTTGACAACCATATGTCAGGAGTGCTCTGATGGTGTTTCCTGCTTGGCAGGGGGTTGGACTCGATGGCCCTTGTGGTCTCTTCCAACTCTATGATTCTATGATTCTATGATTCTTTTTCTTTCTCAAAACCTCGCCATTTTAGCATTCATCTATTTTATAATAGTTCTTAAGATAGATTTTAAATTTCTTCCAATCCTTTTCCGCCGTCTCTTTCCCCTGGTCACGGATTCTGCCAGCCATCTCAGCCAGTGTCATGTAGTCCATCACTTTCATCTGCCATTCTTCCAGAGTGGGTAGATCTTGTGTCTTCCAATACTTTGCGATGAGTATTCTTGCTGCTGTCGTAGCATACATAAAGAAAGTTCTATCTTTTTTTAACACCAATTGGCCGACAATGCCCAAGAGAAAGGCCTCTGGTTTCTTAGGGAAGGTACATTTAAGTACCTTTTTCATTTCGTTATATATCATCTCCCAAAAGGCCTTAATCTTCGGGCACGTCCACCAAAGGTGATAGAAAGTACCTTCGGTTTCTTTACATTTCCAACACTTATTGTCAGAGCTGCTTCCAGATCCTAGCTCACAGAGGATCACGCTAGCCAGCGATCATTAAGTAAAAGTCTTTTTTGAGTTACAGTTTCCATTCTCAAGCTACTGCGTGCAACTCTACGTCTAGTGGCTAGATCGGCGAAGCTCCGTCTGAGTCTCCGCCCTTTGTGCACCAACTTAATATCCTAGCCCTGCTCCACCTTTTCCGCCTGACTGTTCTCCTCTGGGTCCCTCTGCCCCCCGGGGTCTCTTCCTTCCTGGATTCTTCTGACGCCGACCCCCCGGACCCTCCTGTCTCCTTGCGCCGGGCTTTAGGACCTGGCTCTCTTTCAGGGCTGCCTACTGCGTCACTTTCCTGTGCATTTGAACTTGGCGCGCGCGCCCAACCTTCCACTTTCCGTCTGACCGTTTCTTCGCTCCCCGATGGAGGTGTGGCCACTCCTGACTCATGCCCTCCCCCCTGTTGTGAGCTGGCAGCGCTTAATCCCTGGCTCCCTTCCTCTTCCCTGCTCTCTGGCGGTGACGCTGGTCCCGATTTCCAACTGCTCTCCTCTGAGTCCCCTCTGGCTCTATCTTGCTGGGGTGTCCCCCTAGGCTCCCCCCTTGCCCTGGCCACTGGTGCTCCTTTCTGTGAATCTTCCGATTCACTGGAAAGACTCGGAGATCTCGGGTCGTCGTCATCACTCATCTTTTCTTCTGCCTCCTCCCCCTCGCTCTCTGTTTCCTCCCTTGCCCTTGCCTCTGCTCCTGAACCCCTGACATCCATCCCCCCCTCGAAGCCCCCCGTTCCCCCTCCCCTCCTTCCGGTGCGGGAGCTGGGTGCTGCTGTGTCAGAGGGACGAACGTCGGATACAGTTCGCTTCTCGTGGCGGGCCTCCATCTGAAGTCTCCCGGTTCTTCCTCCCTGCTCTCGTCGACGACGGTCACCTCCGCTTCCATCTCTGTGCCGCCGTGCTCGAAACCAGGGTCGTCCCCGAAAACGTCCATGTCCGTCTCTCCCTCACTTCCTCCTGGCGGCGTTGCTCGTCCTGGACCTTCCAGCCACTTCCTGCGCCACTGCTCCTCTGGTCTATCGTCCCACCAATACGAGGGTTCAGAGGCAGATCCCGAGGGTGACCCCTCTGGGGAACGGGCGTCTCGTATCGGGTCCTCGTCCGAGTCGAACCCCCGGAACGTGCTGGCAGAAAGCGTGGGCGTGAAAAGCCAGTCGTCGAAAAAGTCTGCTGGCATTGGTCTATGTGGGAAGAGGGCATGAAACTTGTCTTTGAGCAGAGGTTCGTCCAAGGCGTAGCCCGGCACCCAGCTGTTCGCACTGGCCGGGGTGCCCTCCTTGGCGAGAAGGTATTCTACCCCCTCTTCCCCCCATCTGGAGTCCAAAATCTCCGTGACTTCGTTGACGCGCTCCTCCTGTGCCACTCCCGCGTGCCCGGTTCTTTCTCTGAGCGGACTCGGTGCCGTTCCGGGTTCCTGAAACCTGTGCGGTGCCTTGTAGGGAGTGAGCACCGATCTGTGGAACACCGGATGCATTCTGGAACCCTCCGGAAGCGCCAGCCTGAAAGCCACCGGGTTGACCTGCTCTTCGACTTGGTAGGGCCCCAGTTGCTTATGCCCCAGCTTCTTCTTGGCCAACGACCTGGCCGGCACTGCGTGGGCTGCTAACCAGACCCAGTCCCCCACATGGATCTCTTCGCCAACTCTTCTGTGTTTGTCCGCCTGCACCTTGTATGCATGTTTGGCCAGCTCCAGGTGCCGCCGCAGCTGATCGTGGACCTCCTGCAACTCCGACGCGAACGCATCTGCTGTCTGCGGCTCCCCCTCCCCCATTCTTTCCAGTCCCGGGAAGGTTCTGGGGTGCCTCCCGTTGTTGGCGAAGAACGGCGTGACCCCCGTGGACACGTGCTTCGTGTTGTTGTAGGCGAACTCAGCGAGCGGCAGGTAATCCACCCACGTCGCAGGCTGTTGATTCGCATAACATCTCAGGTACTGCTGCATGATGGCATTGACCCGCTCCGCTTGCCCGTTGGTCTGCGGGTGTCTCGCCGACGCCAGGTTGATCTTGACGTTCAGGAAGCCCATCAGCTTCTGCCAGAAATTCGAGATGAACTGCCGCCCCCGGTCGGACAGAATAGACCGTGGCAGACCGTGAACCTTGAACACGTGGTCTATGAACAGTTTGGCGGTTTGCTCCGCCGTGGCCACCTTAGCACACGGGATGAAATGTGCCATCTTGGAGAACAAGTCCACCACCACTAGCACGGCCGTCTTGCCCCTCGAGCTGGGCAGATCCGTGACAAAGTCCAGGGCCACTCTCTCCCATGGTTCGACCGGAGTTTGCAGCGGTTCCAACAGTCCGGCCGGCGGTCTGTGCACTGGTTTGGCCCTCTGGCAGGTGTCACACCTCGCCACGTAGTCCGCGACCTCCCCTCTCATTCCGGGCCACCAGAAGTCCCTGGCGACTAATTCCACCGTCTTCTCCTTGCCAAAGTGCCCGGCAGTGGGCGCGTCGTGCAGCTGCTGCAGTACCTTGGCGCGAAGTTCGTCTCCCGGCACGTAGATGGCCCCTTTACGGATGAGCAATCCATCTCTCAGCTGGAACTCGTCGGTCGCTGCCGTGCCCCTTTGCACCTCTGCCATCTTTGCTTGCGCGAAGGAGTCATCCTGCAACGCTCGTCGCACCGCCTCCAGGTCCACTGTTGCCGCAGCGCACGCCCACACTGTTGGTGCGAAGATGTGCATGGCGGCCGCTGGCGTGGCGTCCTCCAGATACTGTGGCTTACGGGAGAGAGCGTCCGCCATGATGTTGGTGTCCCCCGGGACATACTCTGTTCGGAAGTCGAAGTTTGCAAAGAACTCAGCCCAACGTATCTGCCTCTGGTTCAGGAACTGTGCCGTGCGCCAGTGCTCCAGATTCTTGTGGTCCGTGCAGACCTGCACCGTGTGCTTGACGCCGATCAGGAAGTGCCTCCACGCTTTGAACGCTGCATGAATGGCCAGCAACTCCCTGTCCCAGATGGTGTAGTTCTGTTCGGACTTGCTGAGCTTCCTGGAGTAAAACGCTCCCGGACGCCAAACCCCCTGCGGGTCTTTCTGCAGCAGGACTGCTCCCACGGCTCTGTCCGAGGCGTCTGTCTCGACCCTCATCGGCCTGCTGGGGTCGACATGCAGCAGCTGCTCTTCCGACGCGAAGAGACGTTTGAGTGCCTGAAAGGACTGCTCCGCCTGCTCTGTCCAGATGAACTTCTTTTTCTTGGAGCTAAGCGTGTCCGTGATGGCCGCTGTCTGCATAGCGAAGCCTTTGATAAACTTGCGATAGAAGTTCGCGAAGCCGACAAACCGTTGGACCTCCTTCCGGTTGCGTGGGCTTTTCCAATCCAACACCGCTCGAACCTTGGCGCTGTCCATGGCGAGCCCCTTGTCAGACAACTTGTAGCCCAGAAAATCCACCTCCGTCACGTCGAATTGGCACTTCTCCAGCTTGGCGTAGAGCCTATGCTGCTGCAGCCTGCTCAGCACTTCCTTGACGTGTCTGTCATGCTCCTGCTGCGATTCCGAAAAGATCAGGATGTCATCTAAGAAACAGACGCACGTCTTGTAGAGGAGCCCCGCCAACACGTGATGCATGAACGCTTGAAAAACGTGGGAGCCATTTTGCAATCCAAAAGGCATAACTCTATATTCGTAGGTGCCCAGTGGCGTGAACATGGCTGTCTTCCACTCATCTCCTTCCCGCATGCGAATGAGGTTGTACGCCCCTCGCAGGTCTAACTTGGTGAACACGCTGCCCTTCCGTACCTTTGCGAGGAGGTCGTCGATTCGGGGCATGGGGAAGTCCGATGGCTTGGTCACACTGTTTAAGATGCGATAGTCCACTACAAGCCTTTTTTGGGGCGTGTCCCGCTTCTTAACAAAGAATACAGGACTGCCCCCCGCTGCCTTGGACTCCCGGATGAAACCGCGCTCCAAATTATGATCTATGAACTCTTTGAGTTCCTGCAGTTCGTCCTCAGACATGGAATACAGCTTTCCTTTAGGCAGCGCCGCCCCTGGCAGCAGGTCAATTTTGCAGTCATATGGTCTGTGGGGGGGCAGCCTGTCTGCCTCCTTCTCGCAGAAAACCTCCAAAAATTCTGCGTACTTGTGGGGAATCGCTTGCAGCGTGCCTAGCAGCAGCTGTGACTCCTCTTCCTCTCCTTCCTGCCGGGGCACGATGCAGTGTTCAGCACAAAAGGAAGAGCCGAAGGTCAGCTGCCTCTGGTACCAAGCCAGCGTTGGGCTGTGCTTGTCCAGCCAACTCATGCCCAATACAATGGGCGTGTCCGATAGTTGAGTGACGTTGAAGCTGATGATTTCCCTGTGATTCCCAAGCCGCATCACCATTGGTGGCGTCTGCTTCACCACTTGCCCCCCTAGCAGCTCCCTGCCATCCACCGTGACAACCTGCAGGGGTAGCGTGGCAGGCAGCAACTGTATAGCGTGCCGGTCGACAAAGTCCTGCCCTATAAAGTCCGCATTGCTTCCTGAGTCAATGGTGATTGGCACGTCCATGGTGATTCCATTGGGCAGCTGGAGCGATGCGGTGAGCCTCACCACTGGTTTGGGCGGGAGGGGGTCCATGGGCGGTAAAATCTCTGGGGACTGCTTCACTGACACGTCTGGCTGGGCCAGAGTGCCTCTTCCTCCAGCCAGACATCGTCGTTTCCCTGCTGTGGTACTCCTTGCTGCGTTGCTGCAGTTACCATTGCTGAGGCTGCAGTGTGCTTGTGGAGCCTCCGGGGACACTCTTTCGCCATATGCTGTGGATCCTCGCAGATATAACACTTCCTGTTCCCTCTAGGAGGCTTCGCTTTCACTGTTGCCGGTGCTAGGGCTCTGGCTGCTGACTGAGCCCTTGCACTTCCAACCTCCATAGGTTCCACCCCTCCTCCTGGTGGATGCGTGGATTGCGCACGCGCTGCTTCTCTGGGAAGGAAGGAGGAGCCCCTGGCTGGTTCGCGCCCGCCACGCCCTTCGTCCCTGCTCCACGGACGTTCTTCCAGCCGCACCCCCACCGCCAGCGCCCTCTGAACGATCTCCTGCGTGGTCCGGGGTCTCTCCCCCCTCGCAATTTCATCTTTAACCGAGCCGTGCAATCCCTCCCAAAACAGGTCTCTTACAGGAGCCGAATCTCTGTCCCATTCCAGGGCACTGACCAAAGCGAAAAAACGTGCATGGTACTGCCTGACGCTGGCCCTCCCTTGCTTCAGTCCATGTATCTGCTGCCGAGCAAGATCCACGTCAATGCTTGATAAAAAACACCCATCCATCGCTTTAATAAAGGCATCCGCATTTTGGAGCGCCGGATCCCCATCCCTCCACAAATTGCGCAGCCATGCTTTTGCATCTCCATGCAAATGGGACATGATGAATCCCACTTTCTCTTGCTCATCTCTAAAGTCTTTTTTCAGCAGTTGCAGTGCACACATTACATCTGCTCTAAAGTTGGGGTACTGTTGCAGATTCCCATCGAAGTGAGAGACCAGACCGCCTGTTCGTCTCGCCAACCCAATTCCCTCCTGTTTGGGTGTCAGTTGCCCTTGCTTAGTAAGCATGTCCAACCTGACCTGGAGATCCCTGCAGGCGGCAGCTGCCTCCTCCTCTCTCTTCCTGGATGCGAGAGCCTCGGCATTCAGTTGTGACACTGCTTCTCTGAGTTCCGCTATCTGCTGCTCAGCCGTCATGTCGTCTGCCGTTCGTGAGCTCGCTAGTAGGCACCTGCTTCTCTCCTCACCTCGAGGCTGTAGATGCCCACAATTAAGAGACGGAGCTTACTGTCAGAGCTGCTTCCAGATCCTAGCTCACAGAGGATCACGCTAGCCAGCGATCATTAAGTAAAAGTCTTTATTGAGTTACAGTTTCCATTCTCAAGCTACTGCGTGCAACTCTACGTCTAGTGGCTAGATCGGCGAAGCTCCGTCTGAGTCTCCGCCCTTTGTGCACCAACTTAATATCCTAGCCCTGCTCCACCTTTTCCGCCTGACTGTTCTCCTCTGGGTCCCTCTGCCCCCCGGGGTCTCTTCCTTCCTGGATTCTTCTGACGCCGACCCCCCGGACCCTCCTGTCTCCTTGCGCCGGGCTTTAGGACCTGGCTCTCTTTCAGGGCTGCCTACTGCGTCACTTTCCTGTGCATTTGAACTTGGCGCGCGCGCCCAACCTTCCACTTTCCGTCTGACCGTTTCTTCGCTCCCCGATGGAGGTGTGGCCACTCCTGACTCATGCCCTCCCCCCTGTTGTGAGCTGGCAGCGCTTAATCCCTGGCTCCCTTCCTCTTCCCTGCTCTCTGGCGGTGACGCTGGTCCCGATTTCCAACTGCTCTCCTCTGAGTCCCCTCTGGCTCTATCTTGCTGGGGTGTCCCCCTAGGCTCCCCCCTTGCCCTGGCCACTGGTGCTCCTTTCTGTGAATCTTCCGATTCACTGGAAAGACTCGGAGATCTCGGGTCGTCGTCATCACTCATCTTTTCTTCTGCCTCCTCCCCCTCGCTCTCTGTTTCCTCCCTTGCCCTTGCCTCTGCTCCTGAACCCCTGACACTTATTATCAGGCAAATGGTAAATTTTTGCTAGCTTGACTGGGGTCATGTACCACCTGTAAATCATTTTCATAATATTTTCCTTTAAGGCATTACATGCCGTGAATTTTATCCCGGTGTTCCACAACCATTCCCAGCCAGCAAACATAATGTTATAACCAATGTCCTGTGGCCACTTAATCATAGCTGATTTAACTGTTTCATCTTGTGTATTCCATTTCAGCAGCAAATTATACATTCTTGACAGATTCTTAGTATTGGGTTCTAACAGTTCAATTTCTAATTTTGATTTCTCCACCTGGAAGCCAATTTTCCTGTCTTGTTTATACACCTCCATTATTTGATAATAATGGAGCCAGTCTCATACTTTGGGTTTCAATTTCTCGTGACTCTGTAACTTCAACTTATCTCCATCTTGTTCCAAAATTTCCCAATACTTTGGCCATTCCGCTTCCATATTAAGTTTTTTCAACGCCTTAGCCTCCAAGGGTGACAACCATCTAGGGGTTTTGTTTTCCAACAGATCTTTATATCTTATCCAAACATTATATAAAGCTTTTCTGACAATATGATTTTTAAAGGCCTTATGCACCTTAATTTTATCATACCATAGATATGCGTGCCAACCAAATGCATTATTAAAACCTTCCAAATACAAGATGTCTGTATTCTCGAGGAGCATCCACTCTTTCAGCCAGCAAAACACAGCTGCTTCGTAGTACAGTTTTAAGTCCGGCAGGGCAAATCCCCCTCTTTCTTTTGCGTCCGTCAGTATTTTAAATTTTATTCTGGGCTTTTTGCCCTGCCAGACAAATTTCGAGATATCCTTCTGCCACCTCTTGAAACAATCCATCTTGTCAAGAATTTGCAATGTTTGAAACAGAAATAACATTCTGGGCAATACATTCACTTAATAACTGCAATTCGGCCTAACATGGACAATTTCAAATTTGACCATATTTCTAGATCTTTTTTAATTTCTGACCAGCATTTTTCATAGTTATCTTTATACAAGTTCAAATTCTTAGATGTCAAATGAACCCCTAGATATTTCACCTTCTTAACCACTGTCAAACCTGTTTCATTCTGGAACCTCTCCCTCTCCATGACTGTTAAATTTTTTTCCAAAACTTTAGTCTTTTGTTTGTTCAGTTTAAATCCGGCTATTTGACCAAATTCTTGAATTAACTCCAACACCCTTTTTGTACTAGCATCTGGCTCTTGTAAAGTAAGTACTAAATCATCTGCAAAGGCCCTTAACTTATAATGTACACCTTTAACCTGCTGGTCATCTCTAATCATATTTAGCAACACCTCCAGAACAGAAATAAAAAGTAATGGGGAAATTGGGCACCCCTGTCGTGTCCCTTTTTCTATCTTAAATTCTTCAGTTATCACATTATTTACAATCAACTTGGCTTTTTGTTCAGAGTATATCGCACCCATACCATTCTCAAATCCTTGGCCTACCCCCATCCCATGAAGATTCTTTTTCATAAAACTCCAAGAAATATTGTCAAAGGCTTTCTCCGCATCTACAAAGATCAGAACTGCTTTAGTGTTTATATTCACCTCCAATAGTTCCAAAATGTCAATTATGTTCCTCACGTTATCTGATAAATGCCTTTTTGGGAGAAAGCCTGCTTGGTCCCTATGAATCTTCTCCATCAACACTCTTTTCAGTCTTTTTGCCAAAATGTCTGCAAAAATTTTGTAATCCACATTAAGTAATGATATTGGGCGGTAGTTCTTAAGTTGAGTCTTTTCAGTCTCTGTCTTTGGTATGAGTGTAATATACGCTTCCTTCCACGATTCTGGCGCCCTTTTCCCCTTTAAGATCTCATTGCAGACTTCCTTTAACGGTTGTACCAAGCACTCCTTTAAAGCTTTATAGTATCTGGAAGTCAGTCCATCTGGTCCTGGAGATTTGCCCAGTTGCATGTTCTGAATGGCACCCTCTATCTCTTGTTCTGTTATTCTCTGGTTTAGATCCACCTTACTTTGATGAGAGATTTTTTGTAATCCATATTTTTTAAGGAATTCATCTATATCCTCTTCCTTCTGCGGTCCTTGTGAATATAATTTTTTAAAATAACTCAAAAAACAGTTTCTAATCTCATTGGGTTTGGATATATTCTTTCCATCCACTTCTAGGTTTGTAACTGTATTTAGTTTCTGTCTTTTCTTCAATTGCCAAGCCAGAAGCTTACCACATTTGTCTGCAGATTCGAATGTCTTTTGTCTCATTTGCTTTATCTTCCATTCAATCTCTTGGTTCATCAGTTCCATATATTGTGTCTGATATAGCTTAATCTCTCTCAAAATCTCCTGGGACTTTGGTTTTGATCTCAATTTCTTCTCTCCTTCTTTTATCTTTTCCAGGATCTTTTCCTTCTTCTCATTTAGCTTTCTCTTTTTTACTGAATTTTGTTGAATTAAAAATCCTCGCATCACAGCTTTACTTGCGTCCCAGATCACTCTTTTTTCTACATCATTTTTTAAATTTATTTCGAAATAGTCCTTTAAAGTTTTTTGGGCCTTTCTGTGGATCTCCTCATCTCGAAACAGGGTGTCATTCATCCTCCATCTAAATTGACCAGTTGTTGTAGGTTTCATCTCCATCTTCACGGCGTTATGGTCGGAGCAAGTCTTTGGGCAGATTTCCACTTTCTTGATCTTCGGAGCCAGCCCACTAGCAATCCAAATTTGGTCAATTCTGGTCCAAGTCATCATTGCTTGAGAGAAAAAAGTTCCCTCTTTCGAGAGAGGGTTCCTTGTTCTCCAAATATCTATTAAGTCCATATTTTCAGTCATTTCAAAAAAGGTCTTTGGAAGTCTCCCTTCCTTGGAGATTGTCTGTCTTTGTGCCTTGTCCATATTTGTAGAAACCACACCATTCATGTCTCCCATGATTACCACATTGTAGTCCAAATAGTCCATCAGAGTTTCATGCAACTTCTTAAAAAATTCCGCCTTCCCTTCATTTGGTGCATAGATTCCAACTATTAACAGTTTTTCTCCTTGTATTTGTATTTCAATTGCCAGGTATCTTCCTTGTTCATCTTTAAACATCATTTTTGGGGCCAATTTCTCCTTTGCATAAATCACCACTCCTCTTTTCTTAACTTTATCCGATGAGATGAATTCCTGTCCTAATCTTTTGTTTATAAGTAGTTTCCTGTGTACCCTGGTCACATGAGTTTCTTGTAAACAGATCAAATCCAATTGTTCTCTTTTCAAAATATGAAAAACTTGGCGTCTTTTCGTAGGAATGTTCAGCCCATTACAATTCCAACTAAGGAATTGCAGGGCCATCTTCTTATTTGTCTTCTACTCCTCCAACCGCTCCAAGTTGCTGCTCTTCCTCTGACGGTGGTTTAAGTCCAAACGATAAATTCAGAATGTCCACTGCTCCTTTTACCTCTAAAATTGGGTCTACCATTCCCTTCTGCAAATCCTCGTGGTTTCTCTCCAAAAACTTCTCTTTGTCTTGAACTGTTTTTATTTTCACCTTCTTTCCCTTGTAGTTGAAGGACAGTCCTTGTGGAAACTCCCACCTAAAAGGTATGTTGTTCCTTTTCAGCAGGTAGACCAGATCTTTATAGAAGGCTCTCACCTCCAGGATGTATTTAGGGATGTCCTTAAAGATTTGTATATGAGAATTTTCAATTTCCAAGGCCTTTTGGTAATGTAGGTTTAGTATTTTGTCTCTTTCTTCCTTGGATCTGAAAGTAATCAGACAATCCCTCGGGGTCTTTCTATTCTGTCTCCTGCCCAGTCTGAATGCTGTTGTTATCTTGAATTCTTCCTCCAATTCTTCCTGCCAAAAGTCAGAAAACTCTTGTGTAAGGAACTCCACAAGGCTGTCCCCTTCACTTTCAGGAACTAATCTTAATTTCAAATTTCTCTCCTTTCTCTGTAATTCCAGCAAAGACAAGGCCACATCATGTTCATTCACTTTTTTGGAGATCGGTTCTAATTTTCCCTGTGTCTCTTCAGCAATATTTCTGGCGTCCTCTGCAATATTGCGTGTTGCAGAATTTTCTTCAATCAACTTATTTATAGATTCTGTGTTAGATGTCACACTTTTCGTATTCAAGTCCAGCCTTGATGTTAATTCTGTTAATTTTTGTGAGTTTTCTGTACTCTGCTTTGTCAAGGCTTCTAAAGATTGGTTTATCTTGAGTAACGCCTGTGTCATTGAATCCATGGAAGCAGCTGTCACTTTTTCTTGCCCGGCTGCTCCTGCTGGTGTTACACTTGATATTGAGCCCCTTTTCTTTTGTGCTTGTTTTGCTTTAGCTCTAGTTGTTATCTCGTCTGCTGGGCCACTCATATCCCAAGGACTTTCTCACAGGAGCAGTTTCCTGATGGAAAATCCCACTGTCCTATTCCGTTGCTCTGCAATTGTTACTCCTCAACCCTCTAGAGGGAGCAATCCAAAATGTCCAACTGAAAAAGACAAAGAATAAAGAACAAAGAAACCAGGAATCCTCTGTATAAATGCTGCAACACTTTTTCTATATAGTTTCTCTATCAACACTGTCCAATAAATTGTTGCAGCAAAGCCCCAAAACTTTGTATCAAGTAGCACTCCAACTATGTAACTTTGTAACAAGTTTCTAAATGCAGATCACTGTCCTGGTACTTTACTTTGGCAGTCCGTTTCAGGAGATTAAGGCAGCGGAAAACTTTTTTCTCTCAATAAGTCATGCAGGTTAATAAAGTCACTTTTTCTCCCCTCTGCCCCTGCTTGCTAGAGAGGAAATTCGTATCCAGTGCCAAGGTTAGACAGTCTTAAGGTTATTTTCGTTCTGATGCAGCTTTATACTTTCGTTGCTTTATCTATCATGCAGTCGGGGGAAGGCAGACTTCCTTATTTTTAGCCTTTCCTGTTTCCGGCCGAATTTTAAAATTTAATTTTTAGGGTCCCAGGTAGTCATTCAGTCCTACTCACGGGTTTTTCGATCCAATTTCAATTTACAGGAAGGAATCGGCGCTCTCCGTTCATGGCGACGCGGCTTCGCTCCGCGGGCTGGGTTGCGACTCTCAGCGCCGCGCTCACTCCCAATGCCGTTCCGGAGCCTTTAAAAAGGCTCTTTCGCAGTAAGGGGGGCGCTTCTGATGCCCACCGAGTCTCCTTGTTCACAGGCTTCCGCGCCTGTGATTTTAGGGGTCCCCCGCTTGCCGTAGCGGGTCAGATCCGAACTCGCGGAGCAGTCCTCCTCCGGAGCTCGAAGAGAGGACCGCCACTGAACGCTGGCGCCGACCGGAAGTCTATTCGTCCTTCTATTGAGATAGAACCGAAACACCTATGGTTGATTTCAGCTGATAACAAACATGTCACTCTGCGATTTTTGAGTGAATGTGCATTCTAACCCCAAAAACAACAATTTGAAATAACCCAATCAGGACTTTATCATCTTCTTTTTATGTAGGTGGAACCCAAAACACCTTTTTGCTTTGGTCGGGGGTGATTCTGGTGCACACCCAAAAAACACCATGCGAATTGTAATAAGCCCAATCAAAGCTTATTTGCCTTCTCTCTACGCATATTGAAGCAAAAAGACGGTGTTGTGTTATTTTGGTTTCATTACACACACTTTGCGATTTCTGGGTCAATGCGCATTAACACCAAAGAAAACGATTTGAAATAAGTGAAATCCAAGATTCTTCTTTCTATGTAGCTGTAACACAAAACAACCTGTTTGGCTTTGTTTAGGCTTATTACACTTCGCTTTGCTAGGGTTAGGGTTAGGTTTAGGTTTAGGGTTAGGGTTGGGGTTAGGGTTAGGGTTAGGGTGAGGGTGAGGGTTAGGTTTAGGTTTAGGGTTAGGGTTAGGGTTAGGGTTAGGGTTAGGGTTAGGGTTAGCGTTAGCGTTAGGGTTAGGGTTAGGGTTAGGGTTAGGGTTAGGGTTACGGTTAGGCTCAGGGTCAATGACCACCTATAGAACAATCCAAGCTTATTTGTCCTCCTTCTATTGAGATGGAACCAAAACACCTTTGCTTGATTTCGGCTGATAACAAAAATGTCGCTCTGCGATTTTTGAGTGAACGTGCATTCTAACCCCAAAAACACCAATTTGAAATAAGCCCAATCAGAGCTTTATCATCTTCTTTTTATGTAGATGGAACCCAAAACACCTTTTTGCTTAGGTCGGGGGTGATTCCGGTGCACACCCAAAAAACACCATGCGAATTGAAATAAGACCAATCAAAGCTTATTCGTCTTCTTTCTACGCATATGGAAGCGAAAAGACGGTGTTGTGTTATTTTGGTCTCATTAGGCGCGAGTGATCATGCTCTTCTGAAGTTTACTATACAGCGGAAAGGAGCAGCCAAGCATACTAGGACTCAATTTCTTGACTTTAAGAAAGCCGACATCATAAAACTTAGGGAAGTGCTGGGTGAGATCCCATGGACAGCAATACTAAAAGGAAAGGGAGTTCATGATGGCTGGGAGTTTGTTAAGAGGGAGATAGTAAAAGCACAACGTCAGGCAATGCCAATGAGACGGAAACATGGAAGGTGCCTAAAGAAGCCAGGGTGGCTATCTAAAGAACTTTTAACTGAGTTAAGATTAAAAAAGGATGTGTACAAAAAATGGAAAAGGGGGGAAACCATCAAAGAGGAATTCAAACAAATAGCCAGCACGTGTAGACACAAAGTCAGAAAAGCTAAAGCACAGAATGAACTCAGGCTTGCTAGAGAGGTTAAAAGCAACAAAAAAGGCTTTTATGGGTATGTTCGTAGCAAAAGGAAGAACAAAGAAGCAGTGCGGCCACTCAGAGGAGAAGATGGTGAAATGCAAACAGGGGTACATGCAGTACATGTGAAAAGGATCTAGGAGTCTTGGTTGACCATAAACTTGACATGAGCCAACAGTGTGACGCGGCAGCTAAAAAAGCCAATGCAATTCTGGGCTGCATCAATAGGAGTATAGCATCTAGATCAAGGGAAGTAATAGTGCCACTGTATTCTGCTCTGGTCAGACCTCACCTGGAGTACTGTGTCCAGTTCTGGGCACCACAATTCAAGAAGGACACTGACAAACTGGAATGTGTCCAGAGGAGGGCAACCAAAATGGTCAAAGGCCTGGAAACGATGCCTTATGAGGAACGGCTAAGGGAGCTGGGCATGTTTAGCCTGGAGAAGAGGAGGTTAAGGGGTGATATGATAGCCATGTTCAAATATATAAAAGGATGTCACATAGAGGAGGGAGAAAGGTTGTTTTCTGCTGCTCCAGAGAAGCGGACACGGAGCAATGGATCCAAACTACAAGAAAAAAGATTCCACCTAAACATTAGGAAGAACTTCCTGACAGTAAGAGCTGTTCGACAGTGGAATTTGCTGCCAAGGAGTGTGGTGGAGTCTCCTACTTTGGAGGTCTTTAAGCAGAGGCTTGACAACCATATGTCAGGAGTGCTCTGATGGTGTTTCCTGCTTGGCAGGGGGTTGGACTCGATGGCCCTTGTGGTCTCTTCCAACTCTATGATTCTATGATTCTATGATTCTATGATTCTACACACTGCGATGTCTGGGTCAATGTGCATTAACACCAAAGAACACGACTTGAAATAAGCGAAATCCAAGATTCTTCTTTCTATGTAGCTGGAACCCAAAACAACCTGTTTGGCTTTGTTTAGGCTTCTTACATTTCTCTTTGTTAGGGTTAGGGTTAGGGTTACAGTTAGGGTTAGGGTTAGTGTTAGGGTTAGGGTTAGGGTTAGGGTTAGGGTTAGGGTTAAGGTTAAGGTTAAGGTTTAGGTTTAGGTTTAGGTTTAGGTTTAGGTTTAGGTTTAGGTTTAGGTTTAGGTTTAGGTTTAAGTTTAGGGTTAGGGTTAGGGTTAGGTTTAGGTTTAGGTTTAGGTTTAGGTTAACGTTAAGGTTAAGGTTTAGGTTAACGTTAAGGTTAAGGTTCGGGTTCGGGTTTGGGTTCTTTGGCAATTAAATCCTGCCGTCCAGTCAGCACAGCTCTGCTTGGGGCTTGAGGCCGACCTGTGCAGGAAGACAGAGTCGCAGCGGTCCTGCAGTCCGTGTGAGATAGAGAGATAAATGAAGTCCAGAGACATTTCATTGCTATCTCTAAAAAGCGTTTATTTACAAGCCATAAATCAGTCACATTCCATCGGAGCTTTCCGGCATCTTTCCCGTGCTAAAAGCACACACAATCTCTCTTGCAGCATCTCTCAGTCTAAAGTGAAACCAAGTCTCCCAGACAAAGCCTCTGACGCACTTCCCTGCGTCAGGCCCCTCCCCAGATACAGGACACCAAGGAGTTTTAACCCTGTAAACTCCAAACTCCACACCCCCTCTTGCCCTGCATCTGGGGAAATAAGCAACAATGCTCACCCCAAACACAGACCTTCACAGAACTCCTCGTGCTTCTGGAAGGTTAACGGTTTTGTGAAACCACCAGCGAGGTTCTTGGTTGAGGGACAGCATTTTAGAGCAAGTAGCCCTTCACGAACGCTCTGACACACATTCTGAAAACGTATGTCCAAATGTTTGGTCCTGGCCTTGAATTGCGCCGTCTCGGCCAATTTGAGGCATGGTTGATTGTCTTCATGCACCACGACGGGCAGACAATGCTCTCCACAGAGTTCCTCGACCAAACACACATAGAACTCCAACTCTCTGCAAACCTCAGATAGCGCACTGAACTCAGCTTCGGTAGATGAAAGCGCTATGAGACTTTGCTTCCAGGACCTCCACCCAACTACTGAGTTCCCAAACTTCACCACTAGGCCTGACACTGATTTGCGGTCCTCAAGGTTAGCCCAATCTGAATCCACCCATGCAGTCAGCTTGACACCGCCCTCAGCTGACATCTTGAGGCAAAAATCTTTGGTATCTTGCAGGTAACGTAGCACCCGTTTAATACCATTCCAGGCCTGCACACTAGGACTTGAAGCCTCTCTACTGAGCAGATTGACAGCAAACGCTATGTCTGGTCTGCTCCACTGTGACAGATACAATAGACTACCCAGAGTTGACTGAAAGAGTTCAGTATTTTCGAACACAGCACGTTCTACTTGCTGACATTCTTTCACGTAACCAGCCTCCATGGGTGTTTTGACACCTGTACACTCAGACATTCTGAACTTCTCAAGCAACTGCTCAATCTTACCTTTCTGGCTGAGCAAAAAGCTTCCATCTCTTGCTCTCATGATCTCTATGCCTAGATACGACTTGACCTCTCCAAGCTGCTTGAGCTTGAACCGCTTTCCAAGCTCCCTAGCAAACTTCTCCACTTGTTTACTTGTCTGTGCCATGATCAAGATATCATCGACAAAAACCTGAGCAGCTTGCTGTGTCTCACCTGATCCTTTAAGGTAGAGACAGCTGTCCGCAACACTTCTCCTGAAACCTAGCTCTTCTAAGGCTTCATTCAGACACATGTTCCAATTTCTGGCAGATTGGCGTAATCCATAGATGGATTTGTGCAACCGCCACACAGTGCCTGGCACACTGACTCCAAACCCTGGAGGAGGAAGCATGTACAACTCCTCCTGGAGGTCTGAGTTCAGGTAGGCAACATCCACATCAAAATGGTTCACCTTCCAACCTCTCTGTGCAGCAACCGCTAAAAGTGTCCTCAAAGTCTCTGCTCTCGAGGTCGGCGAATAGACCTCCGTGAAGTGGACACCCTTCTTCTGTGTGAATCCACGAGCTACTAACCTAGCTTTATACTGTTTTTCTCCAGCTTCTGTGGGTTTAAGACGGTAAACCCATATGCAACCCACAGCCTGATTGCCAGACGGCAGCTGAGTGAGTGAGAACACACCAAGAGACTCCATTGAGTTCATCTCCTTCTGCATCGCCTCACGCCATTTGCTAGCTTCTTCCTGAGGCAACTTCTGAACATCCTCAAAGGATTCAGGTTCACATCTAGCCACACCTACCCAGACACTAGTGGCTTCATACCTTTCCGGTGGCTTTCCCTTGGTTGACCTTGCTGACCTCCTCAGTGTGAACTCTGGAACTGCGCCTGATTCACTTGGACCAGCCAGACCATCCCCTGTGTCAGAACCCCCCCCCCTCTGACCTGCTGCGCCTTTTTGGCCTCACAGCTGGGTCTGCTGGCGAGGATGGCTCACTCCTTGGCTCAGACTTGACAGAGACCTGTGGAGGGGTCTTGGGACTCCCCTTTGGAGAGGTTCGGAGCCTCTGCCTTGGAGATCCCGGCTCTGGACTCTGTGGCTATGGACTGTCCACCTCAGCAATAGGTTCAGCTTCGTCCTCCTCCTCTTCCTCATCTGAGTCTGACAGAACATCCGGGTTCCCGTGAATAGGTTTCCACCCACTCTGCTCGCAAAACTCAGCACTGCCGCTAATAAGCAGCTTAGACTGGTTGCCAGTAGGGTATGCAAAACGCCACGCCTTTGAGTCTGGCTCATAGCCTACAAAGATCGTTTTCCTAGATCTTGGTTCACCCTTTCTGCGGGTGGCCTTTGGAATGAGGACCCAAGCCTCACAGCCAAACACACACAAGAAATCCACTTTGGGTTTTTTCCCATGCAGCAGAAAATACGGTGTGTCACCCACACTTGAATTGAACACCCTGTTCTGAACAAAACATGCCGTCTTATAACTCTCAGCCCAAAAGCGCTGTGGCAGACCCGAGTCTGCCAGCATAGCATGCGCTGCTTCCTGTAGGGTGCGGTGTTTTCTCTCCGCAATTCCGTTCTGTTGCGGAGAGTAGGGGGCAGTCAATCGATGACTGGTACCTTTCTGCCTGAAGAAAGATTGCAGCCCAGAACCTGTGAACTCGCCCCCCCCCGATCAGATTGAAAGGAAACCACCCTGGCGGAGAAACGCAGCTCTACCGCTGTGATCCAATCCCTGATCAGTGCAGCCGCCCCCACTTGTGTTTAAGTGTAAACAGCCAGGTGTGTCTCGAAAAATCATCAATCAGAACCAAAACATGCTTCGATCCACTTAAAGAAGCTATTTGCATCGGCCCAGATAAATCTGCATGAACCAGCTCAAAGGGTTTGCTGGTCCTCTTTTCTGACCTGGGATATCTGCATGTCGTGACCTTCAATTTTTTACAAGCTTGACAATCTAAGTATTTATCACATGCCTTGAACCCACACCCAATTGTGTTCTCTGCGGCCCTTTTAACATATGACCACCCTGCATGTCCAAAGCGTCTGTGCCAGAGGTGTAAACAATCATGGTGTGGTGGTACATTTGCACACTGCACTTGTGCTTCTTCAGGGGACTCTGCAACAGTAGCATCAGTGACAGGCATCTGCACCAGAAAGAGCCTGTCCTTCCCCTCAACACTGTAGAGCTTCTTCCCATCCCTGTAAAAATAACACGTATTGCTAGTAAACAACACATCAAACCCATCGGCAACAAGAGCTGATACACTTAAAAGAGAATGTGCAAGCTCGGGCACCACGTAAGCTTGCACCTCATGATCTATAAAGGGACAGTATAAGAAACCAGTTTCAGTTAGCTGTCTCTTAGATCCATCTGCCATCGTGACAAAACGTCCAGATTTAACTGTCTTGCAATTTTTCAGGAGCCCACCAGATGGCACAAGGCTGTGGGTCGCTCCAGTATCAACAACAAGAGATAACGTGGCTCTCTGGCTATCTTCCAAAGTTGCCATGGCAATGCTTGCACCCCCACCGGGGCCTCTGCCAGTGTCCTTCCTGGTTGCCATTGTTGCTGCAAGGCCTCTGCTGGTGTTCTCACGCTTCGCCGTCTGAGAACCGTTGCTTATTTGCCTTAGCAGGTGGCTGACCTTGCATTCCAGAGCCTCTGCAGAACAATGCCCTTCGCTGTTGGACTTCGCCTCAGAGCACAAACAACTCTTGGGGACTTTGGCTTTCCCAGAGCTCTTGGAACGGCCTGCACCCCCACTCCTGGGTGCCCAGCTGCCTGAGGAACGGTCTGCTACTGCCTTCCTCTTCCCAGCTCTCAGCCTCTCTCCCGGACCATCACACAGACGTGTTGAAGCATAGAAGCAGCTTCCCAAAACAGTCCCCGCCCCCTCTGGGCTTAATGCTCTCTCTGGGCATCTCCTAGCCCCCTCTGGTCTGGCTCCCACTGCGGCCTGACATGCTGTCTTCAGTGTGTGCCATGCGACCCAGGGCTTCTTCCCTTGGAGCTTTGGCAACAGCCAAGCATCAACGCTGGCCCTTAAAATGGCTAGCACCCTTTGCTCTCTTTCCAGAGCAGCAGCCACGTCTGCTTCACAAGCTTCCACTGCTCCTGCAGACCTCTCAACCTCTGCAGCTGCAGCACCAGGCTGGGCAAGGACTGGTTCGGCTTGTGTACACTCCCAAAGCTGCCTTTCTGCCAGCCAGTAGTACATGCGCTTAGACCAGGCTTCCCAATTGGCCCCATGCAGTCTTTCACCGGGGTAGCTCTCATGGCCTTGCTGTTGCTGAGCAGCAGCCATCTTCCTCCCCCCGGGGCTTAAGTGTACTCACGAGTTGCCAGCTAGCTGGTCCTCTGAAACAGCAGCCTCCTCTTGGCTCCGTTCTCCACCAGCGTCTCCCACAGCCCTTCCTGGCAGGAGCTCAAAGCAGCTCAAAGCTGGCAGCCTTCTTCCCTCCTCACACTTGGCAGGAAACACGGAAGAGCCATAACCTTTGGCAATTAAATCCTGCCGTCCAGGCAGCGCTTCCCCTGCGCAGCTCTGCTTGGGGCTTCAGGACGACCTGGCCAGGAAGACAGAGTCGCAGCGGTCCTGCAGTCCGTGTGAGATAGAGGGATAAATCAAGTCCAGAGACAGTTCGCTGCTATCTCTAAAAAGCGTTTATTTACAAGCCATAAATCAGTCACATTCCATAGGAGCTTTCCGGCATCTTTCCCGTGCTAAAGCACACACAATCGCTCTTGCAGCGCCTCTCAGTCTAAAGTGAAACCAACTCTCACAGACAAAGCCTGTGACGTACGGCCCTGCATCAGTCCCCTCCCCAGATACAGGACACCAAGGAGTTTTAACCCTGTAAACTCCAAACTCCACAGGTTCGGGTTAGGGTGAATGACCACCGAGAGAACAATCCAAGTTTATTCATCCTCCTTCTATTGACATAGAACTGAAACACCTATGGTTGATTTCGGCTGATAACAAACATGTCACTCTGCGATTTTTGAGTGAATGTGCATTCTAACCCCAAAAACACCAATTTGAAATAAGCCCAATCAGGGCTTTATCATCTTCTTTTTATGTAGGTGGAACCCAAAACACCTTTTTGCTTTGGTTGGGGGTGATTCTGGTGCACACCCAAAAAACACCATGCGAATTGTAATAAGCCCAATCAAAGCTTATTCGTCTACTTTCTATGCATATGGAAGCAAAAAAACGGTGTTGTGTTATTTTGGTTTCATTACACACACTTTGCGATTTCTGGGTCAATGTGCATTAACACCAAAGAAAACGACGTGAAATAAGTCACATCCAAGATTCTTCTTTCTATGTAGCTGTAACACAAAACAACCTGTTTGGCTTTGTTTAGGCTTATTACACTTCGCTTTGCTAGGGTTAGGGTTAGGTTTAGGGTTGGGGTTGGGGTTGGGGTTGGGGTTGGGGTTGGGGTTAGGGTTAGGATAAGCGTTAGGATTAGGGTTAGGGTTAGGGTTAGGGTTAGGGTTAGGGTTAGGGTTAGGGTTAGGGTTAGCGTGAATGACCACCGAAAGAACAATCCAAGCTTATTTGTCCTCCTTCTATGGAGATGGAACCAAAACACCTATACTTGATTTGTGCTGATAAAAAACATGTCATTCTGCGATTTTTGAGTGAATGTGCATGGTAACCCCAAAACCACCAATTTGATATATGGCTCAGAGCTTTATCATCTTCTTTTTGTGTAGATGGAAACCAAAACACCTTTTAGCTTTGGTCGGGGGTGATTCCCCAAAAAACACACAAAAAACACCATGCAGATTGAAATAAGACCAATCAAAACTTATTCGTCTTCTCTATACGCCTATGGAAGCGAAAAGAGGGTGTTGTTTTATTTTCGTTTCATTACACACACTTAGCGATTTCTTGGGCAATGTGCATTAACACCAAAGAACACGACTTGAAATAAGCGTAATCCAACTTTCTTCTTTCTATGTAGCTGGAACCCAAAACAACCTGTTTGGCTTTGTTTAGGCTTATTACACTTCACTTTGCTAGGGCTTGGGTTAGGATTAGGGTTAGGGTTAGGGTTAGGGTGAGGGTGAGGGTTAGGATTGGGGTTAGGGTTAGGGTTAGGGTTAGGGTTAGGGTTAGGGTTAGGGTTAGGGTTAGGGTTAGGGTTAGGGTTAGGGTTAGGGTTACGGTTAGCTTTAGGGTTAAGGTCTGGGTGAATGACCACCGAAAGAACAATCCAAGCTTATTCGTCCTCTTTCTATTGAGATGGAACCATAACATCTATGCTTGATTTGGGCTGATAACAAACATATCACTCTGCGATTTTTGAGTGAATGTGCATTCTATTTTTTTAAAAAAATCATATTTATTGAAATTTACAAAACTCAAAAAAGAAAAAGAACAAAAGAAAAAGAAAAAAATAAACCTTTACAATTAAAGCCTTATTTTCATTAACATCTTTTAGGACTTCCCCATCCCTCTCCCTATTGTATTCCCCTTTCATTAATTTAGTTCCACAAGTTCTTACTCCCAATTTAAAACTTATTTTGTTTAACCCAATAATCAATTTAGTTATATAACCACGTTCCCTTTAAATTCCACCATCCCTCATCATTAAAAGAAAGTTTTCCCCCCAAGGTCCACCCCAATTTCCTTCCACGAATTCCCGTTTTGGTTAAACACGTCCAAACAAAATAAAAAATATAAAAAGATTCAAAAAATAGTTTTACACCCTTTGGATTCCAAATCTCCCCCCACCCTTCCCCGGTTTCGATTCCCCATGTCCATCAGTCTATCTACTATCAGCCTGAAGATCTCACGTCCATAGCCGATTTTTTTTTTTTCAGTTCCACCTTGCCGGTTTTTTTTAATAATGTTTAACTTCAGACGCCCAGTCTTAAAGAGGCCCCTGACAGGCCTTTGGTTTTCCTTGGTCTTTCACAATAATTTGGCTCCTCCCTTGTTCTTTCCAAGTCGTCATCAGTCCTTTGTTCTTTTTTCTCACTTTCTCAGGTTTCTTTTCCTGTTCCGCTGCAAGAACATTCTAATTCAGAAATTTAATACCTCTACAGGGGTTGTTGTTAGTTCAGGAACAAAAACTTGCGTCCAGTCCCTTCCGTTCTTCAATAGATATTTCTATTGTCTCCTTTAATATAAACACCTCTGTAGACAAAATACTGTTTCGTTTTTGCAGCTTTCCCAGAAGATAACAAATCCTGTGCGATTCCAAGAGTGTTTTTCCACTTACAACCGTTCTTGTAATGTCCCGAGACCCCTCTAGGGGGATTATAGTAACTTTGTTTCCTCAAATCCAAAAGTCAAATTGTTATTCCTTATTTTCGACAATTTATATCCAAATTGTAACAAATTTAACCAGCAAAGTCCTCATAGCAAAGTTCTCTTTATAGTCTCCAACTTTGACAGCTACTTTGACAGCTGTCAAGGTCTCTGTCTCTCTTCACCAGGCTCTCTCGCGGATCACCCCGGTTCCCGGGGGGGTTGCACTTTCACTCTCACCCTCCACTCTTCTCCCCCAGCACAGTTCTTATAATTTCGCATTGTGGAATTAATATTTTTTATCAGAAGCAAGTTCCTCTTACGACCTTAGTTGCCAAATCCTTGTTTTAAAATGTCTACAATAGGGGGGAGACTGACTTCCTTTTTGGATCTCCCCCGCTCGTGCCAAATCCGAAAAAAAAATTCCTCCTTTTAAGTCCGATTTCCAAATTACTCACGGGTTGTTGTTTATAGTCCAAATTTTCAATAGAAGAAGTCAGCGCTCTCCGTCGAATGGCATGCGGCTTCGCTCGGCAGGGAAAGCAGAGGACTCATAGCACCACGCCACTCCCCGGCACCCGTTCCGTAGCCTTTAAAAAGGCTCCTTCACGAGTCAGGAGGGCGCTAACGGTGCCCGCCGAGTCAACCATGTCCACGGGCTCCGTGCCCGTGGTTTTTGAGGGTCCCCGCGTCGCCGGTGCGGTAGGACCCAACCCCTGCCGAGCAGACTCCCTCCGGAGCTCAGAGGGAGTCCGCCATTCGGCGATGGCGCCAACCTGGAAGTCAGAGTGAATGTGCATTCTAACCCCAAAAACACCTATTTGAAAAAAAGCCCAATCAGAGCTTTATCATCTTCTTTGTATGCTGATGGAACCCAAAACACCTTTTTTCTTTAGTTGGGGGTGCTTCTGGTGCACACCCAAAAAACACCATGCAAATTGAAATAAGTCTAATCAAAGCTTATTCGTCTTCTTTCTATGCATATGGAAGCGAAATGACAGTGTTGTGTTATTTAGGTCTCATTACACACACTTTACGATTTCTGGGTCAATGTGCGTTAACACCAAAGAACACGACTTGAAATAAGCGAAATCCAAGATTCTTCTTTCTATGTAGCTGGAACCCAAAACAACCTGTTTGGCTTTGTTTTGCCTTCTTACACTTCGCTTTGCTAGGGTTAGGGTTAGGGTTAGGGTTAGGGTTAGGGTTAGGGTTAGGCTCAGGGTGAGTGTTTTTTTTAAATAAATATTTATTGCAATTTTTTAAACAAAAGAAAAACGAACCAATAAACATATAAAAACCCATCACCATACACCATAACAAAGACAACAGAAAAAATTAGAAAATACACATACCCTAAAAGAAAAAAGTACAACAAAGTCAATTTATCTTTAAATCTTATTTTCATGATCTTAGGACTTCCTCGCATCACCCTTTCCTGCGTTCTCAGCCATATAGTTATAAACAGCAAATTATTGCCTTATTTCAATTCTTGTTTTATAGTTCTCAAATATTATGTCTCAAATTTTCAATAATTTATCATATACTGACCTGCTTAACTTAAACATAATATTGCTTCAAATTTCATCCTTTTCTTAGTCATCGCTTATTCATACAATCATACAGCTAAATTACTGATGCCATGTTGTTTTCTATCATGCATTCTCTTAGCATTCATACAGTTTATATTGCTTTTGTAAATAGTCTTTAAATTTTTTCCAATCCTCTTCCATCGTCTCTTCTCCCAGGTCTCGAATTCTGCCAGTCGTTTCAGCCAGTTCCATATAGTCTATCAGTTGCGTCTGCCATTCTTCTAGAGTGGGCAAATCTTGTGTCTTCCAGTACTTTGCGATGAGTATTCTTGCTGCTGTTGTTGCGTACATAAAGAAAGTTCTATCCTTCTTTAGCACCCCTTGTCCCACAATGCCCAAGAGGAAGGCCTCTGGTTTCTTGAGGAAGGTATACTTAAATACCTTTTTTAATTCATTATAAATCATTTCCCAGAAAGCCTTAACCCTTGGGCATGTCCAGCAGAGGTGAAAGGATGTTCCTTCAGTTCCTTTACATTTCAACATTTATTGTCGGGCAAATGATATATTTTTGCGAGCTTGACTGGGGTCATGTACCACCTATATATCATTTTCATAATATTTTCTTTCAAGGCATTACATGCCGTGAACCTCACTCCGGTGGTCCATAATTTTTCCCAGCCAGCAAACATAATATTATGCCCAATGTCCTGTGCCTATTTTATCATAGCTGATTTGACCGTTTCATCCTGAGTATTCCATTTCAACAGAAAGTTATACATTTTTGAGAGTACCTTGGTCTTAGATTCTAACAATTCTGTTTCTAATTTCGATTTTTCCACCTGGAAACCTGTTTTTTTGTCCAAATTAAAGACCTCACTAATCTGAGTGTAATGTAACCAATCTCGCACTTTATCCTTTAATTTCTCAAAACTCTGCAATCTCCAAGTATCTCCTTCTTTTTCTAATATTTCCCAATATTTCGGCCATGCGGCCTCCATATTGAGTCTTTTCTGGGCCTTGGCTTCCATTGGTGAGAGCCACCTTGGGGTCTTGTTCTCTAATAAGTCTTTATATTTTGTCCAGAATTAAACACTGCCTTTCTGACAATATGGTTCTTAAAAGACTTATGGATTTTAACCTTGTCGTACCACAGATATGCATGCCATCCAAAAGCATTATTAAACCCTTCCAGATCTAGGACATCAGTGTTCTCAAGAAGAAACCAGTCTTTCAACCAGCAGAGAGCTGCAGATTCATAATATAGCCTCAAATCTGGCAGGGCAAACCCCACACTCTCCTTAGCATCAGTTAGTATTTTAATCCCAGAAACACCAATTTGCATTCTAATCCCAAAAACACCAATTTGAAATAAGCCCAATCAGAGCTTTATCATCTTCTTTTTATGTTGGTGGAACCCAAAACACCTTTTTGGTTTGGTTGGGGGTGATTCTGGTGCACACCCAAAAAACACCATGCAAATTGAAATACCGTATTTTTCGCTCTATAACACGCACCTGACCATAACACGCACATCGTTTTTAGAGGAGGAAAACAAGGGGAAAATATTCTGAATGAAACAGTGGACGTATCATTTTTGTGCTTCATGCTGTGGCCACAGACATGTGATCTGATGGTGAATTTGGGGTGACCCAATGCAAAAATCCTGAGAATCCCTGTGGATCCATGCTTTGTAACCACGTTTTTGCACCATTGCAGCCCCAGGCAACAGTGGGTGCGTGATTTTTTTTTGGGGGGGGCAGGCTGTAGCCATGGACATGCTATGTGCTCTGATGGTGAATTTTGGCTGACCCAATGCAAAGTTCCTGAGGATCCCTGTGGATCCATGCTTTGTAACCACGTTTTTGCACCATTGCAGCCCCAGGCAACAGTGGGTGCGTGATTTTTTTTTGGGGGGGGCAGGCTGTAGCCATGGACATGCTATGTGCTCTGATGGTGAATTTTGGCTGACCCAATGCAAAGATCCTGAGGATCCATGTGGATCCATGCTTTGTAACCACGTTTTTGCACCATTGCAGCCCCAGGCAACAATGGGTGTGTGATTTTGGGGGGGCAGGCTGTAGCCATGGACATGCTGTGTGCTCTGATGGTGAATTTGGGGTGACCCAATGCAAAGATCCTGAGGATCCATGTGGATCCATGCTTTGTAACCACATTTTAAGTGGGGAGGGAAGGAAAAACACAGAAGGCTAAGAATGCAGGAGAGGGCTATAACGTGAGGGAAGGAAGGCAAAAGTTTTCCCCCACCCACCCACCCAAGCCAGCCACTGTTTAAGGATTTCATCCTTTTAAATGGAAGAAAGCATATTTGAATGCTGTGTGTCTCCAAAAACAAAAAGCAGGAAGTCAAATCAGAATTTTAAGCCGAACCTGTAATCTCTCTTCCCTTCACATACATTGTTCCCTCCGGAGCAGGGACAGGATAGAGCGACGCTCTGCTCTCCTCTCTACTTGCCTGGAGGGGAGGGGCTTTCCCTGCTCTTTGTTCGGACGCTCTGCTTTCCTCTCTTCTTGCCTGGAGGGGAGGGGCTTTCCCTGCTCTTTGTTCCGTTTGAGCAAACACAGCAACGAAACAGAGCAGGGTGGGCAGTAAGACCCTGAGGCAGAATGCAGGAAAGCAGCAACTTCCTGTCTCACGGAGCTCCCTTCTCCCTGAAGCGCGGTTTGATTTTTGCTTTATTTTTCGGCTCCAGGGACCACACATTCGCTCCATAACACGCACAGACATTTCCCCTTCCTTTTTAGGAGAAAAAATCTGCGTGTTATAGAGCGAAAAATACGGTAAGTCCAATCAAAGCTTATCCGTCTTCTTTCTACGCACATGGAAACGAAAAGACGGTATTCTGTTAGTTTGGTTTCATTACACACACTTTGCGATTTCTACGTCAATGTGAATTAATACCAAAGAAAACGGGTTCGGGTTAGCCTTAGGTTTAGGGTTAGGGTTAAGGTCAGGGTCAGGGTTAGGGTTAGGGTTAGGGTTAGGGTTAGGGTTAGGGTTAGGGTTAGGGTTAGGGTTAAGGGTTGGGTTTAGGGTTAGGGTTAGGGTTAGGGTTAGGGTTAGGGTTAGGGTTAGGGTTAGGGTTAGGGTTAGGGTTAGGGTTAGGGTCGGGGTGAATGACCACAGAAAGAACAATCGAAGCTTCTTCGTCCTCTTTCTATTGAGGTGGAACCAAAATAACTATGGTTGATTTGGGCTGATAAAAGACATGTCACTCTGCGATTTTTGGGTGAGTGTGCATTCTAACCCCCAAAACACCAATTTGAAATAAGCCCAATCAGAGATTCATCATTTTCTTTTTATGGAGATGGCACCCAAAACACATTTTTTCTATCGTCGGGGGTGATGCCCAAAAAACACCATGCGAATTGAAATAAGACCAATGAAAGCTTATTCGGCTTCTTTCTACGCATATGGAAGCGAAAAGACGGTGTTGCGTTATTTTAGTTTCATTGCACACACTTTGCGATTTCTGGGTCAATGTGCATTAACACTAAAGAACACGACTTGAAATAAGCGAAATCCAAGATTCTTCTTTCTGTGTAGCTGGAACACAAAACAACCTGTTTGGCTTTTTTTAGCCTTATTACACTTCGCTTTGCTAGGGTTAGGGTTCGGGTTAGGGTGAATGACCACCGAAAGAACAATCCAAGTTTATTCGTCCTCTTTCTTTTGAGATGGAACCAAAACACCTATGCTTGATTTGGGCTGATAACAAACATGTCACTCTGCAATTTTTGAGTGAATGTGCATTCTAACCCCAAAAACACCAATTTGAAATAAGCCCAATCAGAGCTTTATCATCTTCTTTTTATGTTGATGGAACCCAAAACACCTTTTTGCTTTGGTCTGGGGTGATTCCCAAAAAACACCCAAAAAACACCGTGCAAATTGAAATAAGACCAATGAAAGCTTATTCGCCTTCTTTCTACGCATATGGAAGCAAAAAGACGGTGTTGCGTTATTTTCGTTTCATTACAGACATTTTGCAATTTCTGGGTCAATGTGCATTAACACCAAAGAACGCGACTTGAAATAAGTGAAATCCAAGGTTCTTCTTTCTATGTAGCTGGAACACAAAACAACATGTTTGGCTTTCTTTAGGGTTATTACACTTCGCTTTGCTGGGGTTAGGGTTAAGGTTAGGGTTAGGGTTAGGGTTAGGGTTAGGGTTACGGTTAGGGTTGGGGTTGGGGTTGGGGTTAGGGTTAGGGTTAGGGTTAGGGTTAGGGTTAGGGTTAGGGTTAGGGTTAGGGTTAGGGTTAGGGTTAGGGTTGGGGTTAGGGTTAGGGCTAGGGTTAGGGCTAGGGTTAGGGTTAGGGTTAGGGTTAGGGTTAGGGTGAATGACCACCTGTCAGGGGTTCAGGGACAGAGGCACAGGTGAGGGGGGAGACGGAGAGCGATGGGGAAGAATCCCAGGACAGTGAGGAAGAGGATGACAATGACTTGAGGTCTTCCATGAGTCTCTCAAGTGAATCGGAGGATTCCCAGAAGGGGGCGCCCCTAGTCAGGCCAAGGGGGGTCACAGGGGGGACCTGCCAGGAGCAGGGAAGCAGCAGGGAAACCCCGAGTGGGAGTGGGAGATCGGGGCCGGCTTCCCAGCAGGAACGAAGTGAAGAGAGTGGAGTTCCCAGTGTAACACACGGAGCAGAGCCGGAAGGGGCGGAGAGTAGTACAGGGAGTAGTGTAAGTGTCAAGAGGAAGGTCAGGGGTAGCGGACGCGCGCCAAGTTCAAATGTGGAGGCGCGCAGAAATGGAGAGAGCCCGGAGGAGGAGCCTGGCCCCAAAGCACGAAGGAGGGGGGAGCAGGCATCTGAGGAATCCGCTTCAGGAGAGAGCAGGAGAGAAGGAACCCAGGGGGGCAGAAAGACCCTGCGGAAAAGGAAAGACAGGAAGAGGTGGACTAGCACAAGCCTCTTAAGCTGGTGTAGGGGCGGGACCGATTCAGAGGGGACTTCAAATGTCTAGCCTCGGTTGTGGAACCGAAAATGAACTGCAATAAACATCCTTGTATATAAGAAGAGCCTGGCGTTGGTCTTTTGTGAGCTGAGACCTGAGGCAGCCCTGACACCACCGAAAGAACAATCCAAGTTTATTCGTCCTCTTTCTATTGAGATTCAACCAAAACACCTATGCTTGATTTGGGCTGATAACAAACATGTCACTCTGCGATTTTTCAGTGAATGTGCATTCTAACCCCCAAAACACCAATTTGAAATAAGCCCAATCAGAGCTATATCATCTTCTTTTTATGCTGATGGAACCCAAAACACCTTTTTGGTTTGGTTGGGGGTGATTCTGGTGCACACCCAAAAAACACCATGCAAATTGAAATAAGTCCAATCAAAGCTTATTCGTCTTCTTTCTACGCACATGGAAGCGAAAAGACGGTATTGTGTTATTTTGGTTTCATTACACACACTTTGCGATTTTTAAGTCAATGTGCATAAATACCAAAGAAAACGAGTGATATCCAAGATTATGCTTTCTATGTAGCTGTAACACACAACAACCTGTTTGGCTTTGTTTAGGCTTATTACACTTCGCTTTGCTAGTGTTAGGGTTAGGGTTAGGGTTAGGGTTGCGGTTAGGGTTGGGGTTAGCGTTAGGGTTATGGTTAGGGTTGGTGTTGCGGTTACGGTTGGGGTTAGCGTTAGGGTTAGGGTTAGGGTTTGGGTTAGGGTTAGGGTTAGGGTTAGGGTTAGGGTTAGGGTTAGGGTTAGGGTTAAGGTTAAGGTTATGTTTAGGTTTAGGGTTAGGTTTAGGTTTAGGGTTAGAGTTAGGGTTAGGGTTAGGGTTAGGGTTAGGGTTAGGGTTAGGGTTAGGGTTAGGGTTAGGGTTAGGGTTAGGGTTAGGGTTAAAGTCTGGGTGAATGACCACCGAAAGAACAATCCAAGCTTATTCGTCCTCTTTCTCTTGAGATGGAACAAAAACACCTATGCTTGATTTGGGCTGATAACAAACATATCACTCTGCGATTTTTGAGTGAATGTGCATTCTAACCTCAAAAACATGAATTTGAAATAAGCCCAATCAGAGCTTTATCATCTTCTTTTTAAGTAGATAGAACCCAAAACAACTTTTTGCCTTAATTGGGGGGTGATTCCCAAAAAACACCATGCGAATTGAAATAAGCCCAATCATAGCTTATTTGTCTTCTTTCTACGCATATGGAAGGGAAAAGACGGTGTTGTGTTATTTTGCTCTCATTACACCCACTTTGCGATTTCTGGTGCATTAACACCAAAGAACACGACTTGAAATAAGCGAAATCCAAGATTCTTCTTTCTATGTACCTGGAACACAAAACAACCTGTTTGGCTTTGTTTAGGCTTATTACACTTCGCTTTGATAGGGTTAGGGTTAATGTTAGGGTTGGGGTTGGGGTTGGGGTTAGGGTTAGGGTTAGGGTTAGGGTTAGGGTTAGGGTTAGGGTTAGGGTTAGGGTTAGGGTCAGGGTGAATGACCACCGAAAGAACAATCCAATCCGACCTCGTTGAGTGTCGCCGCCCTCGGTGACTTCCTCCCCTCTGGTGACTTTCTGCGTGGGTCTGGTGCGGTTCCTGGCTCCTGAAACCTGTGTGGTGCCTTGTAGGGTGTGAGCACCGACCTATGAAAGTAACAAAGTGCATTCTGGAGCCTTCCGGGAGAGTCAACCGGTAGGCTACTGGATTGATTTGTGCTTCGACTTGGTACGGTTCTAGCTGCTTGTGCCCTAGCTTCTTCTTAGCTAACGACTTGGCCGGCACCGCCTGGGCCGCTAACCATACCCAGTCCCCCACCTGGATGTCTTCTCCGACTCTCCTGTGCCTGTCTGCCTGCACTTTGTAGGCGTGTTTAGCTAGTTCCAAGTGCCGTCGGAGTTGCTCGTGAACCTCCTGTAACTCTGCTGCTAAGTGCTCTGCTCCCTGCGGCTCCCCCTGCGCCGTCGTCTCTAACCCCAGGAAGGTTCTGGGATGCCGCCCATTGTTGGCGAAGAACGGTGTCACCCCCGTGGACGCGTGCTTTGTGTTGTTGTAGGCAAACTCGGCCAGCGGTAGGTAGTCCACCCAAGTCGCAGGCTGTTGATTCGCGTAGCATCACAGGTACTGCTCCATGATGGCGTTGACCCTCTCCGCTTGTCCGTTGGTCTGCGGATGTCTCGCCGACGCTAAGTTAATCTTGACGTTCAGGATACCCAGCAGCTTCTGCCAGAAACTGGAGATGAATTGGCGACCCCGGTCGGACAGGATGGACCGTGGCAAACCGTGAACTCTGAACACGTGGTCTATGAACAGCTTGGCGGTCTGTTCCGCTGTGGCCACCTTCGCGCAAGGAATGAAGTGTGCCATCTTGGTGAACAGGTCTACAACCACTAGTACAGCTGTCTTGCCTCGCGAACTGGGCAGGTCAGTAACAAAGTCCAGCGCCACCTTCTCCCAAGGCTCTAGTGGCGTCTGCAGCGGTTCCAGCAGTCCTGCCGGCTTCCTGTGCACTGGTTTGGCTCTCTGGCAAGTGTCACACCTAGCGACGTAATCCGCAACTTCTCCTCACATCTACTAATTCCGCCGTCTTTTCATTGCCGAAGTGACCCGCGCTAGGCGCGTCGTGCAACTGCTGCAGGACTCTCGCGCGTAGGTCGTCCCCCGGCACGTAGAGAGCACCTTTGCGGGTTAGCAGTCCGTCGCGTATCTGGAACTCGTCGTCCTTCGCCGTGCCCCTTCGCACCTCCTCCATCTTGGATTGTGCGAACGGATCCGTCTGCAGCGCGCGACGCACCGCGTCCAGGTCCACGGTGGCTGAGGCGCATGCCCACGCCTGCGGTGCGAAAATGTGTTTGGCCGCCTCCGGTGCCGCTTCCTCGAGATACTGCGGCTTCCTGGAGAGTGCAACTGCAATGACGTTGTTGTCTCCCACGATGTATTCTATCCTGAAGTCGAAATCCGCAAAGAACTCCGCCCAGCGTATGTGCCTCTGGCTCAGCAGCTTCGCCGTGCGCCAATACTCCAGGTTCTTGTGGTCTGTGCGCACCTGCACCGTGTGTCTGGCTCCAATGAGGAAGTGCCGCCACGCCTTGAAGGCCGCATGAATGGCCAGCAACTCCCTGTCCCAGATGGTGTAGTTCTGTTCCGACTTGCTGAGCTTCCTGGAGTAGAAAGCGCAGGACCTCCAGTTCCCTTGCGGATCTTCCTGCAACAGGACCGCCCCCACCGCTCTGTCTGAGGAGTCAGTCTCAACCCGCATTGGTTTGCTGGGGTTCACGTGTAGCAGCTGTTCTTCGGACGCGAAGAGGCTCTTGAGTCTCCGAAAAGACTGTTCCGCCTGGTCCGTCCAGGTGAACTTTTTCTTTTTGGAACTGAGGGTGTCTGTGATAGCCGCCGTCTCCTTCGCGAAACCCCTGATGAACTTGCGGTAAAAGTTGGCGAAGTCGACGAACCTCTGGACCTCCTTCCGATTGCGCGGGTGTCAGGGCTGCCTCAGGTCCCAGTTCACAAAGGACCAACGCCCGGTTTACTTTATATACAAAGAAGTTTATTGCAGTTCATTTTCCTCTCCACAGCCGAGGCGCGCAGCCCCACGTCTGTTATGCTTAGACCGTTGAAGTCCCCTCTGAGTCAGTCCCTCCCCTACACCAGTTTAAGAAGCTTGCGCTGCTCCACCTCTTCCTTTCTCTCCTTTTCCGCAGGGTCTTCCTGCCCGCTGGGGTTTCGCCCCTCCTGGATTCCCCTGACGCTGAATCCCCAGACTGCTCTCCCTCCCTCCTGCGGGCTTTGGGACCTGGCTCCTCCTCCGGGCTCCCTGTTCTTCCGCGCGCCTGCACATTTGAACTTGGCGCGCGCGCCCAACTTCTAACCTTCCTTTTGACAGCTACACTACTCCCTTCACTACTCCCCTCCCCTTCCGGGGGGATGGCTTGCTCTGACCTCCCCTCCTTTTCTGCTGCCGGAGCTGCTTCCCCTGTCACACTGGAATCTCCTCCCCCTTCGCTCCGCTCTGGTGGGGAAGCTGGTCCTGACTCCCAGCTGCCACTTTGGGATCCCCTGCTGGCCCCCTGCCCTCGCTGCGTCCCCCCTGGGACTCCCCTTGTCTTGACCACAGGCGCCCCCTCCTGGGAATCCTCAGATTCGCTGGAGAGGGTCATGGAATCCTCCAACCCACTGCAATCTTCTTCCTCGCTGTCCTGGGATTCTTCCCCATCGGTCTCCATCTCCTGCCTCCCCTGTGCCTCTGTCCCTGAACCCCTGACAGCGGGCTTTTCCAGTCCAACACCGCGCGGACCTTGGCGCTGTCCATGGCGAGTCCCTTGTCGGACAGTCTGTAGCCCAGAAAGTCCACCTCCGTCACGTCGAACTGGCACTTCTCCAGTTTGGCGTAAAGTCTGTGCTCCCGGAGTCTCTGCAGGACCTCCTTTACGTCCCTCTCGTGAGCCTCCGGCGATTCCGAGAAGATCAGGATGTCATCGAGGAAGCACATGCACTTCTTGTAGAGGAGTCCCGCCAACACATGGTGCATAAACGCTTGGAAGCAGTGGGAGCCATTTTGGAGACCAAACGGCATAACTTTGTATTCATAGGTGCCTAACTGCGTAAACATGGCCGTCTTCCACTCATCGCCCTCCCGCATGCGTATGAGATTGTATGCGCCGCGTAGATCCAACTTGGTGAAGATCCTCCCCTTCCGCACCATCGCGAGCAGGTCGTCGATCTTGGGCATGGGGAAGGCTTTGGGCTTTGTCTTTGAGTTTATGAGCCTGTAATCTACGATCAATCTCTTTTGGGGCGTGTCCTTCTTCTTCACGAAAAACACGGGACTACCCCCCACTGCCTTTGATTCTTGGATGAATCCCCGCTTCAAATTGTGCTCTATGAACTCCCTGAGTTCCTGCATCTCGTCCTCGGACATGGAATACAGCTTCCCCGTCAGCAGCGTCGCCCCTGGCAGGAGGTCAATCGCGCAGTCGTAGGGCCGGTGAGGGGGCACCTGGTCAGCCTCCTTTTCCCAGAAGACCTCCAAAAACTCCTTGTACTTGTGGGGCACCGCCTGCACCATGCCTAGGTGCATCTGCTGCCCATCCTCCTGGCCCTCCTCTTCCTGGCCGGTCTGGATGCAGTGCTGTGCGCAGTAGGATGAGCCGAAGGTCAGCTGCCGCTGGTACCACGCTAAAGCTGGGCTGTGTCTATCTAGCCAACTCATGCCTAACACTATAGGCGTGTCTGACAGGTGGGTGACGTTGAAGCTGATGACCTCGCGGTGATTTCCAATCTGCATCACCATGGGTGGTGTTTGGTGTACCACCTGCCCGCCCAGCAGCTTCCTGCCATCGACTGTGACGACGTTTAAGGGAAGCGTGGCTGGTAGGAGCGCTATGCGATGCTGCTTAATGAACTCCGCCCCCACGAAGTCCGCGTTACTTCCAGAGTCAATGGTAATAGGGACTTCCAGGGTGAGTCCACTTGGCAGCTGGAGCGATGCGGTGAGCTGCACCACTGGTTTGGGTGGGAGGGGGTCTGTGGGTTGTAAGATCTCTGAGGACTGCTTCATTGACTTGCCTGGCTGGGCCCCAGTGCTTCTGCTTCCAGCCAGGCATTGTCGTTTCCCTGAAGCTGCCCCCCCCGCTGCACTGCTTCTTTTACTGTTGCCAAGGCTGCAGTGTGCTTCTGGAGCCTCTGGGGACACTCTTTGGCCATGTGTTGCGCACTGTCACAGATGTAACACTTCCTGCCCCCTCTAGGAGGCTTCATCTTGGCTGCTCCTTGTGCTGGGGCTCTGGCTGCCGTCTGAGCCTTGGCACCACCAATCTCCATTGGTTCCTCCCCCTCCCCCAGCGGAGGCGTGGGGTGCGTGTGCCCTAGGTCCCTGGGAAGAAAAGGAGGCGTTCTAGCTGGTGCGCGCACCTGGCGACCCTCATCACTGTGCCAAGGGCGTTCTTCGTGGCGCACTCCTATCGTGAGCGCTCTCTGTACCACCTCTGCGATGGTCCGAGGTCTGTCCCCCCTTGCCAGCTCATCTTTGACGGATGCATTGAGCCCCTCCCAGAACAAATCTCTCACTGCCACGGAGTCCTTTTCCCAGCCCAGCACATTCAGCAATGCAAAGAAGCGGGAGTGGTATTGTCGCACTGTAGCCTTGCCCTGGCGCAATCCATGCATTTCTCGTCTTGCTACGTCTATATCCACGGTAGATTGGAAACAAGCGTCCATGGCCGCGATGAATGCGTCTGAATCCCTTAGGGCAGGATCCACGTCGCGCCATAAATTGCGCAGCCAGGCTTTAGCTTCCCCATGCAGGTGGGATATTATGAAGCCCACTTTCTCCTCCTCATCTCTAAAGTCCTTCCGAAGCAAATTCAGCGCATAAACGACATCTGCTCTGAAACTGGGATAGTGCTGCAGATTCCCATCGAAGTGGGCTACCAAGCTGCCCCCCCCCGCTTTCCGAGTCCAATTCCCTCTGACCTGGACCCCGGGAACCCTTCCTTGCACGCACGTTCCCACCTGGCTTGCAGATCCTTGCAACGCGCTTCTGCTTCCTCTCCTTTCTTTCTGGAGACCACTACCTCAGTGGAAAGCTGCGAGACTGCGTTCTGCAGGGCTGCCAGCTGCTCCTCCGTAGTCATGTCTGCCAAACTTCGTGAGCTTGCAAAAAAAAAAAAAAAAATTGCAGGTAGAGAGGGGACTTACTGTCAGGGCTGCCTCAGGTCCCAGCTCACAAAGGACCAACGCCGGTTGCTCTTTATATACAGAAATGTTTATTGAAGTTCATTATCAGCTTCACAGCTGCGGCGCGCAGCTCTACGTCTGTAACGCTAGACCATTGAAGTCCCCTCTGAGTCAGACCCTCCCCTGCACCAGTTTAAGAGCCTTGCTCTGCTCCACCTCCTTCTTTCTTCCCTTTTCCGCAGGGTCTTCCTGCCTGCCGGGGTTTCGCCCCTCCTGGATTCCTCTGATGCCGAATCCCCAGATTGCTCCCCCTCCCTCCTGCGGGCTTTAGGACCTGGCTCTTCATCCGGGCTCTCTGTTTTCCCGCGCGCCTGTACATTTGAACTTAGCGCACGGTGCCCAACTCCCAACCTTCCTTCTGATCGTTACATTACTCCCTTCACTGCTCCCCTCCCCTTCCGGGAAGATGGCTTGTTCTGACCTTCCCTCCACTCCTGCTGACGGAGCTACTTCCCCTGACACACTGGAACTCCCCCCCCCTCGCCACGCTCTGGTGGGGAAGCCGGTCCTGATTTCCAGCTGCCGCTTTGGGATTCCCTGCTGGCCCCTTGTCCCTGATGCGTCCCCCCTGGGACCCCCCTTGTCCTGACCACAGGCGCCCCCTTCTGGGAATCCTCTGATTCGCTGGAGAGGCTCATGGAATCCCTCGGGCCAATGTCATCCTCCTCCTGGCTGTCCTGGATTCTTCCCAATCGCTCTCCATCTCCTGCCTCCCCTGTGCCTCTGTCCCTGAACCCCTGACAGCACTCAATACACCTTTTTGCTATCGTCGGGGGTGATTCCCAAAAAACACCATGCGAATTGAAATAAGACCAATCAAAGCTTATTCGGCTTCTTTCTACGCATATGGAAGCGAAAAGGCGGTGTTGTGTTATTTTGCTCTCATTGCACACACTTTGCAATTTCTGGGTCAATGTGCATTAACACCTAAGAACAAGACTTCATATAAGCGAAATCCAAGATTCTTCTTTCTATGTAGCTGGAACACAAAACAACCTGTTTGGCTTTGTTTAGCCTTATTTAACTTCGCTTTGCTAGGGTCAGGGTTAGGGTGGGGTTGGGGTGAGGGTCGGGGTTGGGGTTAGGGTCAGGGTTAGGGTTAGGGTTAGGGTTAGGGTTAGGGTTAGGGTTAGGGTTAGGGTTCGGGTTCGGGTTCGGGTTCGGGTTCGGGTTAGGGTTAGGGTTAGGGTTAGGGTTAAGGTTAAGGTTAAGGTTAAGGTTAAGGTTAGGGTTAGGGTTAGGGTTAGGGTTAGGGTTAGGGTTAGGGTTAGGGTCCGGGTTCGGGTTAAGGTTCGGGTTCGGGTTCGGATTGGGTTTAGGGTTCGGGTTCGGGTTCGGGTTCGGGTTCGGGTTCGGGTTCGGGTTCGGGTTTGGATTCGGGTTCGGGTTCGGGTTCGGGTTCGGGTTGGGGTTAAGGTTAGGGTTAGGGTTAGGGTTAGGGTTAGGGTCAGGGTTAGGGTCAGGGTGAATGACCACTGAAAGAACAATCCAAGCTTATTTGTCCTCTTTCTATTGAGGTGGAACCAAAACACCTATCCTTGATTTGGGCTGATAAAAACATGTCACTCTGCGATTTTTGGGTGAATGTACATTCTAACCCCAGAAACACCAATTTGAAATAACCCATTCTCAGCTTTATCATCTTCTTTTTATGTAGAATCATAGAATCATAGAGTTGGAAGAGACCACAAGGGCCATCGAGTCCAACCCCCTGTCAAGCAGGAAACATCATCTGAGCACTCCTGACATATGGATGTCAAGCCTCTGCTTAAAGACCTCCAAAGTAGGAGACTCCACCACACTCCTTGGCAGCAAATTCCACTGTCGAACAGCTCTTACTGTCAGGAAGTTCTTCCTAATGTTTAGGTGGAATCTTCTTTCTTGTAGTTTGGATCCATTGCTCCGTGTCCGCTTCTCTGGAGCAGCAGAAAACAACCTTTCTCCCTCCTCTATGTGACATCCTTTTATATATTTCAACATGGCTATCATATCACCCCTTAACCTCCTCTTCTCCAGGCTAAACATGCCCAACTCCCTTAGCCGTTCCTCATAAGACATCGTTTCCAGACCTTAAACCATTTTGGTTGCCCTCCTCTGGACACGTTCCATTTTGTCAGTGTCCTTCTTGAACTGTGGTGCCCAGAACTGGACACAGTACTCCATGTGAGCTCTGACCAGAGCAGAATACAGTGGCACTATTACTTCCCTTGATCTAGATGCTATACTCCTATTGATGCAGCCCAGAATTGCATTGGCTTTTTTAGCTGCCGCGTCACACTGTTGGCTCATGTCAAGTTTGTGGTCAACCAAGACTCCTAGATCCTTTTCACATGTACTTCTCTCAAGCCAGGTGTCACCCATCTTGTATTTGTGCCTCTCATTTTTTTTCCCCAAGTGCAATACTTTACATTTCTCCCTGTTAAAATTCATCTTGTTTGTTTTGGCCCAGTTCTCTAATCAGTCAAGGTCGTTTTGAAGTGTGATCCTGTCCTCTGGGGTGTTAGCCACCCCTCCCAGTTTAGTGTCATCTGCAAATTTGATCAGGATGCCCTTGAGTCCATCATCCAAGTCGTTGATAAAGATGTTGAATAAGACCGGGCCCAAGACAGAACCCTGTGGCACCCCACTAGTCACTCTTCTCCAGGATGAAGAGGAACCATTGATGAGCACCCTTTGGGTTCGGTCAGTCAGCCAGTTAGAAATCCACTGAGTGGTAGCATATTCAAGACTGCATTTTACCAGCTTCTTTACAAGAATATCATGGGGCACTGTCAGAGCTGCCCAAGGTCCCAGCTCACAAAGGACCAACGCCGGTTCGTTGTTATATACAAAAGTCTTTATTGAAGTTGAGTTTCGCTTCCACAGCCGCGGCGTGCAGCTCTACGTCTGAAACTCTAGACCGCCGAAGCTCCGTCTGAGTCTCCTCCCCCCCAGACACCAGTTTAAGACTCTGGCCTTGCTCCACCTCTTCCTTTGCTCTTTCCTCCTCTGGTTCCGCCCGTCCGCTGGGGTCTTGCCCTTCCTAGACTGTTCTGACGCTGAGTCCCCTGAATCTTCCCCCTGCCTCTGGCGGGCTTTAGGACCTGGTTCCCAATCCGGGTTTTCTGCTGTCCCACACGCCTGTACATTCGAACTTGGCGCGAGCGCCCAGCCGGCAACCTTCCTCCTGACCGTTACACAGCTCCTGTCACTGCTTCCCCCTTCGGGGGGGGGGGCTAGCTGGACCTGACCTCCCCTCCGTTCCCCCACTCTCCGATAGAGGCGTGGTCAGCCCTGACTCATCTTCTCTCCCTGCTGGGGGAGACGCTGGTCCTGACACCTGGGACTCTTCCCCCCCACTACGCTCTGGTGGGGAAGCTGGTCCTGATCTCCCGCTGCTGCTTTGGGAGTCCCCGCTGGCCCCTTGTTTCTGGTGCGTCCCCCCTGGGACCCCCCTTGCCCTGACCATCGGCGCCTCCTTCTGGGAATCTTCCGATCCGCTGGAGAAGCTCATGGAATCTCTCGGGTCACTGTCATACCCCCCTACGCTGCCCTCAGATTCTTCCCCTTCGCTCTCCATTTCCTTCCTCCCCTGTTCCTCTGCTCCTGAGCCCCTGACAGGCACCTTGTCAAATGCCTTGCTGAAATGAAAGTAGGCTACATCCACTGCGTTCCCTTCATCTACCAGGCTTGTAATTCTGTCAAAAAATGAGATCAGGTTAGTCTGACATGACTTATTTTTCAGAAATCCATGCTGACTATTGGTGATCACAGCTTTCCTTTTTAGGCGCTCACAGACTGTTTGCTTAATTATCTGCTCCAGAATCTTCCCTGGTATTGATGTCAGACTGACTGGATGGAACACAAAACACAAAACAACCTGTTTGGCTTTGTTTAGGCTTATTACACTTCGCTTTGCTAGGGTTAGGGTTAGGTTTAGGGTTAGGGTTGGGGTTAGGGTTAGGGTTAGGGTTAGGGTTAGGGTTAGAGTTAGGGTTAGGGTTAGGGTTAGGGTTAGGGTTAGGGTTAGGGTTAGGGTTAGGGTTAGGGTTAGGGTTAGGGTTCGGGTTCGGGTTCGGGTTCGGGTTCGGGTTCGGGTGAATGACCACCGAAAGAACAATCCAAGCTTATTTGTCCTCCTTCTATTGAGATGGAACCAAAACACCTACGCTTGATTTCGGCTGATAAAAAACATGTCATTCTGCGATTTTTGGGTGAATGTGCATTCTAACCAAAAAAACACCAATTTGAAATAAGCCCAATCAGGGCTTTAGCATCTTCTTTTATGTAGGTGGAACCCAAAACACCTTTTTGCTTTGGTTGGGTGTGATTCTGGTGCACACCCAAAAAACACCATGCGAATTGTAATAAGTCCAATCAAAGCTTCTTCGTCTTCTTTCTACGCATACGGAAGCAAAAAGAAGGTGTTGTGTTATTTTGGTTTCATTACATACACTTTGCGATTTCTGGGTCAATGTGCATTAACTCCAAAGAAAACGTCTTGAAATAAGTCACATCCACGCCCGTGGAGCAGGGATGACAGACGTAGGGCGCGCACACTAGCCAGAACAACTCCCTTCCTACCCAGGGAGACAGGGCACGCGCAATCCACGCCTCCACTGGGGGGGGGGGGGAGAAGAGCCGATGGAGAAAGGTGGTGCCAGGGCTCAGACAGCAACCGGAGCCCAACCACCAGGAGCAGTCAAGGCGAAGGCTCCTAGAGGGAACAGGAAGTGTTTTATCTGCGACAGTGCACAGCACATGGCCAAAGAGTGTCCCCAGAGGATCCAGAAGCACACTGCAGCCTCAGCAACAGTAAGGGGAGCAGTTCAGCAGGGGGAACAGCTGCAGGGAAACGACGAAGCCTGGTTGGAGGCAGAGGCACTGGGGCCCAGCCAGGCGAATCAGTGAAGCAGTCCCCAGAGATTTTGCACCCCACAGACCCCCTCCCACCCAAACCAGTGGTGCAACTCACCGCATCGCTCCAGCTGCCCAATGGACACACCCTGGAAGTCCCTATCACCATTGACTCTGGTAGTAATGCAGACTTTGT
Organism: Podarcis bocagei; assembly: GCF_964188305.1. NCBI lineage: Eukaryota > Metazoa > Chordata > Lepidosauria > Squamata > Lacertidae > Podarcis > Podarcis bocagei. The sequence goes on from NC_138131.1 coordinate 37,264,510, forward strand.
AGGAGTGGACTGCATCAAGCTACATCGCATAGCGCTCCTGCCAGCCACAATGCCCCTAAACGTTGTCACGGTCGATGGCAGGGAGCTACTGGGTGGACAGGTGGTACAGCAAACGCCGCCTATGGTACTGCAAATTGGAAATCACTGCGAAGTCATCAGCTTCAATGTCACCCACCTGTCGGACACGCCCATAGTGTTGGGCATGAGTTGGCTGGATAGGCACAGCCCGGCATTAGCATGGTACCAGCGGCAATTGACCTTCTGCTCCTCCTACTGCGCAGAACACTGCATTTGGACCAGCCAGGGGCAGGAGGGGCGAGAGGATGACCCGCAGCTACACCTAGGCATGGTGCAGGCGGTACCCAACAAGTACAAGGCGTTTTTGGAGGTCTTCTGCGAGAAAGAAGCGGACAAGCTGCCTCCCCACCGGCCCTACGACTGCACGATTGACCTCCTGCCGGGGGCGATGCTGCCGACTGGAAAACTGTATTCCATGTCTGAAGACGAACTGCAAGAACTCAGGGAGTTCATAGATCACAACTTGAAGCGGGGACTCATCCGAGAATCCAAAGCAGTGGGGGGCAGTCCCGTGTTTTTCGTGAAGAAGGACACGCCCCAACGCAGATTGGTAGTTGATTACAGGAACATAAATTCCAGGACAAAGCCCACAGCATTCCCCATGCCCAAGATCGACGACCTGCTCGCGACGGTGAGGAAGGGACGAATCTTCACCAAGTTGGATCTACGAGGGGCGTACAACCTTATACGCATGCGGGAAGGCGATGAGTGGAAAACGGCCATGTTTACGCCTTTAGGCACCTATGAATATAGAGTTATTCCGTTTGGTCCGCAAAATGGCTCCCATTGTTTCCAAGCCTTCATGCACCACGTGTTAGTGGGCCTCCTCTACAAGAAGTGCGTATGCTTCCTGGACGACATCCTGATCTTCTCGGAATCGCAGGAGGCTCACGAGGGAGACATCAAGGAGGTCCTGCAGAGACTACGGGAGCACAGACTGTACGCCAAACTGGAGAAGTGCCAGTTTGACGTGACGGAGGTGGATTTCCTGGGCTACAAGCTGTCTGACAAGGGACTTGCCATGGACAGCACCAAGGTCCGCTCGGTGTTGGACTGGAAGAGCCCGCGCAATCGGAAGGAGGTCCAGAAGTTCGTCAGCTTCGCCAACTTTTATCGCAAGTTCATCAAGGGGTTCGCGAAGGAGACGGTGGCTATCACGGACACCCTCAACTCCAAGAAGACGAAGTTCACCTGGACGGACCAGGCGGAACAGTCTTTTCGGAGACTCAAGCGTCTCTTTGCGTCCAAAGAACAGCTGCTGCACGTGAATCCCAACAAACCAATGAGGGTTGAGACTGACGCATCCGACAGAGTGGTGGGGGCGGTCCGCAAGGGAACTGGAGGCCCTGCGCATTCTACTGCAGGAAACTCAGGAAGTCGGAACAGAACTACACCATCTGGGACAGGGAGTTGCTGGCCATTCATGCAGCCTTCAAGGCGTGGCGGCACTTCCTCATCGGAGCCAGACACACTGTGCAGGTCCGCACGGACCATAAGAACCTGGAGTACTGGCGCACGGCGCGGTTCCTGAACCAGAGACACATCCGCTGGGCGGAGTTCTTTGCGGATTTCGACTTCCGGATAGAATACATCCCGGGAGACAACAACGTCATGGCAGATGCACTATCCAGGAAACCGCAGTATCTCGAGGAAGCGGCACCGGTGGCGGCCAAACACATTTTCGCACCGAAAGCGTGGGAATGCGCTTCAGCCACCGTGGACCTGGACGCAGTGTGTCGCGCGCTGCAGACGGATGCCTTCGCACAATTCAAAATGGAGGAGGTGCGGAGAGGCACAGCGAAGGACGGCGAGTTCCAGATACGCGACGGGCTGCTCACCCGCAAAGGGGCTCTCTACGTGCCGGGAGACGACCTCCGCGCGAAAGTCCTGCAGCAGTTACACGACGCGCCCAGTGCTGGGCACTTCGGCAAGGACAAGACGGCGGAATTAGTGGCCAGAGACTTTTGGTGGCCCCAGATGAGGGGAGAGGTCGCGGATTACGTCTCTAGGTGTGACACATGCGAAAGGGCCAAACCAGTGCATAGGAAGCCGGCGGGACTGCTGGAACCGCTACAGACGCCGCTCGAACCGTGGGAGAGGGTGGCCCTGGACTTTGTCACAGATCTGCCCAGCTCGCGAGGCAAAACAGCGGTACTCGTGGTCGTCGACCTGTTCACCAAGATGGCGCACTTCATTCCTTGCGCGAAGGTGGCCACAGCGGAACAGACCGCCAAGCTGTTCGTAGAACACGTGTTCAAAGTTCATGGCTTACCATGGTCCATCCTGTCCGACCGTGGTCGCCAATTCGTCTCGAGCTTCTGGCAGAAGCTTCTGGGCATCCTGAACGTCAAGATCAACTTAGCGTCGGCACGACACCCGCAGACCAACGGACAAGCAGAGAGGGTCAACGCCATCATGCAGCAGTACCTGTGATGCTATGCGAATCAACAGCCCTCGACCTGGGTGGACTACCTACCGCTGGCCGAGTTTGCCTACAACAACACGAAGCACGGGTCTACAGGGGTGACACCGTTCTTCGCCAACAATGGGCGGCATCCCAGAACCTTCCCGGGGTTAGAGACGAAGGGGGAGGGGGAGCCACGGGGAGCAGAGCACTTGGCAGCAGAGTTACAGGAGGTCCACGAGCAACTCCGCAGGACCTTGGAACTAGCAAAACACGCCTACAAAGTGCAGGCAGACAGGCACAGGAGAGTCGGGGAAGACATCCAGGTGGGGGACTGGGTCTGGTTAGCGGCCCAGGCAGTGCCGGCCAGAACGTTAGCTAAGAAGAAGCTCAAACACAAGCAGTTAGGGCCTTGCCAAGTCGAGGCACAAATCAACCCAGTGGCCTTCCGGTTGACACTCCCGGAGGGCTCCAGAATGCACCCGGTGTTGCATAGGTCAGTCCTCACACCCTACAAGGAACCCCATAGGTTTCAGGCGCCAGGGACCGCACCTCACCCACTCAGAAAGTCGCCAACGGGGGAGGGGTCACCGAGGGCGGCGCCACTCAACGAGGTCACGGAGATTTTAGACTCAAGATGGGGGGAAGAGCGAGTTGAATATCTCCTCGCCAGGGAAGGTACCCCGGCAAGCGCCAACAGGTGGGTGCTGGACTATACCTTGGAGGAGCACCACCTCAAAGACGAGTTCCATGCACTCTTCCCGCACAGACCTATGCCGGCAGATTATTTCGACGACTGGCTTTTCACACCCACACTTTCGACCAGCACGTTCCAGGGGTTCTCATCAGCTGAGGAGACGGCGCCGGACACAAGCTCCCCGGAGGGTTCTCCCTCGGGGTCTGCCACAGACCGCTCTTATTGGTGGGAAACTCAACCGGAGGTGGGGTGGAGCAGGGAACTGCTGAGGGGGCCCTGTCACGCAGCATCACCCGAGGTAACAGGGGGAGAGACGGACATGGACGTGTTGGGGGAGGACTTTGTGTTCGAACACGAATGCAGAGAGATGGAAGCAGAGGAGATTGCCGTCGACGAGCCCATTACGGGCTGGCCGGCTCCAACTGGTCGGCCGCACGCCAGGGGGAAGGAACTGTATCCCACACTCACCCCCACAGCACTGGAGCACCCGGAACCCGCCCCAGAAGAGGGGGAGGGGGGAAGGGGGGCTTCGAGGGGGGATGGATGTCAGGGGCTCAGGAGCAGAGGCACAGGGGAGAGAGGAGATGGAGAGCGAAGAGGAAGGATCTGAGGGCAGTGTAGGGGAGTACGGCAGTGACCTGAGAGATTCCATGAGCTTCTCCAGCGAATCAGAAGATTCCCAGAAGGAGGCGCCGATGGTCAGGGCAAGGGGGGTCCCAGTGGGAACACACCAAGAACGGGGGGCCAGCGGGGACTCCCAAAGCAGCAGCTGGAGATCAGGACCAGCTTCCCCACCAGAGCATAGTGGGGGGGAAGAGTCCCAGGTGTCAGGGGCAGCATCTCCTCCAGCAGGGAGTGAAGATGAGTCAGGGCTGACCACGCCTCTATCGGAGAGTGGGGGAACGGAGGGAAGGTCAGGTCCAGCTAGCCTCCCCGAAGGGGGAAGCAGTGACAGGAGCAGTGTAACGGTCAGGAGGAAGGTTGCCGGCTGGGCGCGCGCGTCAAGTTCAAATGCACAGGCGCGCGGGACAGCAGAAAGCCCAGATGGGGAACCAGGTCCTAAAGCCCGCCGGAGGCAGGGGGAAGACTCAGGGGACTCAGCGTCAGATGAGCCTAGGAAGGGCGAGAACCCAGCTGGCAGGAGGGCCTAGAGGAGGAAAGAGCAAAGGAAGAGGTGGAGCAAGGCTCGGGTCTTAAACTGGTGTATGGGGGCGGAGCCTCAGACGGAGCTTCGGCGGTCTAGAGTCTCAGACGTAGAGCTGCACGCTGCTGATGTGAAAGACAAACTGAATTTCAATAAAGACTTTTGTATATAACAACGAAGTGGCGTTGGTCCTTTGTGAGCTGGGACCTAGGGCAGCTCTGACATAAGCGAAATCCAAGATTCTTCTTTCTATGTAGCTGGAACACAAAACAACCTTTTTGGCTTTGTTTAGGCTTATTAAACTTCGCTTTGATAGGGTTAGGGTTAGGGTTAGGGTTACGGTTATGGTTGGGGTTGGGGTTAGGGTTAGGGTTAGGGTTAGGGTTATGGTGAAAGTGAGAGTGAGAGTGAGAGTGAGAGTGAGAGTGAGAGTGAGAGTTAGAGTTAGGGTTAGGGTTAGGTTTAGAATTAGGGTTAGGGTTAGGGTTCGGGTTCGGGTTCGGGTTCGGGTTCGGGTTAGGGTTAGGGTTAGGGTTAGGGTTAGGGTTAGGGTTAGGGTTAGGTTTAGGGTTAGGGTTAGGGTTAGGGTTAGGCTCAGGGTGAATGACCACCGAAAGAACAATCCAAGCTTATTTGTCCTCTGTTTATTGAGATGGAACCAAAACACCTATGCTTGATAACCCTAGCAAAGAGAAGGGTAATAAGCCTAAACAAAGCCAAACAGGTTGTTTTGGGTTCCAGCTACATAGAAAGAAGAATCTTGAATTTCGCTTATTTCAAGTCGTGTTTTTTGGTGTTAATGCACATTGACCCAGAAATCGCAAAGTGTGTGTAATGAAATCAAAACAACACAACACCGTCTTTTTGCTTCCATATGCGTAGAAAGAAGATGAATAAGCTTTGATTGGTCTTATTTCAATTCGCATGGTGTTTTTTGGGTGTGCACCGGAATCACCCCCAACCAAAGCAAAAAGGTGTTTTGCGTTCCATCTACATAAAAAGAAGATGATAACGATCTGATCGGGCTTATTTCAAAATGGTGTTTTGGGGGTTAGAATGCATGTTCACTCAAAAATCGCAGAGTGACATTTTTGTTATCAGCCCAAATCAAGCATAGGTGTTTTGTTTCCATCTCAATAGAAGGAGGACAAATAAGCTTGGATTGTTCTTTCGGTGGTCATTCACCCTAACCCTAACCCTAACCCTAACCCTAACCCTAACCCTAACCCTAACCCTAACCCTAACCCTAACCCTAACCCTAACCCTAACCTTAACCTTAACCTTAACACTAACCCTAACCCTAACCCTAAGCCTAACCCTAAGCCTAACCCTAACCCTAAGCCTAACCCTAACCCTAACCCTAACCCTAACCCTAACCCTAACCCTAACCCTAACCCTAACCCCAACCCTAACCGCAACCGCAACCGCAACCCTAACCATAACCCTAACGCTAACCCCAACCCTAACCCTCAGCCTAACCCTAACCCCAATCCTAATCCTAACGCTTACCCTAACCCTAACCGCAACCCCAACCCTAACCCTAACCCTAACCCTAATCTTAACATTAACCCTAACCCTAGCAATGCGAAGTGTAATAAGCCTAAACAAAGCCAAACAGGTTGTTTTGTGTTCCAGCTACATAGAAAGAAGAATATTGGATTTCGCTTATTTCAAGTCGTGTTCTTTGGTGTTAATGCACATTGACCCAGAAATCGCAAAGTGTGTGTAATGAAACGAAAATGGCGCAACACCGTCTTTTCGATTCCATATGCGTAGAAAGAAGCCGAATAAGCTTTGATTGGTCTTATTTCACTTCGCATGGCGTTTTTTGGGAATCACCCCCTTCCAAAGCAAAACATTATTTTGGGTTCCATCTACATAAAAAGAAGATGATAAAACTCTGATTGGGCTTATTTCAAATTGGTCTTTTAGGGGTTAGAATGCACACTCACCCAAAAATCGCAGAGTGACATGTTTTTTAACAGCCCAAATAAAGCATAGGTGTTTTGGTTCCACCTCAATAGAAAGAGGACGAATAAGCTTGGATTGTTCTTTTTGTGGTCATTCACCCCGACCCTAACCCTAACCCTAACCCTCACCCTAACCCTAACCCTAGCAAAGTGAAGTGTAATAAGCCAAAACAAAGCCAAACAGGTTGTTTTGTGTTCCAGCTACATAGAAAGAAGAATCTTGGACTTCGCTTATTTCAAGTCGTGTTCTTTGGTTTTAATGCACATTGACCCAGAAATCGCAAAGTGTTTGTAATGAGACCAAAATAACGCAACACCGTATTTTCGCTTCCATATGCGTAGAAAGAAGACAAATAAGCTTTGATTGGTCTTATTTCAATTCGCATGGTGTTTTTTGGGAATCACCCCCGACCAATGCAAAAAGGTGTTTTGGGTTCCATCTACATAAAAAGAAGATGATAAAGGTCTGATTTCAAACTGGTGTTTTTGGGTTTAGAATGCACATTCACTGAAAAATCGCAGAGTGACATGTTTGTTATCAGCCCAAATCAAGCATGGGTGTTTTGGTTAGATCTCAATAGAAAGAGGACAAATAAACTTGGATTGTTCTTTCGGTGGTCATTCACCCTAACCCTAATTCTAACCCTCACCCTCACCCTAACCCTAACCCTAACCCTGACCCTGACCCTGACCCTGACCCTGACCCTGACCCTGACCCTGACCCTGACCCTGACCCCGACCCTAACCCTAACCCTAATAATAATAATAATAAATTTTATTTATATCCCGCTCTCCCCAGCCGAAGCCGGGCTCAGGGCGGCTAACAACAATCAAAATAGTCCAACATTTTAAAACATTCATTATAAAATTAATTAAATCAAATTAAAATCAAATTAATGGCAACCATCAAGCAAAGTTTTGTGCAGATTGCCAGAGGAGGGGGTCAGGCTGCGCCCTGACAAAAGGCCTGGTGGAACAGCTCTGTCTTGCAGGCCCTGCAGAAGGATGTCAGGTCCTGCAGTGCCCTAGTCTCTTGTGACAGAGTGTTTCACCAGATTGGAGCCGCGGCCGAGAAAGCCCTGGCTCTAGTTGAGGCCAACCTAACCTCTCTGTGGCCTGGGATCTTTAGGGTGTTTTTATTTGCAGACCGTAAATTTCTCTGTGGGACATACCAGGAGAGGCAGTTCCATAGGTACGAGGGTCCTAGGCCGTATAGGGCTTTAAAGGTTAAAACCAGCACCTTAAACCTGATCCTGTACTCCACCGGGAGCCAGTGCAGCTGGTATAGTTCCGGATGGATATGATCTCACAGCGAAGACCCCATAAGGAGTCTCGCCGCGGAATTCTGCACCCGCTGGAGTTTCTGGGTCAGTCTCAAGGGCAACCCCACGTAGAGCGAGTTACAATAATCCAGTCTGGAGGTGACCGTCGCGTGGATCACAGTGGCTAGGTCAGGGCGAGAGAGATAAGGAGCCAACTGCTAAGCTTGGCGGAGATGAAAAAATGCCGCTGTCAGGGGTTCAGGGACAGAGGCACAGCGGAGACAGGAGATGGAGAGCGAATGGGAAGAATCTGAGGACAGCGGGGGGGGAGAATGACAGTGATCCGAGGGATTCCATGAGCCTCTTCAGCAAATCAGAGGATTCCCAGAAGGGGGCGCCGGTGGTCAGGACAAGGGGGGTCCCAGGGGGGACGCACCAGAAGCAAGGGGCCAGCGGGACTCCCAAAGCGGCAGCTGGAGATCAGGACCAGCTTCCCCACCAGAGCGTAGCGGGGGGGGGGGAAGGTTCCCGTGTGTCAGGGCCAGCGTCTCCTCCAGCAGGGAGAGGAGATGAGTCAGGGCTGACCACGCCTCCATCGGAGAAGGGGGGAATGGAGGGGAGGTCAGAACCAGCTAACCTCCCGGAAGAGGAGGAAAGCAGTGACAGGAGTAGTGTAACGATCAGAAGGACGGTTGGAAGCTGGGCGCGCGCGCCAAGTTCAAATGTACAAGCGCGCGGGACAGCAGAGAGCCCGGATTGGGAACCAGGTCCTAAAGCCCGCCAGAGGGATAGAGAACAATCCGGGGAATCAGCGTCGGAAGAGTCTAGGAAGGGAGAAACCCCAGCGGGCAGGAGGACCCGGCGGAAGAGAGAACAAAGAAGGAGGTGGAGCAAGGCAAGGGTCTTAAACTGGTGTCGGGGAGGGACGGACTCAGACGGAGCTTCAACGGTCTAGGGTTTCAGACGTAGGGCTGCGCGCCGCGGCTGTCAAACCGAAAATGAACTTCAATAAAGACTTCTGTATATAAAGAGAAACTGGCGTTGGTCCTTTGTGAGCTGGGACCTGAGGCAGCCCTGACAGCCGCCTTTGTTATAGCTGTAATCTGCGCCTCCATAGAGAGGGAGGTATCGAAGATTACACCCAAACTCTTAACGGACGATGCTGGCACTAATTGCACCCCCGCAAGAGATGGGAGTTGCCCCCTCAATCCCATATCGCTCCGTCCCAGCCAGAAGACCTCTGTCTTCGAAGGATTTAACTTCAACCGGCTCCCACGTAACCATCCAGCCACAGCTTCCAGACATCTGGTCAGTGTATCTGGGGCCGAGTCAGGATGGCCATCCATCAACAGATAGAGTTGGGTGTCATCGGCATACTGATGGCAACCCAGCGCAAAACTCCGGACAAGCTGGGCGAGGGGGCGCATAAAGATGTTAAAAAGCATCGGGGAGAGAATCGCACCCTGAGGCACTCCACACACCAAGGAGTGGCGCGATGACAATTCCCTGCCAAGCGCCACCCTCTGTCCCCGACCGGAGGGAAATGAGCGCAGCCATTGAAGGACTGTGCCCTGGACCCCCACGTCGGCAAGGCGGTGGTCCAGAAGTTCGTGATCGACCATGTCGAAGGCTGCTGACAGGTCTAGAAGAATCAGCAGCCCCGACCCGCCTCGATCCAGCTGCCTGCGAAGATCATCTGTTAGGGCGACCAGAGCCGTCTCGGTCCCATGACCAGCGCGGAAGCCGGACTGGAATGGATCGAGAGCAGATGTTTCATCCAGAAACCTACCAAGCTGTTCAGCAACCGCTCTCTCAATCACCTTACCCAGGAATGGAAGATTCGAAACCGGGCGGTAATTGGATAGATCTAAAGGATCTAATGATGTTTTCTTTAAGAGCGGACGCACCACTGCCTCCTTCAGTTCCCCTGGGAATATCCCAGTGCCAAGGGACAAATTGATGATATCACCCAGGGGGGCCCGTACCTCGTCTGGACACGCTCTAATCAGCCAGGACGGGCATGGGTCAAGAGGGCAAGTGGTGGGCTTTCCAGCTTGGAGGAGTCTGTCCACATCGGCTGGGGATATCCGGTCAAAGTGATCCAATACTGGACCCGAGGACAGTCGAGGGGCCTCCAGTTCCTTTATTGTACCCAAATTGGCAGGGAGGTCATGGCGGAGCAACAAGACCTTCTCCGCAAAAAAGCTCGCAAATGCCTCGCAGCTGTGTGTCGAATTGTTATTTAAATTTGGCTGTCCTTCAAGGGACGTTAAAGACCTAATTATACTAAATAATTGCGCCGGGCGAGAGCTAGCGGAGGCGATGGAGGCCGAGAAGTAGGACTTCTTAGCGGCCTTCACTGCCATCTCGTAGGTTTTCATAAAAACCCTATAAGATGTTCTTGAAGCTCCGTCACGGGCACCCCGCCATACTTGCTCTAGCCGTCTGAGGTCCCGCTTCATTTTCCGAAGCTCCTCGGTAAACCAGGGAGCCCGGTTTCTGCGGGGTCGCAGAGGGCGCCTAGGTGCGATCTCATCGATGGCTGCTAGGAGCTGGATATTCCAGCCCTCAACAAGCTCAGTCAAGGAGTCGCCAGGGGGAGCAAGGTCCCGCAAGGCCTGACGGAATCTATCAGGGTCCATCAGCCTCTGCGGGCGAGCCCAAATCGGCTCGCCACCTAAGCAGGGTGGGGGTGGAAAGTCAATCCTGACTTTCAGTGCATAGTGATCAGACCATGGCACCTTCATCGAGGGAGACATGATCACATCTATACCGGCGCCAAAGATCAAATCCAGCATATGGCCTGCTTGATGTGTGGGGCCCAAAACACACTGGGAGAGCCCTAGTGTCGCCATGGAAGACACCAGGTCCAGAGCCTGTGAGGAGGGAATGGCATAGGTGCTTTGGATCCACCTCCATAGAAAGAGGACAAATAAGCTTGAATTGTTCTTTCTGTGGTCATTCACCCCGACCCTAACCCTAACCCTAACACCAACCCCAATCCTAACGCTAACCCTAACCCTAACCCTAACCCCAATCCTAACCCTAACCGTAACGCCAACCGTAACCGTAACCCTAACCCTAACGATAACCGTAACCCTAACGATAACCGTAACCCTAACCCTAACCCTAACCCTAACCCTAACCCTAACCCTAACCCTAACCTTAACCCTAACCCTAACCCT